>NW_028227262.1:56820000-57420000 GCF_978045245.1 Mus caroli
TGAAATAAATACCCAATAAAAAATGTTGAAAAAAAAGGAACTGGAAATTCCACTTGACTTGGTTGATGAAGGGATTTTAAGGTTTAGGAAAATTGCAATACTCGATACACTGGGTGAGTGTACACTCGAGTGTGCTTTACACTGTGTAAAACCCAGTCATCCACAATGGGAAGGCCCAGACAATGTGACTTTCACCAAGCCTTTCAGATACAAAATGGTGAGAGGACACCATCACATCTGAAGAGCACTCTGTCACTCTTTTCCTTGTGCCAGACCTTAGGGTCAAAGATGCTGCTGCTCAGATGAATTAAATATGGTGGATTTAATCAGACCCCAAATAGCAGGGGCTAGGTAGCAGTACTGATGCACCAAAGGCAGGGGATCGTAGTTATCACAATGGACAACATATGTCCACAATGGCTTGATCCATAGTGGTCAGCACAGGCAAAGAGATTTTATGGTGGCATGACTTGTGGATCTGGCTCACCAGGCCTGGTGTTGCCATGTGTGAAGTAGATAAGAAGCCTACTGCATTTTTGTTTGATCTGTATAAGCAGAAAAATCCTCAAATGAAAGACTACATTGGATTATGGCAAGAGGGAATCTTGGTCTGTGAAGCAACTTCTGACTTAAGCCAGCTTGCAGACCAGATCCCTTTGAATGAAGGGAAGGCCAGATACCCCTGAAGAAGAACTTTGCTAAAATTCTACTGTTAGCCTTTCGTTAGTCCTTCTGCAGAGGGACCTATGGCCTTTTACACAAATGCACACAAATCCTAGCTCCTGGCATCCCATATTCCTCAGGATTCTAGAAGCTTCTCCAGAAACCCCAGGACATTCCTGCCACCTTCTCCCCCTCCCACCTCAAGGTGGTTGGTTAAGAAATCTTAGCTAGATTTCTAAGACATACTCATCCTTTCCCTGCCTCCATCTTGCACCTGACACTATTCTTGCTAGCAGCTGGGGGACCCTGCCCAAGCCACTCTGGTAGTGGCCATACTTTGCTCAGCACCTCTGTGGTTCCTCCTCCCTGGAGTAAGAGCCAAAGTTCTTCCAGGACCCCAAACTCCTCCCACAAGGTTGTTGCTCCATTATGACTCCCCTTCTGCCACAGTGCTCCCTACTCCTTTGTCCTAGTCCTCCGAGACCTAGAAAATCCTTGTCCGGTCATTGCTGCAAGTGTGTAACCATCCCAGCCAGGACCTTTGCTTAGGAGGCTTTCCTCTCAAGACATCTGAATGGCTCGTCTCTCACCTTCCTTCAAGGCTTTGTTCAAAAGACACCTCTGCAATCAGGCTCCCCCTTCACTGTCTCCACAGCCCCTGTCACTACTGGACACATCATACTTTATACTGCCTGGGTCTGATGTCTCTCTCCTCACAGGACAAGGGATGATTTCCTGTCTGGTCCATTGCTGTGGTTAGGTAGCAGCCACACACTCCAGTGCACACAAATATGTTGCATTGCAGAGAGAAGAAACGTGTTGCCTGGGGGAATTAGGGGTTTTAGCTGCCACCTAAGTGGCCAGCTTGGCAAACCTTACTCAGCGGTCACTGGTGGCTTCAGAGGATATAGTGGAAGCCTGACATTCTATTGTTATCTCCTGTAGAAGCTACCTTCTCAAATGCCTGACATATACAAACAAACAACAAAAAGAAAGCCCCAAATGCCTGACAAAAGCAAATTAAGGAGGGAACGTCCATTTATCATGGCAGGAAGTCATGACACTCCTGTTTTCCCCAAGAACATGAAAACAGTTTGCCACGTCATCATTTCCATAGCAGGAGAGCGTCATGACGAAGGCTGGTGTGCACTTTCTCCTTTACACGTAGTCTGTAGTCCTCAGCATGGGGTGTGGTGTTACTCTTATTTGGAGTGGGTCTTCTCAATTAGCCTAACATAGATAATAACATCTCATGGGCCTGTCCAGACGTTTGTTTCCACAATCAGGTGAAATCCTATGAAGCTATGCACGAGCAACTATCATGCATCCTATTCCTTTTCTCTCTTCTCATTTCCTGTTTTAATACAGGTCTCAAATGCAAACTGTGTAATCAAAAGATTTGAGTTTAATGCTTTCTCGAGGGGCTGCATCAGCTTGCTTTTCCACCAGCCATGACAAAGGCTGTGACACTGGGCAAATGACTTAGCATCTTGGTGTTTTGATTTCTACTTCTGAGAAATGACAGAACAACAAAACTTGGAGACACCCCCAGACTTCAACACGTACTATATCACAGTCAGCATCAATTCTCTGTGGTCATGGTGAAGAAGAAGCAAGCAGAGGTGAAACAAGAAGAGACGCCATAACTGAAGCCACACAAGTGCTGTGAACCAGCCGTTCACAGAGGAGCAAAGGTGATACAATGTATATGAAAGCAGTGTGGCACAGGCGTGTACCAAACAGTGAATCTGCACAGGACTTAAGCTTGTCACTTAGGCTAACTTGGGATGGGTCTTAGGCCAAAGGGTAGAAAGTCAGACTACAAAACTCCAGAGAAAATCTAAATAACATTGATTATGACAATGTCGTTTAGCTACAACAGCAAAGATGTGACCCATGGAAGAAAAAGTTGCCAAGCTGAACTTAATTAAACTTAAAATTTTCTGCTCTGCAAAACATAATACCAAAAAAAAAAGAGAGAGAGAAGACAGTCACAGACTGTAAGAGAATGTTTACAGAATCCATATCCAATAAAAGACTGTTGTCCAAAGACTGAACACAGTGAAATAGTATTTGCCTAGCACATGCGCAAAGCCCTAGGTCCCATCCCAGCTCTGGGGGAGGGATGATTTATATCTATCTATCTATCTATCTATCTATCTATCTATCTATCTATCTATCTATCTATCTATCTATCTATCCATCTATCCATCCATCCATCCATCCATCCATCCATCCATCCATCCATCTATCTATCTATCTATCTATCTATCTATCTATCTATCTATCTATCTATCTAGATATAGATATATACATATATATGTGTGTAGTCTTATATATAAATATATACTGTACTATATGTAATTTATATATTATATAACATATAATACATGTATGCATGTATAATATTTATAATTACATATAATATATAATAAAACATATATTATATAAATATATAGAGAGATGACAACCTCATTAACAAAACAGACCAAACACCCAGTGATACTGCACTTAAGAAGAGATACTGATGTCAAATGACTTGTAGAAAGAAACCCATTAGAGAAACACAGTTTAAAGACAATGAGGTAGGTACCATTACCTGCCTATTAGAATGACCAAGAGCTGGGCCTAGGAGATGGCTCAGTGGGCAAAAGCACTGGCTGTACAAGCTTGAGGAGCTGAGTTCAAAGCTCTTCCACTGTCTGGGGTAGAGGCAGGAGAATGGCCACAGCCTGATGTAGGTTAGTGAGACTTTGTCTTCAGGGGAATGAGATGCAGCATGATAGAGCAGGACACCCAATGTCCTCCTCTGGCCTCTCTGAATGCACAACTGTGCACACTCACATGCACATGCACCACTCAAACTCTTAGTTTGCTTTCTATGTCTGTGGTAAAGACCATGACCAGAAACAACTTGGGGGAGAAGGGGGTTATTTGGCTTACACTTCCATATGACTGTCCACACCATCAAGGGAAGACAGGGCAGGAACCCAGAGGCAGAAACTGAAGCAGAGGCTGGCTATAGTGAAATGCTGCTTAATGGTTTGTTCCTCATGACTTGCTCAGCTTGCTTTTCTAGATGATCCCAAACCACCTTCTCAGGGGTGGTACCATCCACAGTAAGCTAGGTCCTCCAACAATAGTCATTTTAAATAGAATATCTGAGCTCACACACACAGATGGCTGGGGCAAGGGGGTGGTGTGTGCTTCAGAGCCTATGTGTCAGATATTACACTCAGGGTGGCTGAAATAGAGCCTGCCACCTTTCTACATGCACCATGCCATTTCCCATTCCAGCTATCTTCTTCAAAATGTGGATCACATCCTCCAAATGGGGTTTTTAACTCATTAGTGGGCCATAATCTGCAGCTGGAAACCCCCTGCTCAGGTCCAGAGAAGGATGAGCTAAGACCCAGGGCACATGGCCACAGTAATTCCCCAGCCACCATTTTCCACCCCAGGAACCCCTCAGCCTTCCTTTTCCAATTTTCTTTCCTTCAAACTAAACCAGCAGTGGGCACAACTCAGTCTCTCCCACATGTGAACTGACAGCTTTAGGGCAGCTCAGAGTTTCCTTTGAGCTGGGGAGCTGATGGGGCTGAGAGAGGGTACCCACGCTCCCTGATTGAGGTCATTAGGAAGCATCGGGCAGAGGAGCCTGAGCTAGGCTAGGCTTTCATTTCCAAAGGCTGGGCTGGAGGAGGGAGATTGTACAGATATGGGGATGCTATTTCTGCTTGGCTGGTAGCCAAGCTCCTTAACCCTTCCTGATGCTGGAGCCTGGGAGACAACCCACAGGTAGGTGGGCCCTGCTAGTGTGGAAAATGGCAATGGGGGATGTGCTTAATAATTATAATCTGTTCTCATATACATCTTCCAAACCCAAGCTAAAGGCATTCACTGCATTATATCTGAGGTTGCTATCCTAGCCCGGCACATTTTATGGATGAAGACATGGAGACCCAGAAGCCAAAGCTGCTTGCCCAGTCTCAGCATGGCTGGGAGGGAGAGTGTAGGGGATGGCTTTACTTTATGAAAAAGATACTCAAGGGTCTTAGGTGAGAGGCACCAGGGACCTCAGCCACTAGCAGCTTTGCATTGTGGTGCGCCCTGACGGCCTTGGGTCCACATGCTGGCCTTCTGGTGGACAGCCTCCCCCTTCCAGCTTCAGGTCACTCTAAGCATCGATGGGCGTCATTTCTGCTCAGGTCCCCACGGCACTCACAGGCCCTGTATCTTGGCCCTGGGCCTTTTGTGGTAAGAAAGCGACCTTATGCTTTTATCTGGTGTCACAGCTCTGAGGTTGAACCCATTGATTGTTGGGTTTTCTAGGTAAAGAAGGCATCTGCAGTGACTCCGTTTGATCCTTTCCTCTCATGTCCTGTCCCTTGCTTTCTTTTGTGGAGGGCTCAGGTCTCCAGCACACATTATTTTTGGTAGTGCTGGCGGCAGCCTTGTCTTCTTTCTAACCTCACTGGCATTTAATGAGTCTGTGTGAAGCAAGTGTTTGCTGAAGGTTTTTCTCATCAACCTTTTAAAGTTAAGGTGTTAATCTAGTTTTGGTTTTCTGAGATTGTATCTGCTGCATTTCCTCACAAGTGAAGCTAGTGTTTGGGTTTTTTTTTTTTTTCTTTATTATATGGGGAGTGACCTTGGACCAATTTTGTATGTCTAGGACAAACCTTATTTGGACATAATACATTATTTTAATATTGCCTAACCATTTCTAAAAAATGGTTCTGAGTATACTTCTGCCACTTTATGTTTATATAAAGTGACATTCTTAGCATTGATGATCCTTATAGCATTGACGATTATAAAATGAGAATACCTATCAATTCTGCAGATCTGACAAGCTTTCTAAGTTTTACAGCATTGAATATTCAGGCAAGATTATGTAAAATACATAAACACACTCATTGCACAAAGATGCAAAGTTGCTTTCATCCTTAACAAATGTAAAGTCACATGTTTTTAAATACATTTTTTAATTATTATCAGTAAATGTTAGATTTGCATACCTATATGCCCAGGGTTATGTAAAAAAAAAAAAAAAAAATTTCTTGGTCCCAAATGGGAAAAGTTTAAGAAGCCCTACACTAATCACAGCTCAGACAATCCAGCACCTTCCTGTCTTTGTAAGAGCCACTGTGGAGGGAAGCCTACACATTCTTCTGGCATTTCCATAAAGTAAGCTTTCCTCTTCTCTACCCTTTCCTCCTCTTCCTCCTCCTCCTCCTCCTCTTCCTCCTCTTCCAGGAGCAACCTGATGATGTTGCTCTGGACACTCACTGCCTGCTTTGCCAGTGGGAGGTGCTCCTATTCACAGGCACACTCCCCCACCCCCAACCCCCAGCTCTCCCCACCCCCCTACCTCCACTCCACCCTGCTCCAGGGCAATAAGCATCCTGCATACCTCCAGGACCTGCCTTGCCTCTTCTCCTGTGCACAGAGCACTAACTACTTAGCGTATCTCTGTGAGCACAGCTGAGCAACAGGGCCTAAAGGCCAGAGAGGTGCAGGTCTGAGGCTTTATTTCAGACTGTCGTCTGAGCAGAAGCTTTGGTTCTAACCTTCACCAGGTTTAGGGGTATCTGTCTACAAGGACAGAACAGAACTTTAGCCCTTTGCCTTCTTGCTCTTATCTGTAAAATACATCGCCAAATGCTGCCTGGAGTTTGGGACCTGGACTCTACTAGGCACAAAGGCCGAGGCAGACCTTCCACAAGCTTTGCTATGGGGATATGGTTCCTACCAATCGTACAGTCTTGAGATCTCCAGCTCTCTCAGAGGTAAGGGACAAGGCAGCAAGCACCCAAGAGGAGAGCTGCCTGGGGCCTCTGGATGCTGATAAAAGATGCTCCAGGACCATGAATTCAGGAAAATGAGAACCCAGTCTACCCACACGTTCCATTGCTGGGCTAAATGGGAATGAGAGCCTGCAAGGTGTCTGCTGGACTCTGGCCTTCAGCCCACTCCTCCTCTTCCTCTTGTTCTCCTTCATCCTTTGGCATCCCTATCTGCCCTTCCATCCTTCTCTCTCCTGCCCGCTTTCTCATCTCTTTTCACCATTCCTTCAGTCTCTTCTCCCCCTTCTGTGTCCTCCTCTCTCCTCTACTTTCTATGAGAAGTCTTTCCCACTCAACAGAGGATGGGAGACAGTCCAGCCCCTGCTGAGGCTCCCTAGGGTTGCTGAATGGTTGAGCAGGCAGTCCCTTGGCTGTGAGACATTTGTTCCCCAGAACGGTCTTCCCAGGTTTACTCCTGGCCACAGAGAAAGCTCTGAGTTGGGGGGTAGCAAGTTTTTAAGAACCCAGCCTGAAACTAACCATGGGGACTTCTGGCCTTCTTGGAGTCAGAGCGGGGCCTGCCCCCCACCCCACCGCCTCATCCAGACTCTGGAGGCACATGCATTTATTAAAGGGGGGTGGGAGACCAGGAGGTGGGGCTGGGTGTGGGGAAGGCATTGCTGGCTACCCAGTGTCACTTCTTAGAGTTTGACTTCTTAAAGCCAGCAGTCCTCTTACTGCTCCTCCTCGTTTTGGTGAAAGGCTGCAGTTCTATTTCAGGCGGTTTGACCCTAAATACACAATGGGAAAATGCAGGTGCTAGACATCAAGGGAAGGGGCAGAAAGCCTGGCTTAGCTGATGAGGGTGTGACCCTAGAGGGAGAGTGGCAGGGGACAGATCCCTCTTGGGCCCGTAGTCTGATCCTAGCACTTTTCTATCTTTCTGGAAAGGGGGACACTGCAGAATTGGTATTTGGTCCCCTGTCACCATCACCAAGAAACTTGCTGGAGTTGAGAGCCTCCTCCATCCTTCTGACAGATGAATCTGGGACTTGGGGCCTTGCTACAAAGTGTACAACCCTGACACCCAGTGGGACACTGTGCAAAACAAGGCTGTCATTCAAGGGCTGGGGTAGCCTACACCCATAGGGACACAGATTACCAAGGCATAAGGCATGCTATGGAAGGCCTTCATGGCCTGTGTCCAAGCTGGGGAATTCTGTAATGAGCCATCGCTAATCTACCAACTAGAGTCATGGGGAAAACATACTTCTCAGGGGAGGGAGGTGGTTCTTTTTCTACTTTGTCCACAAGCGCCACTGAAGAGACACTGCCTTCATAATCATCAGATGGGGGCTTTTTAGTTGACTCAGTATCATCCAGGTTTGTGACATAGGTTGACATGCTGCAGGGGAGGGTGACAAGATGACATAGCTTAGGGGGTTCAGAGGTGAGAGCCCAGAGTTCACCGAGTGCTATCCCACCCTGTTCCAGACACCAGAGGGACTAGCAGAGCACTCTTCTTCCCAGTTGTTACGAGGGAGAAAGGGTTTGTTCTTGGAACCTGAGGACCACTGGAGGTCAGTTTAACTTCTGTGAAGAACTGCATAGCGCCCCCTGCCCCCATGCTACCAGCTCCTGGGTCCATACTACACTGAGCATGTGCAATGCCCACAGGTTACAGATGGCTTTGCAAAGCAGCAAAGGAGAGCTAAGTAGAGGCCATCATGCAGTGCTGTTGGCCAAATGTATCCCCCAAATTCATATGCAGAAATCCCAACCCCAGGGCCCCAGAATGTGGCATCAGTAGAGACACAATAGTTGAGATATAGTCGTTCTGGAATAAGGTGGGCCCCTAATCCTGCATGACTAGTGTCACATCAGGGTAGTACTGTCACCAAAGCCAAAGAGAGGCGAGAATGTGACTTGAGAGGGACTATGGCCCACCTATACCTGGGTTCAGTCTCCAGTCCCAAGAACTGAGATGGCACACCTCTGCTGCTTAAGCCATACGGTTTGGCTATTCTGGATGCTTTAAAAGCGTCATGCCTGCAGGGCAAACAGATCATTGACATGAACTGCACTCAGTTCTCAAAACTGGCAGTCCATCATCAAGGAGCCAAAAGACTGAGTGCCTACTGACACTCATGGATGACATCCTCGTAGATGGCAACCTCTCACTCTTGTCACATGGCAGAATGGGGACACTAGCTTGTAGGTATTAACTCCACTCGTGGCGTCTCTGCCCTTGTGGCCTAGACACTTCCCAGAGTCCACTTTCCTAACTCCATCACTGTGGAGCTAAGGATTTCAGCACATGAACCTGTGGAACATGGCAGCTTGCTACAGCCGCCTCTCTTCACTAGTCCCTGGCCACCTCCTGTTGTGACTCAGCTGGCCCCACCTCTTCTAAGGTGGGCAGAAGAGAGGGGTGCAGTACAGTGACCCAGGGGTGAAGAACCCCCTCATAACTGGAAGCACCCACAGCACAAGCAAGCCTTCACTTGATAGTTTATAAGATGCTCTGTCCTTCATAGATTGCCTGTGGTTTACCAAGTGCTGTTGGGCACTGAGCATGGTTCATGGCAGCTTGCAAAGTGCTCTGCTGCTTGGGAGGAGCAGGTCTGAGAGCAGGCCCAGCAGTTTCTGAGACCATGCCCTAGTTCTCTAGGGCACTCAGTAGCTCCCAGTACCCACTGTGACTTATCAGGGATATGGGCAATTTACAAAGGACTTTGTCTTTCACACATTTCATAACTGTTCGCTGTGTTCTCTGTGGTCCACTGAACACATTACAGTTTGTACAGCATTAAGTTTATGGGGCCAAGATGGTTTTCAAGTTGTTTTTGTTACTGCAGAGTATGGCTGTTTCTGGTAGATTTTGATTGTCTCCTGTAAAAACAACCCTGAGATGGTTATATCCCATCCCTTCAGGCCATGACCGAGGTACAGAGAAGATAAAGGTCATGGTTGTAGTGTAGCCTGGATTTGCTATTTATGGCACATCCCTTTCCTTGCTGGCCCTCAGTTTCTCCTTCCATAAGGTGTACGTGCTGTGTGCCAGGATCTCCTAGCTTAGGGTCCTGGGTTGCTATTCTATGCACAGACACCCAACCAGACTCTAGCAATAGAGAACAGAGAACTTGGAGCCCACAGTTCCACACTCCTCTCTCTGATGACCATGTCATGTTCTATAGGCAGCAAAGGACCCCAAGATACCACAGGCACACTTGCAAGTGTTACACAACTGTGTACTCTGCTGCCACAAAAGGAAAGTAAAAGCAGCAGCAGCAGCCTGACTAAGATCTCCCTACTGAGCTTCCATAGCAGCAGGAACAGACAAACAAACAAACAAACAAACAAATCCCTGTCTTTCAAGTGTCCCTGCCTCTGTAGAAAGTCTTCTCAACCTGATGGTGAACTGCTAACAACTTGGGGGGGGTGTAAGTATTCTTCTCCCTCCCCAATCAGATTTAACAATTCTTCCCTGACTGATCCTATTTTTCACTTTATTTGCATACCCACATTCAGCCAATCAGGGTCCAGCGGGTACCCAGTACAATCGGATGTTCTGGGGATTGCAGAGACAGAACTGTTGCCAGAGGGAGGAATCAAAAAAGGGAGACTTCGGGTTGGGCTGCAGCCAGTTGTCCATCCTCACTGAAGGAAGGCCACTCACTCTCAGTGATGGCTGCCTTCAAGACAGGCAGGGGACAGAACTGTCCCTATGCACAGAGTCCATTTGAGCCCCTACTTCGGCAGCAGGTGAGAATTCCTGCTTGAGCTGCTTCCGGCTTTCCAGCCCTGCTGCTCTGGGTGTCCCTGCTGTTGGCTAGCAGATTTGTTCTGCAAGGGCCTGCTCTGGGTTGATGTCCTGAAGCCCTCTAAGAATGTTTAAGCTGTAACACTTCTCAGAGCTGAAAGAGCTCTTGGCTAGCATCTTTCTGCTACCAAGAACTCAAACCGGATCCATTTAAATTGTCAAAACCCGTGTGCCAACCAGTTTAAGGATGTTTCATCCAGTTTAAATCTGTTAATCCCAAATTGGCAACAAAGGCACCTCCAGGTGGTTGTCCTCAGTGGCTGCCCACTCCATCCTTGGAGGAGGGTGGGATAAGGACCAGGTAGAGGGAGGCAAGGATGTTCCCATTAGCCATTTCTCTACTACACTGGGGCCTCCTATACACACAGGCACCTTTGGAGCCTGCTGCAGGTTAAGCCCCTTTGTGTTTCTAGGGTACCAACCATTTTCTCTGTCTGGTCTGATCTCCCATTGGCTCAGCCTCCATGTATATCTCACACTACTCTATCCTGGTCCCTCTTGTAGCTACCTCCTTGGTAGAGTATGAACGTGGCAGGGTAACACCTCTCGGCTCACAGATACTGGTGCTTACAAGCCACATTTGACCTCCCTTTGCTGTCCCCAACCCTAGTGAAGAAGGCTGAGGGTAAGTGTCATTCGCAGTGTGTGCAGGTGGACACAGACTCACTCAGGCTGCTCATTAACGACCACATTCTACACGTGCTTCCCTCTGAGCACTCCAAAACCCTGAGGTCATGTGGTGGGACCTCCACAGACTTCCCATGAATGGATTCGCAACCTCAGGGTGAAGCATACTGACAAAACCCAAATCAGCTCCCCAAGGGGAGCTGGCGTCACGCTAGAAAACTGCATCTAGGCATGGTGGCACACACCTTTAATCCTAGCACTTGGAAAGTAGAGGCCAGCATATCTCTGAGTTTGGGGCCAGCCTAGCCTACAGAACAAGTTTCAGGACAGCCAAGTCTAACAGAGAGGAGCCATGTCTTGAAAAACCAACCAACCAAACAAAAAACAAACAAAGAAACAAACAAGATAGACATCTTTAGGTCTGTCTGTGTGGGAATGGACTTAACTTGGTGCTGTGGGGGTGTTCAACAGGTGGCTCAGGTCTGCATACAAATATTACAGATAACAATTATCCTAAGTTTGATCATTGTTTACCACTTAACAGATCTTGTTCACAGACACTTTTTGTGGAATCCTTAAGAATTTGCAAGACTGAGTGTTATCTTCATTTTAAAGGCAAAGAGACAAAGATTTGGGAGCCCACATGACTGCTTGACAGTCACCAGATAATACAGAGTAAAGCTCTGTATTATAAACAAATCATAAAGATATGTTGTATTATCCCAACTGTGTCTTGGGACCCCTGACCGAGCAAGTTTCACAGGAGCCTGCACCACAGATCACAGTGGAATCTGGAACCTGCTAGTGCTCGCTGGACGCAGACCTTAGCATAAAGCTCAGGCTCCTCCTGGACCAGACTACAGTGTTCTGAGCTCAGAGAAGGCCTTCTACCACTCACCAGTGCCAGCTTGGACACGCTTAGGAGGAGGCAGCACCTAGGTGTTTGCTCATACCTAAGCCTCCTCCACCAGTGACTGTATCTGTGAGGCCCTCCTGGCAACCCAGCAGAAAACAAGCTGAATGTGTGCATAAGCTGCAGATGAGGGGGAAGGCTGGACCTCCTGCCCCAAAAAGTGTGTTTCCGATATCTCCAGCTGAGTGGGTCACTGGGCAAAGAAGCAGTGCCTTGTTTCTCACACCGCCCTTTGGCCAAAGTTATGGCTCAAAGAGACAAACAGCATGACCTTGTAAACCTCTTCCTTCCTGCTCTTCCCTCTCCCCCTACCCACCTGTAAACCCCTCCGTTTGCTCAGGGGACTGTAGAGAGACTGCATCCCACTTCCGCATTCTGGCTTTTCCCCATCTCACCCTCTGGCACCACCTGCTCTCCTGCCCACTATCCCTCCTGGGATGGCTTGTCCACTCTTACTTGAATTTGTAGTTGTCCGGCAGGAAGTAGCCCATCTTGCAATCCTGTTGAGCCCGGAAGATCTGTTTCAGCAGATTCTGCTTGCTGAAGCCGTAGCCATTTAGCACACAGCCCCCAAATAGGAGCTTGCCCCCAGCAAACATCTATTGGAAAACAGGAAAGAAATGAAATAAGAAACACCCTCAGTATATTGACATAGTAACATGACTATACTGACAGCCAAGTTCCAAGTCTTAGTTGGACTGGACACAGGCTGCTTGCTCAGAGATGGTTTAGGATTCAGGCCTTTGATAGCATGGGAAATCACACTAGCCTCCATCAGCAACCAAGGGAGACATGATTGAGCCTGGCCCCTGCATAGGCCCTCCTGAGTCACAAGGCAGCCCAACCTGCCCAGCTTTCAGCCCCTACTGGGAGCCTTTCAGATGTATACTTCATACCTCACCTAGGTTGCAGAAAGGCCACAGTTTTACCCACCCACAGACTCCTACCCACCTGCCTACAGCTGTCTACCCCCATTCTGCTTCAAAACCACATATCAAGATGCACTGTCCAGCTCATCCTATGGAATGGGGGTTTCACACCCTCTACTCTCTGTGTATATCATTCTCCAACATGGACACCGGTCATGCTAGGCATGGTTATTCATCATAACATTATTATAAAGGAAAAGAAAAAAAGGGAGAAGGGAGAGTTGGAAAGAACCTTCCAATAAAAGCAGCTAGGTTAGTGATAACAAGGTAAAAATGCTGGTGTTGCTTGCTCAAGATGTAGAAAGGTGCTCTATAGTTGGAAAGGTGTTGCCCTCAATTATGCATGTAAAGAAAGACAGAAAAGTCCAGACACGATAATGTTAGGTGGGTGTGGCCTAGCCGGAGCTCCAGAACTTAAGTGCCAGATAGAGGAGTTAAGAGCCTGGGTGATATGAAGGCGCCATTTGTTTCTAGAGTGTATACCTGAGTTTTCAATAAGCATATAAGGTTTGAGAATCTTTTAGTATAATTTAATAACAATCAGATGAGTAGACTCGATTCTCTGTGTGAATGTCACCCAACCCCTCCACCTCCTGGGATGGGGGGTGGAAGTCTGTTGGGTGGCTCTCAGTCAGTCCTGCTCTCTGGGCCTCATTATGGATGGTAGAAGATCGGCAGGTCTTGTCCTCTTCTCCCTGATCTGGCTGAGACAGTGGGGGCTGGTGATAAATGTCTAGCCCTTAGCAAGGCCCCCTGCTCACCAAAACCATCCCGTGTATCACCGCAAACTTCTTCACCATTAGGGGAGGATCCTTCTGCAGCGGGCTGTCCAGGTCATACCGCAGCAGGCGGTAAGGGTCATGTCGGCACTGCCAAATAGACATGTGGGAACTGGTTATCCTGATGCAAAAAGATCCATGTTAACTTTCACACATCCATCACTTTCCTAAGAGGAGGTATCCAGATCTGCTCTGAGCCTGTGCAGGGAAGTCATCACTAGAGTCACCACTAGACCTCTTTATGAGTCAACACTAGATTCCCCTGGGGAATCTGTGGAATATGATGTCCCTCACTCTGGAAGATCTGCTATGTTGCCCAGCTCAGAGAAGCCTTTGCCCCACCTCTCACTGGCTGCCCCTCTTGACCCCTTTGTGGTCTTTAGCCATTGTGGGACTCGAGCATGAATGAGCAGCTATTAGCCCGGGCAGAGGGCAGTTCTCTGTGAGGTCCAGCACTACCCTCCAAGCCTGTCTCCAAGACTCACTGCCACTTCTCCATCTCCTACTACTTCAGGTCAGAACTTGGCCCCATTCACACTGCCTGTGGCCGTAATAAGACACCCAAGCATTTTATTCCTTAGGAATAATTATTAGTGGATAATTAATAGCCCCCAGATGAACTATAGTCAACTGTACATTCCCATGAGGAATTTCTATAGAACACGTGAGCCCAGAGCAGGTTCTTAGTGAACATTCTCTAGATGGAAGTAAGCTGGAAACGAAATGGGGAAGGAACATCTGATTTCAGGAGGGCTCTAAATTCTGAGCTTCCGGAGCTAATATCCAGGCCTGAGGGTAGATATGGAAGGCCGCACTTCTAGAGCAGATCCCTACCCCAGGGTCCTCACATAGATTCAGAACTCTGCAGCAACAGGCTCAAGGGGCGAGGCAGCTTGGAAAATTTCCCTCACCCATATGTCCACACGAGTCTGGGGACTCAGCCTTTCACCATTGCTAACACCGTTCTGAATGAAGGCACACTCAGCGTGATGAGGACGGACTTAAGAAGTGCTCTAGAGGGAAAGAGGTTTCCTGTGCCCTTACCCTTATGCTTTAGCACCCTTTAGACTTAAAACTGGGGCCTCAAGCTGTCCTCATCCCTGCATGAGCCACTGCCAGGGACACTCAGCTGCCTGCCAAAGTCCTGAGCATCCTAGGGGCTCATTCTAACCCCAGGAGGCAGAAGTCACACATTCCAGAGCTGTCCTGTCATGGCCCTCTCCAGGGCCCATTGTGGCTACAGTCATACTGGGACTGACTCGTGCTGAACCAGTGGCAGGTATTCAGAACCTGACACAAGCCCAACACACTGGGGAACCTGGGAACAGCCCACAGACATTTGCTGAAATGTGAGAGCATGGGTGGTGGGCATTGTCCTTGCCCTTGACCATTCAAACCAGTTGTAGACATAAACTGCTAAATGCTCTGATAGAAAAAGGCCGTGCCTTGACCTTGTCTCAAGGGGCAGAAGCAGCACCTGCCCTAGTGTGGTGACATTCATCCTGGAAGAGAAGAATGAGCAGGAGAGAGACGATGGGACAAAATGCTCCAGACAGAAAGAGCAATGTGTGCCAAGGCCCTGGAAAGAAAAGGAACTGACAGACATCAAACCCATCCTCCTACAGTGGGGTCATTTTGGGTTCTGCGTCCCCTGGCCTTAGCCTGATAGGCCACCTCACATGGCCCTGGACCAACCTGGGTGCAGGGTGAAGACCGGCCCTGCTGCAGATGGCTATACAGTGTATCCATGAGCCACTGCAGCTGTGCGGTGAGTGTGGGATCCTGGCTAGACATTATTCCAAATACCAGCACTTGGTTGGGGTTCCGAGGTGCAGACAGGAAACGCTCCAGCTCCAAGTCGGACACCAGGGGTGCCTTCACGATACATTTGCAGCCAGCCCGGATGTCTTCCTTGCGAATGAGCCTCCGCAGCACCAGTGGGCAGTCAGAGGGTGAGGCTGCCCACCTGGTGGGGCTGCGCACCTCTCTGCGCTTCCCTCTATAAGGAGGAACACAGTGGTAGGAGCCTGTGGGCAGGCCTCAACCCCTCCCCAGACAGCTCTTGCTTCAATACAGAAAGAAGCCCACTGCAGTGCCTGGGCTATGGGCAGGTCCTGGGCTAGTACCTCTAACAGTGTGAGGGACCCCTAGCTACTCCAGGCCTCAGTTTCCCCATGTGCAAAAGAAGTTACTCAGCTTGCATCTCAGAGCCATTCCTGACTGTGACCCTACACCCCACATTTCACCAATCCCCCCACAAGCCTCTTCCCCAGCTTAAGATAAACCCAGAATCTGACTGTCCTCCACTGCCACCAATAGAGTCCAGCCTCTGATCACGTCTTAAGTGGTGCCTAAGGGTTTGGCCTTCCTTCCCTCATCTCTCAGAGCCACTGAGGGTTTCTGTCAGAATCTGACTCGGTCTTTGGAAGCCTCCCTGGGCTTTCTTCCAGTTAAGGCAATGCAGGGTGCACAAGATCCAGGCCTGCTTCTCACTCCCCCTAAGCCCTCTCACCCTTCTCAGTACTCTCACTCTACTTGCTATGCTAGGGCCACACTGACTTCTGCTTAGGCCTTTGTTTTTGCCCTACAAGCATATTCTCTTGCCACCTTTAAATCTATTGAAATGGCACCATCCTAGTGACTTTCTAAGCACCCCATTGAATGTTTCCACCTCAACATGCTTTCTTGCCTGCTTTATCTTTCTCTCAAGTACTTCTGGCTGTTTAACATACCATTTCCGCCCTTATTTTATTTATTCATTTATTCATAGTCATTATATATCATATCACCATCACCATCACCATCATCATCATCATCATCATTTCTCTGTATAGACCTGGCTATTCTCTGTAGAACAGACTGGACTCAGATTCAGAGATCCACTTGCCTCTGCCTCCTAAGTGCTGGTATTAAAGGCATGCACTGCCACCAGCAGCAGCGTCCTCTTATTTTTATTATTAAACTTTCCTATCTTATTACAAGTTCCAAGAGATCAGCTACTTGCAGTGCTTTGATTGGTGGACTACAATAGAGCACTTGGCCCAACAAAAACGCCATAGAGATTCCCGAACACTCCAGCATTTATCAGCCTCCTGCGATGTGCTGACACAATGTAGGCACCGTTAGACGTAAAGTACTGCTCTGAGTTTCCCTCTCATGATTGCCGTTTTACACAGATTTTTACAGGGTCTATGGCCCTTGGAATAGGCTTTACCTTGGCTAATTTTGTACCCACAGCATAGGCAAGACAGAACAGTTATCACCACATACAGGTCAAATGCAGAAAGCATCTTCCCATAAGGGGAATGGTCTGCCCAAGTTGAGCGAAGCGTTTGAAGTAGCAAGGCCTCAGATTAGCAAGGCTAAGTCATCCCAAGACAAGAGCAAGGCCTGTGAGTCACCACTTGTTAGTCAGTTGGTTCATTTTAAATACATTCATTTTATTTTAAATGTGAATGTTTTGCCTGCATGTATGTGTGTGCACAGTGAACTGAAGAGGCCATCTGATTCCCTGGAAGTTACAGATAGTGTGAGCCACCACGCGAGTGCTGGGGACCGAAACTAGTCCTCTGCAAGAGCAACAGGCACTCGTAACTGCAGAGCCATCTCTCCAGCCACTCATTTATTTTTGACACAGGGTCTTGGTAAGTATCCCACACTAGCTTTGAGCTCATGGTAATCCTCCTGCCTCAGCCTTCCTGGTGCTGAGATTGTGGGCATACACTGCCACACCTGGCCTTACAATTCATAATTCTTCAGAGGAAATTTAATGATGGTAAATACTTGTGGACCAAAGTTGGTAAGAACATCTGCTCAGGGGAGAGGGGAAGAACACAGAGATGTAGCATGCATTTAGTTTATGTGCAGTCCTGGATTTGATCCACAGTACCAAATATATAATAAAAATAAAGTAGAGTATCTCTTGTTTAAGGATCTAAACACCCAGGAGGAATGTTAATTCTATTCATCATGGTTTATACCAGAGTAAATCCAAAGTGATCAAGGCTTTTAATGTAGGAGAAATAGACTCTACAATTTCTTACAATTTAGAATAGAGGCAAATAGAACAAATTCTTCTCTTATTATTCTCCTAGACAGGAGCTTCTACCCCAGCTGTGGTGAGCAAGTAGCTGCTATGTGAAGACCTGGAAGTGGATTGGGAAAGCCAACATTTGGGGCTGGACAGGTGACTCAGTGAGTGAAGTTCTCATTGTTCAAGAAGAGGACCGGGCCATCACTGGAAAGAGAGGCCCATTGGACTTGCAAACTTTATATGCCCTAATACAGGGGAATGCCAGGGCCAAAAGAATGGGAATGGGTGGGTAGGGAAGTGGGTGGAGGTATGGGGGACTTTTGGGATAGCATTGGAAATGTAATTGAGGAAAATACATAATAAAAAAAATATTTAAAAAAAATAAAATAAAATAAAGACAGGAAAAAAAAAAGAAGAGGACCCGAGTTTGGGCTCCTGACACCCATATAAAACACTGGGCATGGTGGACCACACATCTAACTCCAGTGCTGGAGTTAGGCAGAACAGACAGATCCCCAGAGCTTGCTGGCCAGCTAGTGTAGCTAAACTGCAAGCACCAAGGTTACTGAGAGACCTTTCCTCAGAAAGTTAGGTGGATGACCACAGAGGAAGACACTGAAGTCAATTCCTGACCTCCACATGCACACTTACAGATACGCGCATAACAACACACACACACACACACACACACACACACACACACACACTTTAACATATGATAAACTGGGACCAAATCAATTTACCAACAAGGATTCAGAACATGTTCTCAAAACTTTGGAAACAGGGAAGTCACCAAGAACAGCAGGAAAGGAACACCAAAACTGTTCTTCCACTAAAGTTGGCAACAAAGTTAGGGAAAGACAGAGGAAGACAGACAGGCAGACAAGCTGACTATAACCTTAGGAAAGTTCATGAATGAGAAACTGCCAAGCTTTGGTGCAAGGAAGCTGGCTTCTGAGCTGGCTTCTCTACCACTCTTCTTAGGTCCTGTCCTGTTAGGAGGTGGGGGTGTGGATCAGGTTCAAGGAATGATGGTGGTGTAGCTGACATGTCTAAGGCTGAGCTCAGGGTCTGCTGTGAGCAGCCCCAGCAAGTATTTGTTGAAAGCACTTGTCATAGTCAGTTTCATCTGTCAACCTGATATCGGGGAAGAGAAAGCCTCAGATGAGAAACCGCCTCCCTCAGAGTGGCCTGAGCACGTCTGTGTCTGTTCCTTTATTGCTGATTGATGTGGGAGGGCCAAGCCCATGGTGGCCGATGCCATCTCTGGGCAAGGAGACTTGGGCTGTATATGAGAGGCAGCTGAGCAAGCCAGGAAAAACAAGGCAGTGAGCAGTGTTCCCTCCATGGTCTCTGCTTCCGTTCTTGTTTCGTCTGTTACCTGTATGCCAAATTGTGGGGAGCAGGTGTGGCAGCAGTCCCAAGAAGGCGCCAGGGACTGCAGCTAAGTCTTATGACTTGCACCTGACTTCCTCATACATCTGAATATAAGCCACAAACATCGTGAGAGCTGCGCAGGTGTACCAGGTTACTGGCGAAGTCATTTTGGTGGAGATATGCCCCTGCTGCCCTGATTAGCTGAAGCTGCGTACCTGGTGAGGTGATGTGGCCTGCTGTGAGTGGATGGGAACTGATAGTATATAAGAGTGAGAGGCCCAGGGCTCGGAGTCTTTCGCCTACACAGTCAATGCGCAGCCCAATAAACGTGTGCAGAAGGATCCTATTGTGCTGTCTTTCTTGCTGGCGAGTCAGGCGTCCCACACCAAATAAATCCTTTTCTCTTCCAATTTTATTTTGGTCAGTCCTTATTTCAGTGAAGGTAAAAAAAAGGTCAGATGAGACTGTGTGTGCAAGGCAAGCACGCGGGTACAGACCTTAAAAAAAAAAAATCCCAGCAAATGGAAAAAAAGATGTGGAGGCTTTAAAGTCTCCCAAGGACACTGAAGGATCTACATACCAGGCTGGAGAAAATCCCAAGAACACCCTCATCTTTCACCTCTGAAGCTATGCAAATAGAGTATGAACACTGATACACAGCTGTGGACGGCCTGGGCGAAGGCTCAGAGTAATGCCCCACAGAGAGCCGTCCGCAGCAGCTTAAGTGTCCAGGGGCTCTGTGTCAGGCCATCAGCTGACCGCTAGGGTGACTGAGTGGAGACTTTAAGGACTGCACAGTAGAAAACACAGCCCTTGCAAAAAGAGTTTGTAAAAGCTACTAAACAAATCTGGCACAAAGAACCCTAGGGAAAGAGAGATGGTCTTCTACAGCTACTATATTTAAAATAATCAGTTTTCAAGGAAAGGCTGTGCGGGATATTCAAAGAAACTATAAATAGAATATAAATAGAAACCGCTCCTTAGGAAACTTAGACACTGGATCTCCTAGAAAGGGGACGTAAATTAATTTTTAGATATATTGAAAGCAAATTATGGAACAAGAACTAAAGGAATCCAGAACAGTGTCTCATCAAACAGAGGCTATCAGAGAGACAGAAATTATAAAAAGTAAAACAAAACTAGAACTGAATGCACAGAGAAGAAAAGAAAAACTCTGCAGTGACTCTGAGCAGAAAAGGGAGGATTAAGGAAGTGTGAAGATAGTAAGACTGGTGCAAAGCACTCTTTGCCGTTTTTTACAATTGAATTGTCAACAGATAGGAACATATGTGCAGTGGTGCTGAAAACCCAGTACTCAAGAGGCTAAAATAGAAGTAAACAATTCCAGCCCAGCCTAGGCTATTCTTAGACCCTGTCTCAAACAATAACAACACACACACACACACACACACACACAAAGAGAGAGAGAAACTTGAGAGCAAAAGAAATTTGTCATTTTTTAAGAGATAAGATTGACATTAAGCAAATAATATATAAAAAATATAAATAACACCACATTCTCTGTTTTAATACATGTTCTCCATAAGTGATGTATTTTGGATTCAAATATACAATTAAGTTGAAAGTAATAGATTGGAAGAAAACATATCACACAACTAATAATTAGAAGAAATCAGGAGTATCTACACTAATACCAGGGAAAAAGTAAGTAAAAAGATCGTTATAGAAAGGGACTGGAGAGACTGCTCGGTAATTAAGAGCTTGGTTCCCAGCAGCTACACTGAGTGGCCCCAGGGGATCTGACAGGTTTCTTCTGTCCTCCACAAATACTTGCACTCATGCACAAGTAATAAAATGAAACAAAAATTGTTATTAAAGGAGAACTTAATAATGGAGAGAAGTTATTCCACCTAGAACCATACTGATTATATCAGCATGCACTGTTCAGTGAGTCCTAAATACATAAAGGAAAAGTGGCAGAGCCGAGGAGACACCACTAGGGATGCTACAGACATCAAGAAGGCCGGGCACACAGGGCTCAGCCAGCAAAGGCACCTACCACAGCTTGGCAACCTGAGTTTGATCCTGGAGATAGAGCCTACTTCAGCAAGAATCTACCTGTTCTCTGACTCCTCCTTGTATGCGGTGGTACAAGTGAGTATTCACACACACGAAATAAGCATTAGAAGTTTGCAAAAGAAGGTCCTGGGGGGAGTGGGGACTAGGAACAACACCATGTCGTATAAATCCAATGACTTGGATGACCAATTCCCTTAGAGACATGAATTACTAAATATTCATTCAAGAAAAAGCAAGTAGTCTAGCAAGCTCTATATTTATAAAAGCAATTTATTTTTAAAAGCTACCTACAAAGGAGACTTCTGCGGAAGGGGTGCAAAGAAGAAAAGGTTCTCTGTTTTTAATGTTGAGGAAACAACTATATAGCCAGGAGCAAAACAAATTTCAACTCATAAATTATACCTTATACAAAATTATTTCGAAATAGAAGCAGCATGAAACATAATCTAGGGGTTGGGGAGATGATTTGGTGGCTAAGGGTGTTTGCTGCACAAGCAGGAAGACCTGAGTTCAAATCCACAGCACATAAATAAAAACCAAGGCATGGCCACAAACTCCGATAACCACAGCTGTGAGTGAGTGGAGACAGGATGGCCGGAGCTTGCTGGATGCCAGATGAACTCTAAGTTCAGTGAGAAACCACCCTGTGCCAAGGAAATAAGGCAAAGAATGATGGAGCATGAATGATGGACATTCAATACCACCCAACAAATGTGCATATGCCACAATACACACACAGATATGCATACATACATACACACATATTATTCTATACATTCTTTTAGAGAAAGCAGAGCAGCATATCACTGGTATGAACATGGAGCAACTGGAGCTCTCAAACACTGATGTGGGGAGTAGAACTTGCTAGAACTGCTGCAGAAAACCTAAAGTCTGTACAGGAAGCTAAGCATATGCACACACACACACACATACACGCACACACTCATGCACACACGTTCCACAGCTTTACAAACCTTAACATTTGCCAATCATATAAAAGACAAATGCCAACAGGAGCACAATTGGCAGCACAAAAAGTATGAGGAGCCAAACACCTATAACATCAGAATTCATGGCATGGGGCTGATGAGATGGCTCAGTGGTTAAGAGCACTGACTGCTCTTCAAAAGATCTGGAGTTCAAATCCCAGCAACCACATGGTGGCTCACAACCACCCATAACGAGATTTGACACCCTCTTCTGGTGTGTCTGAAGACAACTACAGTGTACTTACATTTAATAAATAAATCTTTTAAAAAAATTTCATGGCATGATCATATAATAAATTGTTATACAGCGATGAGAAAGAACAAGTAAATCTCAAATCATAATACTGAGTGAAAAAAAAGCCACACTTCAAGAAAATAAACCATATACAACCATTTAAACAAAGTTAAAATAACAGCTAATCTGTGTTGGTCACAATGTTTGTTTGGATTTTTGTTTTGTTTTGTTTTTTTAGAGATAGGGTTTCTCTGTGTAGCCCTGGCTGTCCTGGAACTCACTCTGTAGACCAGGCTGGCCTCGAACTCAGAAATCCGCCTGCCTCTGCCTCCCAAATGCTGGATTAAAGGCATGTGCCACCACGCCCAGCCCACCTATCATTTATAAACTCTCTGAAAAGTCCACAGAATTCCAAACATTACACAGTCACAGAAACTAGCTGCAGCGGGCAAAATCACGTCCCTGCCAGCAAGCACAAGGCAAATCATAGTCAGCTGTTGTAGACAGTCTGAAGCAGCCCCGTATCCCACACCAGGGATTAAAACAAAAACATAGTCTCATAATATTTCTGTGTTTTAAAAGAAACCAAACTTCCAAACTTCTCAACAGAACATTGATCTTGTATATGTATTTCTGCCGCAGAACATGTGTGAAGGTGTGAAGTACAAGGTTTAGGAGTCAGCTCTCTCCTTCTACTCTGTGGAGCCATCTTGCCAGCCCCTTTATAGCAGATGGCCACACTGATCTCCCCAGCACGCACCCCCTGTGCTCGCTCCTGTCGCTCCTGGGAGCTGCCCCTGTCTCGCTTCTCTCATCCTTCACCCTCCCTGTAAATACCACTTTACAGCAGTTTTCCTGACACCCTGACTGAAGGCAGCCTTGCCAGCCTACTCCCAGTCACTCTGTTCCAGAAATGGGTTAGTCTTTCCTGTAGTGGACTAGAAAATATGTATCCCAGCCTTCAGAGGCCTGATGGGCTCCATCACAAAGACTCAACATCTCCATGCTATGGGGAAGCAGCTATGGATGGTCCAAAATGACGGATGTGATTGTGCTCCAACAGAATACCATCAAAGAATACCACTGAGCTTCCTCTCGTTTCATATGTTATAAAACAGCCCTCTTCTGGTTTTCCCCAAAGTACTTAAAAATCTATAAAAATTAGGTAGCCAAGGTAGGTCTGGCCCGTGAGCAGTCCCTATTATGACACAGTGTTCTGAAACCTTTTCTTATTATCCCCATTGCCATCTGAAATGGCATCATTTGGGGACCACTGAGATGGCTTATCAAGTAAAGGTGCTTGTGACCAAGCCTGAGAACTCAAGTTCAATCTCTGGAACTCACACTGTGAGGAGAAAAGCGATTGCCCTGATGTGTCCTCTGGTCTCCACATTCATCCCATGCCGTATGTACACCCATATGCGTGTACACACATACACACAATAAATGTTTGATGATAAAAGATATCAGTTAAACACCTATTCAATCTCCTATTTTTCTCCACCCCTCGAGTAGGAGCTACAGAGAGGGGCTTGTGTAGCTCCCCTGCATCCGTACTACCCATCACATCCCCTGGCTCTATAGAAGAAATGGAGAAATAAGCCAACCTTGGAAAGACTTTGACCTGGACTTTGCTGTTCTTCTTTTGAACATGGGCCAAGGATGTGGGTATAGAATCCTCCTTCAGTGTCTCGTTAATTATGGAGTCCTGTCGGGCTGACTGGATTCGCATATGGTTTTCTCCTTGGTATAAACTTGTCTTACGGATCCGATCCTGAGTAGACCCGGGTTTCAACTTGACCCGACTAGCTTCTGTTTCTTTTGGGTTGGGATATTCTAAGGTGAACAGACCTGTCAACAGGAATGCTGTTGTTACTTTCTCAAACTACCAGGTCACCTCTGACTCTGCTTCCTGGCCCCTACCAACTGGACCCTTGGAGTCTGTTTTAGATCACACTCGCTAACCTTCACTGGCCCCCGTCCAGCCTGCCTTGCTCTGCAGCTAACACACTGCCCCACTCAGCAGTGGGCATGAATGAACACCTCTCATTTCTACTTGTTCTGCATGACCCAGCCTCAACCTTACTTTCTCCAGATGCGCTGTGAGCCTTATCATGTCCACAATACTCCACAGTGAAGTTAGCTACATCCTGTGTTCCCTTCCCTGAGAATACAGTCTCTCAGGTCTGATTTCATCCTCTTCTTTGTTCTGTTATGGGTTTTGTTTTGTTTTGTTTTCATCTTGCCTTCTCTACTTAGTCCAGTAGACATTTCTGAGGCCAGAGACCTATTGTTCTTTCATTCACCTAGCAAGCCTTTATTAAATGGATGCTGGGAATAAGACAACCCAAGACAGGCCCTTTGCCACTGAGAACTTGTGACAGAGGACAAAGGGGGTGGGCAAACAAGGGGATAGTCACAAGATTGGGTAACAAGATTTATAACTAGAGCAGTGTAGAGGACTTTCAGAGCAGCCATGGGAACCATCAGGAAGAGGTGGGGAGCCCCACTCTGTGAGGGAAGTCAAGGAAGGCTCACAAGGGAAAGGCACAATTGAACCAAGTCTCTGCTGCAAAAGAGAAGCTCCTTGTAGAAGCTGTGGAGAACATGCCTGCAGTCCAAACTAGGAGATGGTAGCACCTTGTTCCCAAGGGCTACCAGCAGATCGGAGAGCACAGACATGGAAGGCTCCTGAGGCCTCTCACACAGGGCCTGGGACTGCTCTGTGTCTAGCAGTGACGGTCTTATAAAGTGACTAGATTTTTCTCTTCTGAGATCATCCACCGAGGAGAGAGGAACAAGTGCCAGTTATAAAGGATGACAGAGGACATAGGGGACATAGCAGAGAGGACACAGAGGAATGCACAAAGTCTGTGAGAGGTAGGAAAATAACGTAATTGCACAGAGACACTAAAAACACAGAGTGGGAGAGCTTAGCCATTAAAGTTATCTCCATTCACTAGTCCTATCTGTGTCCTCGGGCAATCCCCTTAGGAAATACTGGGTGGCTCTGCCTCTTAGAAGGCAGAAGCTCAAGAGGTGAAAGAGACTCAACTTTGAGACAGGTGACCCAAGATTTGAGAGGCTTTCCAGTAGGCCCGTGCACCTCTCTGCCCTTACCTGCTGCCAGCAACACAGAGTTCATAAACTGAGTCACAGTCTTCTGAAACCGCTTCTTGATCTCAGCCAGGGCTCTGTTTGTCTTTGACACCTTTTCATCCATGAGGCTGATCCTGCGAACTGGCTGGAGGGAGGCAAATGGGGTTGGGGGCAGAGGTCACCTGCCCTCAGGGAGCTGTCTGCCTGCTCAGAAGGACTGACTCTGCTCTGAAGGTTAAGTGACTGTCCCTTCTGCCTAGAAGACATCTCTGCCTCTCAGTTCTTTCAGCACGCAGGACCAGACCTAACTCCACTCTCCCACTGTAGAGGGCTTCTTTGATGCTACTGTGTAGTATGACTCTTTGCCTTGACTCCCAGTGTGCTATATGACTGAAAGGTAAGTTAACACTTAAGTAACTGGGTACATTTGTTCTGTCCCCCCTAAACTGCAAGCTTTGGGGGAGTAAGGGCAGTGTCTTGGTGTCCTCTGACTCCATGCAGAAGGTGCTCAGTAAATACTATTGCTTTATGAATGACTGGATGGATATGAGCTCCTGACAAGTAGTGCAATAGCATTTCTAGAGTCCTTCCACCTGGCCAGCTACCAGAATACTGGCTGTGGACAATTCCTAGCTGAAAAAGCCAAGCTACCCAAGGTTGCAGAGACCAGCAGGTCCTCCACATCACAAAAGGCCAGGCTCTCACCTGGACTTGGGGTTACTCTGAAGGGTCATTTGGCTTCAGGACTTCCTGTGGTATCCCCGATACTTCTGCATCAGCTTCCCTGAAGTTCAACCTCTCTCTGCCCCAATCCTCAAAGCAGTCATTTCCACTAAGCTTCTGTGTACTAGTCTCATTTTCTGAAGAAGCTGCTCTGAAGAGCCAAAGGCCTCCACGGTACTGGAGAACTGTGCTCAGAATCCAGCGTTCACTGTGATCAGTCCTCCCCCCAGAAGCATTCCCTTGGTACTTTGGCCAGTGGCATTTGCTTTCTACTAACTGCCCACATCTACCGTTCCCATCATGTCTGCCCTGTTCATTTTTCACTTCCTTTCATCCCTAAATGTGGCTGACTCCTGAAGAGTAAGTAGGCTCTATGCTTTTTCTATTGCTCACTTAACAGAGTAAAAGAATGAAAAGTTTTCTTCTGTGGACTTTAAGCCTCAGATGGAGTTAATAGGAAGAGGAATAGACAAATAATCAGGACAAGGACTAAGCTGGTAAGACCTCCATAAAGGATGGCCCTGGTTACTAGCAAAGCCCGAGTCATCCTGAGTAGTCCCAGCCACTATTTCTAATTTTATTTATTTATTTGTAATTTATATCCACACTGGTTCCAAAAAGGATCCAAGGCAGCACTCTGAGCTAATAAAGCATTTAAGCCGAAGCATTGCCTCGCTTCCAAAGTGCTGCCTTGATAGAAATATTTAGTGAGGAGCCAGGCCTCAGGGCTATAAAAGCTGGAGCTGCCATTCTGCCTGTCGCTATGATAGGTGGCTCTCTCTGGGATGGGTATCTGGGGAAACCATTTAAACAAGCTTCCCAGTGACAGAGATGCTATCCTCCCCGAGTCCTGGCCTTTCTAGGTAGCCATGTATTTTTACAGAACCAGAGCCAAGCAAGCTAAACTTGTGGTTGAAAAAGACTAAGAATCCCAGGATAGAGCTAAAGTTGGGTTGGCTATTACACATGGCTATATAGATAGCGAAACTCAAGCTATACCAGGAAAGTGCCTGGACCAAGGCTCTGTGTGGCCTCTTCCGAACCTGGGCTCTTTGCCAGACTCAATGCTCTGAAAGTTTTCTTTGTCCTTTGTCCTTGAAACTGCCAGTTTCAAGGATCTAAGATGAGCAGTTATCTGAGCTGGGAGTTCACGCAAAAATAACTTGAAATGCTGAACCTTGTAGTTCAGGACAAAGCTTGAAAATCCCATGGCTCACAGGAAATGATTACATTTATTCATTTGTTTCTGTTCATCTGGTTATAAATATACATTACAGAAGACACCGTGACTTTTTAAATAGAAGCAATTACAGACAGAATGCTCTTTTGGCAAGTCAGCCTTCTCTGTTACTAGTGTGTCATCTATAATGCAACATGTTTTCTGAGGCTATTTTAATGCAGCGGCCTGTTTATCTCTGTGTTGAATGTCCCCAAGATAGTCATGTTCCTTGAGTTATTGTGTCATTTTAAATAACTTGTCATCCTTCTACTTCCTGTCAGGCAGTGCCTTTGGGAGCCCCTTGATAGAGACCTATACTCAACATTTAGCACAGTAGAGTAGAAATACAATGTGAGCTAGTTTAATGCTTGGCAGCCATATTCAAAACATCCTAAAGGTATAGTTAAGTCTAATAATATATTTATTTTCTCGAGTATATTTACAATGATCATTTAACACGCAATAAAAATTGGCAATTACTGAGAAATTTTACATTCTCTTCCCATCCCATTAAGTCTTTGAAACACAGGATGTGTTTTCACTGAGATTTCAAATAAATTTGGACTCCTTGCAGTTTAAAGGTTTGACAGTCTTGCGTGACTGGTGCTGTGTCTGCCAAATTGGACAGCACAGCTCCGCTCTAGCTCTGGCCCACTACAGTTGCACTGAAGTAAGGCGAAACTCCACTTGAATTACTTTAGTGTTCCCAGGCTGCACGGACTGGAGAGTCAGTTCATTCAGCTCCTCTGGAGGAGCTTTAAGTTGCTCCTCAGACATAGTGTGCATTTAACAATGGCCATCAGAAGAACCTGAAGCCAAATGGACGTGAGAGAGGCATCAACATGCAAGCCTCCTCATCATGGCTCGCTCACCTAGCCTACTTGCTTGCCAACTGTGCTTCCTTCCTCTCTTACTTTCTTTCTCATGTGCTGGTCAAATTCTCTACTCTGTACTGTACCTAAGCCCACTGTAGTTAGAATTCTTGCCACTGGTGTAGTCTGAGCTCACAGGCACCTGAGAGTCCTTGGTGTTCCTATGAGAGTTTTGAGCTTTGGTAAACACCTTCTTTCCTTGAGTCTCAGAAGTTCCCTATGCCTCTGTTATGTGGCATGAACCAGGCTGGACTCATAACTGGTGTGTGCTCTTTTTTTTTTTTTTTTTTTGGTTTTTCGAGTCAGGGTTTCTCTGTATAGCCCTGGCTGTCCTGAAACTTACTTTGTAGACCAGGCTGGCCTCGAACTCAGAAATCTGCCTGCCTCTGTCTCTGCCTCCCAAGTGCTGGGATTAAAGGCATGCACCACCACTGCCGGGCTTGGTGTGTGCTCTTTCATCCCTCCCATTAGACTGAAAGTTCCAGACTGGGAAGAGGCTTCATTTCTGCATCTTCAGTGTCTATCATGATACACTGCAAGTGCTAATAAAGGTTTGCTAAACTCTTTAATAAATTAATGAGAGAGAGATGGTGCTGGAGAAAATGCAATGGGTAAAGCAGCCATGATGCTGTTCTTTGGGGATATCAGGAGTCGTCTTCTTATACTGTGGGCCTACAATGAATGGGGCCTGCCCCATGTCTCTGTGTAACTGAAAGGGAGTCAGCTGTCTCTGAGGGCCTGAGAGCCTATGGCATGCAATGGTAATGTCCTATAGCTTAAGAGCACCTTGGTTGGGGCCTTAGAATTGGTCATTCCAGCCAGGATTCCACTGAAGGGAAAAACATTACTATTTGTGATTCCTGCAGGGGGACAAGTGTAAACAGGCCTGCACTGGGCTAGCTGCCTCTACTCCTAGGAGCCAATCCCAGCCATGATTTCAACAAGTGAATTACAGTGATCTTAGTTAGCTCAGCCTTACTTCCATGCCAAGGGCTGTCTTTTGGACACCTCGAGGTTTAGGGATGGCATCTGATTCATCCACTCTGTCTTTTCTATGATGTTGTTTTGGCTGGACCACAGTTGGACCAATGGATGGAAAGATTGGACTTAAAAAGGTTCTGTTGTATTTTTATCCTCTCAATAAATAATGGGAAAATGCAGCCATCTCCCTGCTTATGGGATCTGTATTCTCACAGATGTGAACATCTCCACAGATACCCCAGCCTACTCAAGTCCCTTGCGTACATGGCATGGGATTCACACTTTCCCACACCCATGCCACCTCTAGATTTCCTGGTATTCTAGTACAGTGAGGGCCCTGCACCAGTCGTTATTGCATGTGTGCTCTTCAGGGAGTAAGATACAAGCAGACTGTGTGTGTTCAGTTCAGACACAGCATCTTTCTCTGAGAAATTTCCATTCATAGTTGCTTAAGCATGGAGATATGGAGAAACCCTGTGTACACAGTAGGAGGGGAAGCCCTGGTGTGGCAAGCTCTGCTGAGACACCCTGAGCCAGGGCTAGATGCCCCACATGCTCTGCCCTACTCAAGCCACTTTGCCTTACCCGTTTGTCATGCAGCACGTTATGGGGACAGCTTTTGGGTGACACACTGATTGTTACCGTCTCATTCATGGAGGTGAAGGTGACGGTGATGGAGTCCTGCCCCAAGACTGTGAGCTTCATTTGTTCATTCACCTGCAGATAAAGAAATCAGCACTTGTGGATCACTGTTTCTTCCAAGCCCAAGGCACAAAGCCCTTTCAGCTTGGAGCTGAGATGCGTAAGCTTTCCAGATCTTGGGCTAAAGTCTGTGATCTCTTGGAGATTTACTGAGAACGTCAGCAATGCCTTCCTTCCCTGTTCCTTCTCTTCCAACTCACTCTTGGAAATAGCTGCGAAGCAGCACAGGTGAGCCAGACAGCGAGTCAGCTTGAGTCCTGAACACCGCACCGGTACACCATCGTGGGTCCTGGATCACACAGCTGCAGCTGTTCAGGCAACTGCTCAGCTGACTAAATCTTGGTCTGTTAGTAAGCCGTGCAGTCTCCCTGAATCTCAGAGTCCTCAGCATGAAATAGGTATGGAGCGACTGTTCAGTTCAAATGATTTTTGTTTGTTTGTTTGTTTGTTTGTTTTTCTTTCTTTTTTGTTTTTTGGTTTTTCGAGACAGGGTTTCTCTGTGTAGCCCTGGCTGTCCTGGCACTCACTTTGTAGACCAGGCTGGCCTCAAACTCAGAAATCCGCCTGCCTGTGCTGGGATTAAAGGCGTGCACCACCACGCCCGGCTTTGTTTGTTTTTCAAGACAGGGTTTCTCAGTGTAGTCCTGGCTATCCTAGAACTTGCTCTGTAGACCAGGATGGCCTCAAACTCACAGAGATCCATCTGCCTCCGCCTCCAGAGTGCTAGGATTAAAGGTGTATACTGTCACCACCACCTGGCCCAATGACATTTTTAATGGCAGGAGAGTATTTCTATGTCATAAATGCTCCTGCCTTTCATGAGAGGATAGTTCAGAGCACAGAGAACAGGGCTGCCTGTTTACTTCTGGGCAATTTGCCAGTTCTGAGCATTATTTATGCAATGCCCCAGAGCATGCAACCCTCTACCACTGTGTTCCTTCCAGTCTTCAGGGCTCTGAATATAACATCTCTTTACCTGCAGATACCCCCCTAGGCTGTTCTGAATCAAGAGAGCTCTCTACTCTGCTTCTTCTTTCATTAGTCCAGATGTTGGCCCATAGTCAGGGCTTCACTGTCTCATCGCTGAGTCTCTGCTTCATGCACTCAATCATCTGGATCTGGCCCATCAGCACCCCAAAGACAATAAATAAGCCAGTATGTGCCAAGTCTCTGGATATCTTCAGATTTGCTGATCACTGGCTGTCCTGGAACTCACTTTGTAGACCAGGCTGCTGGCCTCGAACTCAGAAATCTGCCTGCCTCTGCCTCCCAAGTGCTGGGATTAAAGGCGTGTGCCACCACTGCCCGGTTGCTGATCACTCTTACGTAAAAGAAACTCCTTGTCCAGAGAGATATGGAACAGAGATGTCATCATGAACTCAAGCCCTGCTGAGGGGCCAGGTTCTAATTCCAGTTTTGAATCTTATCAATTGTGCAGTTATAGGGAATTTGATTACCTTCTCTGAGCCTGGAGATAATAGAGTTACTCTCAGAGAGTGCTGGGCATCCTTCATGGACCAAAATATGCATACGGCTTACCATGGTACAGCTGCAGCTTATTTATTGTCCTACTTCCTGGGTATCTGCCCTCTCTTAAAGCCCACAATATAGATGCTCTACAAACTCAGTCAAAGCTCTTCTTTTTAAGAGATTATTTGCTACCCGACGTGTCTGTTCTCTCTCAGGTCAGGAACCAAAGTATAGGTCCCAGATATTCCACTGAGTCAAATCAGCACATCTAAAACTGTACAGGGCATAGTAATAGATATGTGCAAAATGTTATTAAAAACTTGTTATTTTGTATGCTAACTAAAAAAATTAATTAAATTAATTTAAGATGCTCATATCTGTTCCTGATCCAAGGGAGTCTTGCAGCATCTTCATCCTCATCTACAGCTCCATCCTGGATGCTAGCATTCATTTGTTAGCATGGCTCCTGTTTAAGAAAACCTGCTCGATCTGGCTAGTAACCTCACTAGCCATTCCACTCATCCATTTCATGATCCTTCCTTGCCTAAAATACAAAAAGTAGATTTTTGTTTGTTTTTTGTTTTGGTTTTTCGAGACAGGGTTTCTCTGTGTAGCCCTGATTGTATTACTTATAATTATGTGCGGGGGTGTGGTGGGGGGAGTTGTGTGTGTGTGAGTGCAAGTGTCCATGGGAACAGAGCATGCAGATCCCCTAGAGTTAGAGTTCCAGGCCATGGTGAGCCACCCAGTGTGGGTGCTAGAACCCACACTCAGGTCTTCTGCCTGAGCAGTACAGAGCCTTAGTCGCTAAGCCAGCTCTCTCCATCGATCTGGTCTCTGCTTCTTATTAATCCTCCACGGTGACGCTTGACCGTGGGCATTCCTGCTCTCAGCTTAAAAGCTAAGCAGCTGCTCCTACTGCAAACAGAGTTGACCCAGCCCCTAACAGGTTGACCCTCCCACTGGTAACTAAAGAGTTTAAGAAGAAAGGATAAAAGAACCTCTGGTGGAATCACCATGCCTGACCTAAAGCTGTACTACAGAGCAATTGTGATAAAAACTGCATAGTACTGGTATAACGACAGACAAGTAGACCAATGGAACAGAATTGAAGGCCCTGAGATCAACCCACATACCTATGGTCACTTGATCTTTGACAAGGGAGCAAAAACCATCCAGTGGAAAAAAGACAGCATTTTCAACAAATGGTGCTGGCACAACTGGCGGTTATCATGTAGAAGAATGCGAATTGATCCATTCCTATCTCCTTGTACTAAGGTCAAATCTAAGTGGATTAAGGAACTCCACATAAAACCAGAGACACTGAAACTTATAGAGGAGAAAGTAGGGAAAAGCCTCAAAGATATGGGTACAGGGGAAAAATTCCTGAATAGAACAGCAAAGGCTTGCGCTGTAAGATCGAGAATCGATAAATGGGACCTCATAAAGTTGCAAAGCTTCTGCAAGGCAAAAGACACCATCAATAAGACAAAAAGACCACCAACAGATTGGGAAAGGATCTTTACCTATCCTAAATCAGATAGGGGACTAATATCCAATATATATAAGGAACTCAAGAAGGTGGACTCCAGAAAATCAAATAACCCCATTAAAAAATGGGGCTCAGAACTGAACAAAGAATTCTCACCTGAGGAATACCGAATGGCAGAGAAGCACCTGAAAAAATGTTCAACATCCTTAATCATCAGGGAAATGCAACTCAAAACAACCCTGAGATTCCACCTCACACCAGTCAGAATGGCTAAGATCAAAAATTCAGGTGACAGCAGATGCTGGCAAGGATGTGGAGAAAGAGGAACACTCCTTCATTGTTGGTGGGATTGCAAGCTGGTACAACCACTCTGGAAATCAGTTTGGCGGTTCCTCAGAAAATTGGACATAATACTACCAGAGGATCCAGCAATACCTCTCCTGGGCATATACCCAGAAGATGTTCCAACCGGTAAGAAGGACACATGCTCCACTATGTTCATAGCAGCCTTATTTATAATAGCCAGAAGCTGGAAAGAACCCAGATGTCCCTCAACAGAGGAATGGATACAGAAAATGTGGTACATTTACACAATGGAGTACTACTCAGCTATTAAAAGGAATGAATTTATGAAATTCCTAGGCAAATGGATGGATCTGGAGGGCATCATTCTGAGTGAGGTAACATATTCACAAAGGAACTCACACAATATGTACTCACTGATAAGTGGATATTAGACCAAAAACTTAGGATACCCAAGATATAAGATACAATTTGTTAAACGCATGAAACTCAAGAAGAACGAAGACCAAAGTGTGGACACTGTGCCCCTTCTTAGAATTGGGAACAAAACACCCAGGGAAGGAGTTACAGAGACAAAGTTCGTAGCTGTGATGAAAGGATGGACCATTTAGAGACTGCCGTATCCAGGGATCCATCCCATAATCAGCTTCCAAACGCTGACACCATTGCATACACTAGCAAGATTTTGCTGAAAGGACCCAAATATAGCTGTCTCTTGTGAGACGATGCCGGGGCCTAGCAAACACAGGAGTGGATGTTCACAGTCAGCTATTGGATGTATCACAGGGCTCCCAATGGAGAAGCTAGAGAAAGTACCCAAGGAGCTAAAGGGAACTGCAACCCCATAGGTGGATCATTATTATGAACTAACCAGTACCCCAGAGCTCTTGACTCTAGCTGCATTTGTATCGAAAGATGGCCTAGTCGGCCATCACTGGAAAGAGAGGCCCATTGGACTTGCCAACTTTATATGCCCCAGTACAGGGGAATGCCAGGGCCAAGGGGTGGGGGTGGGTGGGTGGGGGACTGGGGGGGGGGAGTGTATTGGGGACTTTTTGGATAGCATTGGAAATGTAATTGAGGAAAATACCTAATTAAAAAAAAGTAAAAAAAAAAAAAAAAAGAAGAAGAAGAAAACCAAAACAAACCTCCCCCAAACTACTACTCAGTGGCTAAGAAGAGGGAGCAACGCCAGGCAGAGACTGAAGAGTGACGGTTAGGAAAGGATGGGCTCTAGCTTGGAGGCCACAGTTATGGCTAAAGCCACCACCTTGTCGTGAGGGAATCCACACAATAAAACCTGGGCAACAGAATCACCGTAAAGTGTGCAAAGACTTCAGGAGGAGTGAGTCTGAGGAGAGCCTAGAGTTCTGTGTACAAACTTGTCCAAATCTCTGACCAGTCCCTGAACCCTGCAAGAGAAGACAGTCTCGAGACTCAAAATACTCCATTTTTAATTTTGCTACTCACAGGTAGCGAAATTAAAAAATGGAGTATTTTGAGCTTCTGTCTACTGCTAATGGGGTAAAAGTTCATAGCTTCAGCCTGATCAAGTTCTTTGCCTTTTATTTATTTTTTTTTAAAGATTTATTTATTATATGTAAGTACACTGTAGCTGTCTTCAGACACTCCAGAAGAGGGCTCCAGATCTCGTTATGGATGGTTGTGAGCCACCATGTGGTTGCTGGGATTTGAACTCTGGACCTTCGGAAGAGCAGTTGGGTGCTCTTACCCACTGAGCCATCTCACCAGCCCTCTTTGCCTTTTAGAACAAGGATGTCCAATATCATTCTCAAAAAAAGACATCAGGATTCTGAGATTCCACAGCATAGCAGCGGCAGTCTGTCACCCGAAGTTCTATGGAAGAGGAGGGACTAGGAAATGGTGAGCCACTCTCAAGGCAACAGAGTGTGGTTGACTGAAGCTGATTGTGTTTGGCACAACCAGGACACAGAGATCTTCACACATTAGACTTTGAGACAGCTGATGTGATTATATTCAATGATGAAAGGAAAAATAAACTTGTCATGAAAGTATTTAAGTTAAAACTGGTTAAAGATAGCATGCAAGGGCTGGAGAGATGGCTCAGCAGTTAAGAACACTGACTGCTCTTCCAGAGGTCCTGAGTTCAATTCCCAGCCACCACATGATGGCTTACAACCATCTGTAATGGGATTTAATGCCCTCTTCTGGTGTGTCTGAAGACAGTAACAGTGTACTCATATATATATAATAAGTAAGTCTTAGAAAAACAAAAAAAGACAGCATGCAAACTGTCTAGAGCCTGATGCCTGATAATCCCACCTTAAGTCATCTACTCATTGTGTTCCCTTCCTTCATGGGAGCACACAGGAACTTAAACTGTGCCACACCAGACCCAACACAAAGCCTTTAGGAGTAATGCTCTTTCATTTTATCTAGAATTTTCCTCCCTCCCCCACCTCTGAAGGGTACATCACTCCATGTTATAAGTCATGGGCCACCTTCTAGTCCAGGCTACTTCTGACTGCATAGACCTTTGCTGTGTAGCTCCAGAATAAGGCATAGAGCTAAATATATGATGATGTACACCTATAATCCTAGCAAGCAGAAGACTGAGCAGAAAGATCATGAGTTCGGTGCCAGCCTGTCTATATTATTGCCACAGATAGGCATTACTGTGCAGCAATTTCCTCCAAGTTAAAACACTGTCCTGGAGGGAGGACAGAGGCTCCTAATACTTAGGAAATGAACAAGCGTTCAAGTTCAGGAAAGCCAAAACTTAATTCTCACAGGGCCCCTGCCTAGAGGATATAAGAGAGAAATGGCTTCTGGGGAAGAAACTCTGGAGCCAGCTGAGCTGTCTGGAACGACACTGGCACTTGCCAGCTGCATACAAGCTGTGTAGAAAACTCTCAGGATCCATCTTTTGTGGGCTATCACCCACGCTAGGGATGGCTGCTTGATAATGCAGCTAGTTGCTTTTGAGCCCTTCAGGCTGTTTAAGTAACTCTCACTCATACATTGATAAGTCACTTCCAATAAATTCATGTGCCAAGCCAGACTGTGGTAGAAACGTTTCTTTGGTTTGTGGGTTCATGCCCTATCGAGGGTGAGCAGACATTTGTTCACACCTTCTCAGGAAAGTCACACAATGGGCACTATTTTTAAAAAGCTATTAGGTCAGCAAGAAGGCTCAGTGGGCAAAGGTACATGCTGCCAAGATGGACAACCAGAATTCAAGCTTTGGGACTCAGGTAGTAGAAAAGAACCAACTCCTGCAAATTGTCCCCTGACTTCTGCATGTATGCCATGGTATGCCCTCATCTGCACATGTACACACACACATTCAAAAAGAAATGCATGCTGTACATTTACTAAATATGTTCCTTACTTAGTTAAAGTATTGTCTTGAACTCTGATAGCTGGATAACAACTGTGCCCTAAGAGCTATAGAGAGATGGAGACAAGCGAATCAAAGCCTTGCTTCTAGCACAAGCATGCCAGACTCTCCTTTTGTGCCCCTGCTGGCTAGAGAAGTTCTGCTTACTGAAGGCAGAATGTCCTAACTGCTACCCACAATGTTTGCTTCTGTAAACAGGCTTAAGTACAGTGAAAGTTGCCCTCCATGGTCATGAAATGTAAACCCGCCTGAAAATGGCCATGTAGTAGGCAGAAAATTTCAAAACTAACACACAGCCTACAAAAACTGTAAACAAACAAACACCCACAAGTGAGCCGCTGCATTTGCAGAGCACGAGCTCAGGCTAAGCCAGGATAAAATGAACCTGAGTTTTCCAACTTTTCAAGTATTGCTTGGTTCTTCAGGAGCCAGTTTTCTACAAAGTAAAATAAAAGTAATAAAATGTCTAAGAAAGTTAAAAAAAATAACATTATTAAAAATAAAGCTGCCAACCACTATAAATGATGCTTTACAAAGTGACAGATTTTTTTTTTTTACAATAAAATCAAATAAAAATCAAATAGGTTGCCATGAAGGCTCAGTGCAGTCGCCTAACATTGCTACAGGCTGGTGAATAGCAAGTGACATGCTCTGTACCACTGCTGACTGTCTCACGACCTCTGGACCACTGCTGACTGTCTCACGACCTCTGGACCACTGCTGACTGTCTCATCACCTCTGAACAGGATCAGGTGGTCCCGGGGCAGTGTTGTCTGACAGGCACTTCCTTCAGTGCTGAGCAGCCTGTGGAGGCCATCCCAACCGTGCTGCCCATGTACCTTGTATTCCAGAGAGAGCAATGTCTCAGTCTTGCTGGCCCAGCTCCACTTGTGGACTATGTAGCCCTTTTGGTCATTTGTGATCCCACCTTCTTCATCCAAAACCAAAACATATGGACAGCTGGGAGATACACAAAACATAAAAAGTACTTATAGGCCCTGAGAGAACCCCTTCATCACCACAGACTACCAATGGGCAGGGCTGGGAGAGTCTTCCCCAGTCTGAAAGAAAGTTTACCTGACCTAGACAGTCTGAGGAAGGGAAGGGAAGAGTCTGAAGTCTCCTGTGATCAGCTTTATCTCTCCACTCACTGTAGGCTAAGACTCCTAACACCAACTAATGCTAGTGGGGGTGTCTATGGAGAAGGGACAGGCTAAGGCAGACAATGTAGGCTCAAGTCAAACCCAAAAGATGAATTTTTTTTTCTGTAACTCAGGAGCCTGGCACAAAGATATCAAGCACCAAAATGTGAACTAGAACATGTAAACATGAAAGGAAGTCACTTCTTTAAAAAAAAAAAAAAAACAAAAAACAAAAACTTAAGTCAAGCCAGACAAAAATCAACTCTTGGCTGTCGAGAGTATGTGCTGCTCTTTAGAGACTATGCATGATGGTTAACCTGAAATGTCAACTTGAGTAGCTTGGAAATGCCTAGATTAGTGGATCATGCCTCTGGGTCTACCTGTGCTTTCAGAAATGAGCAGGTCCTCAGGGCTCTATCCTAACCAGCAGATTAATCCTTTGACGGGTTCATAGTACACTGGCATTATTAGGAGGTGGCAAAAGGCAGGAGGTATGGCCTAGGTAGCGGAAGTTAGTCACTGAACTGTATCTTAGGGAGGGCAGTATTTTGCTCTGATCCCTTCCTGTAAGTTCCTTTGTCTATTTCCTAGGTCACCATGATGAGAACCTCCCTAATCCACTGTGCTCTGACAAACTAACAGCTCTAAAACTGTGAGCCCAGATAAGTCTTTGCTTCTTCAAGTTACATCAGCTGCTTTGTCACGGTAAGGAGGAAAGTAACAAAACAGCACCCATCTTGTTCACCCACTCCTGGGGTCAGAAACTTTTTCTATTAAAGAATTCTTCCAGGTGTAAGACATGGGGATGTAGCTCAGTGGCAGAGTGCTTGCTTAGTATTTATGAGCTCCTGGTCCTTAACCCAGAAAACAACAACAACACCACAAGAATGGAGATCTTAGTGTCCTGGGGTACCCAGTGGAGTGGCTTCCTTCTCACTGTGGAAAACGCAGCACAGACCCACCTCATGAGGCTAGACTTCCCCTGACCCACTCACCAGTTCTTCAGGTTGTAGTAAACACACCCCAGGCCTTCAGCATTGAACAGAGCCAGGAAGGTATTGGGCATGTCATTAAAGAGGCAGGTGATGGGTTTCCCTCTGCAGCACGTGGGAATCTGAAGTAAGGCAATATTTCCCGAGGGATAGCTGGCAGATACAGTCAAGTTGAACTAACAGAGGATTCTCGAGGTGCAGGTCTCAGGGGTCCCCAGAGAGGCACATGAAAGGATTCTTCTCTTGTGTATTGTTCCTTCCCTTCACAGATCCTGTCTGTGCTTTGCATATGTCATGATTAAATAATCACAGAACCCAGCCGTGCCCCAAAGCCTTCCTGTATCTACTGAGGTAGTCCTATCTCCATTTCGCATGTCAGTAGGGTTTTCACAGGTCTGAATGGTACCAGGGACATGGACTTTTTAATGCTAAGACATGAAGATCTCAGGAAAACTAGAGTGAGGAGTTCACCCGAGGGAGAAGTCAGAGGGGTAGAAAATGCCTTGTCCCATGTGACGCCACAATGACTACAGAGCCAGAGCATGGGTCCAGAGCCAGCAGTATTTTCAGCACTGTCAGGCTGTCTCCCCTTTTGACCAGTTTTGTAGGAAAATAATGTCTCTCTGCTCCTTGCCTAGCTCAGAGGCCTCAGGAATCACTGATCCTCAGAAAGGCTGTGTTGGCAGCTTCTCTGTGTAGAACTGCAGAAGCAGTGTTCCAGGTAGGAAGACTAGACTGGCTGGCATTGCAATCCATTTCCCTCAGTTTTTCCCACCAGCCAAATAAAAACAGAAATGGAAGGAGGGAGGGTGATCTGCAGGTAGAAAGGACACAAAGGAACCTATCCAAAATTCTAGAGCTTAGGTAGATAGTGAAATGGGCAAAACAAAGTTTTCCCTAAATAAGTATAGCAGTAAATTAAACAAGAAAATACAAAAATCATTTACGGGAAAGCCAATGAGCTGAAATTATCCAGACTGTAAAGAATAAAGGGAAAGAAGAAACCCCAGCCTGACAGCTCATGCCTGGAGTCCCAGAGCCTGGGAGACAGACAGGAAAATACCCGAGTTCTAGGCTAGCCTGAGCTACATACTTTCAGGTCCACCTAAACAACAATGTAAGATAGTATCTATCTATCTATCTATCTATCTATCTAACAACAACAACAATCCAAGGAAGATTAGAAACTCAGGGCCCCAAGAAAGATCATCAGGCACAGCAACATATGTATAACAGGAATTCCAGAAATCCAGGGAAAAGAAGGAGACAGAGAGGAGAATATCTAAAGAAGTGCAGTACACTGGATGAAGCTGGATATGCTTGTGAACAGCTTTAATCCTAGAATTTGGGAGACAGAGGTAGGCAAATCTCTTAGAGTTCCAGGACAGCCAGAGCTACACAGAGAGACTATGTTAGAAGGAGAAAAAGAAGGAGGAGGAGGAAGAGGAGGAAGAGGAAAAAGAAGAGGAAGAAGAGAAGGAGGAGGAAGAAGAGGAAGAGGAGGAAGGGGAGGAGGAGAAAGAAAAGAAAAAAGAAAAGAAAAGAAAATTATTGCCCCCCAAAACCATGGAGGATTCACAACACTTGTTAACTTAAAAACTTACCACAAATCTTTAATAATTAAAGCAATGTGGTCTGGCATAAAGATAGACATCAAAATTAGAACAGTGAATTAAAAATGAGTCTAAATATAGATCCTTCCATCTATAGTCAATTTATTTTTTGCCAAGATTTCCAGGACCATTCAAAGAGGGAAAAGTGGTCTCTTCAACAAGGCACTGGGACAATAGGATACCCATGTGCAGAGGAATGAGCCCTTGGCTCATACAAGATGCAAATGCTGGCTCAGAATACCTGAGGACCTATACTAAAAGCTCCATCTATAAAGCTGTTAGAAGGGAAACACAGGGTAAATGCCATGACTTTAGATTTGGCAATGATGTCATAGATGTGAAACCAAAAGCATTAGCAACAAAAATTGGGAAATTTGGACTTGATCAGGGGTAGAGTGTATTTGGCACACTGAAGCCTTGGGTTCAAGTCTTAGCAACTGCCTCACCAAAGGATGAGCTAGGACTAGAACACACTACAAAGGCTGTCTGCCAAAAGGAACAAGGCAAAGCTACTGAGCATCACTGATACCAGGGAATTCCAGCTGATTCCTGTGAAGAAGGCTAAACTGAGCACAGCTGGTTCTGAGGGCTGCACCAGGAGGTTGAAATCAGCGACGGCCTGAAACAGGCCACCACAAAGACGAGCTCTTTTTTTTATCTGAGCTCTGTGTGCAAAAACAGAGTTGGTGGCTAAAGCCAGCACTCTACAGAAACCAGGTGGTGAAGAAAATCTCTCCAAACATTTCACTCAGGAAGGATTCAACAGCTAAGGTGGACCTTAGCCTTTGGACACAGTGATGCAGAACTTCTTTTTTTTTTTTTTTTTCAATTTTTTTTCCTCATTTACATTTCCAATGCTATCCCAAAAGTACCCCATACCACCACCCCCCCCACTCCTCTACCCACCCACTCCCACTTTTTGGCCCTGGCATTCCACTGTACTGGAGCATATAAAGTTTGCAAGTCCAATGAGCCTCTCTTTCCAGTGATGGCCAACCAGGCAATCTTTTGATACATATGCAGCTAAAGACAAGAGCTCAGGGGTACTGGTTAGTTCATAATGTTGTTCCACCTATAGGGTTGCAGATCCCTTTAGCTCCTTGGGTACTTTCTCTAGCTCCTCCATTGGGGGCCCTGTGCTCCATCCAATAGCTGACTGTGAGCATCCACTTATGTGTTTGCTAGGCCCCGGCATAGTCTCACAAGAGACAGCTATATCAGGGTCCTATCAGCACAATCTTGCTAGTGTATGCAACGGTGTCAGCGTTTGGAAACTGATTATGGGATAGATCCAATTATGGGATCCCAATTATGGGATGATATGGCAGTCTCTAGATGGTCCATCGTTTCGTCACAGCTCCAAACTTTGTCTCTGTAACTCCTTCCATGGGTGTTTTGTTCCCAATTCTAAGGAGGGGCACAGTGTCCACACTTTGGTCTTCATTCTTCTTGAGTTAGCAAATTGTATCTTATATATTGGGTATCCTAAGTTTCTGGTCTAATATCCACTTATCAGTGAGTACATATTGTGTGAGTTCCTTTGTGATTGGGTTACCTCACTCAGGATGATGCCCTCCTGGTCCATCCATTTGCCTAGGAATTTTATAAATTCATTCTTTTTAATAGCTGAGTAGTACTCCATTGTGTAAGTGTACCACATTTTCTGTATCCATTCCTCTGTTGAGGGGCATCTGGGTTCTTTCCAGCTTCTGGCTATTATAAATAAGGCTGCTATGAACATAGTGGAGCATGTGTCCTTCTTACCGGTTGGGACATCTTCTGGATATATGCCCAGGAGAGGTATTGCGGGATCCTCCGGTAGTACTATGTCCAATTTTCTGAAGAACCGCAAGACTGATTTCCAGAGTGGTTGTACAAGCTTGAAATCCCACCAATAATGGAGGAGTGTTCCTCTTTCTCCACATCCTCACCAGCATCTGAATTTTTAATCTTAGCCATTCTGACTGCTGTGAGGTGGAATCTCAGGGTTGTTTTGATTTGCATTTCCCTGATGATTAAGGATGTTGAACATTTTTTCAGGTGCTTCTCTGCCATTCAGTATTCCTCAGGGGAGAATTCTTTGTTCAGCTCTGAGCCCCATTTTTTAATGGGGTTATTTGATTTTCTGGAGTCCACCTTCTTGAGTTCTTTATATATATTGGATATTAGTCCCCTATCTGATTTAGGATAGGTAAAGATCCTTTCCCAATCTGTTGGTGGTCTTTTTGTCTTATTGATGGTGTCTTTTGCCTTGCAGAAGCTTTGCAACTTTATGAGGTCCCATTTATCGATTCTCGACCTTACAGCACAAGCCATTGCTGTTCTATTCAGGAATTTTTCCCCTGTACCCATATCTTTGAGGCTTCTCCCTACTTTCTCCTCTATAAGTTTCAGTGTCTCTGGTTTTATGTGGAGTTCCTTAATCCACTTAGATTTGACCTTAGTACAAGGAGATAGAAATGGATCAATTCGCAATCTTCTACATGATAACCGCTAGTTGTGCCAGCACCATTTGCTGAAAATGCTGTCTTTTTTCCACTGGATGGTTTTAGCTCCCTTGTCAAAGATCAAGTGACCATAGGTGTGTGGGCTCATCTCTGGGTCTTCAATTCTGTTCCATTGGTCTACTTGTCTGTCACTATACCAGTGCCATGCAGTTTTTATCACAATTGCTCTGTAGTACAGCTTTAGGTCAGGCATGGCGATTCCACCAGAGGTTCTTTTATCCTTGAGAAGAGTTTTTGCTATCCTAGGTTTTTTGTTATTCCAGATGAATCTGCCGATTGCCCTTTCTAATTCGTTGAAGAATTGATTTGGAATTTTGATGGGGAATGCATTGAATCTGTAGATTGCTTTTGGCAAGACAGCCATTTTTACTATATTGATCCTGCCAATCCATGAGCATGGGAGATCTTTCCATCTTCTGAGATTTTCTTTAATTTCTTTCTTCAGAGGCTTGAAGTTCTTATCATACAGATCTTTCACTTCCTTAGTTAGTCATGATTTTATATTATTTGTGACTATTGAGAAGGGTGTTGTTTCCCTAATTTCTTTCTCAGCCTGTTTATCCTTTGTGTACAGAAAGGCCATTGACTTGTTTGAGTTAATTTTATATCCAGCTACTTCATTGAAGCTGTTTATCAGGTTTAGGAGTTCTCTGGTGGAATTTTTAGGGTCACTTATATATAGTATCATATCATCTGCAAAAAGTGATATTTTGACTTCTTCCTTTCCAATTTGTATCCCCTTGATCTCCTTTTGTTGTCTAATTGCTCTGGCTAGGACTTCACGTACAATGTTGAATAGGTAGGGAGAGAGTGGACAGCCTTGTCTAGTCCCTGATTTTAGTGAGATTGCTTCCAGCTTCTCACCATTTACTTTGATGTTGGCTACTGGTTTGCTGTAGATTGCTTTTATCATGGTTAGGTATGGGCCTTGAATTCCTGATCTTTCCAAGACTTTTATCATGAATGGGTGTTGGATTTTGTCAAATGTTTTCTCCACATCTAATGAGATGATCATGTGGGTTTTGTCTTTGAGTTTGTTTATGTACTGGATTATGTTGATGGATTTCCATATATTGAACCATCCCTGCATCCCTGGGATGAAACCTACTTGGTCAGGATGGATGATTGTTTTGATGTGTTCTTGGATTCGGTTAGCAAGAACTTTATTGAGGATTTTTGCATCGATATTCATAAGGGAAATTGGTCTGAAGTTCTCTTTGTTGGGTCTTTTTGTGGTTTAGGTATCAGAGTAATTGTGGCTTCATAGAATGAGTTGGGTAGAGTACCTTCTGTTTCTATTTTGTGGAATAGTTTGTGAATAACTGGGATTAGATCTTCTTTGAAGGTCTGATAGAACTCTGCACTAAACCCATCTGGTCCTGGGCTGGTTTTGGTTGGGAGACTATTAATGACTGCTTCTATTTCTTTAGGGGATATAGGAGTGTTTAGATCATTAACCTGATCTTGATTTAACTTTGGAACCTGGTATCTGTCTAGAAACTTGTCCATTTCATCCAGGTTCTCCAGTTTTGTTGAGTATAGCCTTTTGTAGAAGGATCTGATGGTGTTTTGGATTTCTTCAGGATCTGTTGTTATGTCTCCCTTTCCATTTCTGATTTTGTTAAATAGGATGCTTTCCCTGTGCCCTCTAGTGAGTCTGGCTAATGGTTTATCTATCTTGTTGATTTTCTCAAAGAACCAGCTCCTCAATTGGTTGATTCTTTGAATAGTTCTTCTTATTTCCACTTGGTTGATTTCACCCCTGAGTTTGATTATTTCCTGCCGTCTACTCCTTTTGGGTGAATTTGCTTCCTTTTGTTCTAGAGCTTTTAGGTGTGTTGTCAAGCTGCTAATGTGTGCTCTCTCTAGTTTCTTTTTGGAGGCACTCGGAGCTATGAGTTTTCCTCTTAGAAATGCTTTCATTGTGTCCCATAAGTTTGATTATGTTGTGGCTTCATTTTCATTAAACTCCAAAAAGTCCTTAATTTCTTTCTTTATTCCTTCCTTTACCAAGGTATCATTGAGAAGAGTGTTGTTCAGTTTCCATGTGAATGTTGGCTTTCTATTATTTATTTTGTTGTTGAAGATCAGCCTTAGTCCATGGTGATCTGATAGGATGCATGGGACAATTTCAATATTTTTGTGTATGTTGAGGTTTGTTTTGTGACCAATTATGTGCTCAATTTTGGAAAAGGTACCATGAGGTACTGAGAAGAAGGTATATCCTTTTGTTTTAGGATAAAATGTTCTGTAGATATCTGTTAGATCCATTTGTTTCATAACTTCTGTTAGTTTCACTGTGTCCCTGTTTAGTTTCTGTTTCCATGATCGGTCCATTGGTGAAAGTGGTGTGTTGAACTCTCTCACTATTATTGTGTGAGGTGCAATGTGTGCTTTGAGCTTTACTAAAGTTTCTTTAATGAATGTGGCTGCCCTTGTATTTGGAGCATAGATATTCAGAATTGTTAGTTCCTCTTGGAGGATTTTACCTTTGATGAGTATGAAGTGCCCCTCCTTGTCTTTTTTGATGACTTTGGGTTGGAAGTCGATTTTATTAGATATTAGAATGGCTACTCCAGCTTGTTTCTTCATACCATTTGCTTGGAAAATTGTTTTCCAGCCTTTCATTCTGAGGTAGTGTCCATCTTTTTCTCTGAGATGAGTTTCCTGTAAGCAGCAAAATGTTGGGTCCTGTTTGTGTAGCCAGTCTGTTAGTCTATGTCTTTTTATTGGGGAGTTGAGTCCATTGATATTAAGAGATATTAAGGAAAAGTAATTGTTGCTTCCTATTATTTTTGTTGCTAAAGTTGGCATTCTGTTCTTGTGGCTGTCTTGTTTTAGGTTTGTTGAGTGATTACCTTCTTGCTTTTTATAGGACGTGGTTTCCGTCCTTGTATTGGTTTTTTTCTGTTATTATCCTTTGAAGGGCTGGATTCATGGAAAGATAATGTGTGAATTTGCTTTTGTTGTAGAATACTTTGGTTTCTCCATCTATGGTAATTGAGAGTTTGGCTGGGTATAGTAGCCTGGGCTGGCATTTGTGTTCTCTTAGTGTCTGTATAACATCTGTCCAGGCTCTTCTGGCTTTCATAGTCTCTGGTGAAGAATCTGGTGTAATTCTGATAGGCTTGCCTTTATATGTTACTTGACCTTTTTCCCTTACTGCTTTTAATATTCTATCTTTATTTAGTGCATTTGTTGTTCTGATTATTATGTGTCGGGAGAAATTTCTTTTCTGGTCCAGTCTATTTGGAGTTCTGTAGGCTTCTTGTATGTTCATGGGCATTTCTTTAGGTTTGGGAAGTTTTCTTCTATAATTTTGTTGAAGATATTTGCTGGCCCTTTAAGTTGAAAATCTTCATTCTCATCTACTCCTATTATCTGTAGGTTTGGTCTTCTCATTGTGTCCTGGATTTCCTGGATGTTTTTAGTTAGGATCTTTTTGCATTTTCCATTTTCTTTGATTGTTGTACAGATGTTCTCTATGGAATCTTCTGCACCTGAGATTCTCTCTTCCATCTCTTGTATTCTGTTGCTGATGCTCGCATCTATGGTTCCAGATTTCTTTCCTAGGGTTTCTATCTCCAGCGTTGCCTCACTTTGGGTTTTCTTTATTGTGTCTACTTCCCTTTTTAGGTCTTGGATAGTTTTATTCAATTCCATCACCTGTTTGGTTGTATTTTCCTGCAATTCTTTAAGGGATTTTTGTGCTTCCTCTTTAATGTCTTCTACCTGTTTAGCAGTGTTCTCCTGTATTTCTTTAAGTGAGTTATTAAAGTCCTTCTTGATGTCCTCTACCATCATCATGAGATATGCTTTTAAATCCAGGTCTAGCTTTTCGGGTGTGTTGAGGTGCCCTGGACTGGGTGAAGTGGGAGTGCTGGGTTCTGATGATGGTGAGTGGTCTTGGTTTCTGTTAGTAAGATTCTTAAGTTTATCTTTCGCCATCCGGTAATCTCTGGAGTTAGTTGTTATAGTTGTCTCTGTTTAGAGTTTGTTCCTCTGGTGATTCTGTTACCCTCTATTAGCAGACCTGGGAGACTAGCTCTCTCCTCTGAGTTTCAGTGGTCAGAGCACTCTCTTCAGGCAAGCTCTCCTCTTACAGGGAAGGTGCACAGATATCTGGCATTTGGACCTCCCTCCTGGCCGAAGATGAAGGCCCAAAACAGGACCTTTCCCAGAAGCTGTGTTGCTTTGGCCTGTCATAGAAGCTGTTAGCTTCTGTAGTCCACACTCTCACCTGTGCAGACTACTTTCGGCGGAGTCTCAGAACCAAGATGTCTTCCGCCGATGCTGAGGCAATGCCCTCTCAGGCCGGGCGGACACCTGTCCTCTGGCCGGGAAGGTGGCCGGATGTCTGGAGCCCGAAAAGGGCGCTGCCTCAGCTCTGTGGCTCCCTCCTGTCCCAGAAGCTGTTAGCTTTTGTAGTGCACACTCTCACCTGTGCAGACTACTTTCAGCGGAGTCCCGGAACCTGATGCAGAACTTCTTTAAGATTGCGTGGTTCAACTCATTCAGCATGTAGCCAAGAGAAGCAAGGAAGATAGATTGAGGAAGAATGTGTGCAGGGTCACTGTGCTGGCTGCTGTGGACTGTCAGTGACAGTTACGGTCATGTAGGAGACAAGCCACTGGGAGTGTCTGTGATGAGATTTCCTCCCAGAGAGGTTTCACTGAGGTAGAAAGGCCCATCCTGAATGCAGACAACACCATTCCGTGGGCCAGGGTTCCAGAATGGATAAAAGGGAGGATGCAAGCAGAACACTGGGGCTTGTCGCTAGCTGTTTTCCGGCTGTGGCTCATGTGAACAACTACTTCACACATCTGCCTCCAGGCCTGACATGCAATACCTTCATACCGAGAGCCAAAATAAACCCTTCCTTCCCCAAATACCTGATATGGTGTTTTGTCACACCCCAACAAGACAAGTAACGAATATACATAAGAACCGACCCTGGCCTCTGTGTCTCCCAAGGAGAAAATGGACTTATTGGCAGGATGCCATCACTGTCGGCATCAAGTTGAGTGTTCCCATACGCAGTGAGTAAGAGGTTGGAGGTGATTCTACCTGTGGTACCTCAAAATTCTGGGACAGGTAAGAACAAAAAAAATCCCAGGCAACCCTTCTCCGGTCCCCTTGCTAGAACGCTAACTTGTAAAAACCTGTGTCGAACATGGTTAATGCAGTGAAGAGTCAGAACTAGGGCAAGAGGACCCCATGGTCTCTCAAGCAGCAGCTTTCCATGGGCCATAAGTTCCCTGCTGCTGCAGCTCACGATTTATACGTGTTTGGATGTACACACACGTGCAGATTTCTTGGAAGAGGGTCTATAGTGCCCATCAGATCATAAGAGAAATGTGTCCTGTTCTGCCACCACCCAGCATAAGCATTCAGCCATCCAAGGCTGAGTTCAGCTGCAGGTCAAGCAAATGTGCTGCAAGTGGGATGCGGGGCTTAGACTTCAAGCACTTGAACCTTAAAGGTGAAGCACAAAGACCACAGGAGTAAAACAACCTGTGAAGAAGGATCAGAGAAACGACCCTCCCCAGACCATTTAGACATAGCTCACATCTCCTCCCACTGGAAATGAACCACCCTCTTGGTAGCTTCCTCTTTCCTGGCAGAGCTTTGAAGGCAAGGATCTGCCTGCACAGACAAGCTTCTCACAGGTATTAGGTACTGAACTTAAACTCTGAACTCTTTCAGTCCCTGCAGAGCCTGACCTGGACCAACACTTGCCCTCCGGGGAGCACCCCCACCAGGCTTCTCTAGTTGACCAAGAGTCCCCAGTGAACAGTTAGCTGTTTCAAGCCCAGGGGTTCTCTGGGGCAAAGTTGGGCAGAAAGAGTGACACCCATCCAAAGGATATTAAATGAAGGAGGAGCCGTCATAGAACGTGTAATGCAGCTTGATGGGCTTCTTGGGCCCCTTCCACTCTTGAGAATGGCGGCCCATTTGAGCATGCTGGCTGGAAGGCTGGTGAGGGGCGGAAGCAGTAATCTGAGTCCCCGTAGTGAGAGGATGGTGAGAGTCCCCCTTGGAGGCCAACATTAAATGAGAGGATATCCTTGACCTGTAGTTTCGAAAAATCATGGGGCAGGAGGCATTCCTCCCTCTCCATAAGATCCTTTCGGCCTCTCTGTGGGAAGGAGATGAACGCGTCTTCTAGGCGCTCGTTCTCACTCTCCAGAGAGGTTCTCCATAGCCCCTTTCCAACATCCAAGACTCCCACCCCAGTCCCCTTGTCCTAAAGCACAGATCCCCATCCTGTTCTTCCTCATATGCAAAGGTAGTATTTTTAGGAGGAAGTGGGAAGGTGGCAGCGCCCTGGGAAGATTAGCATTGTCTGATTGCACCTACAGAGCATGGCTGCGCACAGAGGGGGACTCTGGAGAGCCGCTAGTATCCCTTCACCCACTATCCTGAAGTTCCAGGTGGGATTATTCTAGCACACCACAGTACAGAGGTAAGCTGAGTGGCTGCTCCTACCTGTGACCTGGCCCAGTGATCCCAGAAGACATAGGAAAGGGGGTTAATCTTTATAAGCTGTGCCATTAGAGAAATGGTTTTCTGCTAGGCCTCACAGTATCCCCAAGTAATAAACTGTGAATCACCTATGTGAACAAAATTGTTTTGAGAGAGTTTTTTTTTCTTGAACACTTAGCAAACTATGTCCCCAAAAAATTACTACTTAGGGCACAAAGTCTATGAACTGCAATGACACAAATGACTTCCTTGGGTGAGGGAGGATGTTTCAGAGGCAGAGACAGCTGAACAGGAGTTGGGCTAACAGAGCAGGGCCAGCTCCGCAACTGCTTTTTTTTTCTTATCTGTAAATCGGATGGACTATGTGGTGTGTGTGTGTGTGTGTGTGTGTGTGTGTAAAGGACATAGCTGGGCTGACATGAGGTATGCATTTACTGCTGTGACACCCATCTGTCCTTGTGCCCCATGTCCTGTGCCCCAGGCACTCACATGTGGCGACACATATCCTGCAGCTTTTCCCGGGCCTCGGGGCAGGGGTCAGGCAACTCAACAACAGTGTTTTCAGGAGGGGTCCGGGCTCGGACGGGCTGAGGCGAGACATCATCCACGGGCTTTGCCTTTGCTGTAGTCAGAGGTGAGGAGATAGAGATACAGATATGGTGGGCTTCAGAGGTGGGTCCCTGAGTGTCACATTCTCCTGGGAAAGGACTGCAGGACATGTTAGGAGGCTCTTTTGTGCTATGCTGCAATAGGGATCATTGCCTGCTAACTGGGTCAGTCGATAATTCAGAGGCTGAGGAACACAGCGGTGAACAGCAGCAATAGCAACGAAGTGGGCCTCACTGCCGATGCTTCCATTGTCCCCTAGAGTCAGCCCCCCTTTTACCAAGAACAGTGAAGCATGAGGAAGACAAGTCACACAGGCAGCCAGGATGGGTGAAGAACTGGCTTCAAGCTTCTCAACTTCTAGCCTTACCTCCAATATCTGTGGGAATTAAAGGGGCAGCATGAGGCCTCCCTGGCCCTCCTTCACTACCCGACCCCCCAACACTCACACACACCTGTCTGTCTAGCTCATCTGTCATCATAGTTGGCAGGATGGATGGAAAGTCCCGAGGCCTTTCCTATTCTCAGCAGGCTCCTCCCACACACCTTCCCTCGGGAGCTTCTTCCTCTCATCTGCTATCTATTTCCCCTGCTGTTCCCTCCCTTCTGGGTAAGACTCTCTCAACAGAGCAGGAGAGACTTCTGTGGCTTTGCTTCTGCCCACACATAGCAGTAGTCCCTTCTGGAACGCAGAACTGGAGCCTGCTAAGTTTGGGATACAAATGCCACTGTTTCTCCCACTGATGGTGTGGCTGGACAGAGCTGTCTCCTTCACACCCTAGATACTGCCTGGGTTACAGAACTAGATCGAGTGGGGTTGGGGGGTATGTAGGGGAAGCAATGCAATCCTGCTGCTGTGACTAGATGTGCTGCGGCTCTGGAGCACTTATGAGGACCCGTGTGTCCCAGGATACTGAAGCTCTGTGGCTGGAGATGGTACCTTTCTTCCTGCTATCCTTTCCCGTGCAGAGGGAGAAGCTCAGGCAGGCTGTAGAAGTCTGGTAGACCAGCTGGTAAGGTGTGTTCACTCCCATAGCAGAAATGTTCATGGAGGATTCTAGGGGAAAAGAGTAAGTCTTCTAGCCGAGCTGTGGTGGCGCATGCCTTTAATCCCAGTACTCAGGAGGCAGAGGCAGGCAGATTTCTGAGTTCGAGACCAGCCTGGTCTACAGAGTGAGTTCCAGGACAGCCAGGGCTACACAGAGAAACCCTGTCTCAAAAAAAAAAAAAAAAAGAGTAAGTCTTCTTTACCATGCTTAACACTTCGGTTAAATTACAAAAATGTAAAGTGTTCTTCTCTTTTAAACAGTGGGCCAGCTATTCCAAAGTTACCTGGAGTCATAAACCAATCAGGAAGTCTTGTAAGGAAAGACCTCATTTTGTTGCTCGCTATGAAACAGTATCTGCAATGGGCCATACTTTGTCTTCATTGATGGACAGTATATTTCTAAGTTTTCTGTCTCTCCAAATGACTCTAACAAGCAACCCTGCAGGACTCCTGGAGTGGAGTTGTGGCTAGCACTGGGAGCTGATTCCCACATACCATAAACAGGTGAGCTCAGACACGGAGCGCCAGGATTGACAGCAGTCTGAGGGGTGACTTCCTTGCTGTGACATCTTTACCATGTGTACTAAAGGGCTACTCTGCAACCGCCTGGAAATTGTAAAACCTCGAGGACAGACTGCTAAGAAGCACACCGTAGGAAGGGCCTGAGGGGCGGGACTGTGCGTTGGGAGGTGCAGACGCGTCCACCAACAAGCAGCCGCCCTCTGCCAGAGGTGCGTGCGCTCTTCTTGCCAGCAGCACAGCCTCTGGAGCTGCTCCACAGCCACTTCCACCCTTGGGAGCGTGGGCCTTTCTCTCACCTTGCGGGCGTGCTTGCCCTTGTTCCCTACCTTTCCCCAGCTGTGCTGTACTTAAGCAGCTTTTCCCAACAGTGCCAGTCAGGCAGTCAAAGGCCATCTCCTTTGCGTTGAGATGGAGGAGCTGGCTGGCCTCCACAAAGCGCTTGGTGATGTCCAAAGGATTGGCACCTGCTGAAGGAAAAAGGAAAGACAGTGTTTTCCTCCTGGCATAGATGACTCTTCCAGAAAAGGGCCTTTACCAATGGCCCAGGAGATAAAAGTGAAGATGCAAGGATGAGGAGTCCCTGAAGTGCACGCTTGGTTGGACAGAGAGTTTAAGATCCAGCAGGCAGTATTTTGCTCCCAGCTTACCTGCTTGCCTGCCTTCATGCTCCTCTACCCCTGCCCACACCCTGACCCCCTGTCCTCCTGCCTGCCCCCTTCTCCCCTGCCTGCCCACAGCTGACCACTGAGGACTTCTGCTGAACTTCAGGGTCTTCCCCAGCCCTAGAATGGCCCTCAGTTAGGAGGCACTGGGCTCTTAGAATGCCTTTGACATTGGTTGAACCAGACTCTTGATTCATGAATTCCATGTCTCCACTCATCAATGAAGCTCTGCCCACCTCTGCACCATCACCTCAAGCTCTTCCTTCAACACTGGTAACCTCTCGCTGCCACCACCGCTAAGTTTTGAATGGGCTCTCCAGAGATGGGTGACTGGAAGGGAGGGAGGGTGGGAGAGCAGGGGGGAAAGGGGAGGGTACTGGGTAGGAAAAAGGGAGGCACATCTCTTGCAGCAGACTCATGGCCATGCTCCACCCATTCCCAGTGCATACTTATACAGGTTAAGTATTCCTTATCCCAAGGTTTAGAACCAAAAGGGTATGGGGTTTAGGGGAGGTTGATATTTTGAAATGTCTTCCTATATATACTGGGATGTATGGGGATGGGACTCAAAAGACATGGAAATTCTCTGATGCTTCCTGTGCACCCTGTATGCATATTGAATATTATCTTACATGCAAATTATCATGCACTGTCAGCAGTGGAATATTCCATTGTGGTATCATATGGGCACTCAATAGCCTTTAGACCACAGAATATTTTAGATTATGTATGCTCAACTCATACCTGTTGGGGTGCATGTGGTATACACACACACACACACACACACACACCCTACCTAGCCGTGTAGAAACAGAGGAGAATCTGCGAGCAGCCTTACCAGAGGCAGACTCCACCATGGCCTTCATCTTCAGGGAAAGCAGCTCTGTCAACAGGTGGATGGATTGCCGCTGGAACTTATGCAGGGTGTTTTGGCAACTGGGCATCAGCTTAGCAGAGGTGGGGGTGGGGGTGACGTACTTGCCCCCACTGGTGGCTGTGGGCATTAGTGGAGGTGCTGGGGCTGGCGGGGGTTGCTTCTTCTGCATGGGGAAGACCTGCACTGGGATCACTTCTGCAAGCACCACCGTAGGAGTCCCAAAAGTGACCACCAGATCCTGGATCTCGGAGGCAGTGGGCACCGCAGGGTCGTTGATGAGCTCCTCCCAGGTGAACTCAAAAATATTCCTAATGCCCTTTGGGATGGAAATGCCCGAGTTGCGGCAAAAAATGAGGAGTTTGGAGACGTGCGCCAGCAGTTTGGGGGCCGAGGCTGAGTATTGCAGGTACAGTTCTCGGTTGCTTTTGACCTGGTTCATGTTGTCTGGGCAAGCATACTGCTAGGTGATACTGTCCATCTCGAGGGAGAGGGACACTCAGCTGTAAAGACTCAGCACCCTGGCAAGTGTCTTCGCAAGTGGGCCAGAAGCTCTTACCTACAGAGAAGCCTCGGGGAAAGATGGAGTGCACATGCAGAAATCACCCTCAAAGGTCACTGAGCCATCAGTTTCTGTCTCAGAAGGATGAGAAGGTTGCTGGTCAGCCTTTCATGCCAGAATGAAGCACTGCTCCCCTCCCCCACCTTCCCAGGAACAGCAGTGTGAGAGAGCAACCCTGGGACAGGCCTGCTGCTAAGGGTGGGTCCAGAAAAGTTCCCAAGAGGGTGACAGGAAGTGAGGGCCTAAGGGAGGAACCTTGGGAGCTAGATGAGCAGAAGGGGCGGGGCCTGGAGGGAAGTCTCACCACACCTTTGTAATTAGTGACCTGGTGGAAGATCTGCCTGCGGCCTACTGACAAAAGCCTGTAAAAAACCAAAAGGATGCCGTTGGCTCTCTCCAGAGACAGGAACATGGGAGCTATGGATCACACGCCTGTGGTGGGCATCTGAGGACCCAACATGTACAGACTAGGCCAGACAGAAAAGCCTGGAGGGCGATGCAACCCCGAAGTTCAGAACCTGATACCACATTCCACCAAGCCTAGGACATGGACAGCTGGAAATGCACTGTTAGAAAGACGCCACTGAGCTGGGCGTGGTGGCACACGCCTTTGATCCCAGCATTCGGGAGGCAGAGGCAGGCAGATTTCTGAGTTCAAGGCCAGCCTGGTCTACAAAGTGAGTTCCAGGACAGCCAGAGCTATACAGAGAAACCCTGTCTTGAAAAACAAAACGAAAGGAAGGAAGGAAGGAAGGAAGGAAGGAAGGAAGGAAGGAAGGAAGGAAGGAAGGAAGGAAGGAAGGAAGGAGGAAAGAAAGAAGGACGTCACTGACCGGAGGATGTACCACAACAGCACAGATGTTATAGTGTAGAAAATGTATACCCTTACACTAGTGGACAGTGGGAAGCATTTTTCCTCTTTCACAGAGCTGCTCAAAGTCTCTCAGTGTTCAAGTAAACATTGTGTGTGTGTGTGGGGGGGTAGAATTTAGCAGATAACAGATTTATGAAAACAAACTTTTCTGGACTTTATGCTCTATGAGAACAGTGCTTGGTTGCTTATTTCTGAGGGCCTTCGTGAGGATGTGAGCCTCTACAGTAGGGCAATGTGCAGGAGTGTCTACTGAGAGCAACTCGCCAGGGCTTTCTTTGCTTTCATGGCCTTTCCAGCATCTTCCTTCAGTGCTGGCTCACCTGTCACCTATCCAGAAGCCAATCCAGCATCTTTACCATGATGTCAACCACAAGAGCAGAGGGCAGGCTGCTGGCTGCATCCTCTCACCATCCTTGGCACTAAGTGCAGCCGTCCAGCCATCTCTTTTTCTACTTCCCATCCTGTCCACTTTCCCAAACAGGCAATTCTCTTTGCCTTTTCAAGCTCTGACCTTGGGAACCACCCCAAGGTCACCATTCCAGGATAGTTCCTTAGGGAAACACCTGCAGTGCTTACATTGAAGGCCCATGGTACTCTTTTCCAAGACTTTGGCTGATGAGGAACCGAAGCCCTTGATTGGGAGTTGTCTGTTCCTAGATTCAAAGCATGGAGACTTTTGCAAATACTACACCACATTCTCTGGCCTTTGAGCTATCTTTGCTCATCCATCAGGAACAAAGTTCCTAAACAACAAGAGTCCCATAGGACAAAGCTAACATTCTACAGGCTTGAAGACAAAGTGGCTTCCTGTGTCGATTTGCTGACCTCTGGCATTGCCATTTCTCAGCTTTGCAGACACAGAAAAATAGATTTGTTCTGGAATGATTAGTCCACAGAACAAAGACCCCATTCAGAATCTCGGGCAGCAAGGCACCAAGCCAGAGGGGTCTGACCCTAACTGTACAGGGCAGATGATGATGATGACGACGACAATGATATTTCTTCCCCCATCACCCCCCACCATCTCCCCCTTTTTCTCCTCCTCCTCCTCCTCCTCCTCCTCATTCCTCTTCAGTCAGGACTCAAAGGAAGAAAAGAGGATGGTTAAGCAGTCCCTGAAATTGCTCAATGTTACCTATTTGGAAAAATTCTCCCCCATCCTCCTAACTAGTTCCTACCATTTGAGGTTGATTATGAAGACATGCCATACAAATAGATAAATTTATATATGCATGATTATGTGTAGATGTATGTATATGTGCATGCCAACACGGGGAGGCTAGAGGTCAATCTAAGTGTTGTTCCTCAAAAGCCACACACCTTGTTTTATTCTTAGTGGGACCTGGGGGGTCACTGGCAAGCTAGACCAGGTGATCAGTGAGCCACTGTCTCTCCCCAGTACTGGAATTACACTACCTACTACAAAACACACATGGCAAATATGATACTGGGTGTTGAATCTGGGTCCTCATGCTTCACAGCAAGCAAGATACCAACTGAGCTATTTCTGAATATCTCAGATTTGGCTGCTGTGGACATTTAATATGGAGTCATGAATTATGTGGTCCTTCTTACCCTCTGAGGAGCTACTGGCACTTGATGGCTACCAGAGGAAGAAGTCATGTTTGTCAGAGGATGTGGCCACTGGTATGTTTCACATGTACCAGTTGGACCTACACCCATGTACAGCTGCACTAATTGGTCTTGGTGGGCATGGTGATTTAAATGAGATATGTCCCAGGCTCATTCATGTATGTGAACTCTTGGTTCTGAACTATGGGAACCTTTAGGAGGTACAGGCTTGCTGGCTGAAGTATCATACAGGGTTGGCTTTGAGGGTTTATACCCTTACCTGACTTCCTAATCTCAATCTCTCTCTCTCTCTCTCTCTCTCTCTCTCTCTCTCTCTCTCTCTCTCTCTCTCTCTCTCTCTCTCTCCTCTCTCCTCTCTCTCCCCTCTCTCTCTCCCCCCTCTCTCTCCCCCCCCTCTCTCTCCCCCCCCCAGTTTTGGTTATATAGAGATTTAATCAGTCAGCTTTATGTTACTGCCTTTCCTGGATGCACACACAGGCTTTCCCTCTGGAACTCTAAGCCAAAATAAACTCTTGCTTCTGTAAGCTGCTTACGGTCATGATATCTTATCACAGAAATGGAAAAGTAGCTAATATAGTGAGCTTTAAAAGCAAAAAAAGGAAAAGAAGAAGACATGAAGTTACCAGGTAAAAAGATTAGAGAAGTTCAGAGGAAGTTAGTAGGAAGAAAAGGGGCTGGGTGGTCTGATCAAAACACATTATATGCAAGAATGAAATTCTCAGAAAAAAATATAATATATATATATGTGATCCTTTGTAATGGTTTGTCATGATGCTTTTAAATGTTATCCATGGTAGGCTAGGCATGGTGGCATACACATTTAATCCCACAATTTGGGAGGCAGAAGCTATCAGATCTCTGAGTCCAAGGCCAACTTAGTCTACAGAGCAAGTTCCAGGACAGCCAGGGCTACACAGAGAAATGCTACCTCAAAAAAAAAATTTTTTTTTTTTTGTTTTACTCATGAGCTGAAGACATGAATCAGCAATTCAGAGTGACACAGGTTCAATTCCCAGCACCCACATGGTAGCTCACAGCCATCTCTAACTCTAGATCCAGAGTATCAGACCCCTCTTCTGGCCTCTTCTGGCACTGTACAAAGAGTGCACAGACATATATGCAGACAAAACACTCATATACATAAAACAAATGATTTGTAAAAATTTACCCACATGGCAGCATGCATAAGTATGTCATTACTTTTAGACTTTTATTGCTGTTTGTTGAGACAGTCTCACTGTTGCTCTGGTTTGTCTAAAACTATGTAAACCAAATGGCCTCAGCACTCCCAGAGATCCAACTATCTCTAGCTCTGAGATGAAAGGCATGTGTCACGAGGCTGGAGGAATGGCCCAATGGTTAAAAGCACTGGCTGCTATTCCAGAGGACCCTAGTTCAATTCCCAGTACCAACATGATGGCTCGAAGCTATATATAAATCAGTCCCAGGGGATTTGATGCTCTCCTCTAGCCTTAAGAGCACCAGGCATGCATGTGGTACATAAACACAGATGCAGACAAAATGCCCATACACAAAATAAAGTTAAAAAGCATGGAACACCACACCAAGCCTTGCTTTTCATCTTATCATTTTGTCTGTGCATGTGTGTGTGTGTGACATGTATGTGAAGGTCAGAGGACAACTGTGTAAGGTTGACCCTCATCTACCTTTACATGGATTCAAAGGATTGAACTCAAGTTGCCAGCCTTACACATCAAGTACTTCACCTGTGAACTATCTTGCTCACCCTATGTTATGTGTGTGTGGCAGGGGGACATGTGCGGGAGGGTGTGTGTGTGTAAGTGGAGGCTACATGCCAGTTTTCAGTGACTCTCTTGATCATTCTCCATTTCACATTTTTTGTAGACAGGTTTTACACCAAAACTAGAGCTCACTGATTGGCTACACTGGCTGGCGAATGAACATTAGAGATCCTCCTGTCTTCGTCTCTCCCTGTCCCCATCACTCCCTCACACCACACTGGGGCTGTAGTCGTGCCAGACAGGAGTGATAGAGAGCAGAACTCAGTTCCTCATTACTTACACAGAAGGCATTTTATTGATTGAGTCACCTCCCCAGGGCTCAATGTCTACCTTTCTAAGAACTCTCAGACTTTACCAAAGCAGTGACCCTGCTTCACAGTCACCAGCAATGTTATGGGGATCCCAAGTTCTATATGCCCTTTTGGACAGTCTTGTCACCGTTATTGTTTTGATTCTGTTTTGATCTGGTGGATGTGAAGTTAGTGATTTGATTACAATCCCATGTCTCTAATGACATTAAACACGTCACACACTAATCAGGTATTCTTTAAACTTGGAAACATATCTACTCAGACCTAAAGGCCATTTTATTATTTAAAAAGTTATTTTAATTAAATGCATAGGTATTATATCTCTTCAAAATCTGTATAAAAAATGAGTGTCTTACTACACTGTACCTATAAGATGAAGAGGAAGCTGTTGGCTAAAGGACCTTGAGACTTATTTTTAAAGGAGGCTGCATTTAAGGAGAAAACAAACAAACAAACAAACAAACAAACATTTCTCAGTCACTGCCCTGCTTCCGTGCTTGCCTGGAATGGATGAGGTAGGCATATCTCTAGCAGCCATTTTGAACCATGAGGTTACCTTGGAAAAAGGAAGTGATGAGCTAGGGGGAGCCATTCAGGACAGTAGAATCTAGACTCCTGATGACACTGTGGAACCCTGTACCATCTTTTTACCTGTCTCCAAACTTCTCTCACATGGGAAGGTGGGCCCTTTGTTTCTTGTGTCTACAAGTCCCCTCTTCATTCAGAGCTCTACTCTTCCCATCAAATGTGATTTCTGAGTAGCCATTTTAGGTCAACCCAGCTCTCCTCCTTGTCCACCTAATTTGATTCTACGTTCACTTTTCCAGGATTGAGACACAAATCTTGCCCTTGAGAAACATGATGTCAAAAGTAATAATGAAATGAAACTGGCTTACAATAGGAGTCACACTACCAAAAACAATGTATAAAGGCCATGGATCTATATTAGTTATGTTTCTATTGCTGTGACAAGGTCATGACCATGGCGACTTATGGAGGGAGGGGCTTCTATCCGGGTTTATGGTTCAGGAAGATAAGCATCACTGTCACAGTGAGACATGGGCAGCAGGAAAAGATGACGGCAGGAACGCTGAGAGTTCACCTTCCAAACTTCAGGCAGCATGCAGAGAGCAAACTGAAAAGGGGACAAGTCTTTAAGCTCCCCAAACCTGTCTCAATGGCATTCCTGAAGCCTCCCCACAACTGTGCCATAAACTGGGGGCCAAGTACTCAAATGCCTGAGAATACAGAGGGACATCTATTGTTCAAAGCTACCACATCCTACTCCCTAGCCCCTAGTCTCATGGCCTTTACATAATGCAAAACAATCAGCCCAACTTCTAACGTCCCTGTAGTTTCTCAGTCCCATCACTTTTTAAAAGTCCAAAGTTTTACTGAGACACAAGGCAATCTCTTTTCTGTAACCTCCTATGAAATTAAAAAAAAATATATATATGTCCAAAATACAATGGCATAGATGTTCATTACTGTTTCAAATAGGATGATTGGGGACAGTGAAAAAATACTGGATCAAAGCAAGTCCAAAACTCAGCAGGGCAAACTCCAAATCCTGTGGCTCCAATGTTTGATCAGAGTTTAGATGGTTACGTCTCTCCAGCTCCGGGCATGTCTCTCTCAGGCTGATTCCACTCCCTCTGGCAGATGTCTCACGGCCCTGATATTTCAAACACGCTGAGGTCTCTGATGCAACATAAGCTTCACTTCCTCTGCTTCACACAGAGGCCCCCATACGAGGCTTCCCTGCTATATGCCTGGATTCTGCAGCTCTCTGAGACCAGAGGAAGAGTCTACAACCTCTTAACTAGTGTATCCTTCATGCCTCTAAAGTGAGCACCACATGGACCCAGTCCAGTTCCCAGCTTTGGATGAACCCTGGCCCCCACTGAATCACACTTGCTGTACTTTTTGTTTATTGTTACTTTCTAGAAGCAGAAAATTCTCCATGCCTTTTCTTTTCACAAGTTGGAAGTTTAGCTAGATGAGTTCTCAGTTCTCTCCCTACTACTACTGCTACTGATCAGACCTTTCTTTTAATTTCCCTAACTCTTTCAGCACAAGACTTGTCTGCAACATTAAGCTTCCTGGGATTCTTTTTCTTCTCAACCTATATTTTATATTTCTTTCTGCCTCCCTTGCTCTTCTTCACTGCCTATGATTACTATCAACTATGCAACAGAGTCAGTAGCAGGCTGTCTTAAAATCTACTCTGCCTCCGAAGAAATTAGTCCATTGCCTGTAAACTCAGTCTCACGAAGGCTCTTAGAAAGGCAGCCACATTTTTGCCCAAATATCATACTAATGCTCTCCAGTACACTTGCTAATATGGTTCCCCTCTGAAACCTCGTATGTTGGGCCTCCACGATCCATGCAGCTCTCAGCACTACTGTCTTCCAAGCTCCAACTAGGATGGCCCGTTAAACTCTGCTTAAAGTGTGCAGCTGCTTTTTAAAGATTTATTTATTTATTTATTTATTTATTTATTTATTTATTTATTTATTATATGTAAATACACTGTAGCTGTCTTCAAACACACCAGAAGAGGGCATCAGATCTCATTATGGGTGGTTGTGAGCCACCATGTGGTTGCTGGGATTTGAACTTCGGACCTTTGGAAGAGCAGTCGGGTGCTCTTACCCACTGTGCCATCTCACCAGCCCCTCAGCTGCTTTTTTAGTCTAAAACTTTACAATTTTCCACATTCCTCAAAACAAACAAACAAACCAGCATGGTCAGGTCTGTTACTGCAATATCCAACTCCTGGTATTTGTTACTTTTCTATTGCTGTGATAAAATTCCATGGCCAAGGTAATGTATGGAGGAAAGGATTTATTTGGGTGTAAGGCTCTAGAGAGAGACACACGATCATCTCAGTAGGGAAGCATGCCAGCAGGCAGGCATGGCAACAGGAGTGGCTTCCAGCCTGAATTTCAGTTTTCAAGCTGCAAGTAAAGAGAAAATTCAAAATGGTGCAAGTCTTTAAGCTCTCAAAACCTACCTCAGTGACATACCTCTCTAGCAAGTGCATACATAAGCATGCATGTGCATGTGTACAAACATACAAAAGCACACAGATACACACAGTGTACAAACTGGGGGCCAAGTATTTCAATTCCAGAGAATACAGAGGAACATCTATCATTCAAACCACCAATAACACCAAAGAAAAACATCAACAGGAGGCAGACCAGAGGGTGTTCCTGAAGCTAAGAAGTTACCAAGCAGATAGGAGGGGAAAAAACAGATGATGGAATAACAAAGCCCTCTAGGAATAGTGTGGCACGGTGGGCACAGAGAGCCTGGGGAAGCCACAGATGAAACAGGATCATGCCTGCTTAACCAATGCTTGTAGTTACTATATATGCAAACGTTTCATTCAGCACCGACATGGGCACATGATGACAGATGGCGTCCTCAGCACTGGACCCTTCGGGTCATAAGTGGAAATGTCCCAACATTTGGTGACATCACAGTTGTCACAGCCATGGCAGCATAGTGCAGCATATTGCTCCTATTTTTGTGATACTGGTATGGACACACCCACCACAAAACACGTATGAGAAGAGGTACATTTTGGCTGAGGTTTAAAAGGAGGACACATATCCTTCCCTGTAGTGGTACTGAGCCACGAACAAAGTTGGGTAAAAGTGCCGAGGACTCAAAAACAAAAGGAAAGCAGGCTTCCCCGGTCATCTGGCCATGCTTCCCTAGTTTCTGGTTCCTTCTGGCTTGGGTCAGAAATACTCCTCTAAGGGTTTAATGTGTAGAAGTGGTTTGTGTGACTGCCCTGTGAGTAAGCATGGCTTCTGATAATGGAAGAGATGTCCTCATCCCTGCTGTCCCCTGAGCTGCTTGGCATATAAGGTAGTATTATCTAAAGAGATGCTAGAGAGTTCTCCAGCAGGCAGGAAAACAGGCCACACAGAGAAGTGCATCTTAGCACACATGATGAGGGCCAGTATGCATCCTGCTCCACCCTGTCATGCCAAGGCTCAACAGGAAACCCTGGCAATACAGTCTTGGGGTACCAACCCTTCTAAATACCTGACCCCTCTACAGGGACAGTCATTGCAGTGTTAACAGGCCCACTGAGATGAATTTCCTGAAAGGATCGATTAAGAATGAATGCCTTTCCATGTCAGTGAGTGATGCTACTTCTCAAAGTGATACTCAAGGGGACATTTCAAAGACAGAGGGAAGGTGGCAGTGTGAGAAAACAATTTAAATTGATCTAAAAGGTGCCCTGGCTGGTCCTTTCCTACCATGTCTGAATGCTGACCAGTGCTTCTGTTTCTGTTATTTTGATGAACTACTAGGCAATAACTAAAAGTAATTGAGCAGCTCTGTTTTAGAAACTTTAAATGAAAGCAAACCAGCTACATGTAATGTAAATGGTACATTACACACTGCACTGACCAGCGCTCCCTGGAAATTTAAACTAGCATCCAAGAAGCCAAATGTTCTGCACGACTCTCAGAGTACCTGTAACCTAGGAGACCAGGTGGAGAGCAGAGCCAGGTCTTTTCTTTTTGCTTTTTTTTTTTTTTCAATTTTTTTATTAGATATTTTCTTCATTTACATTTCAAATGCTATCCCGAAAGTTCCCTATACTCTCCCCCAACCCTGCTCCCCTACCCACCCATTCCCACTTCTTGGCCCTGGTGTTCCCTTGTACTGAGGCATATAAAGTTTGCAAGACCTAGGGGCCTCTCTTCCCAATGATGGCCCACTAGGACATCTTCTGCTACATATGCAGCTAGAGACACAAGCTCTGGGGTACTGGTTAGTTCATATTGATGTTCCACCTATAGGGTTGCAGATCCCCCCAGCTCCTTGGGTACTTTCTCTAGCTCCTCCATTGGGGGCCCTGTTCCAGCTCTGAGAAACTTAATGCTGATAGTGTACAAGACACAGAAGAGGACAAAGCATGGCCTGGGAAAATGCTTAAAACAACAAAAGGTGAGCTTTGGGAGCTGGGGAAACATGGCAGTTAGAAATGGATTTAAATGAAAAAGAAGGGAGGGAGGGAGGGAGGGAGGGAGGGAGGGAGGGAGGGAGGGAGGGAGAAAATAAGAAGAAAGGGGGATGGGAGGAGGAAGAAAAGAAAGAAGGAAGGGAAGGGAAAAAGAGAGGGGGTGTTTAAACTCAGAGTGGAAAGGAAATGAGCCTCTGACTGTTATGTGTGGACACCCATTTTCTGTACACACGTGTGCTGCCTGGATATCAGGAACCACTGCAGGGCACCAAGGCTCTGCTAGAGGTCAGGGTTTAGTTTATTTTTTATTTTATTTTTGAGAGCACATATCACCGTATAGCCCTGGCTGAACTGGAACTCACTCTGTAGACCTCAGAGATCTGCTGGGATTAAAGGCATGCACTGTCAACCTGAGCAATGGGCACGGGTTCAGATGAAAACATGGCTTCACCTGAACAGCTCGACTTTCCAGTTTCCTAAACATTACCATCAACCCCAGGGCCACACTGAGCCCTCACCAGTACACGTGAATCACTCACTCTTCAAACACGAAGGCACATACCAATAGCCTCCATAAGTCACACGAGTCCTCAAGCCACATGAGTCTCTTCTCACCATTTTCAAGCCAACAAATTATTTTTAGTTATTATCACTCACCTTGGCTATGTAGCATTTTATGTGAACAGTCTGGCATATAACTGACTCAGCTTGTCTTACTGGTTCAAAAGGAAACTTGAGCCACATATGGTGTGGCTATCCTGTTGTGTTAACTGTAAAGACCAGTACCCACCCCTGTTCCGGATTCTAAATTCCACTGCCTCATCTGTATGTCACAACCAGACCAGCTGAAGAGCAACCCAGGGGAATTAGCCACGCCTCTGGCAAATGCATAGCTAAGTGCAGCAGGCACCTCATGTATATGGATTCAAATGCTCTCCTTTGGGCATTCTGCAGGCCAGCAGAATGATTCAGTACACCAATTCAAAGGAACTGCGCCCAAACACACAAAGCCCAGAGGAGAGGTTACAGTGAAAACAAGGAACTCAAAGCAGTCTTCTCAATGGCTTGCTCTGCTCTCCAGACATGCAGAGAAGACACGAGAACATTCTCCTGTAGGCTTAACCACTTCCAATTCAGACACGGTCATAAGTCTTGGATGTGCACCTGGGAGAAACCGGCTTGCCAATCTTTGGTCATTAATGGGAAGATAATGTACAGGGACCACAAAGCCAGCAAATGGTTATTTGGAGCAGTCCTGCACACAAGTTAGCACAACAAAAGGATTCAACTTCAATTTCCCTAATGTAAATTTAACACTTGGTGGGAAAGGGGGCAGGCAGCTGAGCGAAGTGCTTGAGACCTAGCTACCTAAGCTTGAACCTGGAGCTAACCCATGTAAAGGTGGAACAGGAAAACCAACCCTACCAGTTGTCCTCTGACCCCATACAGAGATACACACAGTAACAAAATTTTGAGCTTAAAAGTTGAAACTGGAGCTGTAGCTCAATGACAGCACACGACAAACATGTGCAAGGCAAACCTGACACCTCAAACCACACACCACCAAAAATTTTTAAATTTAAAACTTCACTCAACTATCAGAAGATTTATATGTTTGAGACAACCTGGATATGAATTTAGTACTTTTCAACTGCTTTATGACACCTAAATACAGATAAAAGTGTATCTGTACTGAGTGTGCAAACTCGGCTACACTGCAGGCTACAGTGCACTCTGGAATTTAGTATGAAAACAAAGCAGACTGATCTCTGAGTTTGTTGCCAGCCTGGTTTACATAGCAAGTTTCAATACAGCCAGGGATTTTATATATATACAGAGCCCCTGACTCACTCACTCTCTCTCTCTCTCTCTCTCTCTCTCTCTCTCTCTCTATATATATATATATATATATATATATATACTTTTTAAAAAAAGAAACAAAGTACCTCTTGATGTTTTCTGTATCCTGAATGTATATTAAGATGTTCTGAATATATTAAGTTCAATAAAAAAATTAAATTCTTTTCTTTTTTTCCTTTTTTCTTTTTTTTTTTTTTTTTCAAGACAGGGTTCCTCCATGTAGCCCTGGCTGTCCTGGAACTCACAAATTTGCCTGCCCCTGCCTCCCAAGTGCTGGGATTAAAGGTGTGTGCCACCATAATTTCATTTTTAAGATATGGTTCTAACAAAGTTAAAAATGGCCTGGAAATGTAGTTCAGTTGGTAGAATGTTTACCTAATGTGCAAAAATAACCCTGGGTTAAAAACCCAGCAAGGCATAAACCCGGTGGGGTGGCCACACCTGTAATCCTAACACTCTAGGGACAGAGCGGTACACACAAGAGGATCAGAAAGTCGATACTGACACTTGAGCCTCCTGTGGCTCTCCATCCATCCACACTGTGCTCAGGTGCTGAGAACAAGTGACTGCTGAGCGCACATCCCTCGAGGATTAGGAACACCAGAAAAGGGAACAGAGTGCCAAGCTGGAAGGCAGAGGACTGAGAAATGCCATCTTCAGTGCAGAGCATAGCCATTGCACAGACACAGCACACCCAGTCTTGACAGTAGCTACAACTGCCTGCACAGGGCCTACAAAAGTGACTATCAGGAGCAATCACTGATTGGGGAGGGGATCAAGGGGCCCTATCTCTCCTTGCTGAACAATTGGTTGGGATGGATTCTGATGGTAAGGCAGTCATTGCCTAGGTCCCAAAAGACAGATCACAGATAGTCTCAGATAAAATCAGTGGATCACAACACAACAAAATGAAAAGATGGGAAAAAAGGACTTGTGTGGAAGAGGGGAAGTTGACAGGGTGGAAGGAGATCTGAGGAGGGCAGAAAGTGAGGGGAAACAATACACTATGCACATACATATACAAAAATTGTCAAAGAATAAACTAAAAAATGTTCAATCTCTGCTACATACGAAGTTTGAGCTACAAGAAACTGTCTCCCCCCAAAAGGAAAGAAACAAAATGAAAGTGAAACATTGATTGCATCCTTAGGAAGCCAATAGTCTTTGGTGCGTGGCTCTGAACTCTGAGGACTCTGCTGCCATCTGCTGGACACCCTGGCACAAAGCTGGTCCATGAAAAGTAAGTTTCTGAAGCTGACTTCAAGCTAAATCTGAGGGACTGTATACAGACCTTTTAACTGGTGTCGTAAAGAGGTGACTAGAAAGAAACTTAAGTCTTCAAAACCTTGGAGGAAAATGACCTACAGGTACTAGATGAGGTGAAGAGTAACTGCGCTTGACTACTGCTGCTGCTCACCAAAGGGCTGTGGTGGCCAGGTCTTCCCATGCCTTCTGGCTCCATTCAAATAGGCCCATTGCTGCCTGGCTGTCACTCCTGCCTTCTCTTATCCCACCACATTCTCTTCTTGATACTCTGCCTCATAAAAGCACTTTATCTCCAGCGATCAAACTGTTTTCCTTTTATTCTGCCTGCAGCTTGTATGTAGTCCAGGCTGGCCTTGAGCCCACTGAGATTCTCCAGCCTCTGCTCCCAAGGTGTGCACCATGTTTGGCTCTTTTCTGCTTTTGCTTACAGTTGTGACATGTCTAGTAATTCTATTTCCTTCTTTCTCCTCTAAACTATTTCCTTATTTTAGCTGAATTTATAGTTTCGGCCCTTATCTTTAGTCCTCCAACTTTTTTCTGGCTATTCTGGGTCCCTAGTATTTCCATATGAATTTTAGGATACATGTGTCATTTCTGGAAAAAAAATAAGGGTAGCTGAGTTTTGATGTATTTAAAGGAGGTATTTGCCTGATGAGACTAACAGGACTGCATTATGTCTAGCTTCTGCTTTTGTTGTGGAGTTCAGAGGTAATTTTGGGATTTGTCCAAACTTTGTTAATACTGGGGCAAAAAGACTGGCAGCAGAAGATACTAGGAAAAGCTTAAATCTGGAAATTAGACATAAGTCTTGTTCCAATACAAATGCCACATGACTTCGAGGAAGAACGGGGCATTTCCACTCATGTGAGCAGAGACAAAGCATCAAGGAAACCCCAAAGAGGTGGGTTTTCCTTTGCTACGCTGTCCCAGAGGCTTGGTGGTCAACTCCTGCCTGCCTGACTGCAGCTGCATAGGTGAATGCTCCCAACACCCCTACTGAGTGACGTCCTTTAGATTCCTGTGCACCAAACGTCCCTGCTAAATAAGAATATAGGCAGGGACCTACCTGCTCAGCACCATGGGGTCCAAGTCTGACCTACTCAGAGAGTCAAGAAGACTAAAGTAATGGAGAGCACCAGAAGGCACAGAAGCAGGAAACAAGTCAAAGCTCTAACTGGCAAAACTAAGGAACACTGGTTTCTAAACAGCTCAGCAGCCTTTGCAAATGCCCAAATAATTCAGCCCAACTCCAGATATCTGCAGAGGACAGACATAGGCAACTGAGTAACAGGGAACAGATCATCTACCAACTTCTACCTCTGAACTGTAGGTGCTCTTCCCCGACCTTAGAGCTTCAGATGTGACTACCTAGTGTCCCAGCAGCTTCCTTTTCCCACACAGCCCTCTATAATAGGCCCTCATTTGCCTGTTGGACAAATCCTCCTGATGTTGCTCCATCACCTGTCTGGGAAGCTGAATCTGTGGAGTAGACACCTGCATGCTAACACTTCTGAAAAGAAAATAATGGAGCCCTAAAAGCGAAGTCATGAGAGGGTGTGTTTGTAAAGAAGGGTTAAAGCCCCTCAGAGGGGTATGGAGAGATGAATCCGTAGTTAAGAGCACTGGCTACTCTTGTTGTGGAGGACCAAAGTCCCGTTCCCAGCACCCACATAGTAGCTTGCAATTATACATAACTCCCGTCCCAGGGTATCCTACACCCTCTTCTGACCTCCTTGGGCACCAGGCACACATGGTACACATATATACAAGAAGGCACGATGTTCACATACATAAAGTAATCTAAAACAGAAACAAGTTTCTCAGATTTCTCAGATTAGCATTTATAGTTCACACACCTCAAAATGTGTGAACCCCAAAAGAGTCACAGCTGGGTCAGCATGGAGAGGAGGAGATAGTCCCCCTATACCAAGTGGTAAGAAAATGAACAACCAAAGTCAATGAGCTCTCACTCCACCCTGTCAACTAATGTGGCCTCAAGCCTGTGCTCCCTGGGAAAGCACAGGAAGAAAGAAGTAAAACTCAGTCCTGCCTGACTTCTGACACAAATGCAACCAGCATGTTTTACATGGTCATGTGACTTGTTTATAATAAGATATCATATCATCTAGTGTTTGGAAAGTGACTGTGGGTGCTTGTGGTGAGCTTTCAGGGGCAGGAGTGGATGTGTGTGAAGAGCTGGGTTCCTGGCTCTGGCCAGAGGAATGTCCCAAGTCACTTGGTGCTGATCCTGGTCTGTTCCATGGCTGGCTACTCATAGGAGCAGTTCTCTTTTGACCCACAAAGTAATTTGAAGGTGGGGCAAACTCAGGATCTCGCTCAGCTCGGAGTTCTGACTGCTTCTTCGACCAGAATCCAAAGGAAAAGTCTATGAAAATAGAAAGGGTATTATTAAAAACAATTATGAATCAGTCAAATTTATTGAATACTTTTCAGTTCTTATATGCATTTTAAAAGCCACCACAGATTATCTAAGAACAAGGATAGCAACACAAAACCCAGCTAAGAAATGGAGTAGCCTACGACAAGGAAAGATTAGATGATGGCTCTATGGAGAGGCTGACAGGCTCTGGACCACACTGCCAAAAGGGCACTACAACTACAGAGAAATGAAACAGTCAAGTTTCTGCTGGCACTGGCATGATTAGGTGTTTCACATCAAAGCAGTCTCTCATTTGTTGTGTTCTGGAAAACACAGAAGGGGCTCATCCAATATGAGCAGTGGTTCTATACATTTCTCACCAACTCCAACAGCAGGAGCTAACATTCCACTGAAGTAGTTTTGAAAGAGGCATAACACACAGTCTACTGCGGCAAAGACTGTGGTGGGCACTTTGGTGAAAATTTAGAAATGTGCCTGTACAATGAAAGCTCAGGTAAACTTTCAACCGAATATAGAGGATGGCTAAAGACAGAATTCCTCAGACACCGGCCTCTCTCATACCTTAAAAGCAGTTCCTGGAGGGTAACATTCTAAGCTGAAACCCAAACCTAAAAGTATGGATCTAAACTTCCCATGCACTTTTTAGAAAATTATTCTGTGGACAAAATACCTTTGTAGATGCTGGTCTTTTGATCATGTTTTGCCATTCCCTGTTTATAAATAACTACTGTTCAATATGGAGAAGAAACAGGTTCAGAGACTTGGAGACTTAAGCCTCAGGAGCCCTGAGAGTGACTGTGGGGCTGAAGGTGGAGCCCAGCAGTAGAACTCTTGCCTAGTGTGTTTAAGGCCCTAGAATCCATCTCTGCACCATAATAAAAATGAAATCTCACCAGAATCACACTTTTACTTAAAACCAAAACCCCCTTCTCAAGGGCCCCTCAAGAAGCTGACAGCTAAAAGCCTACCTTTCCCTCGGTCCCACTCTCGGATGTGTGGCACCCCAGGCTTGGTGTCCCTCCTCTCCTGGATGATGACCTCCACCTTGCTGTTCTGGGCCACAGGAGCTGGGGCAGGTACAGGCTTTGGCTCTGAGGGCTCAGGAACAACTCCATCTGCTTCTGTAAGGAAACAAGACCTTGTCACCATGGTGTAAAAACTTAACATCCTAATTTTGAAGTAAAACTAATCACTAGTGCTAACGGGAACAGCAAACGAGCCTCACTTAGACAGCAGTGAAGCAGTTTGCTAACAGTTCTTTCTCTATGTCTGTGAGTAGGTGTGAATGCCAGAGCACACGTAGAGCTCAGAGAACAGCTCGGTGCAGTTGATTACCCTATATGTGGGTTTCTAGGGTCAGATTCAGAAAGCCAGGCTTGCACTCTTGAGCTATCTTGACAACACTTCAGCAATTTCTATACAACAGATCGCCTAAGTCCTTAAACAATTCTAACAATTTTATTGCTATTTTATCAACAAGAAAACATTGAGCTGATCAATGGTAAACATGTATAAAGTATCTAGAAGACTCAACATTCAAGTTGAAGTTGAACAGATGTCAATCCCTGTGTTCCCTAGGAACAACTGAAGAACCCTAAATCCTCAAATTATCCAACTAAAATAGCAAGAGGAACAAGCAAGCAGCATGCTGGAGAGGTGAAATCACCTGTTCCATTTTGGCCCTAGTTTTAAAATCTTAATGAAAGTTGATTTTCAAGAAGTGTGGGAAAATTTCACTTCACATCTTCTAGGACAAATGTTCAAGAGGCAGAACAAAACCAGACACCATGCAGAACTCAACAAGAAACAGCCTTTATCTGAAACTAAACACGGAATTTTCAATTCCTAAGCTTTTCTGGTGTCTTGTCAGTGTTACATGAGGCCTTGCTCAAAGGATAGAAAAGGAAGAGAAGATTCTAGCCAGTCCTAAACTGGAGCTCTTGTTGGTAGAATGTTCCCAAGTTTCAATCTCATCTCCCAGGAGAAGCCACTTTTCAGCTTCCTCTGCCGCTAAACTCTAGCCAGTGCGATGCAAACACTGGGCCACAACGTCCCACTCACATCCTGAAAAGGAAAGCTGGATCCTCTTCCTCTCTCCCTGCTTCCCTGACCTGGTCCTGGACTGGATCAGGAACAGGTGCCAGGGAGCAAACTTGGAGCAACATAGAGGAAAGCGACACTAGAGAGCAGCAGAAACAGCAAGATGAGAGGAAACCTGGGACCGGATGACCTAGATACTCTTGCACTTTTCAATGTTAAAACAGACAGGCAGGCTTGTATATTGGAACCATTTAGGGAAGGGCTAAAGTTAGCAATTTGGCTTCTACTCTATAACGCAGACTAAGCCTGTCTGATCACAGCATCTCACAGCTGTCTCCCGGGAAAGTGAGTTCCATCTTGTTTCTACAGCACAGCTCTTCAGTTTGAATTTCTGTCTCCAGCTGCTTTTTACCTTAATACCCAAGTTGGTAAGAACATTTTACAAAGAAAAGTACATTACAACAAAAAACTAACTATAAGCAAAAAAGCTGAAGTCGGACCTAGAGAGATGTCTCAGCAATTAAGAGCATTGGTTGCACTTCCAGAGGACCCAAGGATTGATTTCCAGCACCCTCATAGTGGTTAGCAACTTTCTGTGACTTGAGTTCCTAGGGATCTGATGTCTTCTTCTAGCCTCTGCAGGCATGGGACACCAACATAGAACATGCACACAGGCAAAACACACACACACAATTAGATAGAATTTTAAACATTAAAAAAGCTGAAGTTGCTGGGCGGTGGTGGCGCACGCCTTTAATCCCAGCACTTGGGAGGCAGAGGCAGGCGGATTTCTGAGTTTGAGGTCAGCCTGGTCTACAGAGTGAGTTCCAGGACATCCAGGGCTACACAGAGAAACCCTGTCTCGAAAAACCAAACAAAAACCAACCAAACAAAAAAAACCCCAACAACAACAACAACAAAAAGCTGAAGTTGAAAAGACTAGAAAAAAATGATTTTAAATGTTTTTTTACCATAGAAATGATAAATGCATGAGGCAGACATCTACCTTGATTTAGATCACCTAATATACACAGTTACCAAAACATCACATGGCACTCCCCCAAATATGTAGTTTCTATGTTTTTATGTATATATTGTTAAACTTTAAAATTTGGGCTGGAGAAATGGCTCAGCAGTTAAGAGTACTGACTGCTCTTCCAGAGGTCCTGAGTTCAAATCCCAGCAATCACATGGTGGCTCACAACCATCTGTAATAAGATCTGACTCCCTCTTCTGGGGTGTCTGGAGATAACTACAGTGTACTTACATATAATAAATAAATAAATCTTTAAAAAAAATTAAAAATCTATGTCCTATCTATACAGAGCTAAACTTTTCTTTTAAATAGTTTACTCAACTGTCCTTATAAAAAGCAACTCAATGTATTATTTGTTAATATCCTTGTCTATTGTCTAAAAACATGAGATTGTCATTCTGAAACATTCCAGCTATAAAAATTGCTCCTGGACCATGAGATGGCTCAGTGGGTAAGAGTGCCTTCTGAGCAAACCTGATGACCTGAATCTGAACCAGGGATATCACAGAGAAAGCAAAAAGCACACTACTGAAAACTGTCCTCTAACTTCCACACCCGTGCTATGGCACATGCACACCTACACTCACTCACACATCACATACAACAATAAATAGACAGAAGTATCTAAGAGTAAAGCTAAGTCGCTGATTGCAACCCTATGAGTGAGACCCTGTAGACATAACCCTCCCTTTGAAGTCAGAAATCTGAGCCGTGCTGTACCTCTGCCTTCTTCTTCAGTTCCATCCTCTTTTGATTTTTTCATCTTCTTTTGTCGAAGCTTTGCCAGTCTTGCTTCTAACATAGCTTTTCTCTTTTCCTTTATGTTTTCTCGTTTTATTCTCTGATCTGTTGTCTGGTTAGAATAAAAAGTTAGAAAATTATTCACCTGAAGTCAAATTCATAACATTTGTTTAAAAAGATGAAATAATTCACTTTTTAAAAAAAGTGCTAATTAAGACAGGCAATGGTGGTACACGCCTTTAATCCCAGCACTGGGGAGGCAGAGTCAGATGGATCTCTGTGAGTTTGTGGCCAGCCTGGTCTACAGAGCGAGTTTCAGGACAGTCAGGGAAATACAAAGAAATCCTGTCTTGAAAAACCAAAAACAGGGAGAAAAAAGTGCTAATTCATTTTCATATCACCTCTAAGCAGCTCTCCCAAAGACTCTGAAAATGGTGCCCTATAAAGCAGACCGTCACAGCCTCTGATGCTTAGGAAGCTAAATGAGAACTCACAGAGCACAGTAGAAGCCTCCACATAGAAGCAAGCTATTCAGTTCTCTTTTACTCCTAGGTCTCTTAGAACCTCCCAGTTCCTAACCTAGGTCATCAAAATTACCATGTTTGAAACTAGATTTAAAACAGCAAGGCTGGAGGCTAGAAAGATTAAGAACACTTGCTGCTCTTGCTGAGGACCCAGATTCAGTTTGCTAGCATCCACATAGTGGCTTAAAACCATTCATAATTCCAGTTCCAAGGAATTCAATGTCCTCTCTGGTCTCTGCAGGAACTACACGTGCATATGGTACACATACAAAGATGCAGGCAGAACTTGCACAAACCTAGTACTAATGGTAATAATAAAAGGTCTAGTAATGGTTCAGTGGGTAAAGATGCTTGCGGCAATGATGTAAGCCTGACATCAACACAAAGGTGGAAGGAGAGATCAACTCCATAAAGTTGTCCTCTGACCACTACACATGCCATGACACATATGCCCACACATACACATTATACACACATATACTACTAATAAAAACAAAATGTAGCAAAGCACAGACTACTTCTAAAACATTTATAATTTTGAGTTTGGAAATCCACAATAATTTGGTAGCTACCTTTAAGAAACCAATAATGACATTCTGAATATCAATTTTCATTTTATTTACTACATGTTTTATTCTTCTCTCAGACAATACATCCCAACTGCAATGTCCCCTCCTTCTGCTCCTTCCAGCCCTGTCCCCCACCTCCCCTCTCCTGTAGATTCACTCCTCCTCCATTCCCTTCAGAAAAGGACAGGCCTCCCAGGGATATGAACCAAACATGGCATAATAAGTTATAGTAAGACCAGGCACAAACCCTTAGGGCTGGATGAAGGCAACCCAGGGAGAGGAATAGGGTCCCAAAAGCAGGAGAATGAGAGATACGCCAATCCCACCAAGCTAACAACCATTGTATGTATGTATGTATGTATGTATGTATGTATGTATGTATGTATGTATGTATACATGTAAGCAGAGGACAAGGCACAGCCCCAAGAAGGCTCAGTAATTGCCACTTCAGTCTCTGTGAGCCTCGATGAGCCCTGCTTAGGTTGATTCTGTGGGCTGTGTTCTCCTGGTGTCCTTGACCCCTTTTCTGTGGGGGTCTCCAAGCTCCAATTTGGACTCTCTCTCCACCCAAGGCTTAGCTATGAGTCTCTGGATTTACTACATTTTTAAAAGCATGGCCTATCAATTAAAAAAATTATTCAAATCCATAACAATAACTTAAACTTTAACTTGTACCTGTTCACGAAGCATCTCTAAAGTTTTCATTTGCTTGTTTCTTAACTCTTTGTCTCGGGCAAAGGCAAAATACCCAACACCAAGTTGTCGGGCCTCTGAAACAACCAAAAGTATCAAAAGATTAGATTTCTATAATTAGCAAATCACTTGTACAACAAGTTCCCAGACAAACCAAAACAGACACACATTGATATTTGCACAAATATACATTAAAACCACAAAAGTTAAACTGTTTTACTATTTACTAAGTGACAGACACACTCAGGCTCCTCAGCCTGGCAGTCTTCTCTCCTCTCTGGGAACAAATTCTTGGGCTAACAAACCTTCTGTTAGGAAGAGGTCCCCAAGTCTCTTAGGCTGTGGACAAAAATGATGCTTTCACCCTCTGCTGTACAGTCTGACCACATCAGAGTCCTGCTCTGACAGCACATGGCTTTCAGCCTGCCACTGTCTAGCATTTTTAAAAAAGATTTTAAAAGCTGCAGACAAACAAGCAACCCCAACAGTACCATTTTCCCGGATGTCTTCATAATGGATGGGCCCCATTGGCTTTTTCAAGGCCTCCCTTTCTTCTTCCTCCCATTGCTGACGCTGAAGTTCTTTCCTCATGTCTTCAGATAACAAAGTTTTTTCATTAGCAGGACTAACAAAACTGGTAGAGGAATAGGAAAGCCATGAGACAGCAACACTTACAGAGGTTTCTGACTAAGAAGTCTATACAACTGTTTTAATAGTTTTAAACATTCATTTATATACTGTGTGTATATATACACATGGGCATGTATGCAATGTATACACACATGCACATCTCCACAGCATGAATGGAGAAGTCAGGAGACTGCTTTCAACTTTTAGGAATCTATTTATTTTTTCCATCTACTATGTGGGTTCCCAGGACTAAACTCAGGTCATTAAGCTTAGCAGCAAGTCCTTTAAGCCAATGAGCCATCTTGCTGACCTTATTTTATCATTTTTAAATCAATTCCCAGACTTACACATGAGCATGATGGATCTTGCCTCAGTGTTCAAGAAAAGTGACTTTTCCTTTCTTCCCTTGTCTTGCTGACATATGGGAGGTGGCCTAGCCAGGAATGATGAACCACTAAACTTCTCTGAATGGCCTCTTGTCTGAAGACATGGTTGCGCTCTTACAGTGCCTCCAGTGTCCCAGCAGATGCCATGATTTGTGCAGTGGCCCCTATGTGCTTACTCCAGGCCTACGCACAGGATGCCTCAACCTTGAAGGGCTCACAAAGGTGGAGCTTCTCTAATACTTTTCATATAAGGCTGACTACAGGGAATTTTAATCACCAAGATACTTTCAAATGTTTATTTCTTTGGTCTCATTAGAAATATTGTCATGAGGCCTTTGTTTCAAAATACAAAGGCCTATGACTAAGAAGTGAATAAAAGCAAGTGGACCTTCTCAAACCCTCTGTCCACAAAGGCTGATTTGTTAGCTAGGTTTGGGCTCATTCTGTATTTGCAACCTTCAGACACTCTTCCAACCCAACAGTCAACTTATATAACCCTTTCAGCAGTTACAATGCACGTGACCAGAACAGGGTGCCTGCCTGGGAAGCTGAGTCAGAAGCTCAGGGAATAATGTGACTAATTCTCCCCAATCCTCCCAACCCCCAAAACATGGGTTTCAGAAAACAAACAAACAAACAAACAAACAAACAAACAAACATAAAACCAATAAGTCAAGTATTATGCATTCAGGTTGTTCCCTGAGCATAGAAGATTATGAAGTGTCTGAATATGCTAACTGTACAGGCTTCAGTGTCTATTCTTACTATTAATGGTCTTTAGCAACATACAGTCATGTAGCAGCCTCTCCCAGAAGACAATCCCTGTGGCTGTGTTCCACACAAAGGCCACATGTTAAACTTACAGTCTCCCCTGAAGATTTTTATCCATCTCCAACAGACTTGGTAAATCCTTTCTCATGCAGCGCCGGGATCGGCCCAAAGAGTCCACGTAATCCACCCTGTAAGTTAGACATTGGGAAGACAGTTTGTACCATGGGCAGATCCCTGTGTCAGAGGATTGGCAATGTCATTATAGACCATTACCAAGAACCTTGCAGCTAAGGGACCACGAGCACAGGGGGAAAAAAACCCAAATAAACAAACAAACCACCAGCAGCTGAGACTCACTAAGCTTGCTGTGCCCTCTACTAAATCTCAGTTTTAGGAACTGCAGGAAGGAGTTGATCATGTTTCTGATTTCAAAGACAAATTACCAATACAGAAATGGTGACATGGAAGAACTCTCTTAATTTGCATGTGCATTTTTGCCACTAGACTATGTACTCCAAATTTCATTCTCCCTCCCCAGTGTACTCAGGTTTCACTCTTTATTACTGCTCTGTTTCTAACTGACACATTCTCTCCAGCGAGCTTAAGAGTTTTTAATATAAGTCACAGTATCTTTTGGATCCACTTTGAGTAGGAGGAAGACAAACAATATACCCCTTTCTTCATCTTTCCCCCAAGACCAAGCATAAGGTTAAACAAAACGTTGAGACTTCCTAACAACCAAGTATGGGCAGGTTTTTATAGAAACCAGGTCCTTTACACTATGGTATAACATAATTTTCATATTTGTTATCACAAGCACTAAATCTCCCAGAGTCTGGAGCAGAGTTTAGGGCATACAGTTAAGGACTTAATAATATAGGACTTTATTAGTAAGCAAAGCAATTCAAGTTCTGATTCCACTGGCTGTGCTGTTGCCTGTAATTTCTTTCCTCTCAAGTGACACTGGTTTCCTTGTTAGCTTTAAAACCCAAATGCTTGGGAATCCACTCCTTTAGTCTTATAGATGATTGTCACAAGAAATCAAACCTACAACTAAACAAAACAGTGCCTTCATTTTCTTTTTTCTTGCTTTCTCTCCTTTTTTTTTACTGAATGGGAGAGAAAACCATCTAGCCAGATGGTCTGTGTAATTATTTACAGTATTTTTGCAGAAAGATTTTTCACCACCTGGGATCTAATTACCAAAAGGATTTACAAGTAGTCACAATTCTGAAGCTTAATTCAAAAACAAAAAAAAGTGTGGGAACTGCTTGAAGTGTGTCTTACTGTACCATATGGTGGCATGTGACACCTTCAATTGCCCTCCAAATTCCTCAAATCGCTGGCAAGCTGCTTGTAATCATAAAGGCATTAATACGAAAAGAATTAAAAGACATTAGACCATTCAAAGAGATGGGATTTCTGCCTTGAAAAGCAATCATAGCTATTCTGTTCTGGAGCAAGCCTCCAAAGCACACAATGCCAACAAAGGGAATCCAGGAGTCAGCAATGGCTCTAGCTCATCAGCAACTGCTTACTGAGCAGTCCCAGCCAGCACGAACCTGGAGAGACTGGGGGAATGAAGGAGGACTGTTCTCGGGAAACAGGAAGGGTTCAAGCCAGAAGACACAAGTTAGGCAGATTACAAAAACAAGTAAAAGTTTACCTCAAATGTTTTGCTGGTAAAAAGGCTTAGAATGGGTCAACTATAAATAAAAGATAAGATGCCCACCCCCAACCTCCCCCCAAAATTAGTTCAGATGAGGAAGCAAGTACTTAAGACTAGAAAACTAGAAAGGCACAGAGAAGCCATGTTCTTCTCTGTGACCCATGTAGCATACAGTCACATGTCTACCCACAATAGTAACATTAGATGTAAGTTATTTAAAAGTAAGAAAACATGGACCCAGTGGACACCTTCAGCAATATAAAGAGGAAGGTTCTCCGACATCCTCAGAAGTAGGGATTTCTCTTTATGCATAAATACCTGTCCAAGGGGCTAATTTAAAGACTAAGAAACACTATAAACAGTTCTCTAAGAAATCCCCAACAACAAGAGTTTAAGAGAGGGCCAGCCCCAGCATGCAGTCAGGATGTCGGTGATGTCTAAGCAATGGCAAGCTCTGCTAAGTGACATGAAAGACACTGTGGTAGAATTTTCACTCTGATCTGCATAAGGTTGGGTTCCTCCATCTTTTATGTACATACAGGAAAACATCAATGAAGTTCTGCAAATTATCTGCTTATACTCCCAGAAGGAACACACTTGCTTCCAGGAGGGAATTTAAGGGAGATGCAGTGGAGTTTTGGTGTTACCAGAAAACAGTGTAGCTAGAATACAGCTTGCTCAAAGGGGACCCCTTCCCAGGACCTGGCATCTGCACCAGGGCACACGTAAGGCAGTAGCATGGCAGTAAGGGAGCAGGGCATTGATGATGGACTGCTGCCCAGGGATCCTTGGGCCTGGACCACACTAGGCACAACATATAGATGCTCAATTTTTATCTGCAGTCACTAATGTTACCTCTCCACTGGCCCACCCATTTCTATATAATCAATACACTAGCTCATCCCAATTTAAAGGGATGGTTCTTAGAAGACAGAAAACCCAGGCAGAATAAGAAAAGAAATTGCCATAATAACGATCAAACAAAACATTTCTCAAAAAGCCATGTGAGTCTGAGAGGATCACTTCGATCTGACCCCCATTACCCACCATTCCTCACTGGGGTCTTGAGGAGGAGGGATGTCTTTGTCAGAAAACTCTCCTTCATCATCATCATCATCATCTCTCTCTTCCTCCATTCGGGACTCTCTCGTGGCACCAAGCACCTCCATTTCTTTTCGCTTGTCTATGATCTTCTGTGTGAAATCCACAAGGTACATGTCCTCCACTTCCTCATCTAGGGCACAAAAATCAATTTACAGATTCTCGAAATTAAAAAAGAAAACCAGAGCTGGAACTGAGAAGGGCCCCATTGTCTGACTGTTCGCCAGTCAATGCCTGCACCTGGGACAATTTGCAGACACAGCCTCCAAGCACTTGACAGGAAGCTCTAAATAAGCCATCCATAACACCATTATACTCCAAAAAGCCGTGAGGCTCCTGCTGTGTTATCAACATGCTGTGTGAGCAGTAAGCCCATGTGAGACAACACACCTATTCAATTTTGAGCAACTCACAGCTGACAGCATACAAGAGACACACACACAACAGCACGTGTCCCAGTCAAGAGAGTGGACCTTTCTTGCTGTGGTGTAACAGGCCTTTCTAAGCATATGAGTTGCATCATTTAGCTTACACTGGTGGAAAGAAGTGCTTGAAAGGTTCTAACACAGGTAAACAACATGCTCTTAAGCTGGGGCATAGTGTGCACATCTCTAATCACAGCACTTAGGAGGCAGACGCAGGTAGATCTGTTTGAGGTCAGACTGAATTACATAGTGAGCTCCAGGCCTTCCAGGGCTACACAGTGAGAACCTCTCTCTCTCACTCTCACATGCGTGCCCACGCACGCGCACGCACACTCACACACACACACACACACACACACACACACACACACACACACACACACACATACACACACACGTCCTCAGTTCTCACAAGTAGACATTGTTTTCAGGTAGTCATTGAAGTCAGGCTCTTCAGGATGGATTCAACATAGTTCTTTTTCTAAGGACAGAGACTGAGCAAGGACACTGGGTTCCCTATCACCAAGTGATGTCACCCCCTTTACAGTGTAACAGTGGAGACAGCTAAGGCTCCAAGACTTCACCAGCTCAGATACACAAGTAGAGTAATAAGTATTAAGAGATGGGTGTGTGTGTGTGTGTGTGTGTGTGTGTGTGTGTGACAAAACCCACTCTCCTCAGACATACTCCTTTGACTGAGTTACTATATTTTCATGTTGTTTTAATTACATGTACGGGGTAGAGGAGTGTATGGGAGTTCAGGCGCCCTCAGAAGGCAAAAGAGAACATCAGTTCTCCTACAGCTGAGTTACAGGCAGTTGTGAGTTGCCCAAGAGGGGTGCTGGGAATCAAACTCTGGTCCTCTGTAAGCACAGCAAGTGCTCTTAACTGTTAAGCCAGCCATCTCTCCAGCCTCTGGTTTTCAGTAGTAACAATAAAAGTTTGAATCAAAAGGAAAAGAAAAAAAAAGAATAAAACAAAGTTTTCAAAGCCATAAGAAGAAAGCGGTATGTTCTTTGAGAGCTGAAGTGCAGAAACACACAGTAGTGAGACATCCTAGAGATGAACACCTTGCTCCTCTTCTGGAGGGCAGCATTCTCACCATAGCTTTCAGCTTTGGGAATGACTGACTTTTCCATGCTGAACTCCCTGAAGTGTAGAAAATCCATGCTATCTGAGAAGAGGCAAATGATGGCCCACAGCCACTGCAGTCTTGTGTGCTAGACACAGCAGAACTGCTGACCTGCAGCCCTTCCCCTCTCCCCTACAGGATCCTTTTCTCCAGCTTACCATATCACAGCATTGCCCTCTAGAAATTTCCTGAATGCATACTTGGCTCTCCCTGCCTCCTGCCAATGATGTGTGCACTGGCCCAGAAAGTCTCTTATACTGTTGTGCAACTATGAATACTGATTTCTATTTCAGGGGGATATGACAAAAGGGAATTGTATTACAGACGTTTAAACCAATTACAAGCACATTATACAACTACTAATAGACTATGCCATGAAGTCGAAATTACTTAGGGTATGGAACAATGTTAGCATAATAAAGGAAAAAGACAAGGAAAGGGGAGAAAAAGAGAAAGCAAAGTTAAATAAACTAAAAGAGAAAGAAGAAGAATAGACTAGACCATTCTGGAGAGAGAAAAAAAGAGCGAGCTAGGAATTAGCAAATAGAAAAATAAAGATTTCCCAACTGGATAAAGGTAGGAAGAGAACTAAAATGAAAAAGTGTAAGAGATGAATCCAAGGGAAAGTACTTGCTGCCCAATCATGAAGACCTGAGTGCAGATCCCCATAGTCTGCATAAAGCCAGATTTGCAGCACATCTGTAATCCCAGCCCTCCTATGGCAGCAGCAAGATGGGAGGTGGAACAGACCCCTCCAGATCCTGTCTCAAACAAGGCTGAAGGTAAGGCTCTACACTAGCTCCACTCCCATGCTGTGGCATTAACATGTCTGCACTCACACACAATAACATACTCACAGCCACACACATCTGTCATATACACAAAAATATAAATGCAATAGAAGAAAACACTGCAAAACATGAAGTTAAAATAAAATAAAAATAAAAACAGAAATAAAGCTGAAAATAGAGAGACAAAGGAAAGGAAAAAGGGACACAAAACCCCAAGAGCCTAGATGGGACCACAATTCTGCACAACCTTACTTTTCCCACACGCATGGCTGTCACTGAACGCAAGGCTGCTCCAGTTCAACTGTCTCCTTGTTGCTATGCTCTCCTCCTCCACCGGATGAGATCTGCTGTGAAGGCTGCAGAACTGGCTCCTTATACTGCCCTGTCCCTGATGGCTCCTAACAAACTACCTGGTACCCAACAGAACATCAAATTATTAGTGCAGACTTGATTTTTAAAATTTCTCCCTTTTAGAATCATTCAAACAATTAATACTGAAGATCTGTATGAATTCGAGACAATAAAGAAATAGAAACTTTTATTTACCTAGAAAATCTCCTTTAGTCATCTTTTCATATAATTTGGCCTTTTCTTCCAATTTTTCCCTAGGAGAAAAACATACAAGTATTAGACATGGTCTTACAACTGTCCTTCTGCCCCAAACTATCAGCTTGACAGCAGCTTCCTCAGAGGCCTGCCATGAGAAGATGGGTACAGCAAGTGCTGACTGCCGGGGCCTGAGAGACCTTCAGACCCACCGCATCCACTTCACTGTGAAAGCAGCAGTGTGCCTTCAAACCTGAAGCCATTCTTGGTACAGAGTAACTGCTCAGTAAGTTTCTGACAGTGAATAGATGGATGCACTGAGTTGAGGCTCCAACAGTTTAGCTGCTAAATACAACTTAAGTTACATGCCAGAAGAAAGATGTATCTAAACGTAACATTTTTTTTTTTTTAATTTCATAAAGGATCCCCAGATTCAAGGTAATCCCCTCTTTGCCATGGTGCTTTTAGACCAGGGTCCTGGTCATTTGTGGTTTATTACACTGCTTTATACTAAGTTATAGTTGTTAAAAGCATTAGCAATACTTATTTCAAAGAGTACAAGCAATACATTTAAGCCACAAACTAATATAAAACAAGCTACAACCCTGGTGTTTCAATATACTAGCCTCTCTGCTCACATAATTTTGGTGGCATTTATCATGACAGACTAAAAAGGCCACCATAATTACCTAAAGAGAGAAGCCCCAAAGAGGCCATCAGTGTCAAGATCTCATTAATCACAATGGAAAATTTAACTCCTAATGGCACAAAGAGACCATAAAGACCCTGGGTCACACGTTATCACATAATTACTTAAACTTTCTGTTTCAGTTCCTATAACCTGACAGAACACATTCTATTTATTGCTTCTAAGAGTTGTCACAAAAATTAACTGGATAACACAAAGTAATGCCATTTTCTCATCTTTACTGCTCCCCCACACACACACCCTGTGTGCAGGGGTGCATGTGTATGCCTCTGTGTGTGTGTGTGTTCCTTTGGGTGTCCATGTATGAGTCGGCATATACTGACCTCAGGTGTCATTCCTTAGGAGTTAGCCACGTTGTTTTTAAGTCAAGGTCTCTTAGTGGAACCTGGATCTCCCCAAAGAAATTAAATTGACTGGAGAATAAGTACCAGGCATCTGCCAGTCTCTGCTCCCCACCAGTGGGATAAAAATCTATACTACTGTGGCTGACTTTCCTGTGAGGATTTTGGGCTCTAACTTGGGTCCTTATGCTTGTCCAGCAAGTACTTTATCACTGAGCCATCTCCCCAGTCCAATGATGCTGCAGAGTTCTTATCATGCACAAAAGCAGATGGCTATCAAGGCAGAGGTTACAACTTGGGATTCTTCAAGTACAGGAAACTACTGCCACTTCACAAAAGAATGCTAGCTGATAAACAGAGGAAATCCACTAATAACTCAGCAGCAGCAAGACTTCCCAATAATACAAACCATACATGCAAATGTTTTAGTGACCAGAAGACTTAGTCTCAAAGTTACCCACCTCAGGTTCCTATTTAACCACACAGGAGAAAGGGCATCTTTACAGTGGAGAACTCTACCAGACTTTTCTAACCAAGGGATCAAACTCATCATTATCAATGACTCAAACTGACAATTATGAGCCTCTGGGTAAGGTTTATTGGGTAATACACAAAAACTACACTGTATTCTTAAATAAAAACTTTAATGTAACCCTATTCAGATGCAGGGCATAGCAGGGGAAAAAATGGCCTAGACACTTTAAAATGTCGGCAGAGTAACTGACAACAAAAGGCAAAACAACTGGAGAGATCTGAAAATTACAGGCATGTATAGAATACAATCTTTGAATCCTGATTTTTTTTTTCTCTCTAATTTTTTAGGATATGATTTCTCTGTATAATAGCCCTGGCTGTCCTGGAACTCACTTTGTGAATCTTGAATTTTTACAAAACCTATTTAGGACATAATTGCTGAGACAATTGGCAAAATCTGAAATATGAGCCACACAGTAATAGTAAATATTGTGTAGGATAATGTCCTTATTCAGATAGATATATACTGAAATATTCACAGGCAAATTGTCATGACTCTTAAAAGTCTTCCTCTACAGGTGTTGGGGAAGAACAGAGAAAAGCAAGTATGACAACGGCTAATCAGTGAATTTAGGAGACAGGTATTACAATGTTCTTTTTTTTATTTTGTTTTTTGTTTAATTTTTTATTAGATTTTTTTTTTATTTACATTTCAAATGCTATCCTGAAAGTCCCCTATACCACACACACCCGGCCCTGCTCCCCTACCCACTCACTCCCATTTCTTGGTCCTGACATTCCCCTGTACTGGGACATATAAAATTTGCAAGACCTAGGGCCTCTCTTCCCAATGATGGCCGACTAGACCATCTTCTGATACATATGCAGCTAGAGACACGAACTCTGGGGTACTGGTTAGTTCATATTGTTGTTCCACCTATAGGGTTGCAGACCCTGTCAGCTCTAGAATGTTCTTTTTACCCCTCTTTTAATTGTATTCTTGGTTTGGGAGGGAAAGTTTGGGGTCTCTAAATATTAACATCTTATCACCTAGCCTAGAACACCCATGGGACACTTCTTAAAAATGTGCTGATAAGTTGAAGATATGACTCTGTGGACAGATCATGGTATTCCATTCCTAGAAATATACATTTTTAAAAACTACTGATATAGATCAGGTGGTAGTGGTCAATGCCTTTAATTCCAGATGCAGAGGCAGGTAGATCTCTGAGATCAAGGCTAGCCTGATCTACAGAGCAAATTCTAGGACAGCCAGGGCTACACAGAGAAATCTTGTCTCGAAAAACCAACCAAACAACAACAAAAATTGTTGATATAGCTTGTTCATTTTCTCAGCTGCCAGAAAGATAGTAGACATGCAGACTGAGCGTGCTTACCAGAAGCAGCTCATAATCTTTTAAAACAAGAAGTGGGTTGTGCTGACAGAAGCTAGTGAGGAAAGGCTCCCTGAGTACTACAAGAACATTGGTTTAGGCTTCAAGATGCTCAATAAAGCCACTGAGGGCTCCTAAATAGACAAGAAATGCCTCTTCACTGGTAACATTGCCAACCAACGTTGGAGCCTGTCTGGTATCGTGACCAAGATGAAGACACAGAGGATCACAGTCATCTGCTGGAACTATATCCACCTCATCCAAAGGTACAATCAATTGAGAAGCACCACAAAACTGTATCTGTACACCTGTCCCCTTTTCAGGGATGCACAGCCATCATCACTGTGGGAGGGTGTAGGGCCCTGAGTAAGGCAGTACGCTTTACTGTGTGCAAGTTCACCAAGGCTGCCAGCACCAAGAAGCAGTTCCAGAAGTTCTGAGAAGATGCTGGCCAACTCCCAGAACAAATAAAGTTATTTTCCAACTTAAAAAAAAAATGTTGGTAGATTTAGTGTGTGATAAAAGCTCAAAACAGGACCCTATTTCATTTTCTAAACTGAATTATTTTTTTTCTTTATGTAAAACAGTAGATATGTGTAAATTACAATATTTTAGAAGAGTTGGCTCTGTGTAAATTACAATATTTTAGAAGAGTTGGCCCTCCATATCCAGAGTCCTATCTCCAGATTCAACTTACTGAAAAGAAACAATATCACAAAACAATGTTACATTGTTGCTAATGTATACTGTGTATCTGTCTATACAGATCTTCTTTCTTGGCATTCCCTAAAAAATACAGAATAACAACTATTTATATAGCAGTTGCACCATTTTAGGCATAGCAAGGAATCTAGAAAGACTTTAAAGTATGATGAATACTTTCACAAACCACACCATGTTATCAATTTTGAGCATCTGTCAGCTTTGATATGAGGTAGAGGAGGGTTCCAGGACCAACCAAAACCCCTCGGATATCAAGGGACATGGTATTCACACTGTGGAGTACTGGGCTAAAAGGATGCAGATCAGGAAGGGCAGCATCTGAATGTCTATTTCTTTGTCTGGTAACTTCCCATTCAGGAGGAACTACCTTGCTTTGTCTAAAGTCTTCTGCTCCTCAAGCTTCTGTTCAGCGTCTTTCTCTGCTCGACTTGTAACGCCTGCATTTTGTTTGTTCCAGATACTTGGCTTCTGCAGAATGATTCAAAAGAATACAATAAAACCTCATGGTCACAAAATAAACAGCTCATATGCATCAAAATCACAGAAAATCCTTACATCTCAGGAGTCATCAGAGAACTACTTATGCTGACAACTAATTTACAGCCTCCACAGCGCATGGCAGAGTCGGGGCTGTAAACCAGTCCTAAATCACATAAAGAAAGAAAGTCCTTCTGAACATCACTGAGGTACTTTCTCAATTGACTGTTACCCCTGACCGATTGATTACTATACCATTCAATATTCCAATGAACACGAGCAGAATGCAAAGGAATATGGGAGATGACTATCTATAAAAACTTGTAAACTCTTATTAAACTCTTTCAAATTTTAAGTCTATTTCTATATTTTACAGTTGTTTATTTCTGTTTGAATATAAAATACATGCTAATCTTCCATGAGAATGTAAACAGTCCACTTACCAACAGCATATTAAAGACGAATATTGGAACTGGAAAGACAGCTCAGCATTCTTTATGACGGCTTATTGCTCTTGCAGAGGACCTTAGCTCAGTTCCTAGCACCCAAACTGCTTGTCCTACTACCACAAATAACTCCATTTTCAGGGGATCTAAGACCCTTTTCTGGTCTCTGAAGGCACCCATGCACAGGTGACACACACATGCACACATGTCATATGTATTCACACAAGTGCACATACACACACATATATTAGTAAAATAGAAATTTTTAAAGAGTACTAAATAATCTTACTAATTTTAATATTTAATAAAATTTATGCAAATATTCAATCAGGAATTTTTTTTTCCTTAAACATTTACTTATTTACAGATAACCACTAACATTTTTCAAAAACTTAAAATATAATACAATTCTCCCAATGTTTGGAATTGGTAGAGATATTTTTACCTTATTAATTGTCTTTGGTTTTCCAAAAGCTCCAGAATCTTTTAGAAGTTTTTCTTGTTTGAATTCTTCTTGTTTTCGAAAGAGCTCCGCCTTAAGATCTACCAACTAGAATAAAATAAGAGAGAGAACAATATTTAACTCAATTCTGGCAGGTGACTGGATCGCTAAGCAACAGTAATTCTCCAAGGAAGATTTGAGCTTCCTGAACATGAACAAGAAACACAATGTTTGGGCTGGAGAGACGGTTCAGAGGTTAAGAGCACTAAGTGCTCTTCCGGAGGTCCTGAGTCCAATTCCTGGCAACTACATGATGGTTCACAACCATCTATAATGGGCTCCAATGTGTGTCTAAAGACAGGGACAGTGTACTCACATATGTAAAATAAATAAGCAAATGGGAGAGGGGAGCTCGGGTGAAGAGAATGGGGCAGCGAGAACTCCGAGGCTGAAGAGATGGTCAGCAGTTAAAGAGCACTTGCAGAAGACTCGGGTAGGTTCCTAGCACCCACATGGTGGCATACGACCATCCACATATTAACTCCACTTCCACACCAGGCGTACATGTATTGCACATAAAACGGGAAAACAGTTATACACAAAATTTAAAATCTTTAAAAACATTTTTTTAATGATTCCTTTTTGTTTTTTAGTGTGCATTTGTTGTTGTTGTTGTTGGTGGTGGTGGTGGTGTGTGTGTGTGTGAGAGAGAGAGAGATCTATCGATCTAGAGAGAGAGAGAGAGATCTATCTATCTATCTCCTGGAACTGAAGCTACAGTTTAGAACCACCATGTGGGTGCTGGAAATAAACCACGGTTGTCTGAGAGAGCTGCAGTGCTCTTAACCTATCTCTCCAGCCCCAAAAACCTTTTGGTTTTTGTTTGTTCGTTTGTTTGTTTGTTTTTAAATAACTGAGTTCAGTAATTTCTATTTGAAAGAAATCCACTTAAAGGTACTATTGACAGGGATGGTAACAATGTAAAGGAGTTTCATTCCAGGACCCAATATTTAAAATTCTGAAGAAGAAGAAGAAGAAGAAGGAGGAGGAGAAGGAGGAGGAGGAGGAGGAGGAGGAGGAGGAGGAGGAGGAAGAGACATTTACCTTTTCTTTTAACTTTGTAAATGTATCAATTACCTAGCTATGTATCTTTCTATTCTACAACTACTTCTGAATTACAAAATGACCAATCAATTCCGGGACTTCGTTTGTGTTGTAATTATTAAAAACATTATCCTCTGGACAAGTTAACTTTAGTTTGGTTTGGTTTTTAAAGAAAGGGTCTCACTGTGTAGCCCTGGCTATCCTGGAACTACGTAGCTCAGGCTGGCCTCTGACTTACAGTGGCCTCTGTCCTCTTGTCTCTGACACTTACATGCTAAAGTTAAGCGCATGTGCATATACTGCCTGATTAATTCGGTTTGCAAGCACTGAATCCAAGCAAACACGATTACTAAGACCAATTTTTCTATATTAAAAAACAAATTCCAACAAAAAATTTGATACATTAGAGGTTTTGAACAAACAGAAAAGGCACCATTTTGCAGTCAGTCAAACTGAGCCTGGCTTGTCACACAACAAATCTGTGTGTACATTGAGGAAAACAGGATTCACCTTTGAGTGTCAACTTCATTATCCATTAAGAGTGACAATTAATACCACCTACATTCAAAAGCACTTCTGAAGACTCGATGGCAGCAGGCATATGAAGCACGGACACAGATTGTGTACAGTGTTTACAAGTTTTATGCTGAGAGTGGTTAAGTTAGCAAAACTCCTTACATCCTGTCAGACCTTACTGGCCCGGGTACCTCATCCCACAAGGCACTAACTAACTTGTCTGGATCCTGCTGGGGGACCCTGGGTACTCTGGGAGTCCTGGGAAGACAAATCATATCCCAGTGCTCGAGAAGGGCTTTGGACTAGTGGAGAACCCAGGAAGGGCTCGTCCTCCAAGTCCCTGCGGACAGAGAGCCGGCTGTGGCGGCGGCTGACCCGCAGGATGCGCCCTGAGATCCCTGGGAGAATGGCGTCCGAGACCCGCCTGGGTTTGAGAGGAACCGAGCCCAGGCGCCTGGCGGAGCCGAGTTCAGGATCCTGTGAGTAAGGAAGCTGAGGAGGGTCTCTGCGGGGAGAGGGTCTGTCAGGATCCTTGTCAGATGGGCAGTCCAGGCCCCTGACTTGCGTGGGACAACAGTTAGGTCACCATTCTCGACTGAGACAGGCGGAGGGGACGCGGAGCACCGAGCTAAGCCACACTTGAACTCACCGAGGAGGCTGTAACGTCCAAAGGTTTTTTCTTTCGGTCCATCGTCCCGCCAAGGCGTCCGATCCCAAGACGCAGCCTCCCTGTGGCCTCAGTCAGACCCTATGAGTCCGCCACCCACACCCCGCAGCAGAACCGGAAGTGTCTTTGATAGCGACACTGAGTTTGCGTCATTTTGCGACTTGGATTTACGACCTCGGCGCCATCTTGAAAGCGTCAGTACGAGGTCCCTAGTCGCTACGTCGCCATTTTGAGAAGGTCAGAGGGGTTGGAATTGATCGCAATTGGCCATCTTGAAGAGAGCAGAAAGTGAGGTGAAAATGACGAGTATTGTCGCCATCTAGAGAAGGAAGGAAGATAGCTTTCATTGCAATACACACTATATTGACTGGAGAGTCTTAGATGATGGAAAAGAATAGCAGCGTATGAAGAGAGCTAAGTAAACTCCTGTCTCCAACATGAAAACAAAAGGAATTTAATGAAACTGGTAGTGGTGGGAATTATTGTTTAAGAACAGGCTATGAGAAACACTCGTTTTATGTTGGTTTTCTTTGGTGTTTTGTGATTTTTTTTGTTTTGTTTTGTTGGGTTTTTTTTGTTTGTTTGTTTGTTTGTTTTTGGTTTTTTTGGGTTTTGTTTTTGTTTTTCGAGACAGGGTTTCTCTGTATAGCCCTGGCTGTCCTGGAACTCACTTTGTAGACCAGGCTGGCCTCGAACTCAGAAATCCACCTGCCCCTGCCTCCTGAGTACTGGGATTAAAGGCGTGCGCCACCACGCCCAGCTTATTTTGTTGGTTTTGTTTGTTTGTTTGTTGTTTTGCTTTTTAGGCTTTTTTTTTTTTTTTGAGATGGGGTCTTACTGTATAGCCACCTGGCCTCAAACTCTCTATGTAGACTTGGCTGGCCTCAAATTTGCAACAGTCCTTCTGCCTCTGCCCTCTAAATGCTAGGATTACATGTGTGAGCCACTATGCCCAACAGAATATTTAAATTTTAACTATTCATTCATACATTCATTTGGCAGGGTCTCACTGGGTACTCCTGGCTGCCTGGAACTTGCTTTGTAGACCATGCTGGCCTTGAACTCAAAGATACCTGCTTACCTCTTCCTCCCTTATGCTGGGATTGAAGCTCTGTGCCACCCCAACCAGCCCCCAGAATACTCTAATTTTGAAATTACTGTTTGAATTGCTAAAGAATTAAAATAATTTTGACCTGGGATTTAGGACAAAATTTCCAACAATTTCTGAAATGGCCCTAAACATGAATTTGCTGTATCTTTGCAAAGCAGTGTTCTCCACATTGACGATGATAAAGCCAAAACAATCAACTCTGAAAAACACTGAAGATGCTCTGTGACCTATAGTATCAAATGTTTAGCCAATATTTAATTCCTTTTGTTGAAAACAAGCACATTCATGTCATTAGGATACAAATTGTTTTTCATCTTTAATAAATGGTGAATATATATATATGCCAAAGAATTGTTTTAAAGTAATTTTAAAGTATCCATATATATATATATGTGTGTGTGTGTGTATGTATGTATATATATATACCTCAAGTCATGAAAATAATATTGGGTAAAAAGAAGTTGTAAGTGAAATAATTTTAAGATATCCTTCCCCCCAGCACTTGGGAGACAGAAGCAGGCGAATTTCTGAGTTCAAGGCCAGCCTGGTCTACAGAGTGAGTTCCAGGACAGCCAGGGCTACACAGAGAAACCCTGTCTCAAAAAATCAGAAAAAAAGAAAGAAAGAAAGAAAGATATCCTTCCCTAGAAGACTGTATGGCATTATTACAGTCTTACTTTGTCTGTAGAATGCCTGTGGGGAATCTGTTTTTATCTCCTGATTGGCTATGTTAGCTTACACCATAGAAGTTCTCACAGAGTGGCACCCCACTAATGAGAAACCTCCCAAGACAAAGGCATTACTAGAAAAGGATAGGATATAGCTCAGTATTGTAGCACATACTTAGCATGTGCCTGAACCTGGGTTCTATCCTTGGCACTGGGGAGGGATAGAAATAAGCCATTGAGTCTCCTTTGTTTCCCCAGCTGTTACACAGAATGTGATATTGGCCAGAATACTGTCCTGGCAGACCCACACATTCTCATACATCCTGTTTCTAAAAGATCTTTTTCCTTTGATGCCTTCCCAGCAGCTGAGTCTGTCTGGAATTGCTTTTCTCTGTCCAGTCCCAACAGTGCAGCTGCAACCCAGTACCCTTTTCCAGTGTGCTGTCTGCTAAACCACACCTTGAATTGTAGTAGGTTGGCCTGATGCTGCTTGTATTCTAAGGCTAATATTGGGCCCTCAAGTCTGCTTGCCCCAGAGATGAGAGAGTCAGCATATAGAAATTAAGTGACCCTGTTCCCAAGTTATTTCTCATTGCCAAATAAAGATACCAACAGCCAATAGTTGGGCAGAAGAGACATAGGTGGGGTTTAGGTTTTCCAGACTTGAGGCTGGAGAAAATGAAGGGAAGAAGGTGGAGGAGGAGGAAAGAGAAGCTGCTATGGTTTAGGAGTCAAGAGAGTGTGGCCCTGAGGGCTGGCCAATTGGAGTTAAGAGCAGCCCAGAAACATAGTAAACAATAACTCAGGATTATGGATAGTGAAGTAGATTCTAATATCATAGAGGGTCATATCTGCCCAGCTCTTGTGTTGTTTAAGGCTTATTGTAAATATAAAGGTTTTTTTTTTTTTTATCCAGAAACTAAATGATCTAAGGTGGAGTGGGTAGAAACCCCAAGTTGGGATTAAATAAATTTCTACACCATGAATCAGAGTCTCTGGCTGGCTGAGCACACAAGAGATTTGACACCATGAGATGAAAATGACCCTGAATGAAACATGGTCCAGCTGCATACATAGCAGAGGATGGCTTTATCTAGTATCAATGGGAGGGGAGGCCCTTGGTCCTGTGAAGGCTCGATACCCCAGTGTAGGGAAGGGTTGGGGAATGAGAGAGGAGTGGGGGGCACCCTCATAGAAGCGGGTGGGAGGTGAATGGGGTAGAGGGGTCGTGGAGGGGAAAGTGGGAAAGCTTATAACATTTGAAATGTAAATAAATAAAATATCTAATTAAAAAAAAATCTACCAGAGCCGGGCAGTGGTGGCACATGCCTTTAATCCCAGCACTTGGAAGGCAGAGGCAGGCTGATTTCTGAGTTCGAGGCCAGCCTGGTCTATAGAACAACCAGGGCTATACAGAAAAACCCTGTCTTGGGGGGGGGGGGATCTACCAGAAATTTAGAAATTACATTAAATGTTTTAAATCATAAAACAAGAAGAGAAACTGGCTTTGTATTCATTGATGTTATTGATTGTTATGACCAATTATCTGACAAGAGTAATTTAGGGGAAGAAGGCTTATCTTAGCTTATAGTTTGAAGGGAGGGTATGGTGGTAGGTTGCTCTATCCCACAACTCTAAGCTCCATCCAAACTGGGACCCTTCACTTCCTTGACCAGCTGGAAGGGATGAAGCTGTTCTAGGGGCACTGTGCCCCTTACTTTGGCTGTCAGATGATTGAAACAATGGATCCTCAGAAACTGTAATTTCCCCAGTGAAACTCATGCTGGAAGAAGAAAAGAGCTTGAATGGGGCTAGAGAGATAGCTCGGTAGTTAAGAGCACTAAATGTGCTTCCAGAGGACCTGGGTTTGATTCCCAGAGCCCATACAGCAGCTCCCAACTATTTGTAACCCTAATTCCAGAGAATCTGAAATGCTCTTCTGACCTCTGCAGGCACCAGTCTTGCATGTGGTTATATGGACATAAATGCAGGAGAAATACCCATAGACATGAAATTTTTAAAAACTAAATGAAAAAGCCTAAAGCTTGGGCTAGCTAAGCTGTTCTCCTGGGAAAAGGTTTACAGGCCACCCTGCAAGAGCGTGGAACCAAGACAAGGATGGGAGGACTATGCCTTGACCAGGACTACTTAGCAATGCATAACCCTGGCCCTCTACGTAATCTGTAACCTTACCTCAACAGTCCAAAGACACATCTGAGTCACTGGACCTCAATCTTTCTCAGTGTGGCCACATTGACCAAAATCTCCCTTTTCTTCTTCTCACTATTAATTTTACTCTCTTAGTTAGCTTTTCAAGGATGAGTGGTTGAACCTGGCTTGTTGGGGCACAGGGCGTGATCCTAAATCCAGTAACAACATGCTGGTGGAACAGAAAGTTAAAAGTGGAGGGGAAGTAGATCCCAGATTAAAATAAAAATGCCACAAAACCCTCCTCACAGTGATCCACTTCCTCCAGTGAGGCCACATGCCCTAAAGTTGTCATGACTTCTGAAACACACTATCAGCAAGGGACCAAGTGTTCAATCACAGGAGAGTATGTGGGACATTTTATATTCAAGCTACAACCAGCCTGCATATGGAAACAGCTGTGTGCACATCCCTCAGAGCTGTAGGTGACAACAGTCTGTATGGTGACACTGCATATTTGACAGTGCGTCTCACAGCTGCTGGGCCCCAGGGGTGCTGTGGGTGGCAGGTGGATTCTCTTTTTCCTTTTCATTTCTGTGGGATATGTACTGTCTATGAAATCTTCTGTTGGTTTTAAATTGAGTGGGGAGAGAGAGAAGACCTTCTAAAACAGCCATCAGTCCTCTCTTCCCCAGGAGCGTGGCTACAGCCAGGCTCAATGACCTGCAGGGGTGTTCCAGCAAGGAGGCACCTAAGGACACACTGCAGGCCAGCCTCGCCCATTGCAATCAGGGCTGCTGAGGCTGCTACTGTGAGATTCTAATTGGCTGTAAAGTCTCCAGGCTTAATTGAACCCAGGAAGCCTTTTAGCATCTGAAAACTATGTTTTATACATATTCTGTTTCCCTGAAGGAAAATTGTGTCTCCCCTCACTTGTCCAGCATACAGAACCCTCACCTTTGTTCCATCTCTGACACCCCTGACTCTAATACGAATTATTCAGCAGTGGATGAATCAGCTGAGTCCAATGTGTGCGAAGAGATTAGGTTAGACTGAAAAAAAAAAAAAAAACCTGGATTTTCAACAAGGGCACAGGATGAGACAGAAGGCAAAAAGATAAGAAGAGAGGGGCTCTGGATGGCAGTGCAGCTGACCTTCATGAGGGTCAGGCAAGACTGTCAGTGTCATTATGGCCCCTCAGGGGGCAGGGGCTGTCACTGTTCTTATACAGAAGCAGAAAGAAACACAGAGAAGGCAAGTGTGTATACAAGGGCATACAGCTTGGAGTTGAACTCTACTGGGGAAAGGAAAAAGAATTCAGCCTCTTGTCCCCAAATTATTTCTGCAGAAAGACCTGTCATTGGCTTACTCCAAGTTCCTGCTGATGGCTGGCAGTCCTCAGCTTTCCTGGCCTTACAGCCATCTCTCTAATCCTATCAACACATCCCTGTGTATCTATCTTTGCATGACTGTCTTCATGTAAAGACATTGGCTATGTGAGATAGAAAGCTATGTGACCTTCTGGAATCCAGGTGACCTCACTTTAACTAATGACATCTACAGTGACACTCTTCCCAAAGAAGGTCACATTCTGACTTCATTTTTGGACTTACATACATCAATTTTCTTTGTTCTGGGAGGAAGGCCAGAACAGGCCCCACTACCTGTCTTGAAAAGAATCACTTAAAGCCCACAGCCCTGGTGAGAAGAGGGGACCTGAGACCCATGACCGAGAAGCAGGGCTGTCATCCTTAAGAAATAGCATCACTGAGTGGCAGAGAGGCTGGCTGAGGGGCAGAGTTAGACAGAGGAGGTGCCTGTGCCACTCCGGTCAGGCTGCTGGGAAGCAGGCCTCCCCTTTGGGGCAATCAGTGCATGCTGTGGCCCTTCCTCAAGATCAGGGTATGTCCACCAGCTTGTCACTGTAATGAGTGGCAAAGACAACCAACTTACAAAAAAGAAAGGTTTATGCTGGCTCATGGGTTCAGAGATTTGAGTCCATGGTTGGCTGGCCCCGTTGTTACAGACCCATAGTGATGAAGCATAGTATTGTGGGAGCAGAAGGTAGCTAGCTAAGTGTTTTTACCTCATGGCCAGGGAGGGAGGGAAGGGGAGAGGGGAGAGAGAGGAGTGAGGAGGGGAAGAGGGAGAGAGATCAAGGGTTCCCTTCAAGGGCACACCCTCATCACTTAAGGACCTCTCACTAAGCTTTGCCACTTCCCCAGAACACCACCTTCAGGGCCTCTGGGAGATTCCTGATTCAAGCATTAGCAAGGAGACACACCTTGATGAGATCCAGGGCCTCTGGGAGATTCCTGATTCAAGCATTAGCAAGGAGACACACCTTGATGAGATCCAGGGCCTCTGGGAGATTCCTGATTCAAGCATTAGCAAGGAGACACACCTTGATGAGATCCAGGGCCTCTGGGAGATTCCTGATTCAAGCATTAGCAAGGAGACACACCTTGATGAGATCCAGGGCCTCTGGGAGATTCCTGATTCAAGCATTAGCAAGGAGACACACCTTGATGAGATCCAGGGCCTCTGGGAGATTCCTGATTCAAGCATTAGCAAGGAGACACACCTTGATGAGATCCAGAGCCTCTGGGAGATTCCTGATTCAAGCATTAGCAAGGAGACACACCTTGATGAGATCCAGGGCCTCTGGGAGATTCCTGATTCAAGCATTAGCAAGGAGACACACCTTGATGAGATCCAGGGCCTCTGGGAGATTCCTGATTCAAGCATTAGCAAGGAGACACACCTTGATGAGATCCAGGGCCTCTGGGAGATTCCTGATTCAAGCATTAGCAAGGAGACACACCTTGATGAGATCCAGGGCCTCTGGGAGATTCCTGATTCAAGCATTAGCAAGGAGACACACCTTGATGAGATCCAGGGCCTCTGGGAGATTCCTGATTCAAGCATTAGCAAGGAGACACACCTTGATGAGATCCAGGGCCTCTGGGAGATTCCTGATTCAAGCATTAGCAAGGAGACACACCTTGATGAGATCCAGGGCCTCTGGGAGATTCCTGATTCAAGCATTAGCAAGGAGACACACCTTGATGAGATCCAGGGCCTCTGGGAGATTCCTGATTCAAGCATTAGCAAGGAGACACACCTTGATGAGATCCAGGGCCTCTGGGAGATTCCTGATTCAAGCATTAGCAAGGAGACACACCTTGATGAGATCCAGGGCCTCTGGGAGATTCCTGATTCAAGCATTAGCAAGGAAACACACCTTGATGAGATCCAGGGCCTCTGGGAGATTCCTGATTCAAGCATTAGCAAGGAGACACACCTTGATGAGATCCAGGGCCTCTGGGAGATTCCTGATTCAAGCATTAGCAAGGAGACACACCTTGATGAGATCCAGGGCCTCTGGGAGATTCCTGATTCAAGCATTAGCAAGGAGACACACCTTGATGAGATCCAGGGCCTCTGGGAGATTCCTGATTCAAGCATTAGCAAGGAGACACACCTTGATGAGATCCAGGGCCTCTGGGAGATTCCTGATTCAAGCATTAGCAAGGAAACACACCTTGATGAGATCCACATCTGACCACAAGTAGGAGCTGAAATGGTGACAAGAAGAACACCGGACACTGGGGACAGTCATAGTGTTGACTCTGAGAATGTGCTACAGTGTGGGGCCAGGGCAGGGGTGGGGGGTGGGGGAAGGGTTCCAGGCAGATGAGGGAAGGTGTCAGATGGCCACTACAACAGAGAGGACAATGTACCCAGCAGGAGTCAGGAAAGTGCTTATGTCTACCTCTTGGTGCTTCGTAGATCATCTTGAGGCACTTCAGTGCCTGTCCTGTGTAAGGCAGGAGCCATGGAGAGTGGTAGGCAGAGGAGGGATGTGGTGGTCTGACTTAGGGATTAACAAGATCCCTGTGCTGCTGGGCTGGCAAGGTCTATTTTCTAATAACGGGGACGGTTCCCTAGTTCACACTCTCACTGATAATCAGAAAGAGAACCAAGCCACCTGTATTTTAAGTATAGGCATATGCCTCCACGGCCAAGCAAAACACCTGTGAGTCCTCTAGCTGGGAACCCATGGGAGTGTCTTCCACATGCCAAGCAGTGGGCAAGTACTTTCTTAAGTGTATTTTAAAATATACTATTTTATTCTAAGGTTTCAGATTTATAGAAGCATTTGAAGATAGCATGGGGAGTTCCTACACGGTCCTCGGTCACTTCCCTGTGTGGACATTTCACTGCAGGACTTTTGTCACATGCAGGACCCAACCTTCATACGTGCTGTCAACAAGTCTGTTCTTTCTCCCCATTGTTGTTCATCCAGGCTGCCACACTGTGTTTAACTTCCGTTTCCTCCTGTCAGAGTTTCTCAGACTGTATTAGTCTGCTTTCTGTGGCTACGACAAAATACTTGTGCTAATTGACTTATGAGGGGGGAATATGTATTTGGCTCCCAGTTTCAGAGGTTCTGATGCGTCTATCTTTCTTGGCTCCATGGCTTTCAGCCTATGATGGTGCAGTTCATTATGGTGTGAACAGGTACTGAAGTAGAGGAAGATGGAGAAGGAAGGAGGGGAAGGGGAAAGGCCAGAGTCCCAGGATCCTCTTCTAGGGCACAGCCCCAATGATCTGACTTCCTCCCACTGTGCCCCTCCTCTTAAAGGTTCCACTACCTCCAAGGCTTCAGCACATAGACCTTTGGGGGCCTTTTAAGCTCCAAATCACAGCACAGATTGTCTTTGTTTCTGGTGACCTTGGCAGTTTTCAACAAACCGTGTGTGTGTGTGTGTGTGTGTGTGTGTGTGTGTGTGTGTGTGTGTGTGTGTGTTCCTGCTTTTATGTATGTGTAGCATATGCCTGCATTGCTCAGGGAGACCAGAAGAGGGCGCTGGAGTCCTTGGAACTAGGGTTACAGATAGATGAGATTACAGACAGTTGAAAGCTGCCATATAGGTGCTGGAAATTGAACCTGGGCCCTCTGCAAGAACAAGCACTCTTACGTTAAGCCATTTCTTCAGCCCTTGTGGTTTGGTTGGTTGGTTGAATGGTTGGTTGGCTGGTTAGTATAATAGTAGATTCTTCAATTTAGATTTTCTGACTTCCTCAGAGCCGGAATAGGATGAGTTGAAGGGAGGCTATCTTAGAGCCTTCACCCTGAAAACATGCATGCTGTTATTTGTGAGCGGGAACCTCAGTGGTCTCTGCCAAGTTGCTCTATTGAAAGTTACTTTTCCACTTGCTCTTTCTTCAGAAGAAACTTACCTATAGCAGCTTCGTGCTTCGTGCGATTGATTTTATGATTATGTGTTTGCTTGCTTGTTAGTATATACACTGTGTGTATTTAGGAGCTCCTAGAAGCCACAAACAGTATCAGATTCCCTGGAACTGGAGTTACAGGGGGTGGTGAGCCACTATGTGGGTGCTGGGAATCAGATCAGGGTCCTCTGCAAGAACAGTAAGCGCTTTTAATGGTTAAGTCATCTCTCCAACCCACATTTTTAAATTATAAATTGACAAATAATAACATATTTTTAGGATGTGTGATGTTTTGATGTTATTGTACAATGTGTGATGATTTTATCAGGCTCATTAACAAATCTGTCACCTTGCTTATTGCTCTTTTGTGGTTGAAATGTTTAAAATCTCTTCCTGCAAAATCCAAGAGCTTGCTGCATCAGTTTTAGCTCGGTCACCACTGTGCAGTACAGTGCTGGACTGCATCCCTCTTGCTCAGCTTAAGCTTGGTGATCTTTGATAAATTCCTCTCCATCCCACCCTCGAGCCCCATCTGTAGGAACCATCAATCTTTCTGTGCTTTGGTTCTTTGAGTTCAGCTTTAGATTCCCCCTAAGAATGAGACCACGTGGCCTCTTGTTTCTGTGCCTGGCTTGTTTCACTTAGTGTAACTCCTTCTCTGCTCAGCCATAGTGTCACAAGCATCATTCTTGTAAAGGCTGCATTGTGTGTCTGCACCACATTGTTTGGGTGTTGTTTTAGATAGGCTCTTGCTAGGGACCCCATGTGGCTTTGAGGTTGTCATCTTCCTGACTGTCCTCCCAAGTTATGGGATTGCAGGCATGTGCCACCACCCCTGGTTTAAAATTCTCTGTTCATATGTTGGCTGAGGGATACCTAGGCTCCTTCCATCCCTTAGCTAATGTGAAAAACTCAGCAATGAACAAGAGGAAATTTACAACTAGAAATTTCCACACCAAAACAGCAGGCAGGAAAGAAGTTCTTAAATAAACAATACTCTGGTCCAGGAATAGTGGCCAATATCTTTAATCCCAGTACTCAGGAGGCAGAGGTAGGTGGATCTCTGTGAGTTTAAGGCCAGCCTAGGCTACAAAACAAATTCCAGGCCAATCAGGACCATACAGTGAGAGCCTGTCTCAAAAATAAAATAAATGGCATTCTACCTCAAGGAAGTAGAAAAATTATAAAAGCAAAAAGTCCAAATCAGTAAAGAAAGACTGATAATTTCGAGAACTGATGAGTTTTATTTAAATTTCTTTTTTGTCGGCCTTTCTTTCTTTCTTTCTTTCTTTCTTTCTTTCTTTCTTTCTTTCCTTCCTTCCTTCCTTCCTTCCTTCCTTCCTTCCTTCCTTCCTTCCTTCCTTCCTTCTTTCTTTCTTTCTTTCTTTCTTTCTTTCTTTCTTTCTTTCTTTCTTTCTTTTTCTTTCTTCCTTCCTTCCTTCCTTCCTCTCTCTCTCTCTCTCTCTCTCTCTCTCTCTCTCTCTCTCTCTCTCTCTCTCTCTCTCTCTCATTCTTTTTGACAGGATCTCTTTATGTAGCCCTGGTTGTCCCAGAACTCTTTGTGTAGACCAGGGTAGCCTTGAATTTGCAGAGCTCTGCCTACCTTTTGCCTCTGCCTCTTGCCTTCTGAGTGCTGGGATTAGAGGGGTGCCCCACCATGCCCGAATTGACTCATTTAATTTGACAAGAGCCACGTTAAGGCATATCACTGTCCCTACTTTACAGATTAGGGATCAGAGGCTCAAGGAGGTATAGAACCCATTCAAGGCCATAGAGGAGCATTCACCCATGCCCTGCTGATGCACCTAAAGGCTCGAGCTCCTGGACAGATCTCTCCCCTTTCTCTTTCTTTGCATCTTCTTGCTGAACCCATCCTCTCATATCCAGAGATAGAAGTAGTCTGAGTTCTCTGTGGCCCCAGTGCCTGAATTGAGACTGACTTGATAAGAAGCCCCAGATCACATCCTTTATGCAGACAGGAGCCTCGGGCCTGAGTTATTTATTGCCAAGGTCCCGATGCCCATTTTAATTTCCTGGCTAGTCTAGATGGATACAGATCTAGACAGTAAGCTAGGAGACAAGACTGGGGTGGGGGTAGGGAACTGTGGTTGTCACAAGGATCATAAGGACAATGGCTTTCCTCCTGGGCTCCTCATGAGAGAGACATGCCTGGAGGGCATCCATGCCTGAGGACCGTGACTTGGGGAGGAAGGCAGCCAGGGTCACAGTGCTTCGGACTGGGAATTTATTAACCCCATGGTACTAAGAGAGGGAGACCACCAGGGATGGCACCCTCAAAAGAACATCTGCCTAATGTTCACCTTGTGATTGGCAGTGCCAGTCCTGGGAATCAGGCCCATGCCCTTCCTCCATGGCTTCAGCCTTCAGCACAAGGCCATCGCTCAATTCTGGCACCACACTTTTGGGCTTCCCAGTCCCCAGAACCATGATGGGAGTAAACTTCTGCTGTCAAGTATTTTGATGTAACAATGGAAAAAAACAGATTAAGAGAGGTAGCCAACCTCCTCCACATTTGCTCTAGCAGAAGGTCCCCACATCAGAGTTAGCCACAAGCTGCAGCCTGTGCTGTGTGCAACTGGCCTCAGGATTGGTGATGTGACAGCTGGAGGTGAAAAGCTTAAAGCCAGAAAAAGGCTGTAAGTGCCTTTACTATCTGGGTGGAGTCCCAGCATGCCACACTTAACCATGATGCTTCAATAAAGAAATGCTTATTTCTTCTTGTGTGTGCAAGATGTCAGGAGGTTCACCTCAGCTCAGGCCTCATTCCTCAGGAACTACCTACTTTGTTTCTGTTGGTTGGTTGGTTGGTTGGTTGGTTGGTTGGTTTTAGGCCACGGAGTGATCTCCCTGTCTCTGCTTCATGAATACTAGGATTAAAGGCATGAGCCACTATGCTGTGCTTCAACTTTTTGTTTTTTGTCTTTGTTGTTTGTTTGTTTGTTTGAGATAGGATCTCTCACAGGCTTGGAACTCATCAATTAGAGCAGGCTGTAGCCAGTGAGTCCCAGGGATCTGCCCATCTCTGTCCCTCCAGTACTTACCTCACCATGCTTAAGTTTTCTTTCCTTTTTAAAAAAATATTTAGATTTTTGAAAGGTTATATTTATGTGTGCTTCACGTGTGTCTAAGTCTGTGCACTATGCACATGCCTGATGCCAGTGGAGGTCAAAAGCGGGCAGGGTGGTCGTGAGCCAACATCTGGGTGCTGGAATCTAAACTCTTGGCCTCTGTAGGAGCAGCCAATACTCTCAGTTGCTGAGCCATCTCTCCAGCTTTTGAATTTTTTTTTTTTGATATATATCTATACTTAGGTTCTGGCATCCATCTTGGGACCTCGTGTTTGCAAGGCAAGCATTTTACTGACTGAGCATCTCCGCAGCCCTGAAATGCTCATCTCTGTATGGTGCAGCTTGTGGATTGATAATCCAACTTGTCTTTACCATAACCCTAATAGGGCAATCCCTCTGAGAGCCCCATCTGGCAAACGAAGAGGCTCAGAGAGGCTAAGTAAGTAACCCAACATCACACAGATTACTAAATGTGATTAGAGTTTGTACTTACAACCAGGTATGTCTGACTCCACTGCCTGGGTTTGCTCTATTTCTTTTCCTATATAAGTTCCAACATCTTCCTGAGTTTGTTTTAAAGGACTGGGGAGAAGACTTATACTTTACATGATAGTGCCTGCTGTGAAAGAATGAGGGCCTCAGTTTAGATCCTCCTTACACCCATGTAAATAGCCAGGGGTGTCACCATGCTTCTGTATCTAGAGGTTGGGGGACAGAGATAAGCATGCCATTGAAGTTAACTGGCCAGACTACTTAGCCAAACTGATGAGCATAGACATTGTCTCAATCAATCAATCAATAAGAGTGGGAAATGATCAGGAGAAGAAACCCATTGAACTTAGGCCTCTACATATATGTGTCCCCACATGCATCTGCACTTGTGTGTATACAACACCCCCCCCACACACACACACACAGCTTACTGGGTACAGTGGCATACCATACATCTTGTTCCAGCACCTGCTGTGCCCATTCTCCAGAGGTGAGGCAAGAGGATTACCTGAGCATTGGGAGTTTTTCACTACTGTGTGCTATAAGCAAGAAGTATCCACATTAAGTGTTGGTAGTGGGACTGTGCCTGGGAATAGCCAGCACACGCCACCCTAGACACCATACCAAGACCCTACTCTTAAATATTAAATGTGGGCAGGAATATAGCTTGATTGACAGAGAGCTTTCTTAATATGCACAAAAGACTAGCACCCCATAAACTAGGCACAAGGGTGACTTAAGGTCATCCTCAGCTACACAGAGAGGCCAAGGCTAGCCTGTGCCACTTGAGATCAAAGAAAAGGAAAGGGGAAGGGAAAGAGGGGAAAGGAAGGGATAAAAGAGAGGAAAAAGTTAAAACCCATCTCTCTCCTCCTCCTCCCCCAGGTCTGTGTTGGGTAACACACGCCTTCTAGAGCAAGCACATATTTAAGCATTCCCAGGGCACACAACATCTGCTGCTGTATGCTCACCCTTCCTCTGCAGGTGCGTGGTTCCGAGTGGGTGAGACAGTGTGGCAAAGACGCTATAAATGCCATTGCGATATTCACACCCAACTGTCTAAGAACGAACAAGCTTTGCAGAGCTGAGGGGTAGACGCACTGTCGTCTACGTATCTGGCCTGGGGAACTGTGTGGCTGTGTTGAGCCCTGTGTGTATGTGTGGCGGTCTGTGGATGTGAAGGCACACTCGTCTGTAACTAACTCCCAGTGAGAACACAGGAACCTTGCCTGGAGGAGCTGAGGGGTAACTCACGAACAACAGGCATGATGGTGACATTGATGGCCTGATGACTTTCCTTCAGATGGGGATGCTGCTTCCTGTTGCTTAAAGAAAAAAACCTTTGTGGTCATTTAGAGAAGAAAACCAAAACTAATTCAAACTCTGCCTCTTCCAGGCTAAAGTAAGACTCATTAGTGGGAAAGGTTATTTCATCAAAGAAAACAGGCTTTCTCTGCATGGAATCAGCACAGAGAACTAATTCACACCATCGATCCTGGGTGACTGTTATGGTCCCAAAGCCTGTATTCCTCAAATTCATCATCTACTGAAATTCTTATCCTCTGTGTGACTAATCACTCCTTTGGTGTGATAAGTTTCTAAGCCACGATGTTTATGGTACTCTACAGAAGCCCAAAAGACCATCACCAAGCATAAGGAGCTTCATGGAAGTCTCTATGCCTTCCTTCCCTGGCCCTTTGGGAGAGTCGCCTCTGATGTCCTCAGTGGAGGCTCCTAACTACCCTTCTACCCAGTTGCCCTGACGAGGGACAAGATGATGAGTGGGCATAGGCTACAGACTAGCCCCTGAGGGCCAGATCAAAGGATTCTGTGGACGTTCCCATTCCCCTTTCTCATCACAGTGCCCTGGTTTATTTTGGGGAGCCATCACTTCCCCTTTAGGTTACAAGGCTAGGAAAGAGAAAGCTTGCATTATGGAAGCTGAAGTTAGGAATTGTAGAGAAAAGTAGTGCCAAGATCTGTGGACTGAAGAAGGGTTCAGCCACCTTTTAGCTCCCTAGAGGCAGTAGCCTGGAGATTGCCCCCATATGCACTGTGCCTTGAACACAGGAAACTCACAGCTTCCGCTGTCTGGGTCTTCCTGGTAAATGCTGTGGTTCTGCCTGTCTGCATTTCTCCCTCTGCAGGGACACTTAACAACACAAACCAACACGTGAGGGGGAAGCCTTGCAGAATGTTACTGTGGTAGACCCTGTGTTACTCAAAGATCAGCATAGAGCACCTGCCCAGCACACATGAGGAGGCCCAGTGCTTCAGACAAAACCTCTCACCACAGAAAGCCAGAGCGAACAAGACAGAGACATCTGTGGGTGGCCACTGTGGCTTCACTATGTGGCTACAGTACAGTTCTTTCTACTTTCTTGCTGAAGAGACAGGCCACTACCTTCATTCCACTTCTTGAAATGCACCTGTGCTCATGGGCTGGGGAAAGGCAGAGAGAAGAACATCTGGATTGTTCCTAACTTTGCCTTTAAAATGAGACTTCAATAATACTTAGACGTACCAGCTTCTACAGTCAATTAAAATGTGACACACACACCTCTCAGCAGACTGAATGGGTGAGACCCCATGAATGAGGATGGGACAGATGACCACCCTCTGACCTCTCTCAAGTCCAACAAGTAACTGTGTTTACTTGTCCACACAGAGCTCTCTTACCGGGACCTCCCTGAGCATGGAGACACACACCCAGAATGTCTGTTCCTTGGCACACATGCAATGTGCCACACAACCCCAAAGGGCTCTCTCCAGGTTACCTGCCCGAGGAATCTCCCCATCATAGTAAGTACCCGGCTCTCAGCTTTCAAGTGACTCATATCAGTGTTGAGTTTGGGGTCCAGGACAATGTCAAGGACTATCTAGTTAGTAGAACAATTGGTTCATATATAGGATCATTTACCACAGGATGGTGTAGTGTGCCTGGGTCCATGGAACATTGTCTGGAAGCTACTATCCATGGGACATCCATACAGTCTATGTGGGACAGGGAAGAAACACCGGCTTTCTGGCACACTGATCTTCCTCCCCATTCTTCCTCCTCTCTCTGTTCAGAAGCAGTTTGAAAATCAGCTAAGAGTAGTGGCACCAGAGACAGACCAGCCATTTCCATATGTCCCCACTGGCTTCCCTGTGCCCACTACCCTGTGCAGTGGGACTTTATGGCTCTTTCTGTTTAAAGGGAGAATCCCTCTCCACCTGACTATGATCTGACTTCATGGTTTACTTTGGTGGGAGCTATAGCGTCCAGTTCTGAAGGAAAGGCACATATTTCCTATCACTTCCCATGACTCTACTGCTAGGGGGATGTTGGAGGAGAGCTTAGGAAACCCAACTTATATCCTGAAGAGCTGGGTCCAACAGCCAAGCTTTGTCTCCAGCCTGGGGCAGCACCATACACTTGGAGTGGTTCCACATGGATGTCCATTGAACAGCTGCTTCTTCCCTTTGTGCATCTGAAACATTTCATCCGGATCTTGTTGAAAGCAGTGAGAACTACTTAACCTGTGCTGCCTCCCAACTCCAGGAGGCTCTGGCTCCAGCCCCGGGTACATTCATAAAAAACAGAGGAAAACAGCAGAGAAAAGAACATAGCCCTGACCCTGCCTGACTCACCTGCCATGTGGCTTCCTCAGGCCTTGAAGCTACCTCATGGCCTCTGCCCCTGGAGTCCACCAATACTAAGCACTTGAGGTGGCCTGATTTTCAGAATCATGCTCTGCTTTCCTCCAGAGAATGGTTTGCCTGTAGCTTGGGAAGAGGAAAGGCCTCCTCAGCCTGTGCCCACCCACTGTTAGACCCCTCACCCTCTTCAAGCCACAGAGGCCTGCCCATCTGGCAGTGCCTGAGGCTTCCTTCTCAATGCTAGATTTGCTGACCAATTACCACCCCTGTGGAGCAGATCCAACCAATGGCTTACAACAGTTGGGGTACATGCATGCCAGCTCTCTCAGTGTTCAAGTAGAACAACTCTCTGGTGCTTCTGCCTGGGTCTCCCATATCCCTGGCCTTCTGCTCCAGTTGCTCAGGCAGTGTGTAGGCCCAGTGCTCTGCACCAGCTGCCTGCTCTCTGTTCTCAAGGCCTCTCAGTGCATTGTCCTCTCCAAATCACAGCTGAGAGATTTCCTATCTCTCAGAGGTTCACCTCTGAGGACAACCAAAGTAAGAGGCGTATTTCCTCAAGGCTCCAAAGAAGGTGTGGTGGTATAAATGAGAATGTCCCTCATAGGTTCAGATGTTTGAATGCTTGGTCTCCACTTGGTGACACCGTTTGGGTAGATTTAAGATGTGTGCCCTTGCTGGAAGAAGTATGTCACTGGTGGTGGACTTTGAAGTTTCAGAGCCTGGTACCATTCCTACTGTGTTCTCTTTCCCCGTACCCGTACCTGTTTTGTTGTTGTTGTTGTTGTTGTTGTTGTTGTTGTTGTTGTTGTGTGTGCGTTACTTGCAGTTTGAGATGTGAGCCCTCAGCATCTGTTTGCTAGAACCATGCCTGCTACTTGCCTTTACACTTCCCAACTATGGCAGACTCATCCCTCTGGAAGGGCAGCTAAATAAAACCTTGGTCATGGTGTTTTATCACAACAGAAAAATAACTAACACAAGGAATTCTAGAACCTTCCTCTTGTCCCTTGAAATTGACAACCCCCTTAGCATACCATCAGAAAGTCCCAGAACACCAGCCTCGACGTCACTGGACATTGCTCACTCATCCAGATAGGAGTCCTACCTGCACCCAGCACGATGGGCAGATTCTATGAGGCCTTTTCACTGACATGGACACTGAGATAACCTCAACTTGTGACCCTCCAAATGTCAGGACACATTTCTTAATACACATTGTCAGACAAAAAGATCTCTGTCACATTCTGCTCTGATTTACTCCCTGGGTGACCTACATAGGAAGCCAATTGCATCAAAAGTAGTTTAAAGGCCATTTACAAAACTCCTCATCTGCTGGGCTGGAATGATGCTCTGGAATGACAAACTAGAAGGACGCATTCTCCCTGCATAGCCGGAGGAGAGTCAGACACAAGCCATAGTTATGGGAAAGGTCTCTAAGTAACTTCCCTGTGGCCCCTGTGGGGCCTGGGCTTCCAGAAAACGACCTCTACTTGGGGTCCCTCTGACTCCACCAGTAACCATGTGATCCTAGATGAGCCAATCAGGCTGCTGATTCCCCTAGTCACAGAAATTGGTGTAAACATCAACCTATGACCAGAGTGGACCAAAGATACTCAGTCCTGGAGTTTTGTTGGGCTTCTGGGGACATGATGACTTTCAAACTGGAATCAGGAAGGCAAAGTGAAACCTGAGATGGTTTCTGAAGTTTCTGAAGGAAAAACTACAGAAAAGGAAACAGAGCCCATTCTTAGGTCGAGTCCCAGCAACACAACTTAAACCTTGGTCTCAACTCTTGTTTTAGTCCAAAGCTGATTGCTCCTCAGACCTCATGCCTTATATATGATGAGTTCAAGACACAAGGCAAGCACAAGATGAGGTTGGCTCTCATAGGCAAGGAAGTTGAAGACTTGTGAACAAAGAGGTTTCTGACCCAGGTTTTGAGGAGTGGAGGAAAGTTGGTTCTGTAGGGATCAAGGCAGGGAATCTCACTTGAGGCTGTGACTATTAGATATAAAGCATCCCTCTAAGAGACTCATGTGATGGAAGCTTGGATCCCTGGTTGTAGGTCTAATGTTATTGTGTAAAGAAAGATTATCCTTGTATTATTCAAATGCTGATTTCTGTGCCCCCATATCTGGTTGCAAAACACTGCTCCCCAATTATTTCCTGATTAGTCAATAAAGAAGCTGATCAGCCAATGATTGAGCAGGGGAGAGAATAGTGCTGGACTTCCTCACAGTGAGAGTGGGAAGTGGCCGGGAAAGAGAGGGAGACACCCTGAGAAAACACCTGGTGCCCAGAGAGACAGATCAGTACTGAAATGCAACTATCACTAGGATTTTGACTGGGAGGTAGACAGATTAGTGTAGAGGATTAAAATAGAGTAATACTGCTCAGTTGTTGTGCCCTTAAAGCGTGTTAAATAAATATAAGTAGTCCGGTCTCAATTATTTGGGAGCTAGCTAGCTGGGTTAAGGCTACAACAAATATTTATAAAATTGCCAGTAACACCTGGTGATGGAACCAGTCATTGAAAGGTAGTGGGATCATGGGGGCGCTCATGATCAATTGATCAATCCATCAATAACCTGTGGCATTACTGGGAGGTAGGAGGAACTGAGAGGTGGGATCTGGTTGGAGGAAGAGGTTACTTTGGGGATTAAAGTATATAGTGCCTAGCCCCTGTGCACTCTCTACTTCCTTATTCCAGTGAGGGACGCACTTCTGTTCCACCATACCCTCTCTGCCATGACAGTCTGCTTTACTTCAGGCCCAAAGCCCTGAACAAGAGACCATAACCTTAAACCAAGAGTTAGAAGAAATCTTTCTTTCCTCTATGTTTTGTTATGGTGACAGAAAGCTGACCAACACAGAGACAGGGTAGATAACCTGACAGAGACCTAGAGGTGGGATCTGGGAGTGTTTTTTGGCTCAATTGGAGCCCTGAAGATGAAGCAAGGGCATTAAAAGGAGCCAGACCCTGGGAAGGTAAATGCCAGGCTATGAGGGTAAGCATCAGGCAGGTGTCTGTTCATGCTAAGTGAAAGAAAAAGTGGAGTTAACTTTGTTGGGTTAGGGCCCCAGAGAATTAATGAATATATGCTCCCACCACCAAAAGGTAGATATTCTATAGACTTATAACAGAACATTTCAGCTGTAAACAGTCAGGGAGCATAGACTGAGGCTGAGGGTTAGCAAGCTAGTTATATGGCCTACCTTAGTAGCTAGCCTAGTTAGCTCTAATAGTCAACCTGACACAGCCTAGAGTCATCTGAGAGAAAAATCCCTATCGAGGAGTTGCCTAGATCAGATTAGCATGTCTATAGGGGATTGTCTTGATTGTTAGTTGATGTAGAATGACCCAGCTCACTGCAGGCAGCACCATTCCCTAGGCAGATGGTCATGAGCTGTATAAGAAAGCTAGCTAAGCATGAATCTGTGAGTGAGCCAACAAAGTAGTGTTTCTCCATGGTTTCTGCTTCAAGTTCTTGCCCTGACTTCCCTCAGTGATAAACTGTGACCTGGAAGTATAACCCAGATAAACCTTTTTCTTGCCAAGTTACTATTGGTCAGAGTGTTTTACCATAGCAACAGAAAGGAAACAGAAACAATAGCAGACCTAATTAAACAGGAACAGAGAGCATTTATGTAGGTGCTGTGGGAGGAAAGGGTGAGGGAGGTGTGGAGACACCTTGTGCAAAATAGAACAATTCTCTGAGGCAAGCGGGAGTCCTGCAATGCTAGGACCATGCTCCTCAGCAGTTGCTGGGGACACACTGCTAGGAAACTCCCTCTGGAACAGCTTTCATAGGTCTCATGCTTTAGTGGACCCTCAACATTGTCCTTCCAAAGCCACCCAGTTCTCCCAGTTGCATGACAGTGGTACTTGAGCACTTCCTGACTCTGTCCCTTTAATTCAACTAGATATTAACAGCGAAACCTTGCAGACCGGGATTCAGAGTGACACAAAAGCTTTGAGTGGGTTGCTTGAGGCCAAAAAGTCTGGCATTGGTCTGGCTGTGCCTGGCTTGCTCTGAGGTCTGAAACTGCCTGGCACATTAGATGTATGCAGTCACAATGCCACCCCAGACCCACTGAGCCAGGAATTGCTTTAAATAAATCCCTAGGGACCTATGCACACATCCACATTTGAAAAGTGGCACTGGCCTCCTCACTGCATGGAAGCAGCCAAACAGAAAGAAGAGTACCACAAACCCAACTGCAGTTGGGTTAGGACAAGAACATTATAAAGAGTTACAGTTCTCTTCTGCACATTCCAAAATGGAGTTTATGACTTTCATAATGAAAAAACCAAACACTTAAAATTGAAGAAAGTCGGAACCACAAAATTATATGATATTATAAAGCTAGTAAATTATGAAATGCTTATTTGTATTTAAAAAGTAGGTCCATTTACAGTTTGTTATTGCTTTTTTGTTTTAATTGTTCTTTCTCTGGCCCCACCCCCATCCCTTTCCTTCTCTCTCTCCCTCCCTCACTCCTTCTCCTCTCCTTCCTCTAAAGCCTGAAGCTTGGGTACTTTTGAAGGCAGCTTGGGCCCTGCTCTCCTGAGACCGGTCAGAACAGGAAGACTGTGTTCTTCCCACACAGGGCACATTAGAGCATAGGTTTTAGCATAGCTGGATAGAGATGACCAATGTTTCCATGTTTACTGAAGCTGAAAGCATAGACTGACGTAAGCAGTAGGCACAATTACGAATGGCCTGCCCCCCACGGTGACTCTACCCACAAAGGATGAGTTAGTTCCCTGAATATCTCATAGTTTTCAAATCCCCCAAGTGCTGAGTTCACACATGATCTCTTATCTCCTTCACTTTGCACTGCCCTTCAGTGCTCAGCATGAATGTCACTTCTCAGGGTTGCCTTCCAGGACCCTTCAGTCCCTTAGCGGCAGACTAAGCTCTCAGTTGCAGTTGATGGGAAAACAAATTTAGAGAGATTTAAGCCAGAAAGGGTGACTGCTGGATCAGATAACAGAAAAGCTGGGGTGGGGGTGGGGAGTGGGGGGCAGGGGAGGGTGTCTGGCCTGGAGTATCACTGAATCTAGGATCTCAAATGCACTGCCAGAGTCTGCCGGTGGCAAGTCTCTCACCTCCTCCTTTGGACTCCCTGCTTTGGTGAAGGCTCCTTTGGGACCCCAGAGTGGTTCCAGATTTTTGATCTTCCAGTTTAGAAGCTCCAGCTGAATGAGAGCTTCCTTTTCTCCCAGTTGTCTTTACAAAAGACCTACTTAGGTCCCAGATACATCTCTGACCAATCATTAGAGAGGTCAAGGAATGGTATGTTCTGATTGGTTAGGGTCAGTGTTTACCCGAAGTGGCCCCTAACTTCATCCTGTCTGGATTCTGTGGATGATGTAAGGCAAAAGTGAACATCCAAAAGATGGGACAGTTAAGCTGGATTTGTGAAAACAGCAGCAGTGGTTGGGCTCTAGAGCCTCAACGTGTCTTGTAAGGTTGACTGGCTTTGGAAACTGTGCATTAATTCAAGTGAATACTTGACATCTGTTTCCCTAGCTAGACCAAAACTCAGCACAAAGGTTCTATGTGCACAAAGATCCCGTGTGTCCACAGATACTGGTCTGACATGCAGTGGGTGTTCATCAAATATTAAGCTCTCTCCAGCTGCCTTCCCTACAGCTCTGTTCACCAGCCTTTGCCTGAGGTAAGCTGGGGATGCTGGTGAGGAGACTTCCCATTCTGAATTGGATATGCCTTGGATGCAGCCAGAGCCTCAGCCCCAGCTATGCCTAGGGACAGTCTGTGCCACAGCATGCTGTCCTGCAGACAGAAACATCTGTCTAATGGCCAACAACAACTAGGAACCGCTGTCACACAGCAGCCCCTGGGGTGGGCTGGCAGCAGACAGGATAAGAGGATGGGGTGGTTATAAATTCTGCCACGCTGTAGGGTAGGCATCCAAAACTGGGCAAACTCCAGCCTATAGTTCTCAAAGGACAGTTAGGTTTGCCTCTTTAAGGGAAGAATATGAGATTTTTTTCATAGTGGTAAACAAGGTCCCTAGGCTCCCACGCAACAAAGCCATTTCAAGATGAGCCCTTATCTATTGAGCTACCATTCAATCCCTAAATTGAGCTTTGCTAGTTAGAGAGAGAGAAAAACAAAGACACACACACACACACACACACACACACACACACACACACACAGAGAGAGAGAGAGAGAGAGAGAGAGAGAGACAGAGAGAGACAGAGAGAGACAGAGAGAGACAGAGAGAGACAGAGACAGAGAGAGACAGAGACAGAGACAGAGAGACAGAGAGAGAGACAGAGACAGAGACAGAGAGACAGAGAGAGAGACAGAGACAGAGACAGAGACAGAGAGACAGAGAGAGAGACAGAGACAGAGAGAGACAGAGAGACAGAGAAGACAGAAACAGAGGCAGAGACACAGAGAGATAGAGATAGACAGAGACAGAAAGAGACAGAGCGAGACAGAGAGAGAAAGAAAGAGACCCTTTGCTTTTTTCTGAAGTCCCACTCATCCCAACATTTGTTTGTCAGGGAAGAATAAAGAGCAGAAACATAGCATCCTTTCCCACTGAGCCATCTTGCCAACCCAGAATCACAAAGTCTGGATTTTTTCAGCTTTCAGTGATTTTCAAATAAAAATGATAGGATTTTAATTGCCAAGGCTGAGATCTGTTGGTAAAATGCCATTTGATTTTTCCTGAGTCTGGCCTTCTGGGTTTGGGAATTTGAAGCCCTGGATCTGACCAGAGGTTCCTGTACCCTGTAGGCAGTAGGCTCAGCCAGAGCAGAGAAGAGCCATGTAGAACACAGACAGTTTTCTAGACAGAGCAAAAGAAGGGGAAGCCAGGGCCTAGTAGAGACCACTGCTCACAAGTGACAGGAAGGACACTGTGTGTTCCCTGGGGCATTCCTTCCTCAGCTCTCTGACTCTTTTCAGTGACATTCCAGAGCCTCCAACTCCTTGTTTGCCTCTGAGGCTTTCGAGTATACAAGGCTCCTACACTAAGGATGTTCGGAGCAGTGGAAGCCCAGTCACTCTGATTAGACCTCCATGTCCAGATCATGAGGGACATAGGCTTTGGAAGCAATACAGTCAAAGTCTGACCTCAGTTTCCCGATGTGGGAAGGGCAAGTCCCTGATTCAGTCAACAGACTCAAAAAAGCCCAGTCTGGGACCAGGCCGCAGTGATCCCCAGTTTTGCTACTTCTTGGGGGGGAGGGGGTAAACTGCCTCAACCCTTTAGCATTTAGTCTTGTCATCCTTAAAATCAGAACAAAAGAAAACCTGTTTCTTTTGATGCTTAGAAGAATTAATAATGACTAAGACCTTACAAATGCCTGTGTTTTATGGCACTGCTCCTTGTCAGACCAGGGACAACAGGGAAAGAATCCATCAGCCCCACAGGACTCTGCTCTAGTGAGAAACTCAGATAGTAACAGCCACAAATGGAAGCTCTTCTCCTGGAGGGAAGATGAAGCAGGATAAAGTTGGGTGGCCTGTTCACTCCAGGAGCATTGATCCTTGGGGGATAGGGGGTCCATGGTACTGTGTCCAGCGCTGGCCTGACACTTGGTTGGCACTCATTGAGTTATTCTTCCCAGAGTGCTGTTGTGAGTCATGGGACATGACATTTCTAGATGTTCCCTTGGGATTCTTTGTAAGAGTTGAACTGCAACAAGCAATGAAAGTGAAGAAGTAATAAAAGTAGCAAGCCACCAAAGGTCTGATGGCAGGCACAGGGGAGCAAAGGGGCCAGTGGGGGAGCTGAGAATAACTCACACCCCCTCTCCATCTCCCTACTTTATCTTTTTTGTTTGAGGCAGGGTTTCTCTGTGTAGCCCTGGATGTCCTGGAACTCACTCTGTAGACCAGGCTGGCCTTGTCGACAAGTGGTCTCATATAGAAGAGTTTATTTGAGCTTACAGTTACAGAGGAGAAGGGTCTGGTGTGGTAGAGAACTGTGGCAGCAAGAGGAGGCAGGGGAGTGAGAAAGCTGAGCATTCACATTTAAACCTGAGAGAGCTGTGGGTGAGACAGAGCTTCAGACAGAGACAGATACATGGGGAAAGACCAAGAGAGAAGGGAGAGGGAGAGGGGAAGAGCAAGTGGGAACACACTGGAAATGGCACAGGGGTTTGAAACATCAGAGCCTACTCCAGTTGTTTGTGTCAGGCTGTTCAAGAATTCAGAAATGAGCTCAACCCGGACTGTAGGGGGATTTCTGGTAGTTAGGTAAAAGCCTGCATTCCTCAAGAACTTCTGAAACCGGTTCCCATGTGGCAAAAACAGTCATTTCTTTTGCCTGTCAGACAATGGCTTTCCATTGACCTAGACTCATGGCTGCATATCAAAGCCCATGCCAGCCTCCAGGCTCCTTCAGTCCCAAATCACAAGTACTTTAATACATTTCAAAGCCCTACACGATCCTTCCCTCCCATGGTTACTTTCCCCTTATAACCCACTATTCTCCCTCCCTCTCTCCTCCCCTCCCTCCCTCTATCTAGATAGATAAAGATATATATGATATAGATATAGATAAGTAGGTAACTATCTTGCTACCCACTTATTCTCTTATTTTATTCCCACCTTTGACTGTGTTCTATGCTTTATCTCTTCCCATCTTGCCATGTCCACTATTTATTCTCCCCCACTCTCCCGCTTCCCTAGCCCTGGCTGTGTCCAGCCTTCTGGCCATGTTTAGTCTACTCCCTTCTCTCTCTGCTCTGCATTCTTTCAGATACCTCTGGCTGTTCTCTCCCCCACAACCATAATAAAAACCTTAACCATATCATGGAGCAATCATGTGGGCAGTTTCTTCCTTGTGTCCCCTCGCAAATAGGGACACACATGGGCAAGCCAGTCTCCACTTTTAACCAATGGTTCCTCAAACAGTACCACCAACTGGGGACCAGGTGTTCAAATGCCCTCCTGGGACATTTCTCATTCAAACCTGCACACCACCCTTGCAGTCCTTGTTCCAAATTCTCCTCACTGGAGACTGCCTTTCTCTCCTGCTGCAGGGGACACAGCCTTAGCCCTACCCAGACCCTCTCTTGGGAGTGTGGGCTCCCCACTGTTCCCACCTGCACTTGACTGGAGACTGGAGGAAGTTGGGGAAGTGACACTCGGGCTGTGAGATGGAAGAGGGGTCTCTTTAGCACTGACTTCTTCTGAGCTCTGATGATGGCTCAATTCTGTTTCTCTTTTGGTTTTCCTTGTTGTGTCTTGGATTGGGGCTGTGGGTGCCAGAGGACACTGGGGCAGATTGCTGGGGAGTTATTACAACAGTTATTAATAGGCAGATAGACAGAGGAGCAAAAGCATGGCAGGACCCCCAAGGACAGTCCAGGACCCAGCATCAGTGACAGACAGCATCATGGGATCTAAAGAGAGAAATCAGAGCCTGTGTGGTAGAAGCAGAATCCTTCTTACACACTTTGGGCATGAGAAGGTTTCACTGTAGGCTCTCTAACTCCCAGGAAGGTGGGGCAGGTGTTGGGAAGCAGCAAGTATGGCTTTGTTGTAAATTCATTTCCCAGGTAAGAGATCCTGGCACCAGGCAGTCTTCTAAGTAGGGACTCATCAAATGTGCATCAGTAGGGTGCCCAGGAAAGGAGCTGCTGCAAAGACTGGCTGGGCAGAGGCTGCATTCTAGCCGGACCTCTTTCACTCTGAGCACTCTCCTTTTTAAGCACTTAGGGGTCCCTGAGGCTTGGCCCCAAGAGCAGCTGGTCTAAGGCCATGGGACTTGTAAGCATCCATCTTTTAGGTTATCTTCACTTTTTCCAGACCTGGACCATAAATACTCTCAACACAATCCTATATCCTGTACCTCCCCCCATCAGCTAGACATATACAGGTATGTTAAAATGGTAGCCATAGCCTGGAAGAGGGTTGCGCCCTGAGTGGCTGCTCAGAGAGGGTTTTACACTCATGTAAGTAGAAACTGTCCAGCTATTTTTTGTGTTTGCTACAACAACCAGTGATCTCCACTGTTAGACATGTTAACACACCGTTTTGTAAAGCACTTTCATTTTGGCTAAACAATGAGGAATCTCAAATTTGGTTTCCAGAAATAAAGCAACATGGTGTTTGTTATTATTTTCTTTGTGGGTTTTGGTGGTGGTGGTGGTGGTGTTTTGTTTTCTGGTTTTTTGTTTTTTTTGTTTTTTTTTTTTGCGGGGCAGGGGGAAGGTTGAGACAAGGTCTTACTGTGTAGGCCTGGCTGTCTTGGAACTTGCTATGTAGACCAGACTGGCCTCAAATTCACAGATATCCACCTGCCTTCTGCCTCCTGACTGCTGGGGTTTGTTTTTTTTTCCTAGACTCTTGCCCTTCCCCACCGTACCAACTCCTTTATAATGACTGACTACAAGAGACACTTATCTATCAGCTGACATTCTTTAAGTCACAACTCATTGCATTTCCTTAACTACAGCTAGCAATGCCCAGCTAGAGGCCAAAACAAAACAACCAAGCAAACAACCAACCAAGCAAGCAAACAAATAAACCCCCATCCTTTCAGCCCTCTTGCCTTTTTTGCCCTGTAACTACCATGCTGTGTAGGCAGGGGGAGCTGTTTGTTACACTACACAAAGCATGCGCTCTCATCAAAGTCTGCCTCTCCTGGAGGTCAGCTACATCACATGTCACCTGTATGCACTTCCTCCTCTCCAGTCATTTCCAAGGCATTGCACTGGCTCCTGATTGGTCTCTTGCTTGTAGTGCTTCTGCTTCTGATCTAACCTCCCAAAGGTCACAGAATGAGGGCTCCACACCGCACATTAATTGTGTTACAGTCTGTGTTATGTTTTTTAAGTGTGACGTTTTCCTCAAAGGTTCATGTGTTAGAACACTTGGTTCCCAGCTGGGCACACAGTTCTGTTTTGCTTTTGATCTTTTGAGACAGAGTCTTACATAGCCCAGGCTAGCCTCGGGGGGGGGGGGGGAGATCAATATGTAGTGAAGAATGACCTTTGTCTCTTGCTTCTACCCAATTTCTGAGTTTACAGGTGTGCGCCACCAGACCAGGCTGATGATGGCAGCCATCATGCCTTCCCCCTGTGATTGGTTAATCTTAGATTGTCAATCTGACTGGATGTAGAGTTACTAGGGATACATGCCTCTGGCTGCATCTGTGAGGGTGTTTCCAGATTGGTTTGCCTCAGGTGGTGACACCCCCACCCTGAATGTGAGCGGCACCATCCCAAGGGATCCTGGACTGAATCAAAAGGCAGGAAGTGAGCCGAGCACAAGTGGGCATCTCTCAGTGCTCTGGACTGTGGGCAAGTGTGAGCAGCCCTTGACATTCCTGTTCACACATCTTCCCAGCTTCACCCCAGACTGCGAGCTAATGGAAGCCCTTCCTTCTTGAGCGCTTTGTCATGGCAATGTGAAAACCATGAATACATGCTTATGTTTGAAGTTTATCTTTTTGCTTACATATCAGTCTATTGGCCTACAAAATGACAGGATTGACCGGATGAACCCAGGACTCTTAAATAGATGCTTTTATGATTTGGGAGCTTGATAATCCAAGGGTCTCCATCATTCTTTTCCTTCACAATTGCAAACATAAATATGTTGTTTAACCACATTCTTCAGTGTCCCCTGCCTACCCGCAGTCTGTGTTCCCTATGGACCTGAATCTCTGTCTCTCTATCTCTGTCTGTCTCTGTCTCTCTCTCCATGTTTTGTATGTGTTTGGTCTGTGTACATGTGTCTGCATGTCTGCCTGCCCATGCAGGTTCATGTGGAGGCCAGGGGTTACCTCTAGAATGTCTTCCTCAGTTCCTCTCCACCTTATTGTTTTGAGACAGGGTCTCTCCTTGAACCTGGAGCTCACTAGTCCAGGCTAGGGAAATGCTGTGTCAGCCCCTCCAGAGCTGGGGCTACAGGTGCATGTGGGGATCCCACATCATCAGGTCCTTAAGCTCACATAGCAAGCTCTGTTCATTGGGCATCTCCTGAATTCCTCTCTTGTCTTTACATTCTATTTCAAATGGCAGAAGCGACTCTGCCTTAATTGCCGAGCCCACTCCTTGCTCTAAGTACTAACAAAATATTCAATGAGTTAATTCCATGTTATACTTACCTTTCTAATGTTTGTCAGTCCTAACTATTTTGCTTGCTTCCTCTCTTTTCTTTCCTTATCTGAGAGGAACTGAGAAGTATTTGTTACTGCTTCATACGTCCTGGGTTAGGATATCAACGAAAAATCCTTTACTGCCTTAGTTGTTAGCTTAATATTACAGTCTCCCTTTGATTCATTAGAATCAAGTGCAAATTTATACTTCCTATTTTGAAAAATGCCAGGTCTTAGACTACTTTAATTTCATTCAAACTTTCCCCATTGCTATCATGAATTTGAATCCCAGAAGATATTCACCCATGGAAGGAGTTACAGAGACAAAGTTTGGAGCTGAGACAAAAGGATGGACCATCTAGAGACTGCCATATCCAGGGATCCATCCCATAATTAGCCTCCAAACGATGACACCATTGCATACACTAGCAAGCGTTTGCTGAAAGGACCCTGATATAGCTGTTTCTTGTGAGACTAGCAAACACATAAGTGGGCCTAGCAAACACATAAGTGGATGCTCACAGTCAGCTATTGGATGGATCACAGGGCCCCCAATGGAGGAGCTAGAGAAAGTATCCAAGGAGCTAAAGAGATCTGCAACCCTGTAGGTGCAACAACATTATGAACTAACCAGTACCCCGGAGCTCTTGACTCTAGCTGCATATGTATCAAAAGATGGCCTAGTTGGCCACCACTGGAAAGAGAGGCCCATTGGACACGCAAACTTTACATGCCCCAGTACAGGGGAACGCCAGGGCCAAAAAATGGGAATGGGTGGGTAGGGAAGGGGGGGGGAGGGTATGGGGAACTTTTGGGATAGCATTGGAAATGTAATTGAGGAAAATATGTAATTAAAAAAAAACATTAAAAAATGTTTGAATGTTTTGAATCTTCCTGTGTATCCCTGGCTGGCCTGGAACTTGCTATGTAGACCAGGCTGACCCCAAACTCAGAGTGATCAGCCTGCCTCTGCCTCCTCAGTTCTGGGATTAAAGGTGTGTACCATGCTTGACATGATTTTTCAAATATACAGTACATTGTCATCTATAGTCACCCCACTGTACAACTGAATTGTTAAATTTGTTCCTCTATTTGTTTCAAAAAATTGTCTCTCTCTTTTTTTTAATTTTATTTATTTGTATGTGCACGAGTGTTTTTCCTGCATGTATATCTATGTACCACATGCATGTAATGCCAGAGAAGTTCAGGAGAGGGCATCAGGTCCCCCCTGGAACTGGAGTTTCAGATGGTTGTGAGCTGCTATGTGGGACCTGAGAATGGAACCCAGGTCCTCTGCAAGAGCATCCAGCGATCCTAACTGCCAAGCCATCTCTCCAGCTCCCAATTTTGTCTCTTTTAACCAAGATTCTCCAGTCCCCAAATCCCAGCCAATGGTGTGTACTGTTCTTTGCTCTGCTTCTGTGACCTTCATTTTGCAGATTCCATACACAGATGAGACAACAATGTTTTGGTCTTTGTGACTACTTTGATTTGGATTTTAGAAGTTTTTCTTATATGTTTAAATATGATTTCTCTTCAATTTATCCTGCTAAGAAATTGATGTCTATTTTCCCCACTAATTTTGGAAATTTTGGGTCATTATGAAAAATATTGTTTCTGTTCCATTTTATTTTTTCTTCCTGCCTGGTGTCAGTGTTACACGGATAGTACACGTTCTCCTGGGCCCCGGGTTTCATTTCTGTGTTTTTCATTAATTCCTTATACAGAAATAGTTTTCTGCATATCTGGTAAAAAGACTGCCTTCCAAGCCACTAACCCTCTGAAGATGTGTTTATTAAGCCGTAAGCGTCGGGTTCTTGATGTCAGGGCCCACTTTTTTTGTTGTCGTTGTCCTTAAATCTTCTTATAGACCCTGGTGCTGGGTGAAATTTGTTATAGTCTCTAGAACGCTCTGTTCTGGGCCATTTCTAAACCTGTGCTTGATGACACTGCCTTCTGCGATAATACCACATTGTCTACAGTAACAATACTAAACTTCTTGGTCTATTTCTATGACTTTTTTTGTTTTGTTTTGCTTTTCTCTTCCCATCTTATCTGTTAACTGGTACAGTTGTTAAAACATGCTTTTAAATGGAAAGTCAGATAGGGTGCATGAAACACGGAAGAGCTGCTTATTACCTTTCTCCAGAGGACGGTTCCCTTTCCTGTGGTTGTGGACACAGCAAGTGTATATCACTCTATTTGAACTTAAAATTGCATTGCATGGTGCAGTAGGTCTTTGATCCCAGCACTCAAGCAGCATAGATAGGATAAAAGTTCTTCTTCTTCTTCTTTTTTTTTCTTTTTTTGGTTTTTCCAGACAGGGTTTTTCTGTGTAGCCTTGGCTGTCCTGGAACTCACTCTGTAGACCAAGGCTGGCCTGGAACTCAGAAATCTGCCTGCCTCTGCCTCCCAAGTGCTAGGATTAAAGGCATGCACCACTACTGCCCGGCATGGATGAAACTTTTTTGAGTTCATGGCCAGCTAGCAAGTTCAAGCCAGCTAGGGCTGCATAGTAAGACCCTGCCAAACATAGACAGCCCATAGTCCCTCGACCCTGTTGCTCTAGGATTATCATGGAGGGATGGGCATGGTGGACATCTTTAAACACAGCACTATGGCGGAGGTAGAGGCAGATGAATCTCTATGGATTCAAGGTCAGCTTGGACTGCAAAGCAAGTTCCAGGCTGGTCAGGGCTACACAGTGAGACCATGTCTTAAAACCAGGCGACAGCAACAACATCCTGGTTTATCGTGGTGGGAAGGAGCAAGGAGCTGGGCAGGGAGGAAGTGAACAAGAAAGAAGGGACCGTGTTCTGACATCCCCTTGAAGAGCATATCCCAGTGGTCTTACTTCCACCCATCAAGCCTCACCTCTTAATGGTTCTTCCATCACCACCACCTACAGCCTCATGGGTCTGCAACCACATAGTTAACACTAGACCTTTGGAGGACACTTATTCAAACCACATTTAAAAGATCAGAACCCTGAGCCCTCTAGAAACATGGTCCCTAAAAGGTCTCTAGGCTACTGAGGAGGGCTAAGGCTGTGGTCTGACTAGGCAGGTAAGCAAGTGATATCCATGGCTGAACTACCATGCTGAGAATAGGTTAGCCCCATTTCCCTGTTCTTTTCCCTTCACTCCACCCCGCACCTGGATAATTACAGCTGTATTGTGTCCCAAGAATCGAAGTCTTGGGGCTAGAGAAATACCTCAGTCAGTAAAGTGACCCAAGTCACAGTGAGAGGCTGTTTCAAAAAACAATGGGGGACAGCTTTCAGGAAACAGTATTCAAAGTTGACCTTTGACCTTCACATGCATGTGCATTTGAGTACACTCACACACACTCACACACACATACGATTTGTACAACTCAAATGCTGAGAGTCCTGGGTCCCAAGCCTTTGTTCCACTAGTTACTACTGGTTTTACCAGGGACCAGGGACCCATTTCCTCTGGGGACCATGTGATCACGAAGGAGCAGAGCCAGCATCTAGCCTCTCTGGCAGGCAGGGTAAAGCAGAGTTTCTGGGGCTAGAGAACTTCACCTCCATGCCAGAATATTATGGGCTTCTTTATTCCTGGCTGGATAGTACAGAAAGCCCCTCAAGGGGCTAGTTCATGCTCTGCACACCCCACTTTTCCTTGGGAACCTCTTTCCCTTTATCATCTATATTTGTCAATAGCTGCAGAAAGCACGGTTCGAATGAGGTTCATTCTAGATCTAGGCACATGGAATGCCTCTGTAAATGTTCCCAGCCCCTTACATTTGTCATGCTGTAAGCTCTACTTCCAAGGTAGGTAAACTGAAGCTCAGAGAAGTGCAGTGATATTACTGGGTTTGTGGATTAGGTGAGCTGATCTGTTGGCATGTTAGCTCATGAGAGCAAAGATTTTGGTCCAGTCACTGCTGTACTCCAGCATGAAATATAGTGGCTTGCACTTAGTGGGATCTCAATAAGCATCCACATAGTGAATGTATGGAATAACGGTGTGGGGTTTGGGCCCTGGCTATGTAACTGCAAAGCCTTTGCTCTTTTGAATGCTCAACACTGTCTCCGGTTAGGCCAACAGAAAGATCTGGATTATGTTGCAGAAGGCAAAGGGCATAGAAGCATGTAGAATACCAACTGTGCAGTGGCAATCATCAGGGAAGAATGAAGAACAGCTAGGGACAAGGGGGAGGCCGGGCTCCACTCAGCTCCATGTGGTGCCTTATACAGGAGCTGCAGTGAGAGCACAAAGGCTGCTGGGAGCCTGCTGGGTCCTGCAGTAATTGCAGAGCAACTGTTAGTGCTGACTGCAGGTAGACTCACCCAGAGGGCTGGCCTGTGCTGGGGTGATTACTTTTGCACAAGGCTCTCTGAACTTCCAGGTCCTTTGTGAGCAAAATGGCTTGGGAGTGCATACCCCAAAGTATGTACATGATTACAAATTGAATGTATATGCTGGTTGTCATTCCATGTCAAATGCTAGGAAAGCTTCCTGTTTGGTTTTTACATTAAAAATAACTAATGACAGTGATTTCCTCTGCCCCAGTGTTTTGTCTCAGTTCCCTTGACCCTACCCACCCCACATTCCCGAGCCCAATTCTGTCTACCCTCCACCAAAGGCTGGCAGATTCCCCAAATTGCAGTCAGTGAGTGTTTGGAGCTTTAGTGCACCAGAGCCGATCCCCCCTCCCTTTGTATTCCCAGGGAACCCAAGCCAAAGGGCCTGGAAGCCAGGCTGGGCCCAGGATCTGTGCCTGAACCCTGGAAATGACCTTGGCTGAGTCTGGTTCCTGTCTGCAGCAGGTCTTGTAGTCTTTACCAGTCTTCTAACAAGGACACGCTGGGACCTACCTGCTCAGAAGCCTAGGCTATGTAGGATGGGGGAGCAGACCATGTGGCAGGCAGGCCAGCTTCATGGGCTGAACATACTTGAGTGCCATTGAGGTGGCAACAGCCAGCTTTTATCAGCTAGCCTGACAGCCTTGCGCCATGCGGCTACTGTTCTTCAGAAGACCTCACACTTCCATAGTGCCTTCTCTGTGAGGCAAACAGAAGACGCCTTACTCATGTAAACTCTTTCAATTCTCATGTCAACCCTTGCAGGCAGGGTTGAGTTTATTTCTCTTTTACAAAGGACACAACTGAGGTCCAGTTAGAAAGTCACCAGAGGCCATGTCTCAGTTAGGAGGCCAGGCAGCTCATTGTCCCATTCCTTTTCCTTCCATTTCTGTTTCTCTGAGTATAACTTATGTCATAGCCCCAGGACTGGGTGTCCTGGGCTGCTGCTTCTCCTAGCTCCAACACTATGTGTATTACAGTGGGGTTCTGTTCATAGAAACCTACTGCAAGCCAAAGTATCCCAGGTTGAGAATACCCAGAACACGCCTGGCCTGTGGTCCACCATAGCTCAGCTGCAGCTGGCTAAGCAGATGTCAGGCCATGTCCCTCTTGGTTGGGATGGACAGAGCTGAGTACCTGACCATGAACTGCTGCCCAGAGCCAAGAGCAGCTCTTTCTACAGAGCACTGTGTGTCACGTTTATATCACCATTCAGTCAGCAGGTCCTGAATCAGCCCATCCTCACTCAGGGGCCACCTGTGTATTCACATGCTGCTGTCAGTTGAATCTGAGGGACACTCCAAAGACTCACATTTTAAAGACTTGGTCTCCAGCTTGGTGTTCATGGGAAGTGGAGAAATATCAAAAGACTGGAGTCCAGAGATCTTCAGGTCATTAGAAAGATGCTTGTGTTGGGGCTTTCTGCAGGTCCTGCTTCCTAGCCTCGAGAGCTCTCCCGAGATGTGTGCCACCACAAGTCCCACACAGCCAGGTCAGGTGACCTTGGCTTGAAACCTCCGAACCCACGAGTCAAAACCAACAACTTCTCTTGATAAGTTGGATGACTCCAGCTGAGTTAGAGTAACTGACTAGCCCTTCTCCCAAATGGGGGAGGGTCAGTCTTCACTCATCCCACCTTTGAGGACCCATGCCAGCTCAAGTTGCAGACACCAGGAACCAACCAGCAAGGGAATATCCCAGAGGATCCCAGCCCCAGTTGTCAGCTGCCCTGCATCCTGCCCCGTTCTCTATATCTTTGTAGGATTGTTATGTATCCTTTTTGCAGAATCCACAGTCATGGTGAAGTGGCTGTACTACATGACAACCAGTTTGTCAGCAACAGGTCACTGAAGACCCTCCCTACACAGGCTGTCCCTACCCCCTGCCACTGTCTCCTGAATGCCTCATTGGCCTCTTCTGGGGGCCCTGTCTGAGCATAGGGACCTTCTCCTCTTCCATCAGTAAATCTACCCCATCCTCCTTGGAACGCTGGCATTCTAGCCATAGCGACCATCATTCTGGGCACAGATGGGAGAAACGTGCAGTGCCCCTGCTTGGAGACTCGCTTCTTTGTTGGGTGCATAGCTCCCTGTGGGTACCCACTCTCCCATGGGACACACAGCTATTATTAGGCCTCGTTCCAGAATTCACTTTGCAAACTTGAGTCTGGCTGATCTGCCCCTCCCTGGCTCTCAGCCTCAGTCCTGCTGAGTGGAGTGATTAATGGCTCGGAATGAATAGCAGCCTGTGATGGGATCCATCAAGGGTTGTTAGGAGCACAAATAAGTGACAAGCGTATATGTCAGGCTTCGTGGGTAGTGCTGACTGGGGTGCCTTGCAGCTGGGCAGACCCAGATTTAAATGTCAGTTCTGCTAGCTCCTGGCTGTGTGGCATTGGGCACTGGGCTTCACCTTTCTGAGCCCCAGTATCTTCATTTGCTAAATGGGGTCAATTACAGCAACCGTAACGAATAGTTGAGGATCTGAAGTCACACTCTTCTTTCAAAGGTGCTCTTTCTGAAGGCCAGAGTTTAAATGGATGGGCTGATAGATCAAGCTCCCTATTCTGCCATGAGGCTCCCTTCTAGAACACAAACTCCTGGCTCCAGCCTGACTTGACCTGCTGGAGCATCACGGTGTTCTTCACGGTGTGAAGATTTGCAGCTTCAGAGAGGGAGGGAGGCTCAGAGAAATTAATGATTTTCCCACAGACATAGTTAAGCTCTGACAGACCTAGGCTCCAGGCGGAGGCAGTGCACCTACCTGCCCATCACTCGACCAGAGAGACCCTCTTGTACCCTCCCTCTCCACACCTGGCTGTTCTAAGCTGTTCCTCAGAGCTGAGGTCTACTGAACCCAACAGCTGCCAGCCTGATGGGGTGGAACCATTCTAGGTAAAGAGACGAACCCAGCAGACATCCTCCCACTCCCCCCTTCCCCAGATGTTCAGACAGTCATCTTCAGATGAGCCCTACCCTTCTGTGTAAGCCTCTCTGGCTTCGCTTACACAATCCAAGCCTTAGGCCTCCCTCTACAGCAGGAAGGAGCCCAGGCCTCAGGGCAGGGTCCTGGATGCCTTTTGCCTGTCACAGGTAAAGCTGGAGGACAAGGATTCATTTAACAGTCACCTATTTCCTTCACTAATTTCCTCATTAATCAATGAGGAAATAATCATTTTATGACCTCATTCATTTATTCAGTCAGTCACTTATTCACACCCCTTCAGTCTATTACCCACTCGTTCATTTGTTCACCCATCTGGTCATCCATTCATTCATGCATTTGTTCATTTCTTACTAACCCATTCATTCCCCATGCATGCAGGCATTTATTCGCCCCATGCATTCATTTGTTTGTTCTCTCGTCCATTTATTCACGATGCAATCATTCATTCATTCATCCTTGCATTCATATCATTCCTTTACTTACTGACCTGTTCGTTCATTCATTCATTCATTCATTCATTCATCCATGCACGTATGCATAGATTCCCCCACGCAATCGTTCATTCATGAATCCTTGAGTGCAGAACGCTGGGGCGGGAGGCCGGCGCTGGCAGGTTGCGGGTGCGAGGCCCTCCTCCTCCAGGCGCCCCTCCCGCCTGGCTCCCGCGCCGCCCCGCCCCGCCCCCGCCGGGAAAGCGCGCGCTCTCGGGGAGCCGCTGCTCAGCCGCGGGCGGGCGCGGAAGCCGGAGCGGAGCCGGCGGCATCTACCGAGCCGGCCGCTCATGCCCCGTGCGCTGGGCCCGCGGCCTCCGGAGCCCTGCGCTGCGCCTGGCCCGGCGGGGGCGAGGCCGGGTGGGGCCGCCCGGCGGCTGCGGGGATGCGGGGCTGGCGCAGGAACCTCGCGTTCTGCTTGCAGCGGCTGCCGGACGAAGGTAGGACGCGGGCGCGGAGGGGCCAAGTGTCCCTGGGGCCGGAGGGTCACCGCGGGACGCGCGCTTTGCACAGAGCTCGACAGGACCGCGGTGCGCACAGCCGCAGAGGATCCGGGCCATTAACAGCCACGTGCCTCCTCCTCCGCGCCGCCCGCGGGGCCGAGAGCGCAGGGACCCCGATCTGACAGAGCTCTGCGCCCAACTTTCCTGCGCACTCTGGGCCTGCGGCACTGCACGCACCCGGAGCCCGCAGCAGCCCAAGTTATAAAGAGACTGGCGCTGACGAGGGTCCCTGCTGGGCTTCCCCTGCCGCAGCGCTGCGACGCCGCACCTCCAGGCTGCCCCTCCCCTTACCTGTTGTCTTCACCACCCGCAGGGTAGAGGATGAGGGTGAAGCGGCAGTGGGAGGACTTGCGCCGGGCTGTCACAGCGGAGCAAAGTTTGGGTTTGGTGCTAATTAGGAATTCCTAGGGCCGCGAGTCCCGGACCAGGTGAGGCAAAAGGCAGCTGCCATCCCCCGCTCCACAGCTCACATTTGAGGGCGACACTGGGTGGCACGAGCACTGCCTCACACCTGCCCCTGTCTTTAACCTTCACAACCACCTCTCGGGGGCGCTGTGATTCTTTCCACTTTACAGGTGAGAATGGCCTCAGAGAGGTGAAGCCCGGTCCCCAAGGTCACACAGCCCGATAGTGGGGATAGTTGGGATGTGAATTTAAATTTATAAGACCCAAAAGCTTTAGGTGTCTTTTAGCCCCCAAGTTGAAATTTACAGTCTTCATTTCCTAAGCTTGCTCTGAGGAACGGTGGGCCTGTGGAACTGGTCCTGTCCATCCGTTCTGCTTAGACCCCGATAATCCATCAAGCCTGAGTTGGTGCCTAAGATGCTTATGGGCCTAGCACTCAGAAGCTGAACGGCACATCTGGGCACCTTAGGGACAAGGAGGGGGAAGTTTCTTGCCTGAGGTGAAGAGGGAGGCACTGAGTAGGGCCAACAGCTGGGGTATGAAGTGTTCTCAGGGAGCCGGCAAATCAAGAAGGAATTCTAGCTCAGCCAGGTGCGCCCCGACACAACCCCCCCAATATGGGCTTTCTGGAAACAGCTAGGTCTTTTGGCTAGGTCTTTTCTGAGGCCTTAGTCCTGACCCAACACATAGCCCAGAGCCAGCTTTGAAGTTGGGAGCTGTAATGTCCTGGTAGGGAAAGTGCTGCTCTCTTGTTCAGCCCCTCCCCTGCTCCATGGGCACACACGGGCCTGTGACCTGGGTCATGTGACAAGTGTACATAGAGCACCGTGTGATACACAGTACAGGGTGTGTGTGAAAGCAGGTGGTGGCATGTATTCCCTACATAAGGAGTGCATATGAGGTCTGTGACACCAGTGAGGGATGGGGTCACTGACCCCTGGGAGCTTTGCCTGCCATGGCTGCCTTCTGTTGGCAGAGGCCATTTCCTGGTGACAGGCAGCACTCAGCCTTTCCTGGAAAATCTTAGTTGGGGTTGACCCTTGACCTCAGCGCTACATCACGGGTGGCTGATGCAGCCATCTCGAGACAGGAAATTACTATTTTAAAGAGACAAGATCTCTGGCTTTCTCTGGACTGCAGGAAAATTGGTTCCCGTGGGTTTGTTCCGAGATGTGGGTCCCGCTGGACAAAAGGCTGGGTGGTGGGAGGTGAGCTAAGCAGACAGCAGAAGAGATACAGAGACAGGGCCGCTGGCGTCTATCAGAGAGGCGCTTACTCAGACAAAGGGGTGTTTTGAACAAGACTGACTCCTCTGGGTGCCTTGCTGGGTAATGTAAGGCCTTCGGGACCAGACTCAAGTCTGTCTAACATCTCTGTCCTAGTTTGCTTATCTGTTGCTGCGATAAACGTCAAAACCAAGAGCAACTGGGGGTGGGGGAGAGGAAAGAGTTTATTTTGCTTATAGGTCACAGTCCGTTATAGTGGGAAGCCGGGGCAGGAGCTCGGGCAGGACTATGGAGGCAGGAACTAATAGAGGCCATGAAGGAAATGCTGCTTCTTTCTGGGATTGTTTCTTGGCTCATGCTTAGTTGGCCTTTTAAGACAGAGTCCAGGCCTACATGCTCTGTGCTGTTCCTGCACAGTGGACTGCTGGGCCCTCCAACGTTAGCAATGGATGAAATTCCTCACAGGTATGCCCACGGAAGCAATGTCTTCATGAAGGTTCCCTCTTCCAGGTGACTCCGGGCTAGTGTCAGGTTGACAGCTGAAGCTGTGGCAGCCTCTCTAAGTGTCAGCTGTGGGACCCTGGCCATGCTAATCTCCCACCCCTTTCCTTTGTCAGTGTTAAGCACTGGACAGGGCCTCATGTATGCTAGGTAAGTTCTCCACCCTGATTTGCAACTTTAGATTGTCATTCACCCTGCAGGTGTCATGAAGAGTCCCTGCTGTCCTGTCCTAGTGTAGGGACCAGTACACAATAGGAGGTCTTCCTTCCTGAGTGTTACAGCTGACCTGACCTTAGATTTGGGGAAACAATCTAGTACACTGATCAGTGAAGGGCTTGGGACCCAGTGTGGAGCTTGTGGTGTGTCACAGCCTCTGTGACAGTCTTCATTGCTAGGACCCAGTTGAATCCACAGGGTAGTGTCTATGGTATGGCTATTTGGTCACTGTCTGGTCTTGCACTCTGAGGTTGACTTCAAGAGATAGGACTACTTGGCACAATTTTTAGGGCCTGGAGTAGTGGCCAGGTTCTTGGAAGAAGTAAACACATGGCCATTCAATTGTGGAGAGAGTTGTATGATACTTGCTTCCAGATGCTCACTCTGTGTGTGTTCGTGTTCGTGTGTGTGTGTGTGTGTGTGTGTGTGTGTGTGTTTGAGAGAAAGAGAGAGAAGTTCTAGTGAACCTTCACCTTGACCTTCATGCTCCTATAGACAGTGACACATTCTCTTCTATTCATTGCAGCGAGTGCTTCATGAAAGATTTCCCCATACACATACATGCACACAGCAGCCAGTGACTGTGCATTAGAAACACCAAAACTGGTCTTTAGTGGAAAGTTGCTTTGGTCTGCCAGACATCCAAGGTACCCAGTGTGTGGAGGATGGTACTGAGGGACGAGAAGAGGCCCTGTGCAACTCCATGGAGATGGTCGGCTGTCTGCCAGCAGCATCTTCTGTGGGTTGGCCTGATTTGGGTTGCTCCTTTATTGGTCCTTCCTACTCTCTGACACCCTCTTGGGTTGTTAGTCAGGGGATATCAGAAGATGCCCATCCTTCTCCATAGAGATGGGAAACGAAGCAGCAGCAGCCAGTATGCCTAGGGCTCTGTTCTGTGTGGAGGGTCCCACTGTGAACAAAAGACCTGCAGGGACAGTTCACACTCAAGGGACAGATGAAGAAGTATACAAGTCAATGAGGAGGGACAGCTTCAGAGTGGGGGAAATGTACTGTAAAGTCCCAGGGAAAGAGATTTCTTCAGGCAAGGTGCAGGTGGTCAAGAAAGGTGACTTCAGTTGCCTGAAGGATAGGAAGAATAAGCTAGGCCCAGAGCAAAGGAGCAGTGATTTGGGCCAGGAGCAGCGGGTACAGAGAAAAGGATAGGTATGCAGGGGTCATACATGTTGAACCCTGTGATTTGGCGGCAAGGAAGGAGACAAGCCGGAGAGTAACAAGCTGTAAGACTGAATGAGCCAGATCTTGAGATGCAAGATGTGCAGGCCCAGTGGCAGGGACTTTGGTGAGAACCTTAGAACCCAAGCTTGGGCTGTCTTCACAGATAAGCAGGATCCCAAGTAGTGTGAATAGCAGCTGGGTGAGACATCCCAAACAGAGGTTTGACAGAGTACAGGGCAGATGCGGGGAAAGCCCCGAGGCGTCTACAACAGGCCCTAGGAGGATGCAGGAGCTGTCCAGGGTACTGATAGGCGCGTGCCAACTGTCTGGAATTACAGACTGTTAGGATGGCATGCAAGTGCTTGTGCACGCACACGCCTGTGTCCTGTGGTACCCAGCTAGCTGATGTGTCCCTGTGTCGGTTACCTAGGAGACAACGGGAAAGATGATAGGATGGAATGTGATTGGCTACTCACTTCTGCTGCTCATCTCTCTGTCAGACCTGCAGGCAGGGGTTACAAATGGTCCTTGTGGGCATGCCAAATGCCGGAGAGAGCCTTGGATGCTCACAGCCCCAGGCCCTCTGCGTGAGTGTGACTGCCAGTGCGTGCCATGCACGCAGCTTGAACAAAGCGGCATCTGGAGCTGATGGACGTCCTGCTGTGAAACATCTGCTCAGGGCTTTAAATCAGGTAGTGGGGACCCGATAAATTTAAGAAGAACTAGCCAGACTCGGGAAGGGATCTTTTGTTTGGTTTTAATAACTGAATGTCAACACCCAAGCTGATTTTAAATGCCTCCTTGTGCCTCCAAAAATGCAAATAAGGCTTTGAACGGCGGAAGTTATTTCCCATGACGAGGCGGGTGATGTCAGTGAATGGCTGCCCCGCCCCCACTTGGCCTGCTGGGTGAAGTGAAGCTGTGATTGGGCTTTTCCTTCCCTCCCCATCTTTAGAACATTTCCTTTTCTTGTACATCGTGAGTGAAGAGATATGAGATCCACATTCTCCTTAGAAAGGTGTCCGGGGAACAAAGCTATGGGCCACCTTTCCATAGCAATTGGGGGTGGGAGAGGGTAATTATTTAAACAAGAAACAAAAGAAAACAAAACAAAAATTGGCTCTAAGGCTAGCCCTCTGCATCCTTTCTCCCTGTGCATGCTTCAGCGTGGCAGGAGATACGACCAGGGAGGAAGGCATCAAAGTTCCCCCTGCTCCTGACTTCTCTGTCCTAAGCTGAAGTTTTCACATGCCCAGAACAACACTTCTCATCCTCTTCCTTATTTTTAGCGAGAACAATAACAAAAAAGAAAATCCTACCTCTAGAGCCAGCCTTTGATCCCAGAGCTTGAGAGGCAGAAACAAGCAGATGGATCTCTGTGATTTTGAGGCCAGACTGGTCTACATATTGACATGACTCCAGACCAACCGTGGTTATATAGCACAATGAGACATCTGTCCTCTGCCTTGTCCCCAGCTCCTCACTTCCCATGTCATCCTCTCAGCCATTTGAACAGCAAATCTGGGGTCTTCCACTATATAAACAATCACCCACAATGCCCCAGGGCTCACTCAGAGGCAAGACAAGAGGAGTTAAGGGAGCCCAGGGCTTCTTTACTCTTTGTCACCTCCATTGGACCAGATTGACCTTCCACTGTTCTCTGGTCACTTCCTTGACCTATGCATAACAACACATAAGTGGGGAAGGCAGAGGAGTCTGCTTGCAGTGAGCACCTGCTGTGAGCCAAGCCTGGGCTCCCACATTCTTCCTGTGAGGATGCCCACAGGGAGTTCAGTGAAGTTTGGGGAGGAGAGATCACCTGGTCTGAGGCTGAGGGTTGCCAGGGCATCCCTGTTAAGTTGAAGACTCTCTCCCCCGCCGGTGTGCAGCACCTGCCAACCCAGGCTTGCTCCCACTTCTATTCCAGACTACCACATGGGTACCAGTACCAGCAGTTGTTCCAAAGCTGTGTGACTATACTTGATGACTTTGCCTCTGAGTCTCACTTGTCTTCTCTGTAAAATGGGAGCATGAACAGTATCCAGGCAGAGAAGTTGGGAGGAGCTAAAGAGATGAAGGTGGGAGAGAGATGGAGTCCTTGTGAGATAGTAGCAGAGAAATAAAGTCTGAGCCTAGTTAGGGAGAGCAGAGTAGAACCAATGTCCTCCTGTGCCCCAGGGCCAAGTTTGGGAGCCAGAGGCCAATCAATGTATGCTTCTATATTGGAACAGGATAAAATCATGTCCTTCCATTTTTACAACTTACAATTAATTTTAAACAAACAATATGTGGGTGTACATGAGTGCAGGTGCCCACGGAGGGCACCTGGGATCACCCTGAAGCTGGAGTTACAGGCAATTAGTTGTAAGCCTCCTGATACAGGTTGTGGCAATCAAAGTCAGGACCTCTGCAAGAGGTCTTATCTGCTGAGCCATCACCTTTCCAGCACCATATAATTTTTTAAAAACGTAATTAAAATAATCTCAGACAGAAACCCCTTTTATTTAAAAAGAAAAGGATAAAATATTTGAAAGAAGTTTTTAAAAAAAATAATTAAACGCCTTGGGTTAGACAGCACCTATGGGTACTTGTTTAGGCATCTGGGCCTCCGTTTCCTCCTTGGGAAAAATGATAAGAGAACTCTCCCTGGGGAAGTGACATTTGGGCACAATGAAATAAAGCAAAAGAGGAAATACCAGCAATTAGGGAAAGCAAGTTTCTCACTTTTTAAAAGCTGGTAACACATGAGGAGATGCTGAACATCACTGTCACTGGGGGATGGCAAGTAAACATTAGCCCACACTGCTGTACCTGTGCCAGAGTGTCACACTGAGACGACAACAGAGAATGCTGCTACCTGTCTGCGGGCGGGAAGGCAAGAGCGGCCACTTGGAAGACAGTCTGTTCATTTCTTAGAGAAAAGCCCATATCCTGACCGGAATGTGGGCGGGAGGGGACCAAGCTGTCTGGTGACACTGGAGCTGGACAGTGTGAGGGAAGGGTCCTCTGCAGCAATGGCTCCCGAGTGTGCTGCGGTTCGTGCTCTGTGTGCTCTCCAGGTTAACTATTAGTTTTCGTGGCAGCCCTGTGAAGTAAGTACTTATTTTGGCAGCGCTGGGATGGAAGCCAGGGCTTTGCATAAGGCAGGCAAATGCACTACCACTGAACTAGGCATCAGTTTAATGTCTAGCCCAGTCTGGTCTTGAACTCTCAATTCTCCTGTCTCAGCAGTCTAAGTGCTGACATTACAGACAGGCAGGAGCATGCCTGGCTGAGGTAGGCACTATGTTTAACCCTATTTTTCAGACGAAAAAACTGAGGCAAAAAGGCTGAGTGGCTTCCAAGGGTGCAGACAACGAGGAGCAGGTCTGGACTTGAACCCAGGCTGCAGGCCCAGGGTTTGATTTGCACCACACCGTCTTCCCCAAGATGCCCCTTGGATGTCCACATCCTGCCCTCGAGAGCCTTTCCTGGGGTGGGGATTGGCTCCTCTTCCCAGGATTGTGCCTGTAGAGCCTGATCCCGGGACACGGAGTCCTCCCTCTGGCTGGACACTGTAAATGGAGGGCGATTCACCAGAAAAGCAAAAATGGCGGCGCTTGGCTAAAAGGCAGGGCTTGTTTGGCTCTCTGTGGCTTGAGATATCAGTTGTTAACTTAAACGGCAGGAGAGATTTCACACAGCTTTCCTTCAAAGACATGAGAGCCCTGAGCTTCCACTCCTGCTGTCTGTGGGAGGCATGTTGCCATACTCCGCGCCCAGCCCAATCAGCTGCCTCTCACTGGCTTAGCCCATAGCACTCTAGAGGAATTTGGACTTCATTCTTTCTCAGACAGTTGAGTTTTCAGGTGGGAGGTTGGCATCTTCAGGAAGCTTCCACCGCTCCTGGAGGACTGGGGGCCAAGCAGACTTAGGGGGAACACTAAAGGACCACATTACGAGCAGAAATTGCAGGGTCTTATTTTATCTTTCTACCCCTTATCACAGTTCTGAGAGACTGAGTTGTCAACTTGTTATCAGTTAAGGAAATAGAAACTCCAAGGGCCAATTTCACAAGGTAAACAGACTGGGAAAAAAATGGAACCAAAAAAAAAAAAAAAGTAAAAAGGTGTGTATGGTAAAAGAAACCACCTACAAGGTTCAGGCTGAGCCCAGGCCAGGAAGAAGAGTTCACGGCACGTGGCACTGTCAAAGGATAATATTCTGAGTGTAGAAAGATCCCTCCAGTCAGTGAAAAGAGTCAAGAAATCTAGGCAGTGGTAACATGTGAGGGAACAGGGCGAGATGAAAGATGGCCACCTCATCATCTTTGGAAAATGTTATGGTGGCATTGGGGACACTCATAACGACAATAGCTCAGTATTTTTCTTTCTTTCTTTCTTTCTTTCTTTCTTTCTTTCTTTCTTTCTTTCTTTCTTTCTTTCTTTCTTCCTTCCTTCCTTCCTTCCTTCCTTCTTCTCCCTCCCTCCCTCCCTCCCTCCCTCCCTCCCTCCCTCCCTCCCTCCCTCCCTCCCTCCCTCCCTCCCTCCCTCTTTCCCTCCCTCCCTCTCTCTCTCTCTCTCTTTCTTTCTCCTTCTTGTCTTTCTCTCTGTCTTTCTTCTTTCTTTTAAGTGTGTGTGTGTGTGTGTGTGTGTGTGTGTATGCCTGTAACCCTGGCTATCCTGGAACTCACTCTTATAGACCAGGCTGACCTACATACAGCTCAGAGATCTACCTGTCTTTGCCTCCCAAGTACTGGGATTAAAGGCGTATGACACCACTGCTTGGCCACGATATCAATTGTCTTAAAGATTTATTTTTCAAAAGATTTTATTTATGTGTGTGAGTGTTCTACCTGTAGGCATGCAGTGCCCTCATAAACTAGAAGAGGGCATGAGATCCCCTGAACTGGAGTTAACAGTCAATGAACCATCATGTGACAAAGGGAAATGAACTTGGGTCCCCTGCGAGAACAGCCAGTGTTCTTAACTACTCAGCCCCATAATATCAAGTTTAACACTTTTACTTATTATTGTGTGTATGTAAGTACACTTTGCCAAAGCATAGGTATGAAGGTCAGAAGCCAACTTTGGAGAGTCAGTTCCTGTCTTCTGCATTTACATGGGTTCTGGGAGAAGAGCATGGGTCATCTGGCTTTCATTGTTGGTTGGTAAGGATCTTTACACACTGGACCATCTGAATAGCCCCAGCACAACATCAGTTTTAAGAGGATGTAAAGCTGGGTGGAGGTGGTGGTGGCAGCACACACCTTTGATCCCAGCACTCGGTAGACAGAAGCAGGCAGATCTCTGATTTCAAGGCAAGTCTGGTTTACAGAGCAAGTTCTAGGACAGCCAGGGCTACACAGGGAAACCTTGTCTCAAAACAAAACAAAGCAACAACCAAGAAGAGATGCAAAAATTCATAGCACTCTGTGTTGGTGAGACCCTGGGGGAAGCAGGCATTGACATTACAGTCAGCAGAACCCTGTTGGAGGGGATTGGACAGTTACTTGCTAATCTGGCAATGCTGACATCCTTTGCTCCTCCTAGCACAGGGGCATGGGACGAGATCTGCTTCAGTGTGTCTTAAATACTTGCCCGGCTGCTTTGATAAAATACTCTGCCCCAAACCATGTCCTCACCCCTCCTCTGCTGGGGAAACATGGTTAGCCATTTGTATGTAGCATGTCTTGTCAGAAATGTCTTTACCTCAGTGAGCCATGGTTGATACTATCTTTCCTCCTTTCCCACCAGTGCGGCCATGCCACCCCGTGCTTCTGCATCCTGCTGTGAAGTCTATCATGCACAGAGACTGGCTAAAACATGAGTGTGCACCTTTGGGGCTGGGTGGTTCATACCTTTAATCCCAGCACTGATACGGGGCGGATCTTTGTGAGTTCGGGGCCAGCCTCCACTCCATGGAGAGTTCCAGGACAACCAGGGCTCCATAGAGAGACCCTGTCTCAAAACAAATAAACAAAGCCCACGGTTGAGTGAGTTCACCTTTGAGGCTGGCACAGGGAAGCCCACTGCACCCTACCCCAGCTTAAACAACAGAACCACCAGCACCCAGTGCTGCATGGCTCTCTAAATGCTATTCAACCTTGCCTTGCCCCTGCTATAACATTTTTATTTAAAACTTGTCTTCATACACTATATTTTGATCATATTCTTTCCCTTCCACCAGCTCCTCCTAGATCTATCTCTCTCCTTACCCACCCACCCAACCAAACAGTGAAAGAAAGAAAGAAAATAAAAACAAACTAAAAAACAAAACAAAACAAAACCAAATAAGGCAAAAAAATCCAAAACACAACAGCTCATAAAGAGCACAAGAAGAACATGGAGTCTGCTCTGTGTTAGCCAACTGCTCCTGGGCATGGAGCCGGCCTGGAGGGTAGCTGATGCTCTGTTAGGTTGTCCTGCCTCCTAAGAGTGACTTATTTAGTAGGAAAAGGACTCTAGTGCTATTCAGTGTCCCTGGTTAGCAAGTGACTTTGGATCCCCTTTGGCTTGTTTCAGCAGGATGGAGACCTCAGCCCCAGAGGAAGTTGGGGGTGCGGGGGAATGTAGGCCATGAGATGGGCTGGGAGGAAAGGTTCCAGGCCTTCCTGCTGAGATTCCTCCCAGCCCTGAGAGCTGGGGAATCCTAGCAGGCAGAGAGCCATCCAAACAGCCACTCTTCAACCAAATGAACAACTGCCCCCCTTTCCTGTCAGGGGAGGTAATTTATTCCAGGATGAGAAATGAATTCTCCCATGATGCCTCCCTGCCGGAGCCCCTGCAGCCTGAGATTTACAGCCTGTGCCTTCGGTGCAGAGGGCTGGACACCAGATTGATATCAGGGGTACAGAGTAGCTGCTTGCGATTGGTGAAGTCTTGGATGGCAGGCAGGTGGCAGGGGCAGCAGTATTTCACTGTGAGGCTGGGACGGGCTGAGGCTGCCTTCCTTCAGTGATGCACAGAGGTCCAGGGAGACCATGCCTGAGGCTGCCTTCCTTCAGTGATGCACAGAGGTCCAGGGAGACCATGCCTGAGGCTGCCTTCCTTCAGTGATGCACAGAGGCCCAGGGAAACCACTTGGTTTGCCTGTCTTAGGTTCTAGGTGGGGAAGTTGGGTACTGGGTAGAGATGCAGTGGCCAGGGGTCCTCTGAGTAGGTTCTTTAGTTGTTTTGTTTCTTCCCAGTAGAAACCAGCTAAACCACAGACCTCACTCAGAATAACTGGGTTTTGGTTTGGGGTGTTTTGAGACAGGGTCACAACTATGTGGCACTGGCTGACCTGGAACTTGCTATGGAGTTCCAGGTTGGTCTCGAACTCACAGAGATCTGCCTGCTTCTGCTTTCCAAGAGATGGGGTTAAAGACTTGAGCCTACCAGGGTAGGGGATTTAGCTCAGTGGTAGAGCACTTGCCTAGCAAGCACAAGGCCCTGGGTTCAGTCCTTAGCTCTGGGGGAAAAAAAAAAAGACTTGGGCTACTATGCAGAGCTAACTCTGGATCAAAAGCCAGAGATTTGCACAATAACAGTGCCTAAGAGCTTGGTAAAGCCTGCCTTCAAGAATGCATAGGCTTGGCTGGTTTAATCCTAGCACTTGGGAGGCAGAGACCGGCGGATTTCTGAGTTCCAGGCCAGCCTGGTCTACAAAGTGAGTTCCAGGACAGCCAGAACTATACAGAGAAACCCTGTCTCGAAAACAAACAAAACAAAACAAAGAAGAAGGAGGAGGAGGAGGAGGAGGAGGAGGAGGAGGAGGAGAAGGAGAAGGAGAAGGAGAATGCACAGTCTCAGGCTGGACTCTGTGGTTAAGAGCACTGGCTGCTCTTCCAGAGGTCCTGAGTTCATTTCCCAGCAACCACATGGTGGCTCACAACCATCTGTAATTGGATCTGATGCCCTCTTCTGGTGTGTCAGCGACAGCATGCTCATATACATTAAGTAAATAAATCTTTTTTTAAAAGACTGCACAGGCTCAGCTAGTCGTCTACTAGGGGTTGGTGGGGACACGCCCATGACAGCCTCCCGAGGAGGAAGGTAGAAAATGATACCAAAAGCTTCCATTGGTATTTGACTTTTTTTTCTCTGTTTCTGTGTGTTATGTGTGATATATTATTAAAAAATAACAAATTACATGTGCCTGGGACTATTTAGACATCATAGATATCATTTACAAGTGTGGGTCTACAGCCATAAGGGTTGGAGGACTGTTGTGGGAAATACTAAAAAACAACCGGCTGACTTCCGGCACTATCGCGGGCAACTCTCTCCAGCTAACCTCCATGGTCACCAATCACTGTGTACCCAGCTCTGGCTTGCTTGTCCCTGGAGCTGCTAGTTCCTTCTCTGTCATAAACCTCTGAGGGGGGAAGTCCCACATTCCAGGAACCAAGTAAATCAAAACTCTTGAAGCTTATAATTAACCAATCAGATTTATGTATCAATAAATTCTCAATTCACAAGATGCCAATACAATAATTTCAGAACCAATTGAGAATGATAAAAGCTGCCCACCTAGATTTGACAAATTATCCTAAATTTTCTATCCTTATATCATAACTACCTGTGGCCTTCTCCGCCCTCCCACCCCACCCCAATGCTCTCTGTCTCTGCAACTCTTAGCTCCGCCTCCCTTTTCCTTGTCCAATCACAGGCCTCCTGCTGCACTAATATTTTAGTGTAATTGGACAGGGAAAATCCTGTCCTGAGGATCATGCTCTCCCTACCTGTAGGGAAAGTCTTAGGCCGGGATCTTTGAAGGTGAAGATGAGCTGTTCGGGGATGGCTCAGTAGTGAAGCGTATGTACTGCTTTTGCAGAGGACTTGGGTCAGGTTCCCAGCATCAACGTCATTGTCAGGTCCAAAAGAAGTGGGATGGGTAGCTACCTTAGCTACCTTGGCACCTGTTAGCATACCAAAGTCTCAGCGCTTCTCACCCCTCCTCCTACCCTAAAACTTCCCCAGCTCATGGCTTCCCTTCCCCAATTTCTCATTCCTCTGTAATCTGTCACTTCATCCGTGCACTCTCTTGGTCCTCCCTTTTGTCTTCCTCTCTTGCCCATCCCTCTCTTGGTCTCCTCTGCCTGAATTCTCTTCCTATGCCACGCCGCATGGACAAGTCCAGTCTGCTGGCTGTGTTCCGTGTGCTACTTTCTCACTGCCCTGGACTCTTCCAGATGCCTCCGGTAATACCCTACCTCATGTCTACAATAAAAAAACCTTTCCCTCAACCATACTTTGGAGCAGTCCTATCCTCAGTTTATACATCTGATGTCAAAACCCTCCATTTATACATCCATGTGGCTCACAACTACCAGTAACTCCAGCTCCAGGGGATCCTATCCCTTCTGGGTTCTGAGAGCATCTGCACACATGTGCATAGACTCACACATATTCATACAGACAGAGATAATTTTAAAAAGTAAAAAAAAAAAAAAAAAAGAAAGAAAGAAAGGTCATTTAGCTAGAGGGTCCATGACTAAATCCTAGTGGTTTTATAAGAAAGGGAACAAGGAAGAGAGAGAGAGAGAGAGAGAGAGAGAGAGAGAGAGAGAGAGAGAGAGAGAGAGAAAAGGAAACACACACACACCCCACATGGTGCTCTCTATAGCCTTGAGATTTTGGGATTTTGCAGCGAAAGGATAAGACTCCAAAGACTTTACTCCCAGAGCTGTGAGCTCCAGTGGATCTCTTTCCTTCATAAAGTCAGCAGCAGCCTCAGGAACTTTATCATAGTCAGGAAAAACACACTGAGATCCCATTTTACAGCTGAGAAGTGGGAGGCTGAAAAGAGGAAAGAGATTTGCCTAATGATTCTGTCCTGGTGACCACAGTGAAGAAGGAAACATCTCCTTGTAAGGTGTTTGCTGGGCACTTCAACCCTTTGAAATAATGAAAATACGTTAGTTTACACAAGAGTGCTGCCACAGAGGTTTCCCACCAGACAGATAGATGCATGATTCTCTGACTTTTGGCTAACAATAAAACAAACAAAAAACCAAGCCAGTCTTTTGTCATAGTAGCTTTCGGATTCAGGGTGTAATTGTTACTGAAGACTTTCTTGATAATAAAGACCCAGCATTCCAGAGACGCTCTGTTTTTGTCTCTGTCTCACCACATGCTAGAGAGTCCATGACTAAATCCTAGTGGCTTTATAAGGAAGGGAAAACACACACACACACACCCTCTGTTATCATCTCTGTCTCACCACACGCAACGCCTTACCTTTGCTGTGCCTTCACAGGCTTCCCAAGGTCAGCATGTTCCTGGGTCATTAAAAACCCTCTTGCTGTTGTGTGACCCATCAGGTGACCATACCAGGCTTGCCCTATTCATCAGCTCCACTACATTTGGGCACTAAGGTTAACTCAGCCTTGCTTATAAAAGCCGTGAGAATTGCGATCCGCCTGGCAATGGCTCCTGGAAGCTCTCCCCTATGCTATTTCTTCTATTTGTCATGTTTTAGTGGCCACAAAATCTCTGGGAGCATCGCTGTTCTTATTTTAGGCCATTTCTCCCTCTCATCCCATGGGGACTCCCCTTCCCCTATGGGAAGGGACCCCTCGCTCCTTCCATTTCTGAGTGACCTCTGTCAGGGAGGGAAGGGTACAGCTCTGTCACCAGGACTCAGGACACTATCACCTGGCTCCCACACATGGACTACAGGTGCTGCCTCCCTTCCTGTCCTCCACCCACCCATCGCTCAGCTAGCCTGGCCCTGTGCAGGACACACAGGCTGAGTCACTGCCCTTGTGGAGCAAGGCAGGTGGGCCATGCAGGGTTGGGGGGCTGGGTGGACAGTGAATGTTTGTTCACAGAGGGAGAAGAGCTGCTCAGAGACATGGTCTGTCAGAGCGGGTGATGTTTAAGCTGTCTCCAGCCTGGGGAAGACTTGGAAAAGGAGGGTTTCCAGTGGTAGAAACCTATGGAGAAATGTGGCCACTATGTGCTCTAGGGAACTAGATAAGGAGCTAGGGAACTGGAGAGGCCCCCAGGCCAAAGGCAGTGCTATAAGTTCCATGATGCTCTAGGCTCTGCAGGGTTCTAACAGGCTACCATGTGACCTTGCCTGCCACCTCCCACCTGTTACTCCTTCACTGCACTTCATCAAAAGGAATAACAGTGCAGCCCTCCAAGGAAATCGCTGAGGGTAGGGTAGCTAGGTGAGCTAAGGCAGCAGTGGGGCCAGCATTCTGAGAGCAGCTGCCTTAACTGCCTAGGACAGAAGCCAGGGCTGAGGCCTGTGTGTTGCTCTCGGGCTCCCGAGGCTACTCAGTTCACCTTTAAACACAACCTGACTCCTTGCTGTGGCTCACAGGGCCTCCTCCGACAGGTGCCTTAGGGTAGGGTGGTTGTACATTTTAAGTCCTTTCCCCCACTTCCTCACTTCCAGGGTGCCCACAGGATTGCACTTGTATAGAGTTATCCAGCCCGCCATAGCAACAGGGGTGATGGGCGCCTTTCGGGACTCACAGGTGCCCACTCCAGGATGTTGAGTCAGACGTCTTGAAAAAATATTCTTTTATCTTGAACCCTGCCTGAGTCCCTGCCCATAGGTACCCTGGAGGGAGGTGGAAGGTGGCTCCCTGGGGGACAATCAAAAGCAATTGCTGTGGATCCCCACACATAATTTAATGAAAAGGCCCTAGAGGGAGACAGAGGCAGCCAGGCAGGGCCTGTGGGCTAAGGGCAGGCTTGATTCCATGGAGATTTATGGTGCTTCATAAGGGATTCAGCTCTGGCTGATCTGATCTGGGACATGGCCAGGCTCAGCACCTGGCTCTATGCCTGCAGCCTGGGAGGCAGGTGGTCTGTACTCCAGAGGGCTCCAAGTACTGTGTGCCTGTGTGCCAGTGGCAACCCCTCTCTGGGCTCTGCCATATTTGCCTCCGTCCATAGCCAATGTTTTTGGCTGACATGTATTTTTCAAGCGTTTCATAGCTGTGAGTCTGCTTGTCAGAGCCGGCATCTTTCTCCCCACAGTGCTGTTCCATTTCATAGAAGAGGAAACTGAGGCTACAGGAAGTTCAGCATCCAGCAAGCCTGGAGCAGTGCTGGGACTGAGTGGCCCTTGGAGGTGGGAGGAGCCTCCATAGTGGGCTAGAAGGTCACCTGAGATTTGAGGGGATCCTGATTCTTCACATAGCCTTGACATTGCTCTACCAGTTTTTTCCCCCTCAACAGAGAAATGGCCAGGACAGCTAAGGAACTAGTGTGGATCCATAGCAACTAGTACTAGAGTGGTGTTGGGGCCCAGCCTTTCCTTTGGCACACTGCACCCGGCTTTCGGCCTCCCTTTTCTGGGGCTTACCTCTTCCACTCATGTGCTGTGTGTCTCCAGGCAAGAGAGTTGCCTTCTCTGAGCCTCTGCAGTGAAGATGCCAGTGCATGGATCAGGCGTTGGCCAGCAGCTTACACTTCAGAGATTCTCATTCCGGGGCTCTGCACACCATCGAGAGATTTCCTCTCAAAAGCGGCCCCCTCGTCCCTCAGTTGCCAGCTCTGCTGTTGCAGCCTGCATAGCTCCTGGGGCAGAGGAGGGAGGGAACTCAGTGTGGGCTGTGGTGCAGATGGCAGGCAGCTAATTTATTTACTTCTTCCTAATAAATATGCACAACACATAAATAAAATATCTCACTTGCCCCCATCCACCCGCACCCAGGCAGGCAGCAACAGCCGGTGGCACAGCATAGAAGCCGCCTCTGCTGATGGAGAGCGGCCTGTGGTGAAAGCTGAGGACCCCCACTGAAGCCTCCTCCCTGACTTAGACTCCACCCCATCCCTGGCTCAGCTGAGTGCCAGCCGGAGAAGGCCCAGGGCCTTCGGCTTCCCCTGGAGGCAGGCAGGACCTGACCAAACTGTCCTGGGAAGTGGTGAGTGTCTGTGTTGGTCTGATGGTCACTATTCTGACTCACATTCCAGAAGCTGGGGTTACAGTCAGCCACCGGCCCCATCGAGCCTATGAGGAGGCAACATCCTGGTGGAAGGACCCGGGTGAAGCAAAACTGCTCACCTCATGACAACTAGAGAGCAGAGAGGGGGAGGGATGGACGGTGACCAGGCATACCCCTCAGAGGCTTGCCTCCAGGGACCTCACAATCCACCATCCCAAGCCCCATCACCGGCAACCAAGGTGCCATGAGCCTCAGGGATGCCTAAGAGTCAGACCAAAAGAGCTCCACCAAAGGCACTGGCATCCTGCTCTCCGTTGGATTGGACCACGAGACTATAGGGACCCACTTGAGAGGGCCACCCATGAGGATTGCAAGCTTGTGTCTGCAGTTCTTGTGTCACTCCACCCCCACCCCCTACCTGTTCCCAACTCAGACAGCTCTCCCCTGCTGTTCCTATCCTTCTTATCCTGAAGCCGAGAGCAGCTCTAAGATAAGGTGACAAATCTAGGAGCTGCTGCCCTAGTGCAGAAAGCAGTCTAGGAAGGGAGTAGAGCAGGCACCACCTATGAGTCAAAGGTCCGACTCTCCCTCTGCCTCAGACAATAGACTTCTTGAGTATTGATGTCTTCATGTGTGAAATGGCCAGTGTAGGTCCAGTGGGGTTTTGTGAGACTTGTGTATCTTTAACTTTTTCAAACTTTATTTTTGATTTTGATTCTTAAACGCTTTAACTTTTTTAGCCCATCACCCCTTTAGGTAGTGGGAAAGAAAGGATACGGGTGAAGTGAACCTGGTTAGAAAGGTTCTTCAGAGCAACTCCAGTCTGTGTTGTCCGGAAATGGGCAGTTCAGTTCACAGGTCAGCAGTGGCAGCTTGATCCACTTGCAAATACTTAACGGATACACCAGCAGTTCAGCTTGGTAGACATGGGATAGCAAACACAAATCAGCAGTGGTGGCCCTACCTAGCAGAGACAGCCAGGTCTCAGCTTGGCTTGAGTCAGCAGGAGGGACCAGGAGGAAGGCCAGGAGAAGTGTTCTCTGCTGCGCCTCTCTCAGGGAAGCGAAGATCAGCAAAGATGTGAGACCCATGAGCATTGCACAGCTAGCTCTATAAGCAAGTTAAGCTCTCACTGGTCATCAAGTCCTTTTTATTCTCCCTCCAAACATCACGTGTCCTCCACGTGTCTTGCCTCAGCACCTGTCTGTCTCAGCTGACCCCACTCTGCCAATCAGCCTGAGTTCAAGGAAGTGGTAAGAAGCCGCCAGCACACCACTAGAAGTTTTTTTTTCGTGTGTTTCTCTCTATGGAGTCCCGACAAATGCAGTTCAACTACACAATGTAAGGCAGACCGATACATGCATGTTTTTAGCAAAGAATCCTTCATCACTTGTCCTCTCATATGCTTGCTTTAGCAGAACATCCTTTCTCCTGTGTCTACCTTCATGGGCTCCTTCACAAGTCTGCCTTAGTCTTTCGCCTGTGTCCACATCAGGAAAACACTCCTTCATGTGTTTGCCTCATCGAAACACCATCCAACCGACTTTCCAAAGAACCCCTAAGCTTCCACTTCTGACTTGTTAGTTGTTCCACTGAGCAGCAACTCTACCAGGCACTGCCATAGGTCCTGGTGGTTTTCTGGAGAACAGGATACACCAGGACTGCCAAGTGGATCAACAAACCGGTGTACACAAGGATGACCGGTCACAAGATGCCCATCACCAGATGAGCAGATAAAGAAAGGCTGGTTGGTATACACAGCAGAGTTGTTCAAGTGTAAAGAGTGAAAATACAGGCTGGAGAGATGGCTCAGCATTTATCAGTGTGTGCTGCTCCTGTAGAGGACCTGAGTTCAATCCCAGCACCATGTTGGGCAGCTCACAACCACCCACAACTTCAGCTCTAAGAGATCCATCACCAGCTTCTGCCTTCCAAGTTCTCCTAGTTAAGAGCCTCGCTATTTCTGCACATGCCTCCCAGGGAGGCAATGACAGCTAGGTAGGATTTAGTTATGTAACAGAAACCCAGTCCCAACTGGAGACACACACACACACACACACACACACAGAGAGAGAGAGAGAGAGAGAGAGCGCTTCTTCCATGCTCACATCAGCTTCAGGAAGGGCTGTATCCAGGGACTCAGAGAGCACGCATCCAAACGTTTCCTGTTTATAGCAGTCTATCAGACTTATATCTTTCTACTTTCTGGTGGGGCATGGGAATGCCTGGATGGCTTTAGCAAATGTTCCAGGCACATCTCCCATTGATCAATTCTGTTGTCTGTTCCTCCCTTGGAGAATGGCTTCTTTCCTGATTGGATGAATTTAGCTAGTAGCTTTCTTGGGAGCAAGGTCAACCCTTTGAACTGTACATGAGCAAAGAGGAGGGACAGAGGTTGCTCCAGGACAAAATGAGGGTGGGGTACCAGGAGGTGGCGGTCTGGGTGGCTTATGGGCACAGAACTGCTTGTTTGAATGAGAAGGGTGGAGCTCCAATGCTCTGTAGAACTCTACCAGTACATCTGCTGTCTATCCATCCACCTACCCACCCACCCGCTCTTCACCCCATGTGTACCTGTCTTTCTGTCTGTTAGTTACTTTTAGGAACTGGTTCACTTGACTGTGGAGGGCAGGCTAGGCTGGGGGTTTCTCTGGATGAGCCTTGTTCTAGTTAGACCCTTGCTCTCTTATTAGGGCCATTATTCCCATGCTGGGGAAAGGCAATAGGTTTTTTTCTCAGTGTCTACTCATTCTCCCAGCTAGTGTAATGTCTGACCAACCTGTTGGCCACTATGGCCCAGCAGTTTGGTGACGAGATGCAGAGGCTTCCTCAACATCTTGAGGCAGCTTAAACATGCTGCCCTTGTCCTCCTGGGGCTGAGAGTAACAGTTCAGGGACAGGTAGAGGAGGCCACAGGAGAGGAAGGGGGAAAGGGCTAGAATGTTTTTCAGCTATCAGAGTAAGCATTAGAGCTCTGATGGGAAAGGGGTCCCTAAGGAAAAGGTAACTTGGCTGTGGAGAACCAAGTCACACCACAAAGTCACACCATACAACAAACCTCGGGAAAACCCTGCTCAGGTGAGATGCAGCAGAGGACTGGGCAGAACACAGGGTTTGTTTTGGGTTTCCTGGTGGGAAGAGGGGCACTTTCCAGGGTGGAGATTCCCAGGGAGGTTTTTAAGTCCTGAGCTTGGACATTTTATTCTGTAGGGCAGTAGTTGGCTGCCAGGGGCTGGAGCAGCTGGACCATGCGATTATGGCTGTCAGAGTGTTCTGTGGGTGGAGCCTGGAGGTTGGAGGTCCTCAGGGGCAGGACCTGGACAGGCTTGGAGTGAGTCCATGAATTAGTTGCAAGTGGATGTTGGTGATGAGTTGCTACACACACCCAGCCTGGCCCTACAGGGACCCAGGAGCAGGCCCTGTTCCAGCTGCAAGGTACATGCTGAAGTCTGCAGCTCTGGGAGCATCCTGGCACAGGACAAATTAGCCATCAGCCAAAAGGCACAGTGATATCACAGTGACAAGAATCACTGTGGCTAGTGACAGGGGATCACCCCTTACACATGGCAGACAAAGCTCTCTCCATCACCTTATCTGGCTGTGAGCATGACTCAGAGGGCCCCCGTCCCACACACAGACACACACAAAGCAAGAGTTCCAGCTACTGCTGCCCCTGGGAAGCCAGAAGCCATAGGGAAGTGCTTGTCTCTTCAGGCTGGTGGAATTCTAAAGAACTCAACAATCAGCAAAGGCCAGTTGCACACCTGGTATCCAGCCTACAGCTAGGCTGAGAGGACTATTCTAGAAACTGAGACTCAAGGAAACAAGCAGAACTAGTACTAAAGGGAAAGACTGATTGGTGGCCCTAGTTGCTGGCCTGATACCAGAGCTGGCTCTGCCTCATTCTCATGGGCATATCCACAGAACTGGTGCCTTCTGTGGTGGTGACAGCTGTTTTCAACACCAAACAGACACAACCACAATCCATAGAAATCACCACAGTAAACAGAAATCCTTATAGTCTAAAGAAACCACAGTCCACGGAAACTACTACAGTCTACAGAAATCAGCACAGTCCACAGAAATTACCGCCGTTCACAGAAATTACCACAGTCCACAAAAATAAGCACAATCTACGGAAACCACAGCCCACAGCCATCACTTCCATCTGTAAGGCGCTTTGATTGACAAAGCTCTCAATTAGTATCCAACAAATACTGTTGAGTCACAAAATACTTGGGACACTTATGGCTTAAAAGTTGTGGCTCATGTTGTTGTCCCTGTGCTGAGGCATCAGATCATGCTAGGAGCATGTGGCAAAGCTACTGACTTCACCCACCAGGAAGAGACCAGGCCCTGTAATCTCTTTAGAGTGCACACCTATGACCTAAAGACCTCCTTACTGGACCCCACCTGTAGGCTTTCATTACTGCCCAGCAGAGCCATACCAAGATGCAAAACTTTAGGGGGTACACCATCCAAATTCCAGCAGTGTCTACTGTCCTTTCTGATCAGATGGACCTTTCTAGAATATGTCTTTTTTTTAAAGATTTATTTATTTATTATATGTGAGTACACTGTAGCTGTCTTCAGACACTCCAGAAGAGGGCATCAGATCCCATTACAGATGGTGGTGAGCCACCATGTGGTTGCTGGGATTTGAACTCAGGACCTTCAGAAGAGCAGTCAGTGCTCTTAACCGCTGAGCCATCTCTCCAGCCCCCTCTGGAATGTCTTAAAGTTGTCTTTATTGACATATAATTTATATGGAATCAAATGCACTCATTTCCATACACAGTTCAAAAGTGCACACAAGTGACCACAGCCCCAGTCTGAGAATGCTGAGAACTTTCCAGAGCCCTTCCTGTCTGACTCAGGGTACCATCAACCTGTGCTGTGACAGTGTACGTTAGATCTGTCTTTTTTAAGATTGCCCTGGAGTAGAATCACACAGTGCGGTCTTCCAATTTGGGTCTGGTCTTCTGAAGTGGGTATGCCTCAGGTTACTGTCCTCTCACTGGGGACATTAGACGTGGCTTCTAGTCTGGCTGAGCAGCCATGAGTGCTGTGTGCTGTGTGGTGTTGAGGGGGTGGTGTTTGGCTGACTTTATGGAGAGGAACTCTAGAGGCAGAGCTACAAGGTAGCTGGCCCCTCGCTGCAAAATGCCCAGGCACTGAGCTCCACGGTCTCAACTCATCTGACAAGTGAGAAAGGACACAGCCCACCCCTCCATCCTTCCCAGACCCACCCTAGACAGGTCACTCAATTCTGCCAGCAATCCCAGGAGTAACATAGTCCCCATCTCTATAGTGGTTTACATGAGAATGTCCCCCACAGACTGTGGTCATTGAACACTTGGTCCCCAGTAGGTGGTGCTGTTCGGGGAGGTTTAGTGGTGCAGTGTGACTAAAGGAAGCACATCCTTAGGGTAGGGCTTTGGAATTAAAAACCTTGTGCCCTTTTCTGTTTGATCTCTCTGCTACGTGCTGCTTGAGGCTGAGAATGTGTGACCTCAGTTTCCGGCTTCCACACCTGCTGCTTGCTGCCAAGCCTCCCTACCACGATGGATGCTTAGCCTCCAAGAATCATAAGCCCAAATAAACTTTTCTAGGAGTTGCCTTGGCCATGGTGTTTTACTACAGCCTCAGAAAGTAACTAAATACAATCTCCCAGTGAGGATCTGAGGCTGGGATCTAGGAGGGATCCTGAGCACAGATCCCCTTCAGTCGTAGGTCACTGGGGTAAGAATCGGACTATTGTCTTGTTGCAAATCAGCCAGGCCTGAGGGGCTGCACCATCCTTAGCAGGGAAGAGGACAGCAGGGAAGAGGCATCTACTGTGTACAGCAAGTGCCTCTTCCTTGGCCCCCAACTTCATGCTTACCCTTCTACCTTAGTGTGGGTGAGCTGCCTAGGTCATATTTCCTGGGATAAAGACAAGGTGAGGTTTTTTTTTTTTTTTTTTTTTTTTTTTTTTTTTTTTTTTTTTTTTTTTTATCTGACCTAGGTAAAGCTGACTTCAGCAACTCCTTAAGAAACCCAGAGCTGAGTTTCAGGGCAGGACCTCCCAGGCTGGGACCACAGTATGAGCAGCTATTGGTTGTAGGAACGGCCACAAAATGCCTGGAGAGGCATTGGGGCAATGGGAACACTGCCTTTCACTGCTGCTAAGTAGTCAAGAATCGAAACCACCTTTTAATATATTGTACTAGTTTGATTTCTGGCACTAAAACAAAATTCCTGAGGCTGCGTAATTTGTAAAGAAAAATAAATCTTTTACCTCAGAATAGGGAGGTCTGAGGCCATCAGAGCCAGCCTCTCTCTGCTCCACTGAGGCTCTCAGAGGGCAGCATCATAATGGAGTCGGCATATGTACAAGAGTTTGAATGTGTGAGATAAGAAGTCAGACAGATTTGGGGTCAGATTTGCTCTTTTCTGACAGCCCACTCTTGCAGAAACTAACTAGTTCCGGAGAACTACATGAGTCCCTTCCCAAGGAAGCTACCTGCCAGCAGGTCTCACCTCTTAAAGGTTCCACCATATTTTGTTCCTTTTAGATGGGGTCTCACTGTGCAGTCCTGGCTGTCCTGGAACTCACTATATAGACTGGGCTGGCCTTAAACTCACAGAGATCTGCCTGCCTCTGCCTCTGCCTCTGCCTCTGCCTCTGCCTCTGCCTCTGCCTCTGCCTCTGCCTCTGCCTCTGCCTCTGCCTCTGCCTCTGCCTCTGCCTCTGCCTCTGCCTCTGCCTCTGCCTCTGCCTCTGCCTCTGCCTCTGCCTCTGCCTCTGCCTCTGCCTCTGCCTCTGCCTCTGCCTCTGCCTCTGCCTCTGCCTCTGCCTCTGCCCTTCGGCCCCTCTGCCCCAAGCCATGACACATCTCTCTCCATCTCCTGTCTTTCCATCTCTCCCTGTCATTTCTGTCTCCATCTTCCTCTTTGGTCTCTTTTTCTGACTCATAAACACGTTTCAATTTCTGGTGAATGAACTTGGGCCGTTTGTCTTGTGTCCAATCCATCATGCTCATTGCTAGCAGAAGTAATCAACACGAAATAAAACTGACAGCGGCTAAAACCACGCACAGGAGAAATAGCCATCGACTGGAAATCGACAAAAGCGTCAAGCCTCCATGCCAGTTTTAAAGGCTGCACAAATCTGACACGTGAGGATTGGAGCTGACAGAAATAATGGCCTGGCAGGGCAACCCAGGCATGGAAGTGGTCTGCAATCAGTGGTGATTGATGAGTCAAATCTCCATTACATAATTTTAATTAGAAAAGACCTGATCTCGATGTAATTGATTTCAATAAAGCAAAAACCGAGAGAGGAAAAAAAAGGGGGTGGGGGTGGGGGCAGCTGAACCACATTCTTTGGAGGACGGAGGTTTAAGTAGAACTGACCAGGCTTGTGCCTGCTGCCTTGGGCATCATGGCTTGGCAACTTTGAACTTCCATTCTCACAGTGGGATTACAGGGACCTCCCATCTGGAGGGAAGACCCTGGTTCCCAGAAGTGTTCATAAAGGCTGAAACAGTAAGCAGGCTTCTATCAATAGTCAGTGTCATTGGGCTGTGTGGTTGGACATTGACTAGATAGACCTTTAAAACGTATCTCTGCCAGGCATTGGTGGCACATGCCTTTAATGACAGCACTTGGGAGGCAGAGGAAGGGAGAGCTCTGTGGGTTCAAGGCTAGCCTGGTCTACAGAGTGAGCTACACACACACACACACACACACACACACACACACACCCTGTCTCAAAAAACAAACAAAAGTCTCTGTGAGAGGTGGAAGCTGGGAAGATGGTTAACAGGTAAAGTGCTAGCTTGCAAGCTTAAGGACCAGAGTGTACCAGAACCCATATCACAAGCTGGGTAGGTTTGGTGGCCTGCCGATAATCCCTGCACATGGAAGACAGAGACAGGAGATCCCCAGAGCAAGCCCACTAGTCAGACTAGACCAAACGATGGCAAGGTAAAAGTTCAGTGAAGAGTGTCCATGTATATGGTGGAAAGCAATCGAAGACACTTAACGTCAACCTCTGGCCTACACACACACACCTGTAATGTTACATGTGTAAATATGCATACACTCAGAGTGTTGGGGGGTTTGTGTGTGAGTCGGTTGCCAAGGTGATGGCCTTGCAGGTCTGAGGACCCGAGGTCAATCTCAGAACCCATCTAAATGTCAGGCATGGTGACGTGTGCTCATAGTCCCAGTGCTGCCCGGGTGAAGACAAACCAGGCTAGCCTTACTGGTGAGCCATGTGGAACAAGAGACAAAGGTGGACAGACTTCCTGAGGCTGCCTCCACACGTGAGTGTATGTGCATGTATGTGCACACATACATTTGAATCAAGTTCGCCTCGGCCCCAGAACTAGTGAGGATTCGGCTTGTATCTATTAAGGCTTATCAGAGTATGGGCCTGTAGTTTCCTTGTCTTCCACCTGACTTTATGGTTCTAGGGAGACAAAATGAACTTGGCAGATGTCTGAGCAGATGCCAGCTTCCTCCCTGATGACAGCTTCTTAATTGTTTTCTCCTCACCTTTGTTTGTTTTTTCCCTTAAAAGGCCAGTCAGAACACTGCTTGACCCTTACTCTCCTATGGGCTTGCCTTGCCGCCATCCTCTACCCATAGGCATCCACACTCCTGATTTTGTGCATAGCATCCTTTTGACTGCTTTGAAGTGTGAGCCACCCTGTATGACACCCAAGGCTTGGTTTCACCTCTCCTTAACCTCCTGTCCTTACACTAACACAACACACAGCTTCATTATCATGTCTGATAGTCATCCATGTTGCTGAACAAAGCATTATGCTTCATTTCATCCTTATGTAGTATTGCACTTGGTGCCTCTACCACACTGTAATTTTTTTTAACTTGTTATTCTGGACCTAGATGATTTGTAGTTCTTTACTTCTACAGAAAGTGCTGCTATGAGGGTTTTGTTGTTGTTGTTGTTGTTGTTGTTGTTGTTGTTGTTTAGCCTTTCTTTTTTTGAGGCAAGAGCTTGATGTGTGCCCCAGATGGCCTTGAACTTGATGCAATTATCCTGCCTCAGTTTCTCAAGTGCTGGGGACCATAGGCATGCACTTTCATGCCTGACTTTTCTGTCTTGTTGTTGCTTTTGGTTTTTTCAAGAAAGGATATCTCTGTCCTGGAACTCGCTCTGTAGTCCAGGCTGGCCTTGAATTTAGAGATCCACCTGCCTCTGCCTCCTGAGTACTGGAATTAAAGGCGTGTGCCACCATTGTCCAGCAGCTGTGAATATTCCTAAATATGCCTCTGGTAGCCCAATACACACATTTCCCTTCAGTCTATACTTTCTATGAGATAATTTAACATCTCTGTTGCAGTGCATTTAAAAAAAAAGATTTATTTATTTTATGTATGTGAGTACACTATCGATGTCTGAAAGGGGATGGGATCCCATTACAGATGGTTGTGAGCCATTATGTAGTTGCTGGGAATTGAACTCAGGACCTCTGGAAAAACAGTTAGTGCTCTTAACCACTGGGCCATCTCCAGCCTCTGTTGCAGTGCATTTTAGAACATAAATATTTCAAAGTTTTAATAATTCTGCCCAGTGTCCTAATATGTAGCTGCTTCACATCGAACTCTCACAGGAAGTTGCTGAGGCTTCCAGGTGCTTCACGTCCTCACACCTGATGCTGTCAGATCCTAAATTTTAGCTTTTGGCTTGAGTTTATAAACCAAGCTTCCAGGGGATTCAGATGTGTTTGGCAGGAGGCTCACAATCACAGAAAGAACAGCTCTGGGGTCTGCTGGGTTATTCTAGGGCAAACTTGCTAGTCAGGGCTGGCAGGATGGTGTGCGGACCCACAGAGCTGCACTCCTGGTGTCCTTTAGCTCCTCATAATTATGGCAGTTTCTTGTCCGTTCACACTCTCAGTGTAACTCCTCTCCTGACTTCAGCCTCCATCCCTCAAGCCTGAGGCCTTTCTTTGGTTAGAGTCTCACATCTGTGTCCCAGAGCTTGGGAATAGGAGGAGAAGCCGGGGGAGGGGGGGTGCCTCTGCAGGGTTGACTGCAGCATCAGGCTCTAGCCCACAACTCCCCAGCTGTCCCTGTCAAGGGTGATGTCACAAGGGAGTGTGGGATCTACAACTTTGCTCCAGAACGTTCTAACACCCCCCTCCCATGAAGTTCAGATGCCTGTCTGTAAGGTCCTGCATCCAACACAGCCTCCTCTCACCCCTGCCCTGGACAGGGGTTATTCATCTGATGAGGTCAGATGGAGACATCCTCTGCAGGGATCGGCTAACTCAGGCAGAGCAGGAAGAGGCTGGTGGAGGGGAGTCAGAGATTCTGGGTTCTAATCCCAGCTCAGCTTGTATCAGGAAGGCAGAGCCTGGAGCAGGGCAGTCACTCTACCCTTTCCTGGCTATAAAATCATGGATGAATAATAGTCCCTGAGGCAAAATGTTTGGGAGAGAGCTCAGTGAGTAAAGATATTCCATAAGCAATGTTTCTATATAAGCATAGAACAGGGCCTGACTCAACTCTTTGCTTTGCCACAGCCCAGCCAGGTGACCTTGGGGAAGCTACCCTTCTGTGGGTCACGGTCATGCTGGCTTCTGGCAGACTCTGAGGTGAGTACTCATGAGGGGCCACCACAGAGTCTGATGCTGAAGGTAATAAGGGAAGTGGAGGCAGCTCTGCCCGGATGGAGCTCACCCCCAAAATCATCACCAAATGTCTCCAGGCCTCTCCTCCAGCTCCCCTGAGTCTCCTCAGCCCATGAGAGACACGTCCATTAAGAATGAGGTTCTTATTTATTTATTTATTTATTTATTTATTTTTTGGTTTTTCGAGACAGGGTTTCTCTTTATAGCTCTGGCTGTCCTGGAGCTCACTTTGTAGACCAGGCTGGCCTCGAACTCAGAAATCCGCCTGCCTCTGCCTCCGGAGTGCTGGGATTAAAGGCGTGTGCCACCACGCCCGGCTAAGAATGAGGTTCTTAATCTGTGGGTCATTGACCCCTTTGGGGGTGGAATAGCAGATATATGACATATCAGATATTTATATTACTATTCATAACCATAGCAGAATTACAGTTATGAAGTAGCAACAAAATAATTTTATGATAGGGGGTCACCACAACATGAGGAACTGTATTTTATGGGTTGTAGCTTTAGAAATGTTGAGAACCCCTGGTTTAGAACAACAGGTGGGCCAGACACAGGCTGTCCAATTGGACTCTCAGTCCCTCCGACCCTGGCCCTTTGCCTGCTCCCTGCTTTGGTTACCACATTTGGGACATGAGGGTAATCACCATCCCCACCTTATCAGGTGTCTTAGTTAGGGTTCAACTGCTGTGAACAGACTCCATGACCAAGGCAACTCTTACAAGGACAACATTTAATTGGGGCTGGCTTACAGGTTCAGAGGTTGAGTCCATTATCATCAAGGCAGGAACATGGCAGCATCCAGGCAGGCATGGTGCAGGAGGAGCAGAGAGTTCTACATCTTCATATGAAGGCTGCTAGGAGATGACTGGCTTCCAGGCAGTTGGGACAAGGATCTTAAATCCCACACCACACCTACACCAACAAGGCCACACCTACTCCAACAAGGCCACACCTGCAGATAGTGCCACTCCCTGATCCATGCATATTCAAACCACCATACCAGGTGTTAGAGAAAACGTGTATAAAGATCTAGAAGTGATTTATATTGCCACGTCATGATGTCACGAGTCCTTAGTCCCATTCTTTTCAGAGAAGATTCTGGAAGCAAATGCCTAACCATTATCTCGTTAGGTCTGGATTCACGAAGCATTGTATTGTTCTATAGTCAGATCACAACCTGTGGGGAAGAGTCTGGATGCTATCATGAGTGGCCAAGCATCAGAGGACCTGGGGCCTGAACCTCTCCCCAGGTGACAGGCTGTTCTCTCCTTATAACTTGTCAGGTGACCCAGGGACCTGAGGACAGGACAGGGAGGAGCAACGATGAAGGATGATCCCAGCCTGGCCCAGCCTCTTCCCTTGAGGCACATAGGGTCCCTAACTGCCACACTCAGGCCACCTCTCTAAGTGCCACATGCTACAATCTGTATCTTCACTAAACTGGCACCTACCCAAGCATTTGTTCTTAATTATCGCCTGTATAGGTGATGCCAGGAATATTAACAGGCATGCCACCTGTTTCCTGGCAGGTGGCCCTGTGGGTGCACCTGTCAACCAGCTGCTTTGGTCCCTACTGAAAACCAGTGGTGTCTTTTTCATCCTGGGCTCTGGACCCTCTGGGAGCCATTGAATGTCTGAGTCAATTCCTGGGAGGTCTCCATCCTCCTGGGGCCTGCTTTCTGGCTGTGACTGATGTCCAGGGCTTTGGAGAGGGTAGAGAGCTGGGAATTTTTTCCCCTCTGAATGGGCAATGATATCATGTGAGTGCTATCACTTGTAAGGTGACATGCTCTTGTGGATGTCATTATATGTGAGGTAATGTCACCTCAGGGTGCTACTGCTTGTGAGGTGACATTACTTCCTGGGTACCATCATCTATGAGCTGATGTCATCCCATGGCGCCATGGCCTGCCGTGACTCCTGAGGCCCACAAGGCCTAGAGCTCTGCCAGTGAAGGGATTCTCTGCTGACACACAGGGCATGCTTATAGCTCTGTACCCCATATGGCCTCCTAACTGTGAGGCTTTCTAATTGTCCTTGTTCCAGCTGCCAATCATCCAACAGAGAAGGCGGGACTTCTCTGACTCACAGTTTGAAAGTTCAGGACTGGCCCAAGGCTCTGGCCTGTGGTGACTTGGAGCATCATGGCCACAGGGGGCTCATCTCACCTCAGGGCAGAAAACAGGAACCGGGAAAGGGCAGGGATTTCTTCATCATCTGAGGATGCACCCATTTGGCGTTATTTCCTCCAAGGCCCCCATCTCTTAAGGCTATACAACCTCTCCAAGGACACCTTCTCCCCTTTGAGAAACACCGGAAGTGCCAACCGTAATTACTGAGTTCTTGGAGCTTTATATTGTAGAGGGAGAAACTGAGGTCCAGCCATGGACTTATAAAACTCCATGGACCCTGGTTCTGACCCAGAAAAAGGAGCTGCCAATTCGGCCACTTAGTCTTCCGAGATGCACATGCTTACCTCCCTGTTCCTCCAGTTCAGGAACTGACTGGGGGTTTTTGTTTGTTTGTTTGGTTGGTTGGTTGGTTTTGGTTTTTCCAGACAGGGTTTCTCTGTGTAGTCCTGGATGTCCTGGAACTCACGTTGTAGACCAGGCTGTCCTCGAACTCAGAAATCCACCTGTCTCTGCCTCCCACGTGCTGGGATTAAAGGTGTGCGCCACCACTGCCCGGCCAGGAACTGACTGTTAAATCACAGGGCAACTGGCACCCCCTGCTCCAAACATGGCCATTGCTCCCACCCTCCTCAGAAGACTCTGCCATGCCTCCAGCTCTCTTGCCACTAGCCCTTCTACTAGCCCTACTGCCCTTCTCCCATTCTGTACCCAGCCTGTATTCCCCAGCACCCCCCACCCCTCTTTCTTCTAGCCTTTCTTCAAACATCACTCCACCCCCCAGTGAGGCTTTGATGATCCTCTCCCCTTCTAATTTCCATGGTTTTAAATTTTCATTACTTCCCAGAGGCATCTATAAGGTAGGAACATCCCTGAGGCAGTTTACAGGCAAACCAGAGCTGGTTGGTTTTAGGTTTTGTTCTATAAGGATTTTTGTTTGTTTGTTTGTTTGTTTGTTTGTTTGTTTTTGCCCATCCATATCTCTAACATGTAATAGCTCCCCTATAATACTAATTACAATAATAGCATCAACCCAAAGGAGTTAACTGTAATTTTTTTTTTCCAAGACGGTTTCTTTGTGTTTCTTTGGCTGTCCTGGAACTTGCTCTGTAGACCACGTTGGCCTTGAACTCACAGAGATCCGACTGCTTCTGCCTCTCAAGTGCAAGGATTAAAGGCATGTGCCGCCACTGTCCAGGCAATTAACTGTAAATTTTTAGCATCATCTCAGGTTTGGTCCTTGTGAATTGTTCTGTCTCATCCTGTCCTGCCCCCACCCCAACTCCCAGCCCCCTGAATATACATCCTGTAGTCTTCAAACTGTCTTTACACATGGTTCATTCACGTTGGGATCCTGCCAAGACCCCTGTTTGAGAAAAATTCCTTCTTCCTCTTTTACTGGGGGAACCAGATCATCTACTCGTGAGCTGTTCTCGGGGTATCTCTCACTGCATCCCCACGTGCTATGTGCATTCTGTCCACTGGTCTTCAGGACTTGAGAGCTGCCTGCCACTGACTCGTTTCCAGTCTGCGACTGACCCCCTTACCTTCTTAGGACTGACAGAAGGTGATTTCACAGTGCCCTTGTCAGAGTGAGGGAGAGAGACACAGCTCCAATTACAACCTTCCCAAGCCTGAGGAGCACCCATAGTCAGTTAGGGACCTCAACTCAGACCAAACCAGGAAACTCAGCTTCTGGACTGAAAAGAATTTCAAGACTAACCAGTGTAGTGAGACCGTTGGAAATGTTATTGAAGATGTTTTAATATAGGCTCAAGCACAGGGCTTCAGACAAAAAGAGCCATTCAAAAGAAATGAAGACATATCCAAGTGGGAGTTTGTGCTTTCTGAGGGAGAGAAGGGCAAGCAAGGTAAAGCACGCCCCAGGGTAAGTAGGGATTTTTCAAGGGATTGAAAGCAATCCATCATCTCAGCATCAGCCACTTAGACCATTTTGGTGACTCTTAAGTCGCATCTCAGAAAGTTGCAAACAACCCCTTTTCTCTTCCCTCTTATAGAAGAGATATGTGAGATGTCTCTGGAGATGCCTTGGATGGTGTTACAACGTGAAAAAGCAAAATCAGAAGCCATGAGGGCCACACAAGGGGTCTAGAATGAGAATCATTTCCCTATAAGCTGCTGATATTCCTAGAAAACTTCAGGTTTGTGGCTGAGAAGGAAGAAAAGCCTCTAGTGGTGGTTAGCTGTCCTGGAATTCTTGCAGGCAGAGGCTTCAAATGGATCCAGAGTGACAGGCTTCTGGTTCCCATCTCCCGTACTCCAGATCTCCCCTGCCTTCCCATCCTACCACACTGGTCTTTGCCACACCTGTTTGCTTGGGTTCTTCCCTATGACATCTCCTAAACGACATCCATCTGGGTACAGAGGTTCCCATCTCATGCTGTACTGACATTGGTCCCAAGTGACCAGTGAGGGTTTACAGCTCTTCCTCCTTTGGAACATCGTTGTGCACACAAGCATCTTATAGTTTTCTAGTCTTTCTTCTTTGATGTACAAACTCTCCCAGGCTTGGCCAATGGACGTCTGGTGCCAGGCCCTGGTGTCCTTTCAATCTTCCCCACTCAGACTTTGTAAAGTGCACTTCCTTAATCTCTGGGATTAAGCAAAGATATTTAGCATGTTCCCCCAGTCCAGCCTTAGGTCAGTCCTGGGGGGTCCTTTCAGCCTGCAGAAGATATGAAGAGACAACAGAAACTGTACAGGGATACCTGCCTTCTTGCTCTGTTTATTTCACCTTCTGTTCCACCATTTAATGATTTATTACATTGTTGCTATTCTCTGGGCCCCTCACTAGAGCATCAACACTAGGAAACCTTGTTTTGTTCGCTCTTGGGCCTAGGAGAGGCAGCACAGAGATGAAGCCTAATAAATAAGTTGGATGAAAGAGGGGATGGGATTGATGGATAGTCCCCCATGCTTGCCCTCCCCTAGCCTGAGGGAGTTGCACAGAGGGTCCCCCACCTTTTGACACCTCCCCAGCCTTGGATCTTATTTATATCAGCAGAGCTGGTGACAGAAATGTCACCACTGGGCCTGTGGGGCAGAAAAGGCCAAGAAGATTAAAGGCATCTCTGATGAGATGTTAATTTGTTTCCAGAAGCAGGTGGGGGTGGTGGGGACTTTGTGAGGCTGAGGCAGGACTGGAGGAAGCAGCAGGGCAGACAGAGGCTGCCCTGGATCCCTTCTTTCCCTTCCTTCTACCTGGCTTTTGAGATCTGTAAAGCTTGTGTGCTGAGGGGAGTTAAGTCAGTCCTGTGTTTGAATCCAGCCCTCAGCACTATCTGGGTCCTTAATGATTTGTTGTGGTTTCTACCTGCGGCTGGCAGCTGGCAGACATCCTAAGCCCTGTTCTTTTTACCAGAGGGAATAATAGGGGTGGGGATGGGGGTCGTGGCCTGGTCCTTGGCCAGACTTCGTACCCTCGACTCTGGTCCTGGCTGTTACCTTATAGTTTGCATAATACTGATGAGAAACAGCCTCTTGTATCTGTAATGAACTGGCAGGACACATGGCACACAGTAGGGCTTTACAGAAGACTTATTTGGCCCAGTTGTGGCAGTTTTTGTTGGCCTAGTTTTTTTGGGGGGGTGGGGTGAGAGGTTGAGGCAGTGTTTCTCTGTAGCCCTGGCTGGCCTAGAACTTACTCTATAGACCAGGCTGGCCTTGAACTCACTGAGATCTGCCTACCTCAGCCTCCCAAGTGCTGAGATCAAAGGTGTGTGCCACCAATGCCCAGCAGTTGGCTAAGATCTGGGACCTTGTTCTGCCACTTGCATACTGTGTGACCCTGGTGGGGTCCTTTGCCTCTCTGAGCCTCAGTTTCTTCATTTGTAAAAGGGGAATGGTCATCAGACCATCCTAGTGTAGTGTGAAGATTAAATAATATAAGTTGTGAGAGGAGGCAGGCTTCCAATTTTCCTGCCAATTTTCATTTTGGTTTGCAATTAGGGATGGGCTCCATGTAGAATTCTCGTGCTAATAGATGGGCTCCTATACGGCAGACTCGACTGCAGACACTGCTCCTGCAGCTCCCTTCAGGGGCAGGGAATAAGTCTTAGTCCTGTTGGTTAAATGGGAAAACAGACCCAGAGGGTACCTGGATTGATGGAGCAGGGATCCACGAGCACTAGGTATTTGAAAGCTCAGTACACATGCCCCATTTCTCTTCCTATTGGCTGGGCAGGCAACACTATCCTTGGGGAGGCCGAGGCACAGGATCAGCTGCTTGCTTAGGATCAGAGCTGGCATGTGGCAGAGAGGGATCCCTACCTTCTCCCCTAAGGTGAGTTCATTTGAACTCAGATCTGCTCATCCCCAAAGGCTGTGTCCTCTATCTCTCCCCTTACTGTTAGCATGGCTTAGTCAGAGCCTTGTTGTCCATAGAGGATTACAAGAGGAGCGGTGGTGGCTGGAAGAGCCACGCAATCTTTTTCAAGTGCCCACCTTTAGTTTCCTGAGTTTGTCCCCACCGAGAGTTCTGCAACACACACCCCAAGGATGGAAGAACAAAATCTGCCACGGAGTTGAATAAGAAACCCTGTCCCCACTCCCACCCCGGTGCTCCTGCCCCTCTTCCCCATCCCCAACAGGAATTCCCTCCCAGAGAGAATCAGCTCAGAGCCTGCTTCTAGTTGAAACCTAGTGTTGAAGATGCTCCAAGGAAATCTTAACAGCCAGGAAGAACCCAGACAACCCGTTAGGAGTCGGTCTCCTGACTCCTGAGAGACCTCTTTGGCCCTTTCTCCCTGGCCTTTCATTCATCAACTGCTCTATTTCCCCCCACACTGCCCTCTGCTCCATCCACTCTCTCAGCTAATAGCAAGAATGCAGCAGCACTTGGGTACACTGGGTGCGGAGGCCTGGCGGGAGACTGCTGCAGAGTGTTAGGGTAAACCTCATGCTTCCTGGATCAAGGCCACAGCACTGCTGACTGAGGCGGAGTTCTTCTGCAGCCCTGACTCCCTCTGAAGCAGAGTTCTGCAGCCCTGACTCCTGAGCAGTCCTCTGGGCTCCTGAGAGTGTGGTCTGGGTCAAGACCCATCCTAAGGGCTTAGAGGTTTAAGAACTGAGGCAGAAGCCCAACCCAAGCAGCCACCTTGGGGAGAGGGGAGAGAATCTCTCTGCCACATGCCTGCTTTGACCTTAAGCAAGTAGCTAATCCCGTGCCTCAGTCTCCCCAAAGATAATACTGCCTGCCCAGCCAATAGGAAGGAAAATGGGATGTGTTTAGGAAGCTCCTTTCAAATACCTGGCCCTGGAGACTTCTGTCTCATCAATGTGGGGGGGGAGGGTACCCACTAGGGGCTTGGGACATGTTGCCAATGCTCTGTGCTATGGCACAGCAGGCCAGCCCTTCTAGCAGCTAGCTAGCTAGGTATCCAAGGGTCAAACAATTGGTCTAGGGCAGAGAAGTTTCACAGAGCAGTTCTAGATAGAGAGACCCAACAGCTGGCAGAGGAAGAGGTGTGGAGGCTCATGGAACTGAGCAGAAGCTGGGGTGGGCTAGGCAGCACTTTTGGCGGGAAGAGGAAATAGAGGATTGGGGTGCTGAATATAGGTTCTCCATGCCAGAACCTGGGAAGATAGATCTGCTCTGGCGCCCCGCTTGCAGTGGAGGAAGGGCCTTGCTGCGGGCTCTGGGGAGGATTATCTATTTTAGCAACTCGGGAAGGGAGGAGGCCAGGAGCGCCCAGCCTCCACCAGTCAGGCGGCTGGGGCGCAGCGCCGAGGCGCCAGCTCCCGGCTCCGAGGCTGCGGGGCGGCTGCAGGGAGGTTGCAGGGCTCCGGGTCTGGGACCTGCCAGCGGGCAGTAGTGATGTTGGCGGTGTCACTCAAGTGGCGGCTGGGCGTGGTGAGGCGGAGGCCCAAAGGTACGGAGCAGAGGCTGCTGTGGGGTGCTGGAGGAGCCACTGGGGAGGCTCCCTCTCTACCCTTGGTCCCGATGTTTCCTAGCCTGCTTTTGTCTGGGTGCTCGGGGTGTCTCTGTGACATCCCTCCTGGGACTTAGAATCTGGGTCTCTTCCCTTGGCACTTGTCAGTTGCTCATGTTTCTGCATTCTTCTCTGGGGCTCCGTTTCCCTGTGTTCTGGGTATTTTCCTCTCTCTCCATCTCTCTTTGTCTGGTCCCCTCGGGGTCTCTACCTCTCCCTGGTACTCCTCCCTGCCCTAATGGCTGCCCTTGTGTCTCTCCCACACCTTTCTCCTATTCTATTCGCTCACACCTGCCCTCTCCCACCCTTACTGTCTTTGTACAAGGGTCCCTTTCAGTGTCTTCCCATGTCTTACTTTTCTGAGCTTCTTGTCAACACCCCTCAACACCCCTATGGGACGTGTCCCTAAAAGGCTTTTCTTTCCTCCTTATTCAGACTATGGGACTGTGTTGTGGTTGGAGCAGGCTGGCAGTGTGTGCGCGCTGTGTGTGCTTATACACATTCACATCTCTGGTGCAGGCTGGGGGCTAAGGGCTGAAGGTGAAGTTTGGGCCTGGCTCTCGTCCAAGATAAATGGACTCTGAGTCGACACTGGTCCCATGCCTGGCACAGGTCCAGCCCCTGGAGAAGAAGAGGGGCCTCAGGTGTGGACAAGGTTGCAGTGTGCTAGGGAGGACAGTGTGGAGCTGGGCGTTAAGCCCCAGAGTCTGTGTGACCCCAGACGTCACCTGTGATGGCCCTCTGTTCTCCACGTATATGCAGGAGATAAGAATGGGAGGGATTCATAGTCCTGTGCTTCAGGCTGAAAACTAAGAATCTCCAGACTGTTAACAACAAAGACCTTAGTTCAGTGGCAGGGTGTGTCAGAGAAGGCCTTTCCTTATAGTCCTCAGTGCCAGTCCATTCTTGTTATACAGCAGAAAACTGAGGTCCAGAGAAGTTAAGGAACTTGCCCAAGGCCACACAGCTGACCCACAGGTGAGCATTTGGTGACCAATTTATTAGCATTTGAAGAACCTGTATAAAGTGGGGGAGCGCATCTGGAAGGGGCCTGAGTGTCCATAGAACAGGAGTTACAGGTGGTTACGAGTCACCTAGCGTGGCTTTTGGGAACCAAACTGGGTCCTTTGTTTCCTACTACAAGAGCAGAACATGCTCTTAACCACTGTCAGTCCTTCAAGGTTTTATTTTAATATGTGTATGGGGGGTGGGGGCATGTTTCCTTACCACCCATGCTCTTATTTTATTGCTACATGTTTTACATATCATTTAGTGTGTGTGCTCACACGCACCACAGTGTATGTGGGGAGGCCGGAGTGCAGCTTGCAGGAGTCAGTGTGTCCCGGGAATCTAACTCATGTCAGGCTCATTGGCAAAGCTCTCGACCCACTGAGTCACCTCACCAGCATCCCAACCCATGTTTTCAACAGATATTCCTGTTTCTCCTCTTTTTCAATAAGACCTTCAAGGGCTTCATCCTTTGATGGTTTGAAAGTGGTGGTCACAGGCAATGTGACCATAGGAAACCCATACTGTATTCCTCAACTGTACAAGGGCCCAGTTACTGCCAGGAGAAGTAATCGATGATTTTGGGATGAAGACCAGGGAGGGCTCTCAGCATAGGAATTTGCTAAACAAGTGACAGAAGGAATAGCTTATGCAAACAGGGCTGCAGGCACACAATCGATCGACACTGACACAGGGAATACTGCCCTGTCTCATTCAAAATGTATCAAGTACCTGGCACTGCCCTAAGTCTTAAGGGCACAGCACAGGTCAGAATAGACGTCCTCATTCTCCCCTCCTAGCAGTGGCCACACATCCTGGTGGCTTCTTCCTCCCTCCTGCCCCCAGGGGCAGGAGGCTCCCTGAGACTCTCCCCAGGACCCACCCTGGCCACCACAGGTGGCTCCTGGCATTTCTTATACAGCCGTACCTCCCATAGCAGCATGAGGCTCAGCTCTGACCCCATCTCAAGCAATGTTCCTTCCTTCCAGTGCTTGTCCACTAGTCCTTCTCCTGGGCTTCTGCCCTCCTCCAGGTGTAGGGCACCAGGTGCCTTAGAGACTGCGCCAAGGGATAAATTCATCCTGGGATTGTTCCAGGATTGCAGAGTCCTGGCAGGCTGGTGTGAAGCTCTGCCTTATTCTGTGTTCTTGCTGTTTGTCAGATAGCATGCTCTGTATTTAACAAGTACATTCTTGTACTCCTCTTGGGCTTGGGAGCTGTGATCTAAGTTGCCCACATTGCACCCGGGGAAACTGAGGCTGAGAGAGAAATGACTTTCAAAAACCAGATTTGCAGGAAATGACAGAGTCTGAGTTTGCCTGGGGAAGATAACTACACAGCCCAAGATCTTGCCAGAGTATTTTGTTCCTCAGTGGTCAGTGTGCCCTCTGTTCTGCTGGGAGCAGAGTCCTTTCTGTGATGTCCCAACTCCTGTCCTCACACATGTGCTGACCTTTCTAGCATCCCTGAGGTTCTCTGCCTTCTGGAGCTCTGCCCAGGGGGACCTTGGCAGCCTTGATGGGCTCTGAAGCTTCTGCAGGCTGCTTTAACTTACGAGTACTGTCCATGCCTAGCCACTGCCTCTGCCCCACACACTCCTGTCTGTGTCTGTTTTGTGAAGTGCATAAGAGGCATAGAGAGGGCAGAGTCTCCCATAGCCCTCTCTCATCTAGCACACACTGAGTGAAATGCAACTCCACCTACCTACCTTGCTCACATCCCTGCCACCAGAACCTGTGCTGATCTTGTCAGCTAATGCCCCGTGCTGTCTCCGTTTGTCAGCTTGAGTGCTCAGTCCAGCAGGACCATCTGCCTGCTTTAATTGCCCAGATAATTGTGAAGGCTGCTGGCCCTGCCTCCTTCACTGCAGGTCTGACAGGGCGGAAAGAGCACCCATCAGTCAGGAGGCCTGGGCAGACCCGACCCCAACTCCCTGCATGTCCTTGGGCAATCCCACTCTTTCTGGCCTCAGTTTCCCTTCTGTGTCCTATTCCTGCCCTCTTAGGAATAAAAGCTCCTCACCACAACCTCCATTTAGCCACATGGTGTCCTTGGGCTAACCTTGTCTCTGCAGCCCCCACATTCCTGTTTTGGCCGAGGTATCAGTGACTCAGAGCAGATGTGGGCAGGTGGGCGGACAGAGTGGCACAGAGCCAGCCAGCTCCAATCGCTACACAACTGGGGCAGCTGGAGTCCTCAAGGGGCGACCTTCAACAAGGTCCCTGTCCTTCACAGAATGGGTCTGTTTGAGCCATGGAGGCAGCTGCAAGTCACTGGGGGGGGGGGTTAATTTGGGAATAGAGATGAAGGGGATAAAGATGCAGACTGACTGCGGCTAAGCTGAAGCTGCCCCACAGGCCACAGGTTCCCCTTCTCTCCTGGCCCACATGTGAAACCCTTTTTTTACATATTGGAAGGACAATTTCTACTTAAAGACATCCAGCTAGTCAGAGATGGGGTTGTCTGGATTGAATTCAGAGCCCCCGGAAAACACCCAGAATATTCTTCACTCTTTGCCACTTGCCTTGTCACCGAGCTCTTCCGGGGGTAGCTAGGTGGAGAAGAGGGTGAGCATCCAGTCATCAGGAAGACCTCAGGGGACTACATAAGCATCCTTGAGACAGGACAGCAGAACTGTGTGGAGAAAGACTTACAGGGCAGAGAGTACTGGGACAGGCATGTCTGGGAGATGACGATGCCAACTGGAAGCTAGGTTCTCTCACAAAGTGTTTGTGATAGAACAGAGGGAGGCTGCAGGGGAGGTCATTCAGGTTTGAACCCTTCCGTGACACTCATGGTGAGCCATTGCTGGACACCTGTCAGGCATCTAGAATGACCCAGAAGTCCTAGGTTGCAACCCCTGCCTCAGACAATGGTTTTAACAAGGCTTTCTCCACCTTCCAACTCCTTTGGGGAGATGGTTTGGCATGGGTGTGAAGGCTAGTTTCCTGATGGTCCTCTTCACACATTTACATAGCAGCCACATCCACCAGCCATCCTCAGCTACAGAGCTCTCTTTCAGTGTTCAAGTCCACCAAGAGGACACAAAACTGGATAGGGTTATGCTAGTCCAGCCCCTTAGGGATCTCATGCCCATCAGACTGACTGAGTTCAAGGACCTTCCAGGCCTATTCCCTCGTGTGTCAAATGGAGCTACTATTCCAGTGTCATGGAGGCAGAGAAGATACCACAGAATGTGAGGTGTATTCTGAAATATGAAGAAACTGGCAGAAGCCAGCAGCTGTGGCCAGTGGCGCAAGCCTGAGTTTTCATTTCTCAGAGCCTCAGTTTCCCCTTGTATGGACCACTAGGCACTGGGTATAGAGGATGTACGGATACTGGGTATAGGTCAATGCTTTGGCTTGTTTCCTCCTCCCTGAGGATGGAGAATTTTCTAGGGGGAGGTCTCAAAATGGCAGGTGAGGGGAGACCATCTGGTCCAGCCATACACAGGGGCTAAGCCAAACCACATCTACCTCAGAGCTGTAGCTCTTAATGCCAGGCTCAGAGGCCACATTGGCTCCGAGGAATCGAGAGTGCCCCTCACCCACTAGATGTTCCAGTGCAAGACAGGATGCTCAGGGGGTGGGCGGTGAGCTCTGTGGATGGAATGGAAAGTCTTGAATGACAGTGACTCTGGGATCTGGAGTCTTAATTGTTTAGATCTCAGTCACTCAGTGGCACTTGTCTGGCTTTTCCTGCACATAGTTTCAGGCACATAGCCGCAGGGAAGCATCTCCCACTGAGAGGGAAGGACAGGGCCAAGGAGGAGAAGGAAGTCTGGAAGGAGGCAGTGAGACAAACCGGCTGGTGCAGTCAGGGTAGGCTTCTGGGAGGAGTAGGTGGAAGCTGGAGTGAGGATGAGAATATGAAGAACAGCCTAGGCAGAGGAGTGTGCCTTCAAAGAGGACCTGAGAAGGAAACACAATTCTGATCCAGAGTCAACCAGGCTGTCCATGCTGGGCCACATCCCTTGCCCATTCTGGGTCTCAGTTTCTCCTCTTGTGTAAAATCCTGGCCCCAATTTAGAGCACTTGCATTTGGACAGAGGGTGATGCCTGATGCAGGGGTGGGTGGGAGGCAGGATCCTGGCTGACCCTGATGCAGGTGCTTTCCCAAAGGCACCTTGTGTTTACCCTGTGCTCTGTGCAGCTAGCAGCCATGTTTGGAATGCAGATGCCCAAGTGCTGTTTTGTCAAGCAACTGCACCTATCCTTCCTTGGAGCACTGGAGTGGTCTCTGGAGCCTGTCCTCCTATGTAACTCACATAGCAATCATGGTGCCAGGAATGACACTCTCGGTGCCCTTTGTCTCATTCCTGTCTGCCTGCTCCTGACCTGAGATCCAGCCTTGCTGCTGGGGACTTCCCTGAGACACTCTGGGGACCTCTCCCACTTTGTGCTAGCCATCCTCCCTGCTGGGAATGCCCTGCCCACCTCACCTCTGTGGGTTTACGTCACCTATGATCCCCTGGATGTGGCTCCTCCTGAGAAAGATGCTGATGCTCCAGTGTGTGGTCTGCTCTCAGCACACAGTAGGTCCCTGGTGAGCTATAATTGGACCTTAGACTTAGGTCCCTCCACTACTGCCCCAAGAGCTCTTGCGTGTTGACATAATTTTGATTTTAGTTTGGGAGGGTAGGTAGTAAAAGGTCAAGTGGGGAGGGAGTCAAAGGGTCCCAAGTTCTTCTACTGGGACAGAGTGAACCCCCCAGTGAAGGAGAATGGGGAGGTAGTTTGACAGAGGTCAGCTGAAGACTGCACTCACTCCCCAGAGGCTCTGTCCCTTTAGTTATTGTCTCAGACCCTTAGCTGACCTCTTTCCCTCTATACTCCTGTATGGTTGGTTGTCCAGTGTCCACAGAGGAGAGCTCGTAATGCACCACTGGAGGAGGCTGCTTGTGTGTGTGTGTGTGTGTGTGTGTGTATGTGTGTGTGTGAAGGTTCCTCCATTTGGAACACATGTGCTCTCGAGGCAGCTCAGCCTCTTGTCTTACAGGGAGCTGCAGGCTGGCAGACTCCAGCGCCTTGTCAGATCCCTTCAGGGCACACAGAGCTTCAGTCTGCCATCGTCACAGGAGACTCCCAGAGCCAGAGTCCAGGAGGATGCAGATGTCTTACCCTTCAGGGGTCTGTCCAGGTGCTGTAGCAGAGGGTGACATGTTATTCCTGTCAACGCTGCCTCACTGTGAATCCAGCATCACTCCTGTGTCCAACACAACCTCAAATATGTATTTTCTTGATTCCTCTCTGGTATCTTTTAGTTGGGGAGTTCTGGAAGGCTGAGGTCTGTCTGCTTCCCTCACTGCAGAAACAGCAGATCCATCCAGCTTAGTTTATGGCAGGTACTAAATGCTTAGTAAATGTCCTCTGAATGAAGTACTAGGTGCTTAGTGGATGTTATGAGTGAGGTACTAGGTGCTTAGTGAAAGTCCTGAGTGGAAGAGTAAACCACAGTGAGGTAGGACCGTGGCTGTTCAAACCCATACCAACCACCTTCATATGTCCCACATGGTGAACATCTCAACCAAACCTCACAGAAGCAGATACATCATCCTCTGTGTTTTAGAGAAGGAGTCTGAGGTTTAGAGAAGCACCCTGCTTGGCTATACCCTGATGTCTTCTCCCTCCAGGAGGAAGGTCATTACTAACATGAAGGAAGGCATGTAGCCTATGGGAGGGGGGAAACCTGTGGAAGCTGCCTCTCCCACAGCCAGGCTCCAGCTTACGACAACCGAACCCTCCCTGGTCACCAGAGACTCCTTAGGTACAGCAGGGGTGCCACACTCCGAAGAACAACGTCTTCGGAGAGGACCACAAGGATTGGTAGGATGTGTATGTGTATGTTGAATAGGTATGACACACCCGATAGATGGGAGAAATCTGGTCTCAGTTCTCTTCCCCTGTGGCAGATAGAATGGCAGGCTGGCCTTCGCTTTCCCCAGAGCCCCCACCTTCCAGAAGTGGTTATCAGGAGTGATGCAGAGGCCCCAGGCCAGGGTCTGCTGCCTCTGCTTGCAAAGGGAGGAGGAGAAGGCCACTAAAGCCCACAGCAATAAAGGGTTTATCTCACAGTTCTCTATTGCCATCTCTGCCTTCCTCCCCACCAGACTTAATTTCCGCTTGTCACTTGAGGGGCCTGGCGGGTTTGGGGACACAGCTTGCTCGTGTCACAGTGGACTCTGTCCTGGACTGTGGGAGGAAGGGCATAGCTCGGTCCTGGAGGAGCCTCTAAGGCCCCTTTTGATCTCAGGTTCCCACCCTAGAGAGGGGTGGTTGGCTGGCTACTGTAGTCACAGCCCCTGGGTCTCTGTGAGAGTAGGGGGACCCTGGGAGTCCTGACCAGCATGAGGACACCAGGAAGCATCCCACCTCCAGGGCCAGGGTGCTTATGAGGAGGAAGGAGGAGTCTGGAGCCAGCCCTGCAGGGGGAGCCAGCCACAGCAGGACTGTCAGAGTCTGAAAACCTCTTCCAAGGTCCCACCCTCCCCCTTGGAGTGTAACATCTGGGGCCACTCACAGCTTGTGGGTAACAAAGCTTGACCATCCTGAGGCAGAGCAGCTAGTCCACATCACAGTCTTGGTGTGAGGCACTTGGCAGGTGGTTGGTGGATGGATGCTTTCTCTGGCCATTAGTACAGGTGTCTCTGTTGTCAGCAATGGCAGGAAAGCCTTGAACCAAAGGCTTGTGCAAGGGAAGGAGTCTGGTTTGGCCTCACTGTGCTAGACTAGAGTCCAAGATAGTCAGCCGATAGGGTAGGGGGTGAGGGTTAATGGTACAGTTGCAAGACTGAGGAAGGCATAATCCAGTCCCCAGGCTTCTGTCCCAGGACCCACACACTGCTGGCTACTGAGGTTATGACCCCTGAGACTCTGGGGACCTTAGAAATCTATTAACATGAGAAAACCAGGAACATCCCATCTGCAGGACCAGAAGGCCTGTGAGGAGCCCTGCTCCAGTCTCAACGCCTGGTGGTATTCCAAGACTTTGAGATGAGTGCTTTGTGGTACCTTTCTACACCCTGGGAAGCTGAGGCCAGAGAGGCTTGGATGAGCAAACCATCCTCTGGCATACAGCTTCTGGGTGTGGAGATGCCGAGTCTCTGACTGGTGTGCCTGCCAGCTCGGTGGTCCAGCTGCCCCCACCCGAGGCTACCCTCACGTGCTCCAGTGTGTCAGAGCACAGATAAGTCAGATGCTATCTTTGGGAACTGCAGGAAGCCTGGCTTCCAGCCACGGTGTACACCCTACAATCTGTCTCCCGTTCCTCCGCATCCCCGAGGCTGGCAGCACTGGTCTAGAGGGGTGGTCACTGGATCAAGTTCCAGGAGCAGCTTGGCCTGGACGTGGCTCCCAGGTGGAACTCCTCAACCGCATTCCAAGATGCCTGAGGGCCTGGCAAAGACTCCTCATGCTCTTTCCCTACAACCATCTGTGGCTCCCGATTGCCTGCAGAACGCAAGCAAACTCAGACCTCAGAAGCAATTGTTAACAGATAGGTTTGGCCCAGGAGGCCACGCTTGCAGCAAGTCCCCAGTGGTGGTGTGAACCAGAACCCTCAGCCCCTGGAGGAATGAGACCTCACAGACCTCATCTGGCTCCACCTACAGGTTCTCTCTCATCTCTCGGGAGGATTTTGCCCACAGCTTCACATGGTAGCCGCTTTCTTGTTTCTACTTATCCTTCAAAATTGTGCTCAAAAGCCTCTTCCTAGCTTCTCCACATAGCTACACGCTCACCTCTGCACCCTAAGACTTCTTTACTAGCCCTTGAAATCCTAATGGTAGGAGACATCAGACTCCCCCCAGATCAGCTGGGTGACCTTGGGGAAGTTTCTGTGTCAGACTTCACGTTTGGACCCCCCTTTGTTCCAAGGTTGACCAACAGTCATGTCTTCACATACGCATGGATAAAATTAAATAAAAATGTGTGGTAGGGTGGCTGGGCCAGGGCAGAGGCAGAGCCTGGTTTCTTTCCTGTCTGGTTTTGTCTCCGACCCCCTAGTGACCAGCACAACAGGTTCTCAAAGCAATGCTGTGTAGCCGGCTCCCCTCCTAATCCATGGAATGACCTTTCCAAGGGCTTCTCAGCCACAAAAGTAAATTCCAAAGGAACGGTGAAGAGCCGGAGAGCTCCAGCCGAGCTTCCCATTGCCAATCAGAATGGCTCTTGAGATGCATCTGTCAAGAGAACAAATGTTTTCTTAAAGAGCAGACGTCACTCCAGAGACCTGTGTATCTTTTGCCCACTGCCCGCAGATGGGGGAGGCTCTGCTAGAGGACCTCTGGTGACTTCCTTCCCAGTGGTGTGGAGTTAGGATGTCAGGTGCCCTGGACCATGTCATATGTCCATGTCATAGCCAGGCCTTCCAGGCACAGGGACCCACGGAGCCTGTGCCCTCTCTGCTTGGTGTGACTCTTTCATATGAGACTCAACCTCATGACCTCTCCCATGCCTGTACCGTGCTCCTAGATCTTTGGCCTGGACCACAATGCTGGTCTAGGGAACTTGCCTAGTGCCTAGACCCTACCCCCCAGCATATCCTCCGCTCCTCCCTACTCAAGGTTACCTGATGAGGAAGGCCTCTTAGGGAGTGAAAGCAGGGCAGGGACTTGAGCCTGTAAGCAATGAGAACATGGATTCATCTGAAGCTGGTCCAGGGTAGTCTGTGAGCTTAATCTGATTTCCACAGTGACTGGGCTGCCGAGAACTCCCTGAGAGCAAGGACCCTGGGTCTAAATCTCTGCTGCATTCAGCTGGGTGCACTATGCACTTGCATAGGGTGTTGATGGCCACTGGTTGGTGCCTTGTTGTCACTAACCCTCTCCCTTTCTTCTCAGTGCCCATGTATAGCTCTGGGAGAGTGGGATGGGACCAGAACGGTGTGTGGGTACAGCTGCCCCATCTGGAAAGGTCCTGGGGCTACATTAGGATCTGCCTGGTTGGCTCTGAACCCTGAGTGAAGGAGGTCTATCAATGCGCAGGTTTGGGGCCCATCTGGGGCAAGCAAGGGGCAGCTTGTCAGCTGTGACTGCAGCCCATGACCAGCTGCCCCTGCCCATCAAGCTTAGATGTGGAAGATTCTTGGCCTGACATATTCAGTCCCCATGTAATGCTTGTGGACACTGTACATGGTAGGCTGTTAGGTTCATGGTCCTAAGTCTCAGCTTCCAGAGAGAAAAGTGAGGCAGTGAGAAAGGGGGGTAGGGATCAATGCCGGGGTTCTTGGGGGGACTGTGAGCATCTGCAGAGGTGCCTAGAGGGCAATCATATGGCCAGAGAGGCCACTGCACTTTGGGACTTATGACTGGAATCCTATGCCAGTCCTGCTGAAATGCACTCCTTACAAGAGTGAAGTTTGGGAAGGTCTGTCCTCCCTTCCAGATGTGAAAACTGAGGTCCAGAGAAATAAGTCATTTGCCAAAGCCCTAGGGCACTTTAGGATCAAAGTCATGTGTCCAGGAGACTGGGGAGGGCCCTAGGATTCTCTTCTAAGAATCTAGGGTCCTCTTCTCAGAGTCTGAGTGCTGCCGTATGCCCCCGGCTGAGGGGGCCTCAGATACTGATCTTGGAGACACAGTGAAGAAAGCTTTGGCCCCTTTAAGGAGCGAGCAGGCTGCAGTGGGTGGACTATGCCCCACCAGTGGGAGGGAGCTCCTGAGCCCCTCCCCGAGAGGGTGAGGGAGGAACCTAGTGTGTGTCTGGGAGCTGTGGGCAGTGCAGAGACAGCAGACATGCTGTGTGGGCTCAGCCGGGACAGCCCTGCAGAGGCAGGTACGTGGAGAGTGCAGTCACCACACCAGCTGCACAGAGGGGCCTGCATGCTAGGAATGGGGCTGCCACTCTGGAAGTCTGGTGGGAAAGACGACATGGGATCTCTAACCAGGCAGGTACCAAGGGCTGTGTTTCTGCTCTGGAGCTGTCCTGTCACTGGAAAGCTGCCTCCCAGGACTGACCCTGGGCATAGGTTACAGGGAGTTCAGTCAGAGACCCAGGGAGGCTGCCCTTCCTGCCTCCGTGAGGGGAGTAGAGCTGTCGGTTGTTGGGAGCATGGGGCTGCCCATCAGGAGTGAACCTTCCCTGAGGCCAGGTTGGATGAAGGTTTCTGGGAGACCTGGGCTCTGGAACTTAGTAGAGGGGCGGGGCCCAGCTGCCACATTCCTAGGTGGCTGTGGTAGTATCTGGAACTGGGGAGGGAATATGGGGCAAGTATATTGTCTGTTCCTGTCTGTCTGTCTGTTTCCCTAACTTCAGCCTGCTGGGATAGCCTGACCTCCCCCAACAGTGTGGGTCACTCTGCTCTCTGTGCCTTTAAGGGTTCTACCTTCTAATGTTCTTAATACCTTCCAAGGTCTACACACCTCTCTATAGCTTCCAGAGTAGGGACCATGCACTCCAGGTCTCCTTCAGGGACACCCGTGTGACATACAGTTTGACTTGGGGAGATTGGAACTTCTGTGCTTTTCTTACCCCCAAGCGTGCTGGGCCCTCGCCCCATTCTCTTCCTGGCTTTCGGGCTTCCTCCCACAGTAGAGCCTGTGTCCTGGTGTTCTCCTGACCTGCCTCAACCCCTGGGTTCCCAGAAGGGAGTGGCTAAGCCTGAAGTCTGGTTACAGCTCCTGAGCCCAGCTCCCCAGGCCTCTGCTGAGCTCTCTGGTTTCTATTCGGTTGCTTCCTGATCCCCTCTCCACTCCAGCCCCTGAGAATGTCCTCCCTGGGTCGCAGGATCACACCTGCATCAGCGTTCCTTGATGTCGATCCCGAGGCTCCTTTATTTAAAAAAAAAAAAAAAAGAAAAGGAAAGTCCCGAAATGGAGCTTCGGGAACAGCGGGGTCTAGGTGTGCTGTATTCCTCATTTCCCTTCCCGTCCTCCATCCTGTTCCTGTTTCTCCTCCTCTTCCTCCTCCTCCTCCTCTTCCTCCTCTTCCTCCTCTTCCTCTTCCTCTTCCTCTTCCTCCTCCTCCTCCTCCTTGTTCTCCAAGCTTTGTGTCAGAGATTCTATCTCCAGTAGTCCCCTCAAAAGACTCAGGGCTCAGCATGGATTCCATGCCCATTGCTAAACCAACCATGGGGCCTCTCACTAGTCTCTCCTTAGAGCAGTGAGAGAGAGCCAACAGGTGGTCACTACATATGTATCCACACTACAGGGTTGGGGTGGAGTGGGGACTGAGGCCTGTAGAGCAGGCAGCCTGACTCTCTCTGGCCTGGATGGACCCTACCCAGGTGCCTCTTTCCTCAGATCCCTTCCTGGGACTGTCCAGACTCTCTCGTGGGAGCCTCTAGGGTATCTGTGGGATGGAAGGTAACAGGTACAATAGACCTGACTCCAATGAAAGTGCCTGAGAGTGTCCCCCACTCCTGTGCATGCATGCACGCGCGCGTGCGCACACACACACACACACACACTGCCCTCAAACTCCTGCCTGAAGGACGGGCATGTCCTCCGACTCCTGACCACAAAGATGTCTTTGTCATCAGGAGCTGCCAAGATTTAGTGAATCCCGGCCACCCAGTATTCCAGACTCAGGACAACTGAGGCAGAGTGTATGCACAGTGAGAGAGTCCCTGTTGACACCCTCCTCCCCAGGGGCTTCATCAGAGCCATTTCTAGGCCTGGGCTGTGGCCATAGGGGAACCCTCAGAGGTCATCCACTTGGAGATCAGCCAGTCGCCTGGAGCCAGGGAGGGGTGGGCTCCACCCAGGCTCAACCCCTTCCTGTTCCTGGCCTCTGGCCACTCATTATGCTTCTTTGATGGCCATTCTCCTTTACTACAGATGGGGATGGAGTTCAAAAGCTAGGTGCCTATAGAATGCTAGAAAGCCCTGTTCCTTCCACTCCTAAGTACAGTGAAGTCTTTCTGATAATGTTGGATGCAGAGGAACAAATGGGAAGAGACTTCAAGACTTCGGGAAGTGTTGGGGTGAGTCTGTACAACAGACTCATGGGCATGGCCTCCCTGACTAAGGGACATTTCATCAAGTTACTGCGCAGGGTGAGAGAAGAGATTTGTGGATATCTGGGGAGGTCTTCCAGGCAGAGAGAGGAGTGATGCTAATCATGGCTCTAAGGAGTCTTACCCTACCTAGGTTGTGGTTCCTTCATCCTCGCGTGGGCTCTTTTGTGCTCTTGATAGGTGTAGGGAACAGAGCTAGGCATGAAGGATGTGTTCCTCTTGGGTAAGGGACACCTGGTTCCATGACGATCTGCAGGGTGCCAGGCATCACTCCATCACAGAGACCCCTGTGAGACTGCTTCCCTTTCTTCTCAGTAAACAGCGGCTTGTGTGGATGCTTGCAGCAGACCGGCCAAGGACAAGCCCAGCAGGGTTACCGATTCTCATTCTCTCTCGCCACCTTGACATTTCGTGGTGAGGCTTTCTGTTTGATGTGTGACCGCCCTGCTCATACCATTGAAAATGTGCTGTGGGTCGCTTATCTATCATCCCATGCCTCTGCCCATGGAAAGCTGGCTTGCTGGAGGCCTTCTGGCTATGGAGACCAAAGCCCACATCCATAGCTCAGCCCTGTGCTGACCCAGCCCTGCAGAGAGCAGGGTTGTCCCTGTGGAAGAATGTCTCTTTGAACAGACAGGTCTAAGGATTGAGGTGTCATGCCCAGAGGGAGGGGTCATAGAGGGCTGGCCTGGATGCCCTGGGAACCAGGTTCTTGGGCTTGAATGCATCCAGGACTGGGTGTCCTTATTGTAGTCCCCTTAACTTCCATGTGCCTTGGTTTCTCCATCTATCCCATGATGGTGACAGTGGCACTTCTGACTCAGGCTTGTTGTGAAGACAGCATGGTAATGACTTTGAAGTTCTGAGAATCAGTCCTGGGGCAAAGCCATGAGGCAATACTTAAAACCCTCTCTGGGTCTCCGTTTCTCCAGCTGTGTATCAGCATGTCAAGCTGACCTGACTCCAAATTTCAGCCTTTTCTCTGCATAGCAACAGTGCCTCCCATAGCCTGGTGGGTCAAATCAAGGTTGGACAGGGATATAATGCTAAGTGGTGGCTGCTCTCCAGGAATTGTCAGTGAATCTCCACAGACCATTTGGAAAGTGAGATCCAAAGGCCTGGGAGTGGGAACCTTAATTCAGCTGTCACAGGAACACAGGGGTCCCACTAGGGAGTCTTCATCTCCAGCTTGTCTAAGTGCCTCTGGTGCAGATGACAGGCCTGAGCTGAGTTTGCAGCACCCCTCGGGCCCGTGCCCTTTCCTGGCACTCTATTTAGGCGGCACCCTGGCAAAGCAGATTGGCAAGGGACAAACTTCCTTTTCCCTTTGTGAGCTCAGTAGCTCCCTGGGGCTGCAGAGGAAGGAGATGTAGGGCGGATCAGCAAGATTTGCCTGAGAAGAAAAAGCAGAAGGACCCCCCCCTTCACACCTCTGCCTGTCTGGTTGCAGTAGCCAGGACCAGGTGTCCAGGCCTATGCCCTGGCTCCCCATGGGCCCCGGAAGTGAATTTCCCTCCAAAGCAATTTCTACAGCACCAACCGACTGAAGTAGTGCTCATAATTGGCCATTGCTGGAAGGAGACTAGAAAAATGCAGATAAAAATATCCCTGTTTTTATGCACGTTTCCAGCTGAAATTGGTGGGAAAGATGTTTTTTTTGAAAAGCCTTCATCTCTAAGCATGTAATTACCAGGTCCGAGAACATCCCCCACCTCTTAAAAAAAAATCCAAGAGGACAGGAGAATGTGAGCGTGTTCCCTGAGGGGGCTCTGGGGGCCAAAGCACGTGGAGGCATCTATAATAAAGTGGTCCCCTAATTGCTCACTGCTGTCAGTGAGGGAGACACCCTCACTTTACAGATAGAGATTAGAGGCTCAGGGCATGCAGCCAGGTGGCAGTTCTGATCATTCTTTGATTCTTGGTTTGAATGTGTCTCAGTCTCTCCTATCACAAGGTTGTTCTTGGAGGGGGGGCTGATGTCCCCCCTGAAAAAGCATCATCAGTTCATATCACCCATTCACTGTGTGTTACTCTGAATATGACTTGGGGGGAAGAGCAGTTAGACAGAAAAGCCTCCAATCCAGTAGCTCTCCTAGCCAGTACGACCTCCTAACCTCCTGACCTCCAGCAGAGGCCTCTGGGATCCACTTGAAATGTCTGGCCTTGTTCAGGTCTCTGCTTACTGCTAGCTGCCTCTGTGTGTGTCTGTATGCGTGTGCACACGCCTGGCTTTTTGTGTGGGCTCTGTAGATCTGAACTCAGGTTCTCATGCTTGTGTGGCAAGCACTTTATCCACTGAGCCATTTCCCCAGTCCCTGATGACTGATGCTGTACACAATGCCACTACCTTAGTTTGCAACCTCATCTCATCAAAACCTGGAACTACACAGCTGGCAGCCAGATACACTTGGTTCTGGATAAACTTGGTCCTCAGCTTCCTTCAAACACAGGTTCCCATACCCTTCCCACAGACACATAAACCTTGAAGCTCATCTCCCATCTCCCCTGGACAGCCCAAGAGGGAGGGAGCCTAGGTGACAGGATCTGATTTGCCTGGGATGAGACACATTTCAATTTCAGAAGTGTCCTGGTGAAACACTCGAGTCATCTGCCCACATTGCTGATGGAAAAGAGGCCGTTCTAATTTTATTAGCTGAGAAGCGTCTTGTTGGAGGTAATGAAGGACGTACGAGGGAGCAGTAATGGCAGGCATTATATTAAATGGTGTGTTGCCTGAATTGGTGATGGCTGTGAGCATGGGTCTGGGAAGGAGTGTGAACACAGAGCTGCTGGGGACCCCACTCCAGGAGCACTAAAATGCTGCTCACTGTAGCTGTTGTTTGGCTACTTACCAGCTAATTTTTTTTTTTTTTTTTTTTTGGCAAGCAGAGGGGGCCCTGGCCACTTTGCAGAGTTAATGGAGAAACCAGACAGTTTCTCATGGGTTAGACTAAAGAGAATGAAAATTTCCCAGGGTCTCAGTTGAGCTGTGGCCCTGACCCTAGCCAAGCCTTTCCTCTATCTAGGCTGAGCACAGCCCTGTTCATAGAACAGTGGTCCTCAGTGGAGGCTGATGTGGCACCCCCATGGAACACTTGACAATTCCTGGAATCATCCCTGGCTGTTCCAGGGTCAATTTTTAATGCCTGGAAATGGAGACCAGGGTGCTGTGAACCTTCATGCAATACAGAGCCCCCCCCCCAAATCGTTAGCGCTGGGGTTGATAAACTCACTGAGCCCTGACAGTAGTCCAAGTCCTGTCTTGACCCAGGCTGATCCCTTTAGAAAGACCTAACTGGGATGCAGCATGTGACCTTTGTCACCTGCAGAGGGACCATGGCTTCTGTCTGACCCTAGCCCTGAGGCTTGAGGGAGAAGAAAATGCTACCCCACAGCTGTTGAATGACAGGCACAGTCCACTTAGAAGGGTATACCTTTCTGCTCTGAGCTGGCCTTCCTTAAGGGGATGATGGAGGCATGTGCAGTATCAACTCCTGAGGGCTGGGGGAGGGGTAGGAAGCTGCAGGTGCACCTGGTACCTGCGGAGGATGCTCCCTCCTCAGACAGCACAGGGAGCCTGTCAGCTTAATGACTGTCATCCAGGGACTGAGAACAGTGAGGCTGGGAGGAGCCTGGCAAGGGAGTCGGGGATGGGAGTACAGAGTCTACCTTGAAACTGTCAGTCTGAGCCTCAGTTTCCTTATCTGTCAAATGGACCTGAAGGTCTCACCCCCCCCCCCCAGGGTCACTGTGAGCATCTAATGAGGCTACAGCCATGAGAGCAGCAAAGCCCAGAGAAGGAATGGCATGAAGCAAGGGACCTGCAGGGAGGGAGGGGCAGTGGCTTCCCCACAGAGCAGGTGACGTGGACACCCTGGCAACTTCAGGCCGTTCAGAAACACAGATGTGGGTGGGCCTGGGGAAGGATAGAGGAGGCCATCAGACAGCAGACAGGGAAAGGCACAGATGGCCCAGGCCAGTGCAGACCACTGAGCCGTTCGACCTTCTAGATTAAGCAGGTTCTGCTGGGCCAGGATTGTCCCCAGGTGTTGAAGGGAAAATGCTTCCTTGGCCTGCAATTTGCAGCAAAAGCCACAGAGCTCAGATCAGGTTCCAAAGCAGTGTCCGTTTTGCATGTCACCTGTGTGTGTTCCAGGAACCGTCAATTTTCTGTACGGCTTGTCCCGCTTCTGTGGGTCAATCAACCACACATCAAAAATATCAGGAAAAAGTTTGTCTGTATAAGCATGCGCGAGTCTTCTCTTGGTCGTCATCTTACTTAGTGTGTAACTCAGCCATCTGGCTCTAGCTGGAAGTTTGTAGCTGTGTTAATAACATACACAGTTATTTTATGAATATGAGTGGAGAATCTGCAAACCTGGGGTCCTTAGGGGTCCCAGTGAATACTGAGGGAAAACTAAGGTACCTCATCTCTAGATGCTTTTTAAATGCCCAGCACAATGTCTGTGTTTGTCAGAGCTGCTGTCCTGTGTCGCTTAGGGATTCATGGAAGGGGGTGGGGCAAGGGGAGCCTGGGCATATTCCATATAGGAGCAATTGTTTTACAAACATTTTTTTTTAAAGGTTGAATCTGCAGGTGTGGAAAGAGAGGGCCGACTGTATTCTCTTTATATTTAAACTATCAGGGGTGGGGGTCGTCTCTTTGTTTTAGGGGGTTTTGGTTGGTTGGCTGGTTTGGAATTATTATTATTATTATTACTATTATTATTATTATTGTCTCATAGGATAGGCTGGCCTTGAAGTCACTTTAGGGTTCAGGATGACCTTGAGGTCCTAACCTCTTTCTGCGCCTAGAGTGCTGGGGTTACAACCTGTGCCACCACACTGTGCTCTAATAACTCTTTTTAAAAAATCCCTCCAAGACAAATGTCTGTGCAGATGAGACATGTCCCAAGAAAGCAAGAAGACAGGAAATGAGAGAGGGGTGGTGAGGATCTGAAAAGAGAGTGGCAGGACCCGGTCTATCTACTAAGATTCCTGAGAGAGGGAGAGGCTGGGAAATACTTACTACTCCACAATGCATTGGAAGAGATTTTCTACCCAGTAAAGCTAAGGTTCACTGGCTTACACATAAGTGGAATTTATAAAGTGTAAAGCATTAACACAGACACACACACACACACATGCATGCACGCACGTGTGAGCACATGGATACACTACTGGCCAGGTCTGGTCATGAAAACCATGGTAAGTGCCTGCCTTACCAATTATGCATCTAGATCCTGGGACCGTGGCTAATAGGCCTGGGTTTCTAAACTAGATTCATAAACACTCCCCCTAGCTGTGTGACCCTGAACTTAGTTCTCCTTCTCTGAGCCTTGGCTTCCTTTCTGGATGGTTTGGGTAACATTACCCATGATAACAACATGGACCAGGACATGGGCATGGCAGACGCCCAACCTTAGATTGGCTGAGAAGCTGTCCACATGGGGATCCTTATCCAAGCCTTCTTCAGCCCAAGGAGAGCCCTTGGGACACTGTGGCAGGAAGCTGGGTATAACTGTTGCACAGCATGAGGTAGAAGCGCTCCCCCAGGGGAACAAAGATGAAAGTGGCACCTGGGCTGGTTTCTGATTCCGGTTTCTACCTTTCTCCCACAGATGATGGGCCTTACTCAAAAGGGGGGAAGGACACAGCGGGGGCCGACGGGGCTCTGGTATGCCGCCGCCAGAGCATTCCAGGTATGGTGGAACATGCTTGGCCTTGATCTCTGCCCCAAGAGTTCTAGTGACTCGTGACGTAGCAGCACTGTGTCCCTCAGTGTGGTGCCCTCCTGGTGGAGGATGATGCCACCCAGCATAAAGTGGCAGAGTGCAGACCTCCCTGTTCTAGGCTCCCCAGTCTTGTCCCCAGAATGGACACTTCCCTGCTCATCCTCCTGTCTGCCCACAGAGGAGTTCCGGGGCATCACCATGGTGGAGTTGATCAAACGTGAGGGCAGCACTCTGGGCCTGACCATCTCCGGAGGGACAGACAAGGACGGGAAGCCCAGAGTCTCCAACCTGAGACCCGGGGGCCTGGCAGCCAGGTAAGACATGTGGGGTAGTAGATGGGCATCGGGAGGGGACAGATAAGTGTGGGGAGCTTGATGTCTGCCACAGGGCATCCTCTAACAAATGCTGATTCAAGACCCAGCCTCTTTTCCTTCTCCTCCCCTGTGGCCGCAGTACCCCACCCAGGCAAGACCATGTACCCTTCCATGTCATTCCCTCTGTCCCCAGGACACCCTCCTGGCAGACTCTCTATTCATTCCCTCCACATGCAACACAGAAGCCACTCCCTCCAGAAAGCCCTCCAGGGCTTCCAACTAAGGTAGTGCTCTGTACACACTGTCCTGGATGTTCCCCTTAGACAACAAGGGCTGAAAGTTGGTCTAAGTGTCCAGATGAACTGATCAGAAGGGCTCCAGAGGGAAGAACACAAGAGAAGAGCAATGGGCAGGCCACCATTGGGTTTGTGCAGGATGGTCAGTGATGTCACCATGATGTTGTCACCAGGCTAGCACAGTGGGACAGGCTGGGGAGTTCTGGATGTCATAGTCAGGCATGGTTGGACAGGTGCTATCTTATCCCTTGCTGTGTGGCCTTGCACAAGGGAAGGACCACTCTGAGTCCCAGCTCTCTGAGTGTCCTGGGAGAGGGTTGTGTGAATGTTGGTACCAGAGGCCAGCGCTGACCCAACTTGGGCTCTGGGTCTCTTGCTTTAGGAGTGATCTACTGAATGTGGGCGACTACATCCGCTCAGTGAACGGGATCCATCTGACCCGCCTCCGACACGACGAGATCATCACACTGCTGAAGAATGTGGGCGAGCGCGTGGTGCTGGAGGTGGAGTATGAGCTGCCCCCGCCCGGTGGGTGCCCTTGGACGGGGAACTCTGACCACTGCCTCAGGCGTGGGGGGACAGAGATGCCTCCCTGCCCGGGGCCTGGGATGGGGTTGGGGACTCACCTAGACAGGGTGGGTGATATCTGGAGGCTGGCCACATATGGTAGAGCATGGTAGACACAGTATGTTGTCAAAAGGTAGTGGTGGGACCCTGTTCATAACCTGTCATCTTGTGTAGCTGGATAGAAAGGGGTCTAGAGACACAGGCTGAGTAACTTGTTTCTTGACCCATTGCTCCCAACCCCACTGCCCTTCACTGAGCACAGTGGACTAGGATTTCTCCTAGTTCTGAATTTTCAAAGTTGGTCTAAAGACTTCATTAGAGTGACTGGAAGCAAGCTTGGTCTATCCCTGAGTCTCTCTGTATCCCGTGCTCTGCTGTGGCCCTCTCCCCTGCCTGTGGTGGTCTGGGTTGAGTAGAGATGAGGACCTTCCAGTGCCGTCTCCTCTGCCTATATAAAGTAGAGAGAGGTCAGTCGTCGCTGTGACTCTGGCTGGTCACTTGGTTCTCCTGGAGTGAGCCTTGGGCACATCTACCAGCAGCACAGAGATGTGGCAGAGAGACTCAAAGGAGGCCTCCATTTCCCTACAGCTCCCGAAAACAACCCGAGGATCATTTCCAAGACGGTGGATGTCTCCCTCTACAAGGAAGGCAACAGCTTTGGTTTTGTCCTCAGAGGTCAGTGTGACAGCTCTCCTTGGAGTTGAGGTGACCAGAATGAGGTCATTGAGGATCCATGTGTGTTCTGCATCACATTGGTGAATGTGACCTAGATTTTGATTAGGACTTTCTCAGAGTATATATTCATCTTCATGTCTCTCTGTGTGCTCATACATGCACATGCATGTGTATTACGACATGGTGTGTGTGTGTGTGTGTGTGTAGGGGTCAGAGGACAACGGATAGGAGTCAGTTCTCTCATTTCACTGGGTGGGTTCAGTGTAACAAACTCAGGCCATGAGGCTGGGCAACAAGGATCTTTGCCTGCTGAACCATATCTCACCAGCCCTTGCTTAGCCCTTTAAAGAACACAGGACCACTTAGTCAGACATCAAATGGACAGTTGTGAGGAGCAACGAGGCACGCATGGCTGACGAGAGAACACACAGAGATGATGGATAGCTACAGCAGATGCATGACAAAGTTTGAGTTACCTAGTCATCTGGGCAAAAAGGAAAAGAAGATGAGATCTCAGGAGGAGAGGCTGGCTGTGTGATGTGACCAAAAGAGGATTTGCATTGTGTTTCCTGTCCCTTGTCCCACCTGTGCAGAAGGAGGCTGCCTAGGCTGGTGTTAAGGCCTTAGCTTGCCAGGAGAACCATAGGTAAGTGACCTCTGCTCCCTGTTGAATTCTGTCCAGGAGGTGCCCATGAGGACCTGCACAAATCCCGCCCATTGGTCCTGACTTACGTGAGACCTGGTGGCCCAGCGGACAGGTGAGTTTGCCTGAGACAGAAGCATCTATGTCCCTGGCCACTTGACAGGTGGAAGCCGTGTGAACACTGCATGGGTATCTGAGGCCCTGAATCTTCACATGGCTTCCCACATGGGAGGTTGAGGCCAGGAGGGGACAACATGCCCTCAGAGAACTGATGGAAGTGGCTAGGCGAGGCCTCAGCTTGAATCTTCCCAGCATCTTCCTGACTTAGCCTGGGCCAAAGGTGCTCTGGCTCTGTGACTGGCCATCTCTGGCTGGGACTGTCTGTGGAAACTCTCATGTCCCAACATGTCCCAGCTGGGCCAGGAGGACAGGGTGTGGGAAAGGAATATGTCCAGGCCCTACTTCTGTCTCCTGACCCCTCACCCTTGTTCTCTGAGCAGGAGACTCACTCCTAACCATTTTAAGAGAAGCCTGGACCAGGCTTGTTGTAGATCTAAATTTGGTCTTGGTCTGGGGCCCTGCATGAGTCGCTATTCATAGAACCTCCTGGAATAGCTTTGGCACCTGTCAGGGGCGACATTCCAGGGCAGGGGTTGGGCCCAGACTGGAGCACTGCTGAGTTCTTTCCCAAGCTCATCTGTCACTAGTCCAGAGTCACTATCAGAAAATTGGGTTGGGGACAATGGGAAGGGATTCTACAATGAGCAGACCACCCCTTCTCTGATGCTGTGTGTCCCCAGCCAGGCCGACACCCTATCTGGGCTGTGATGTGAGTGGCCTTGAAGAACACACCCAGCTCAGATATGCTGTAGGTAGAGGGCATCAGAGTTGGCCCGAGAGACCTTTTACTTACACTCTGTCTGTTCACCCCTAACTCATTTTGTGTGTTCCATCCCTGATTGGGCTTTCATCTCCTTTACAGGGAGGGATCCTTAAAGGTGGGCGACAGGCTTCTCAGCATAGATGGGATCCCACTGCATGGGGCCAGCCATGCTACTGCAATAGCCACCCTGCAACAGTGTAGCCATGAGGCCCTTTTCCAAGTGGAGTATGATGTGGCCACCCCAGGTATGTTCAGGTCCAAGGGTAAGGGCTGGGGTAAGAAGAGGTCCCAGATCCTCACTACTATAAAGGCTGTGTGATCTTAGGCCAGTGCTTTAGCCTCTCTGGGCCTCTTGACAGTATCAGGCCTCTCTGATATCACTAGGGGTCAGGCAGGGACAATACAGGTGAAGTGTCTGGTTGTAGAGGGGAAATGTCAATTAGTACACTCCTGTGTATGTACACACACACACACACACACACACACACACACACACACGAGCAATCACGTAGGATCTACCTAGAGTATGAAGTGGAGTGGCAAAGCTTTAGCCAGGATGAATTGTAAGTGCAAATGCCCTGGGGCAGGAGATTTTGGCCCAAGAGTGAGGGGCAGCCTGACTGCTACAGATGGCTGAATGGGAAGGAGCCAGGACCAAAGGGGTGAAGGTAGAAGCCAGGGGCTGAGGAAGTGACTAGCTGCCTCAGGGAGAGCTGATGTGAGACCAGGATGCTTGGGGTGGAGGTAAGGAATGTTTCTGCAGTACAATGGAGGCCTGGCCTGACTTGCTGATGGCTGGATAGACCGCCTTCCCTCCGAGGCATCATCTCCTTCCTGAGCAGTAAGGGCTAAAGGACAGCAGAGTTAGGCCAGGCAGGACAGCAAGCACCTTTACTTTCCACGAATCTTTATATTTTCCCTCCCCATCATTCCAGACACAGTGGCCAATGCTTCAGGCCCCTTGGTGGTAGAAATAGCCAAGACCCCAGGAACTGCCCTGGGGATCTCTCTCACCACTGGCTCCCACCGGAACAAGCCAGCTATCACTATCGACCGTATCAAGCCAGCTAGCGTGGTGGACAGGTGAGGTGAAGCAGGGCTATGCAGGGCAGAGGCAACATGTGTCTCTGTCCTCTAGACCAGCCTCTCTGTCCCCCTGTCCCCCAGGAGTGGTGCGCTGCATGCTGGAGACCACATCCTTGCCATCGATGGCACCAGCACAGAACACTGCTCACTGGTCGAGGCTACTAAGCTCCTGGCCAGTGTGACTGAGAAAGTTCGACTGGAGATCTTGCCTGCGCCCCAGAGTCGTCGGCCCCTGAAGCCCCCAGAGGCAGGTAGGCACCTTGGCAAATCTCAAGACCCAAACCTGGGAGGGATGGAACAGGGCACCAGAGTTCCAGGACAAAGCCTTAAGCAGGCACACTTGGCAGGGAAACTGAGGCTGCAGAGGCTGTGGGAAGGACTGTGGGAGCCAGATGCTGGGATTTGTTCATTTAGTCTCTGCTAAGGGCCTGGCTCTGCTGGAAGCCTTTGGGATTCTTTCTCAGCCTCCCTACAACTTGAGGAGGCAGCCACTCTCCAGGGCCCATTTAACAGAACCAACAATAGAGACCAGAGCCAGGAATGGGGGTAGCCAATCACTAGGGCCCCATGTGGTTCCATGCTGCCACAGAAGTTTAGGGGCCTTGTGGGTACCATATGCCTGCTGTGCCCCTGAAGTTTTGACAGGGGGCTTTTGTGGGTAGCACTCAGCCAGGAACCTCTTGAGTTCAGAGCCAGTTCCCTGAGGGGACTGGCCTTCCTGGTTGGCAATGCAGCTGGGGCCTGGTCACAGCTTGGCACAGGGTGGGTAGCAGTGCCTATGAGCAGAGCCCATGTTCTGTGCCTTGCTGGCTTGGACAGTGCAAGGATCTTGGGTCTCACCATTGGCTTGTGGGGACTATAGTCATCTGGACAGTCCCAGACACCCAGGCCACTTTCCTCTTCCCACTGCCACAGTGAGAATACAGAGGAGTGAGCAGCTGCACCGCTGGGACCCCTGTGCCCCTTCTTGCCACAGCCCAAGGCCAAGCCACTGCAGGGCACCCACCTGGGCAGCTGGAGGCCAGGACCAGAGCCGATGTAATGTATCTGCTGCTGCAGCAATGCTGCTGTCCTAAAACCCCTTCCTGGTGGGCGGTGTTGGTACATGGGGTGGAAACCAACACAGGAGCAAGAGGGGATGCCCTGCATCACTTAGTTCATCCCTAGCGGTCTGTGGAAATCTTGGTCAGTGAGGCTCAGGGGGTAGAGGTGGGGGTGGAGACCTGTGTGAGGTCACACAGTCAAGGACTTAGGTGAAGGGGAGAAGGCATGCCTGTCTGTGTCCCTATGGATATGTGGTTCTCCTCCCCAATCCCTATGCAAGTGACTAGGGCCCTGCTGGGGCTCATGGGGCTGTGCTCTGGTCTCCCCAGCCGTGTCCTCGACTCCCTTCTCCTCACCGACTATGAACCCTGCCTTTCCCTGTGCCAACGCCAGCACCCTGCCCAGAGGACCCATGAGCCCCAGGACAACAGCAGGGAGGAGAAGGCAGCGAAGAAAAGAACACAGGAGCTCTTGTAAGCAGGAAGCCATCTCCGTGGGGCACCCATGAGGTGGAAGATGGGGCTGGGGGTGAGGCTTGGGTAGTGTGGCCACCTGGATATGGTGCACCCTGGGGAGTCCCAGCTGTTACAGAAAGGAGCCTCTGAAGCCAGTGTGTTCAGTGTCTGATGCCTGTCACTAAGGACCACATAAGATCATTTCTGTGATGTGTCCAGGGAAACCCACAGGGACAGAAATAGGTTGAGGACAGATTGCCTGGGGCAAAATGCAGGTTCTGGGGCAATGGGTGAGGAGACAGCGATTCCTTTATTCTTTTTTTGGTTTTGAGACAAAGTCTCGTTATGTGGCCCAGTCTGGCCTAGAATTTAGTCTTTCTGCCTCAATTTCCCAGCTAGGATTCTATGGGAGAGGATGGCAGTGCTTTTAAGCCATCAATTTATACACTAAGCAGGTGACCACTATTGTTTGGGAACTTTCTATCAAATAAAGCTGTTCCCGGGACCCTCAGTGGTTAAGAGCATTTGCTGCACTTGCAAAGAATCCAAATTCAGGTCCCAGCACCCATGACAGGCAGATCACAACCACCTGTAACTGCATTTCCAGGGGGAGCTAACACCCTCTTCTGGCCTCTGCAGATAGCTGCACTCACATACACACACACACACACACACACACACACACACACAGACATATACACATGTGCATAATTAAACACAATAAAATAAATCCTAAAAAGAATAAAGCTATTACCAAAGCAAAGAGACATGTAGAGTATAGAGCACAGAATATAGCGCTGCCCAATCTAGTTTTGCTCTCCAGTTACCCACATTCAACCGCAATGTGAAAATATTAAATAGACAAATCTGGAAATAGACCGTATGCTTTAAATTGCACAGTGTCCTGAGTAGTGTGGGAAAGGCTTACATCCGCCCCACTTGGTCCATCCTGGGATGTGAGCAGCGTGCTTACCCAGTGCATCCATCATGTACACACTGCTCAACTGTTAGTCATTCTCCATCATCTCTCTTGATCAGACTGGCTAGAATCTGCTGCCCAGGTGACCTAGACTTCACTGAACAATGTCCGGAGCAATGGTCATGGGGCTGGAGATGTAACTCAGACAGGAGATTGCTTCTCCAGCGTATATGAAATCCCGAGTTTTACCCTTAGCACCAAATAAATGAGCAAAGTGATGCCTGCCTGTAATGCAGCATCCAACGACCCTGTAATAGGGAGGAAAGAAGGTCAGAAGTTCAAGGTCATGCTCAGCTGCACAGAAAGATCAAGGCCAGCCTGAGAGCCTGTTTCAAAACTAAACAAAAGGTGCTACAATATTGATTCTGGTGCTTTTATGAGAACACACCGGTATAATAGTTACATCTCACCATCAAGCTACAGTTAATGTCTCTCTTCCCAAGGGTTGTTTGTAGATGAAACTTCATCATAGGGCTGTATGACTAGGGTATCTGTAGCTTTTGGTACTATCTGTGGTTTCAGGCATTTCCTGGGGTCTGGAAATATATGCCCTATGGATGGAGGTGGGGGTCTGTAATATAATAAATAACACAGGCACCTAGAATCTCTTGTCTTACAAAATAACAGTCCCTAATGCTGTCTCTCTTAGCCACTGCTTATGCAGGGTAGATGCCATCATGGCCCTGTACAGACAAAGAAACTCAGGCCCATCCTAGGTGGTTCCAGGACTCCTGCTCATCTGCCCCTCTGGCTCCCAGACCTCGTGAGGACTCTCAGTGGGCACCCCTGGAAAGCCTCACCAGGGTTCATCTGAGCATGAAACCCTCCTGTCCCACAGTGTCACTGGCCTCCAGCACGGTAGGGCCCGGCGGGCAGATTGTTCATACGGAGACCACGGAAGTTGTGCTCTGTGGAGACCCCCTCAGTGGCTTCGGCCTCCAGCTGCAGGGAGGCATCTTTGCCACCGAGACCCTGTCCTCCCCACCCTTGGTGCGATTTATTGAACCTGACAGCCCCGCTGAGAGGTGAGCCTACTGCTTCCATTGGCCTACAATCTTTGGAGCTCTAGTCCAGTGGGAAAATTGAGCCACAACTACGGGTCCCAGCTTCATAAATATACCTTACTTAAACAGCATATTGGCCCCATCATCAGCCCCAGAATTACACAGTATGAAAACCCTGTCTGCCTGTACTCAGAGGACTCTGTCTTGTGAGGACAATGGTACCATCCCCAGTGATTAGATAGAAACTGAGACCCAGCCAGGTCTTAGCTGGGGAGAGGGCTGAGTTCAGAGACCAGGAGCTGAGAGTGAGCCCCCTCCTCTCCCCCACCTGAGGTTCTAGTCACCGGCTTCTTCTCTCCACCGGGCTCTGGGGGTTAGGTGTGGTCTGCTGCAGGTGGGGGACCGAGTCCTAGCCATCAATGGCATTGCCACTGAGGACGGGACCATGGAGGAAGCCAACCAGCTGTTGCGGGATGCTGCGCTGGCCCGCAAAGTTGTTTTGGAGATCGAGTTTGATGTGGCAGGTGAGTGGGCCACCCAGCTACACACACTCTGGGACCCTGCCCCTCCCTGCTTGATGCTCCCTGAGACTTTGCACAAGCCTAAGTCCTGCACAGGGATGAGAGAGTACCACACAGGAATCAGGAATCGGGAGGACTTAAAGTGGATTGCATGCAGCAGGGACTCCAGGCAGCTGAAGTCAGGACTCTGATCCTGGGAGTCCCATATGAGAATGTCTGGATAGGAAACAGCCTCCCTCTGCCCTCGGTTTCCCCATCTGTCAAATAGTAGAGAACAGAGGTGTGGTATGAATTAGAGACAAGTTATAGAAATGCCTGGATCCAAGTGGGTCACGTTTTGCTACAGCCCCCCCGCCCCCGCACTGGCCAGTAGTCTCCAGCTCTGGCCTCCATCCTGTCTCTGTTCCAAAGACAGCACTCAGCTGTTTAGAACCAATTCATCAGCCTTCTGGGCCTCAACTTTCCTCCTCCGTGAGGTGGAAGCAGCGGGGTAGGGTGGTTTGGATCATTACTCTCTGAGATTGCCTCCTTCCTAACCCAAGAGAAGCCACGGCGGGTGCTAGATGCAGATCTCCGAGCTCTTCTGGAGCCTTGAGTCACCCAGGGCTGTTGGTTTACAGAGTCTGTCATCCCAAGCAGTGGGACCTTCCACGTAAAGTTACCCAAAAGACGCGGTGTGGAGCTGGGCATCACCATTAGCTGTAAGTCCCCTCGTTGTTCTACCTGCTTCATCTTACTACATCTCCACAATGGGATGCAGGCCCATTTTATAGAAGGAAAACTGATGCACATAGAGGTGAGCTGATTTGCTCATATTGCCCATCCCCAAGTGAGGAAGAAATGGGACCAGGAGCCAGTAGTGTCCTCTCCTGACCCCACCTTAAGCAGGGCCCTTGAAAATTATCTTCACAGCCTGTCTCCCCTGCCTCCACAGCGGCCAGCAGAAAGCGAGGGGAACCCCTGATCATCTCCGACATCAAGAAAGGCAGCGTGGCGCACAGGTGGGGTGCCACACGGGCAAGGGTGTGGCTGAAGGGGTGGGGCAGTGTTCATCTGCACGTGGCTCCTCCATCCCCACCTGACTCATGCAGGACTGGCACCCTCGAGCCAGGCGACAAGCTGCTGGCCATTGACAATATCCGCCTGGACCACTGTCCCATGGAGGATGCCGTGCAGATCCTGCGTCAATGTGAGGACCTGGTGAAGCTGAAGATCCGGAAAGATGAGGACAACTCAGGTATGTGCTTCAGAGACCGTGCCCAGTGGCCAGCTGCTGGGGGAGGCTGGAGGACATGTGCAGGAATCCCTGCTTCCCACATCCCCCCCGCCCCCTGCTTCAGGGCCCTCAGGAGCCACTACAAGGCTCCCCAGAGTGTGTGATGTTAGCAGGATATCTGATATCTGAGCGGCTGGTGGGTCCCGCCTGCTCTTGCAGGCTGCAGGGCTGGCCCTGGCACAACAGAGGCAGGCCCGAACTGGTGAGCTGGGAAGGAGAGAAGAAATAGTCAGAAGGGGGTGGTAAGAGGCAGGGTAGTAAGCGGAGTGTGAACCCCATAGTCAAGAGAGAGTCTGTGGCCCTCCCTCTGGAGGAGAAGCCACTGGAGGCCAGCTGCCTTCTCATTCCTCTCTTCCCCACACCCCCGCCTTGTCTCCTGTCCTTCTTTCTTTCCTGATTTAAAAAAGATTTTTTAAAATTTATTTTGCTTTTATGTGTATGCGTGTTTTGTCTGCATGTATGTCAGTGTATCGCGTGCATGCCAGGTGCCCAGGGAGACCAGAAGAAGGAGTCAGATCCCCTGGAAATGGAGTTACAGATGGTTGTAAGCAGACATGTGAATACTGGGAGCTGAACCCTGGTCCTCTGGAAGAGCAGCCAGTGCTCTTAACTCCTGAGCCATCCCTCCAGCCCCTCCTTTCATTCATCTCCTCCTCCTCTCCTTCTCTCTTCGCTTTTAGCCTTCCTCTCTGCCTCCTCCCTCTTCCCTCCTCCCTCCCTTCCTTCTCATTTCTCTTTGCTGTAAATCTTGAGTTGCTGTGGGTGGTATGTGAAATCTGTTTTCAAATCTTGGTTCCATATTCCTGTAATTTTTTGTTTGTTTTTGTTTGTTTGTGTTTTTGTTTTGTTTTTCCTTCCCTTCATGGCATCTGGGCAGCGGGCTGGGAGCCTGAGGTGGCCTCCAGGTCCCCAGGTTGTACCCCGGAAGGCCTGAGCAGGTGTGTTTGAGGGTTCGATGAGGTCACTGGTGTTTGAAGAGTGCTGAGGCTGGGGAGTGCTGCAGCCCACCCCCTCACCCTCAGGCCACCTGTCCACTTGCAGATGAGCAGGAGAGCTCTGGCGCAGTAAGCTACACAGTGGAACTGAAGCGCTATGGCGGACCATTGGGCATCACCATCTCTGGTACAGAGGAACCTTTTGACCCCATCATTATCTCTGGCCTCACCAAGCGGGGTCTGGCCGAAAGGTAAATCAGGACTCAGTGGGGACACAGGGAAGGCCTGGGGACACTCAGGGAGCAGAAGTGGGCCATGGGACCACACAATCTAGATTTTTTTTTTTTTTTACTTCTTCTCTAGCATTGAACAACTCAAGGGTAATCACTTTCTCTCTGAATACCCACTCCCCATCCTTAACATGAATTAATTTTGGTCCAGCCCAGTAGCCAGGGTAGAGAAAATGAGGGCATGGAGGGCGGGGGTTTGGGGGTAAGGGACCACAGCTAAAGGGTCCAGCCAGGGCAGGATAGCTCACCTTCAGCTGCCTCCCAGGGTGGCTGCCCTTAACAATTGCCACTGTGAGGACCCTATGTGTCTGAATATCAGGGGTAGTGCCCCATTGCTTGAATCCCACACTGAGGCTTATCCTGGAACCCTGAGGTTGCTGGGCTGCCACATATTCAGAGTGTCTCTGGGGCTGTCCCAGGGAAGGAGCCCTGAGAGGAAGGCATCTTGCCTGCCCCTGGGTTGGATGGACCAAGGTGGGTAAGTCCCAGCTTCTATATCATCAGTGCAAGGAGCCAGGGCTACCAGAAGGGGCGAGTTCCTCTGCACTGCAGGGCAGGGCAGTGGCCTGAAGAGCACCCAGCACATCTGCCTAGCCAGGGTCCAGACTCAGGCTGGGCTGCTCCTGGAGCACCCTCTGCTGGACTCTACAGAGAATGCAGGGGCCTCGTGGACCATGCGGGTTCCAGAGGGCTGGTGCGGTCGGAGGTTCTTCACAGCCTTCCTGGCAGGGCAGCATGGCCCAGAACAACTGCAGTGTAGTCAGACTCGCCCTCCAAACCGGCTTTCTTTTTTTTTTCAGTTTTAAAAATGTAATACTGTTTATTTAACTTCAAAAACATTTCAGCATTCTAAACATACAAAAAATAACAGAATGTTGCAAATTGCGTTTAGGTCCAGAGGGTTCTTGAACTTCCATTGATGCAGTAGTTCTTTGCTTTGCTGACAATGATGACTGCTACAGTTTCTTTAAAAAGTTTCAAACCTACTGCACTTAACTAAAGAAAAAACTCCAAACACTTCTCATGCCGGCCGACCCCTCCCCCCTTTCCACAACTAAGAATGTCAGCAGAATGCTATGCCACTATATACAAACACAGGACAACCTGAAGCTAAATGGATGCCCACCGCAGTATCAACAGGTCCAGCCTCACAGTGCACGCCCTGAGCTACGGCCCCCTCCAAAAGGCATCTTCCCCTCACAGCCTCCACGCCAAACAAGGAGCATCAAGAATCTGTCTGGGTTGTTGTGTTCTCTTTACAAACTCTAGATATGTACAGTTGACAACTCGGGATTGCTAGCCAATAGCCATATAGTTAACACTACGTTACGAGTTGAGAACAAAATCCAGAAACGTCTTCAAATGCCTTGTCACACCAACAGCAAAGTGCACTGAGTGAGGAGGACGCGAGAGTGCCTTTTCATTTTAAAAATGTTTGGAGCTATGTACAACTTTGATACAGTTTCAGGGCGCTCCGGACACCCACGGCCACTTCATGTAAACCACTGACACTTTGAGAAACTACAATATGATCGTGATCAAATTTTGTAATTAAACCTAACAAGGGCAATAGACACGACTCAAATCAGAGATGTGTCAATCACAGCGCTCTCCTACTCTAAGGTATTCACAAGGAGACAGAGCTTTTATTCATCTTCCTCCTCTTCCTCCTCCTCTTCTTCCTCTTCCTCCTCCTCTTCCTCTTCTTCCACCTTTTTCCGGGCAACTTTAGCAGGACCCTTGGCACCATCAAACTTCCCTTTAGACTTATAGTCAGCAACATCCTTCTCATACTTCTCCTTCAGCTTTGCTGCCTTGGTGACGTAAGGCTGCTTTTCATTGTCACTTAAGTTATTCCACATCTCACCCAGCTTTTTTGCCACATCTCCAATGGAGATGCCAGGGTTTGTGGATTTGATCTTGGGGCGGAATTCAGAGCAGAATAAGAAAAATCCAGACGGAGGTCTTTTGGGGGCATTCGGGTCCTTCTTCTTCTTGCCTCCTTTAGCTGGTCCATAATCTTTCATCTCCCGATCATAGCGGACTTTATCTGCCTTTGCCATTTCATCAAACTTCGATTTCTCTTTGCTAGACATGGTCTTCCACCTCTCAGAGCACTTCTTGGAGAACTCGGCAAAATTGACGGGAACCTCTGGGTTTTTCTTCTTATGTTCTTCCCTGCATGTCTGCACGAAGAAGGCATAAGCAGACATCTTGCCCTTTGGTTTCTTGGGGTCACCTTTAGCCATCCTGACTGTATTGTTCGCTAGTCTCCAAAACCGGCTTTCTAGTGGCCATATTCAAAAAGCTAACTGAGAATAAACGACTCTTAGATGTATATGCATTATAACATGTAATCAGTATGCATGTTCTAAAGTTAACATGCAAAGTAATGGGTTTCATGATAACGTTTTCATAAGTATATGCCACCGTTACACTTGGTTCCTTCTCCTCTCCTGACTCCACGGCCACGCCCTGCCCATCGCCCCTCCTCACTTTTTCTGACCCCCTTTTCTTCCCTTAAATATCCCCACTCCTGTTCAGGTCTCAAGTATCCATCCATTAGCCTATATTTTTCTGTTCCCCTGATCCCTTAAACCTGATTTTTATCTTATCATCTTTACACTTGATCTTAGCCAAAAGGCGGAGAAGCGATTATCTTATCATCTTTGTAACCCCTCCCTATATATAATTTTAAATCTAGCTTCTACATAAGAGAGAAAGTGATTTGTCTGAGTCTGGCTTATTTTGTTCAACTTGATTACTTCCATCTATTTTCCTCCAATTTTCTCTTTTCTTTTCGGGTACATGACTAAGGAGTGGTTGTCCTGACACCCACTAGGTAGACCAGGCTGAGCTTAAACTCATAGAAATCTGCCTGCCTCTGCCGCCCAAGAGCTGGGATTCAAGGTGTATGCCACCATTTTAGGCATCTATTTTCAGTTTTTTGAGAGGCCTCAACAATGACTATCTTAGAGAGCTGCAGCTGAGCCTGTGCTACATAGCAAGTCCTGTCTCAGAACAAACAAAGAGGAAGAAGGTGACCCTGAGTTGAATCAGCAGAGGTATAAAGCACAGAGTCCCAAGGAGACTTGCCCCATTGAAGTTCTGAGGCTGGCGTAGATCCCTCACTCCTCTTTCTCTCTCCTCCCTCCCTGGTTCCTTCTCCTCTCACCTCTCTGAGACAGGACCGTATGATCTGCCGTCCCCCAGTCTCTGGAACACTGGGAATACCAGAGCGAACCCACTATGCCTGACTTTGCTTTCTCCTACTGCACAGCTGGGGCCAGCCAGGCCCATGCCTTGGGGCCTCTGTGGGGTATTGAAAGGCAAGACCCACACCCTCTGAGGCCCTGAGCATCTGGGTCTCATTTTTGCTCTCTGTCCACTCCTCAGGACTGGTGCCATCCATGTCGGGGACCGGATACTGGCCATCAACAGTGTGAGCCTCAAGGGCCGGCCCCTGAGTGAGGCCATCCACCTTCTGCAGGTGGCTGGGGAAACGGTCACACTGAAGATCAAGAAGCAGCTGGACCGTAAGCCTTGCCCCTTCCTGGGGACTTCCTGACCTATGGAGGAAGGGCAGTCATGGGTCAGGCTGTGTGCTACCAATGGGGTGGGAGTCCCTGGACCAGCTGAGGAGGAGGCTTAGAGAGAGGAGAGTTGTACCTTAGTGGCACAGTGCAGTATCGGGTACATTCTGGGTCCAAACCATGTTCCTTGTCAGTCCCTGTCTCTTCGGGTTCCTGCATGTCCCTGTCCCCTGTATGTGCTGCAGTTTACCTGAGTCTTGGGGGCCTTGTTTTAATCTGGGCTTCCTGGCTGTTCACCATATGGCCTATTGCTAAGCCTCCCAAGCCTCAGTTTTCCCACCTGTGGGATTTACTTACTTGTATGTCCCACGCGCATGGCAGCAGCCAGATTGTCAAGCACCTGGAAGTTCACAGACGTGAGGGAAGTGGGGCTCACAGGAACTCTGTGTCTCTGAGGTCAAATGTGATACCCCTTCCCTTCCCAGGTCCCCTCCTCCCCCGCCAGTCAGGCAGCCTCAGTGAGGCCAGTGATGTGGATGAGGACCCCCCTGAGGCCCTCAAGGGAGGCTTGCTGACAACCCGCTTCTCACCTGCTGTACCCAGCGTGGACAGTGCTGTGGAGTCCTGGGGCAGCTCTGCCACAGACGGTGGCTTTGGGGGCACAGGTAACAAAGCAGGGACCTTGGACAAGCTTTTATGAAGGTGTTGCTACTGCCTGCTCTTCCTGGGACCTCCTCTCCCTGTTAGCCTTTTCCTTCTGAGAGGTTTCCTCTGGGCATCCTGACTAACTCCATCCTTCACCTGCCCCCCAGTCCTGTCTTTCCTCTCATGAACTGGGGACAGAACTGTCTCTCTCCTTATCCCCATGCCTTGCACACAGTGGGTCTTAAGACATATTTGTTGCACCCAGATGAAGATAAGGCAGACCACGACTGCCTTGCCCATGTGGCTAAGGCCCACTGGTGCTGCCCTCTGGCTTGTGGTTGAGGCTCAGGGAGTTAGCTTAGAAGCCTCCATTGGTTCTTGGTGGATCGCCACTCCAGTTCACAGTTAGGGCCTTTGGCTCTCTCTCCCAAGCTCCAGGCAGTATCTCTGAACCCATCCTGGGACTCCTCAGGTAGATCTGGGTTCAGTCAGAAAAGAGGCCCTTTAACAGGCCTGCCTATGGGACTGACCGTGGTCCTGGAACCTCACTATTGACTGATGATGTTCCTAGGGGCTTGCTAGGGTAACAGGGACTCCTGGGACTCAGTGGTCACTTTGGCCCAAGAAAAAGCACAGACATGCCCACTGGCATCCAGTTGCTGGGAATGAGGGAGGGCAAGACAAGGACAAAGAGAAGGTCCACGTCCCTCTCTCCATCCGCCAGGCTCCTACACTCCGCAGGTGGCAGTCCGGAGTGTGACTCCCCAGGAGTGGCGTCCTAGCAGACTGAAGAGTAGCCCCCCACCCCTTGAGCCCCGGAGGACGAGCTACACACCGGGTCCCTCTGATGAAAGCTTCCCAGAGGAGGAAGAGGGGGACTGGGAGCCACCAATGAGGTCTGTGGTGGGAACACTTGTGGGGCTGGTGGGGGTGGGAGGGGTAGCCAGAAGGTAGCAACACCAGGAGGGGGGAGTTAGGAGGACGGAAGAGCATTCCTGGCCTGGGGAACGGATCTGGGCCGAGTGTGTCTGGAAAGAATGCACTGTGGAAGGATAGCAGCAGACGCGTTCTAGCTGGGCAGCAACCTGACTTGTTCATCCTGGCTTTATGAATAGCTGTCTTCAGAAATACAACACCAGACTCAGGATTTGAACCCAGACCCCTACTCAGATCCGGTTACATGAAGCATGACTCCCAGTTCACAACCACCAGCCCAGGGTTATGCATGTTGCATGTTTGTAGCTGGGCTCACATAGCAGCCAGCTTCTACAGAGTGGGTCCCCACAAGAAACACCTGCGCTGTTCTCCTTAAATGCATAGCTAGGCCTTTGAGAAGTGAAGACTTGGTAAATCACAGTATGACTAAAGGCTAAGGGTTCTGGGAGCTAGCAGAGCGGCACAAAGACTGTAGTGCATCCTGTAAGCTTGGTGTTGGCTGCTGATGGGCCACACAGTGTGGGCTAGCCGGATGGGTACTGCCCACCCCTCCCCAGCACAAATATCCCATCTTCTCCATCCATCTGTGTCCTGACTGGTTCTGGCTCTGTCCTGTCACTGTCCCGTGGTGCCATGTGTCTGGGTGGGGCCAGGGACTGTCTTCTGGGGCTATCCCATGGATCTTTCTGTCTGTGTCTGTCTTCTATCTGTCCGTCTGTCTTTCTTCCCAGGCGTCCTGTGTCACCGCTCTCCACCCCGTCTCATCTGCCCCTGTTCTAATTGGCCACCAACAGTCTTGGTCGCCTCTAACTGCGTCTCCCCCACCCCATTCTGTGTCACCAACCACTGCCCTGGGGCCCCAGCACTGCCACCGAGGACACCCGCCTGCCTGCCTGCCTGTCCTATGGCCCCCGGAGCCCAGCACTGGGCCCTGGGCAACGAAGACTCCTCAGGCCCAGCTCACCCACCCTCCCACCTGCCAGGAGTTGACGCTGTGGTTCCTGTTGCAGCCCAGCCCCCGGCCCCGCCCGAGAGGAGGGTTTCTGGAGAGTGCTTGGAGAGGCTCTTGAAGACCTGGAGTCCTGTGGTCAGTCTGAACTGCTAAGGGAGCTGGAGGTACTGTCACCCGGCCAAGGGGGCTGTGGGGGGATCATGTCTAGACACCCTGGAGGGCTGGGGAAGGCCAGCATCAATGGGGTCATGCTCGTGTGTCACCTGGATAGGTAGTACCTATATGTCTTGTTGCTGTGACAAATTACCTGACAAAAGTTACTTCATAAAGGAAGGATTGAGGCTGGAGATGACACAGTGGTTAAAGCACTTACTTGGGTCCTGAAAAACCAGGGCGAGCATGGCACCTGCCTGCAAATTCTGGCCTAGCCATTATGGATGAGCTCTGGGGTTGATTGATTGAGGGAGATACCCTGTTTCAATAAATGAGATGAAAGAGCAGTCGGGGGTAAGTCTGGACAGCAACCTTGGGCTCCACGTGCACTCAGACATCCATGCCTGTGCACCCCCATACATGCACACATCCCCATACAAATATGCATTATCATAGCCAGGAAGTCACAGTAGTGGGAGCTTGGGCTCACTGGTCGCTGCACCTGCAGTGAGGAAGCAGAGACCCGAAGGCTGTGTGTACCTCTATTTTTCTGCTTTGATTCAGCCCATGGGTCGGTGCCACCCACATTCAGAGTGCGTCTTCCCACCTCACGTAACCCACTTTAATGCACAGGTCCACAAGTTTTTCTCCGGCTGGCTCTGAACCCTGTCAGGTTAACTTAGATCAGCACTAATGAGTCCAGAGTCTGTGCTCTCACCTGGGCACCCACCCTGGGTGTAAAGCGGTCTTTACACACAGATGGGTGTGAAGGACGTGCAAACACAAGCAGAGGATCTTCAGGAAGTCTGAGTGTGTGCATGGAGGTGCCCTGAGGCCATCCTGCTGTTTTTGTGACTGTGCTCATGTGATGTGGGTGGCGAGGGGCCACAGGCCAGCTGTGGGTGAGGACGCCATCACTCACATGTGGTGCAGGGGGATAGACAAGTCCATTCTGAGTTCAGTTTGGGGAGCAACGGGAAGCTCTGCTTCATCTGCACTACCCCTCCACTCCCACCCCTACCCCCACCCCATTTTTTTCTACTATTGTGGATTGGTGCCATACCCCCTTTCATCAGATTTTGCCAATAACCAGGCTAACAAACAAAAAACCTGTTTTAATTTTTCCATCTCTTCCAATTGTTTTGTCTTGCTCATTTTGACATTCATTTTCTTAGACTTCTCTCTCTCTCTCTCTCTCTCTCTCTCTCTCTCTCTCTCTGTGTGTGTGTGTGTGTGTGTGTGTGTGTGTGTGTGTGTGTGTGTGTGTAAAGATGCCTGTCCTGGTTTCTTTGCTGTTTAATCTCTAATCTTCTTTCTTCATACAATACATTTTCAAAGCTATGAGTTGACCTGTAGGTGCTGATTTGACTGCACCCTACCAGTTTTGTTTGTGGGACTGTCTACTTGGTATCTAGTATTTTAATGTTTTCCACTGTCGTGTTGATATAAACCCTTGAAATCTGCACAAATGAATGCTGGGGTTGCGCTAGTCAGGGTTTCTACTGCTGTGATAAACACCATGACCAAAAGCAGCTTGAGGGTGGGGGGTTTCTTTCATCTGACTCTTCTACATTATATAGTACATTGTCCAGGGGAGTCAGGGCAGGAACCTGGAGGCAGGAGCTGATGTTGAGGCCATGGAGAAGCTCGGCGTGTTCCTCATGGCTTGCCTAGTTGGCTTTGTTGCACAGTCCAGGACCATCTACCCAAGGATGGCACCTTCCATGGTGACCTGGGACCTCTCACAACAGTCACCATCAAGAAAATGTCCATAGGCTTGTCCACTGCCCAGTCAGATGGGGACATTTTCTCAACCAAAGTGCCATCTTCCCACATGACTCTAGCTTGTGGCAGTACAGGGCGTCTAACTAGTTGCTTTCTTTAATCTGTCTTCCACTGCACCAAGCCTCTCCTTGGCTGTATTTTATTCCAATATTTAATTTGTTTCCTAGAAATTATGTTTTAATTTCTACATCTTTTATTTTCTTAACACCTCTCTCAGCTTTTCAACATCTCCAGGTTTTTCCTTCTTAATGTCTTTTTACTTTTTAGCTTTTTACCTCTCTGTATGTTTTAGACAGACTTAAAGTTCCTCTGGCATTTTCCAATGGTTCCATCCCTGAGGGTGCAAGTTCTCCTATCTGTTGTGTTAATGGTCAGAGTGTGGGCTCACCTATCTGTTATCTTTACCACCACTGTTCAGTTTCACCTATCAGCTGGGCCTATGCTCGAGTTGGCAATTCAACTTCATTGTTGGAACTACTTTAGCTACAATTGCCTAAGGACTCTGTACTCTGTGGTACTGGAGAGTCTCTGAGCTATCAAGTCTTTGAACTTCACTAGTTTCAAAGGTTTGGAACATTACATTCTCAGCTTGATGTTTCTGCAATACTGAGGAAGGTTTAACTCCACATTCATGAAGAGGTGAAGTCATCCCAAGTCTCCCCCCCCACCCCCAAGCCCAGCCGTGGTGCTGCATGTGCTGGCAAACAGACACTTTTTTGATCCTACCCAGCAATGAGATGACACAATTTCCTGCTTTGAGTCAGCAATTTTTCCCTGAGCGATACCCAGCTGCTAACGTACATTTCAGATCTATTATCTTCCTCTTCCTCGGGTTTCTGAATTCTATAAATAAATGGAAATAAATGAATAAATCCCTTTTACTCATACCTGTCTTCAAACAAATGTTTACGTTCATCTAAGTCTCTCTGTAGCTGGATGGAAATGGGAGTTAACCTCTATTGGCTCAGTCTATGTATTACCTGGATGTTCTAAGGATCCAAGGACTAGGGTGTGTGTGTGTGTGTGTGTGTTTGTGTGTGTGTGTGTGTGTGGTGTCTGTGCACATGTGTGTATTGTGTGTGTGTGTGCATGCTCGTGTGGTATTGTGTGTGCACATGTGTGTATTGTGTGTGTGCATGTGTGTGTTCATGTGTGTGTTCATGTGCATGTATGTGTGCATGTGTGTGTGCGTGTGTGTCTGTGTGTGTGTGTCTGTGTCTAAGTGAGTGAGGGGGTAGAGGATAAGCCCTTTCATTCATTGCCAGAAGTTGGGCAAGTTCATCAATTGCTCTCCCCCTTGTTTTTTCTTAAATATTGTTTACTTGCCAGGCATGGGAGTACACACCTTTAATCCCAGCACGCAGGAGGCAGAAGCAGGCTGATCCCTGAGTTTGAGGCCAGCCTGGTTTACAGAATGAGTTCCAAGACAGCCAGGGCTACACAGAGAAACCCTGTCTCAAAAACTCACAAAAACAAACAAACAAGATTTGTTTATTTTTATGTGTTTGAGTGTTACCTGTGTGTGTGTGTGTGTGTGTGTGTGTGTGTGTGTGCGCGCGCGCGCGCCTGCACACACTTGCATGCCTTGCATGTATGTAGTTCCCACAGAGGCCAGAAAAAAGGCATCAGAAGCTCTGTAACTGAAGTTACATAGATTGTGAATGCCCTGGGGTGCTGGGAACTGAATCCAAGTCTGCAAGAACAGTCAGTACTCTTAACCACTGAGACATCTCTCCAACCCTCCCACCTTCTAGTTAGAGATAGGGTCTCTTACTGAACCTGGAGCCCCAGGTTTGGCTAGACTATCTGGCCAGTGAGCCCCAGGGCTCAGCATTCCCATCCCCCTTGTAGCTGTAGAATTCTAGGGCTTTATCTAGGGTTCTTAGGGCCTTGGGTTCTTGGCCCCTCAGGCTTGTGCACACACTTTCCCCATTGAGCTACCTTTAAGGACTTGTGTCCCAAGATGTCAAGTCCTGGCTTTTCCTAGTGAACCCTAGCTCTCCAGGTGATGAGGACTAGTAAGAGATGTGCAAAAGGCACCTGCATCCACTCTACCAAGGTTCTCCCCCTGGGGCCCTAGCTCCCTCCCCCTCTCCTTCCTAACAACTCTGTTGGCCCTAAGACAGTTGCTTTCTTAGTCTCCCTTGCACTTGGAAGATCATCAGTGCCAGGCAGAGCTATACACCAGAGTGGAAACTCAGATGCCATGATGGACATGGAGAGAAATGTCTAGACTAGAGAGGAGGTACCTGTGTGCCCAGGAAGCTGAGGATCACAATGGAAAAGGCTCGCCCTCCTACTTTGGCACTTCTTTTCAGCTCACACTCACACACTGGGCCCTTCTGACTCCACCCACTGCCCCAGCCCATCCCACAACCCTATTCCTTTCTCATCTCCATCTTTGTCCAGATGACCCTTCCTTTGACTTTTGCTCAGCACCTCCATGCTCCCACCATGTCCTTCCTGGCCACCATTCCTACCTAAATACACACATCTGTTCCTGTTACCTTCTTTACCAATTATTTGCTCCAGAGTTTCCCCGTTGTCACCATGGGATAAAAAGTTACATACTTACTGTAAGCTCTAAGTCCCTTACCTTCCAGGCTTTCCCATGGTTCATCTTTGCCATGTCTCCTCTGCCAGGGGCACTCTTATCTTCCCTTCCTGCTCTTTGAGATATTGGTTCTGGAGGCATCACTGACTTTTCTCTCTGTCCTAGACTCCCACTTCCCATGTGCCTTGCTGATACGAGCTGAGGCACAGAACCCTCACTGTGGGAGTCAGCCTGAGTTCAAATTCTCTCACTAAACCTATTTGTCTTTAAAAACAGAAGTGGCTCGATACTACACAACAGGAGATAACTTAAACTTGTAATTGCTGAGAACCGAGCCTAGCACAGAGCAGATGCTAATCTGCCACTGACCCCACAGAGGCTCTCATTCTGATCCTGTGATTGATCAAGGGCCCTGAGGACAGGGACCTCATTCCCACCCACTGGGCTCACCCTGTGACCGAGTGCCTGCCTGACAGAGCCGGATGGAGTAAGTATACCGTATCTGACTGACAACCATGTCCCCACAGGCTTCCATCATGACAGGCACTGTGCAGTCTGTGGCTGTGGATGGCAGGCCTGGCTCTCGACCCTGGCGCCGGAGCCGGGAAGTTCGAACATCCCCTGAAGACCTGCAGGAGCTACTGCTGCCAACACCCCTGGAGATGCACAGGGTTGGTGTTAGGGGCTGCAAGCAGGCATGACATATGGACACTGGGGGCCTCGTATCAAGAGAGTACTTAGCATACTACTGTAGACAAATGACAGATATCACCTTCCCGCCCTACTTGCATCTCTTGCTCCTATGTGTATCTATATGAAGACTAAGACATTAGGGTACATACCAAGTCCAGGATTTTGCCCAGGGTAATGAAAACACAATGCTCTCTTGCTCCTTATTCTAAGGGACCCCTTAGGTCTGGTATCTGCAAGCTGCATATGGCAAGGTGAATGCCATAAGGCACAGGAGGCTCAACAGGCTACTGAGAGCAGCTTGGAGTATGGCCAGTCAATAGGCTGGGCCTGAATCCCAGGGACATAACGGGGTTTGGAGCAAAGGTCACCCCTCCTTCCCCCAGGTGACCCTGCACAAAGACCCGGTGAGGAACGACTTTGGTTTCAGCGTCTCAGATGGCCTCCTGGAGAAGGGTGTCTATGTCCACACTGTGCGCATTGACGGACCAGCTCAGCTTGGAGGCCTGCAGCCCTTTGACCGTCTCCTGCAGGTAACTCAGAGGACCCTGAAGCTGGCCCAGGGCCAGAGCTCTATTCTGTAAGTGTTCATGGAAAGGCCAATGGGATGAGTCAGGTGAGGCTGCTCACATTAGAGCTGAGATCCCATTGGCTGTTGACTCCTTGGGTGATGGAGGGCCTGCTTGTCTAGTTAATTGTCCCTCTGAGACACATGACCTCCTAAGGCTCCATGCATAGGAAATCACCTTGCTTTTCTGCCGTCACTCCAAAACATTATATGACAGGTCCCTTCCCAACCCACTGGCCAGAACAAGTCATATGATCTAACAGAAAGGAATGCTGGGAAAGAAAGCTTTGCCTAACTTGGCCTCCCTAGACTCCCCTTCCCTTGCTGGAACTGTTTTGGTTCCTTTGTTATATTTGTTCTAAATGCACCTAAATTTTGTTTTCTCCTGTTTCTGGGTGGGTGCAGGACTTCATTTCAGGAAAATCACAGTTTTGATGTTGCAATGAAAAACATGGTCTCACCTCAAAGGGAACAAGAGAGTCCACGCTTGAGCCATTAGTGCTTGAAATCAATACTTTTTTGTTTTGTTTTTTAAAATATTGGTGGATATATCAGGTAGGCTGGTGACAGCAAATCAGAAATACATGTTTTAGGCCCCAGATGCCATCTGATGCCATCCTTAGTTTTGAGGGCTTGGTGGAAGCTAGTGGTCACTTGATCATTGAAAGGATGTAGGCTGGAGAAATGGCTCAGCGGTTAAGAGCACCGACTGTTCTTCCAGAGGTCCTGAGTTCAATTCCCAACAACCACATAGTGGCTCACAACCATCTGTAATGGGTTCTGATGCCCTCTTCTGGTGTGTCTGAAGACAGTGACAGTGTACTCACATATATAAAAATAAATAAATCTTTTTTAAAAAAAGGGATGTTAGGTCAGGCATAGGTGGACAAGGAATGACTTATTCAGGGGGAGCTCAAGATAACCTTCAAGCTTTGATCCTGGAATAGTCCAGTCTCTCTCCAGCTTTAGCCAGTCTTATAGGTGCAGCTTTTCTCCAGAAGGTTCATTCACAGGGACTCTGTCCCTTGGTTGTGTACTGTGTAGGTCAACCATGTTCGCACTCAGGACTTTGACTGCTGTCTGGCGGTACCACTCCTGGCGGAGGCTGGGGACATCCTGGAGCTGGTGGTCAGCCGTAACCCACTGGCACAGAGCCGCAGGACACCAGGAGCACCAGGCCCCAGTAGTCCCCAGATGCTCTGAGGTCATTATGAAGCTCAGCTAGAGGAGTGGCCCCCAGTCATCCACTTCTGGTCTGCAGACTCCACATCCATCGAGTGGCATCTTCAAGTTGGATCTCAGAGAACCCCATGGGAAAGGTGCCATCCCTGCTGCTCAGTCAGGAGAGCCCAGCTCCCTGCACAGTCATCTCAGAGCAGCAAGAGGTGTGGGGAAAGCCCAGCTCAGTGTGGGAACTCGACTGAGCTGCCAGTGTTTCCCATCTTGGGAAGTGAATAAGCAGAAGGTGGACAATCCTGGTCTGTGGCAGGAGGCATTCGGCAACCCAGCTGTATAGATGGCACCCAGTGCACAGGCATCCTGCCACCAGGAAAGATATGGCACAAGAACAGTGTCCTCCCTTCTCCCAAATGGTGGTGTTTTGAGAGCCTCCAGCATCAGTGACCACACTGAGGAACCCCAGTTAGGAACATCTGGGGTACCAGAGAGTGCTTGCCCTTTCCTTCAGGTTGGCCGTACAATCATTTCTGTTTCGTGGGTGATTCTGAACCCCAGAGCAGAGCTGTGGTCATCATTACCCTCCTGCGCCACAAAACCTTAGCCCAAGGACCCGTCCAGAGAAGGGCACTGCTTGAGTCAAAAGGTCCAGGAGAATCTGCTCACCTGGCATTCCAACAGATACCATGGAAAATAAGGCTGAGCCACGGCTGTGCCCCTGATCCCATCCGTGGAAAAGGGGAAGAAGAAAGAAGCTGAAATGGAGGGAGGTTGGGCTGAAGGACAAGACAGTAGCGAAAGGGAGCAGTGTCCAGAGAGACTACTCAAGGAAGTCCCCAGCATCCCTTAACTCGGGGTTCCTCCATCTCTGCCAAGCAGAACCCTTCCAGCTTCAAGCAGGACTCAAGACACCTCCCAGTGGTCTGGGCTGGTCTGACAATTGGCTTCCTGTTTGCCCAGCTCAAGGTCCCAAGGACCCAGGGGCCTCCAACCCTACCCCATCACCCCTCTCTGCCCTTGAAGCTCATTGCCCAAAAGAACTCCCTGTTGAAGAGGACAGACAGGGTCCTAAGAAGCCATTCCTTTCCCTGGTTCCCTTCTTGGCTGAGTAACCTTGAGTGAATCTGACAGACACAGGGCGAGCTCCAGCTGCCCACTCAGACCCTTCAGCTCTCTGAGTCTCCTCAGCTTCCCCCATACCCTGCCCTTCATGATGGCCTCTCCAGGGACCCTTATGCCTGGGTCCAGGTAACCCAGTGTCTCTACTTTCACTGCCCACCCATCATGGGCACCAAACGAACTAAGACCTTCAGCTTCCAGGGCAGGCAAATGGCACAGCAGAGAGGAGACTCCTGGCCATCAGCACACCCGATGCTGTGTGACCTTGGGCAGATGGCTCAGCCTCTCTGGATTTCTGGTGTGTGGCATGGCTGACTGTACCGTGAAAGCCTCTTAGTTTGGGAAATCTGTATCCCACTTAAAGACTCCAGGTTCCGAAAATGCAACCACTCGACCACTGCCCTCCCCTCGGGCTGAGGCTCTCCCATCCTCCCAGATGTATGCAACTAGGCCAAGCGGTGGACCTCCTGGCCGTGGCCTGAGGCCTTCTCATATGCAATATCCCCCCTGGCTTCTCACAGGGCTGTTTGCCCCACACAACATCCCTAGCCCCCTCCCTCGTGAGCATCCTGCCTGCCTATGCATTTTGGGTACCTCCCCTGTGACACCCACCCCCAGAGCTGTATTTTTCTCTGGCTAAGATTAGAACATATTCCTTGTAAAGTATTTTTCTATGCCGGTTTTCTTAGGGCTCCCAGGGAGCACCCAGCACACCCATGGCACCACTGCACAGGCTGTTCCTAGTCTGTCTGGGGCCCACGTATAAATCTTATGTCCCACCAGGCATCGCAGTGACTGGGGGGAGGTTGAGTGCTATTGGGGTGATTTTTGTAATAAAATTGGTTAAATGCACAAAGTAGGTTTGTTTGCTTTATAAAAATAGCAGGCTGGCAAGGTTCAGCTTCTGTGTGTATCTTGTAGCCTCTCAACTTCTTTTCATTCATTCATTCATTCATAAAGTGGTCTGTGGAGCTGAAGAGATGGCTCAGTGGTTAAGAGTTCTTGGTTCTCTCAAAGAGGACCTGGTTCCCAGAACCCACGTGGTGCCTCACAATCATCTGTGACTCCATTCCCAGGGGACCTGATACCCTCTTTGAGCCCTGTAGGCATTAGGCACACATGTAGTGCATATATATACACACACATACATACAGGCAAAACATTCATACACATAAGATGAAAAAAATAAACAAAAGGTACTGGCCCATTTTGGGGGCTGGAGAGATGGTTTGGTCCTTAATTGTTTACTGCTGCTCTACCAGAGAACCTGGGTTCAGTTCCCAGCACCCATATTAGGCATAAAGACCAGTTGAAGACACCACCTACTGGAACAGAGAGAGTGGCCAGGCTGAGGAGAGCTGCAGCCCAGACAGGGCTTCTCTGAAGGGGTGATAATTAGGACACAGATCTAGACAAAGTGTCCCAGGCTGGGGGGGGGGGGCAGCTTGGAGGAGGGGAGCCTCAAGTGCAAAGCACCCATGATATAAATGAGTCTAGCAGGTTCTAGGACCCAGAGGGGTAGAGGCACTGGAAACTAGGCTGTGGAGTAGGGTGTGTCTAGTTTGTGCAGCCAGGAGATCTTTGGCCTTGATGATGGGAAGTGCCAAGTGGGTAGCCTGGAAGTCTACCTGGAAGTGGCTGTTGCTCCTAAGTTGCAAAGACCCAGGGCAAAGTAGGTTCACGGGTTCTGGGGTCCAGAGAAACAGGGCCAGGCCTGTGGAATGGAGGAAATTTGCAGATCTAAAGGCAGATAGAAGCTGTTCCCTCTGGGTGTCAGTACAGAGGAGTGAGGGCCAGCACCATCCACACAGCCTATATGCCAAGCACAGCTTTGAGCACTTTGTAAGAACTGGTGGGATCCTCCTAGCTGCAGGGGAGGACTCTGTATACATTACAGAGGAGGAACCCAGGCATTAGAAGAAGGTTAAGTGATTTGCCTGAAGGTGTACAGGTAGTTGGTGTAGGGTGGATCCAGGGTCCAAACACAAGCCAAATGGCTGAGACACACAAAGGGAGGGAGGCAGACACATGCTGGCAGAAAGGCAGTGGGAATGTGACACTGTCTATGAAACCAGCCAGAGCAGACCCATAGTCCTGACCCACCCCAGATCTGGGTGGGAAGTCTATGTACCCCGGAACAAACCCCTTGTCTGGGAGCTTGCTGTCAGCAGCTCTCATCTCGGTGGATTCAAGGAGCATCCTGTATATGAAAACCTCAAGTCCAAAATGCCCCACAGTCTGCAACTGAGAGCATCGACAACCCCAACACAGTGAAACCCCAACACCTGAAATAATGTAAACCCAGCCAAGACAAAGGAGCTGTCAGACCTGAGGGGAAACCAATTCCATGACCGTCTGCTTAGAGCAAGCTCTACTAGAACTGGCCAGCCAGCTCCTGCTCTGAAAGTCAGGGTTTCAGAGGGCACCACCTCATTGTCAAAATGGAAGGGTTAAGATTGACCCAAATAAAACAAAACAGCTGCCAAGATAATTTCTTGTTAGCACCTGGACAGAAGGGCTCAAGGCTGCCCGTGAGAAGTGCAAGCATGCATCATGTGCAAGGGGAGGCATCAATGTATCTGGGAAGACACATTTTCATAGGGCAATCTTATGTCACACGTTCAGTTTAGCAAGGCAAAGGAGTGGGTACATATCATGGGGTCACTAGTTCCACATAAGTTGAAAAACATGCTCTTCAGGATACATTAGGCTTAGGAAATGGAAACTTAACCATGTGAGGTGTGACTAGTAAGTAAGTGAATAGTTAGTAAGAATGTATAACAGTGTAGCTCCTGCACAACAATGTGGCTCCTGCTTTGTTTCACAGCACTAGGCTGTGGGTGGCAGTGGCCGAGTCCAGGTCATATGCTTGGCTTACAAGCACCAAGTTTGACCAAAACCCATGTCAAAAGGTCAGGCCTCGGGAACACTCAGTGGTTGGAAGCTCTTGCTGCATTTCCAGGAGGTCAGGTTTGGTTCCCAGCACCTACATGGGCAGCTCACAACTATCTGTTAACTCTCTCTTCCAGGGGCTCTGATGCCCTCTTTCAGTCTCTGTGGGCACTGCACAGACCAACACCAAAGGCTAGATGCAACAGATCTTGCAATCTCATAGCTGGGGAGAAGAGATAGTGAATCCCTGGGACTCCCGGGCCAGCCTGTTCTAATTAGCCAGCCCTAAGCTAGTGTCTGAAAAAAATCAAGGTCAGCAAATGCTCTTAACAGCTGAGCCAGCTCTCCACCCCCAGTGAAATCCCTTTACGAACTGTAAGGGCTTGCCAAAATGTAGAGGTGAACTGGCCACTCTGAAACACACCAGACGTTCTTGGATTTTAAAAAGGAAATGTTTATTGTTGTGTTACAAGGTGATTATAAACTCCTCTAAAAAAAGCAAAGATGGATTTAAAATATCAATATACATATTCATCTAAAAAGCAAAAGAGGAAAAATAAAACCGAAACCCTGCAAAATGCGGGGTCGTTGTAATTAAACATACACAGAGCTTGTATACTGCAAGACAGGTCACACACCAAGGATCCTTCAAACACAAACGCTCCTCCCCTTCTTGATTGGTTTCAGGTTTTTTTTTTCTTTGTGTGAGTGTGTGTGTGTGTTGTGTGTGTGCGTGTGTGTGTGTGCATTTGTTTTTTTGTTTTTTGTTTTTTACAAAAGTTTAAAATATCTTAAAAATATTTTGAAGTTTTTAAAAAATGTCCTGATGAGCCAGACATATTTCTGAAGGAGGCAAAACCCACGTTCTCAGCTTTTCTCTTGTGCTAAATACAGTCACAGTTGTTAGGGATTGGAAAGATTGTTTTTAAAAAAAAGAAAATGGAACTACCATCTCATTTTGAAGCCAAATATATAACAAGATGCTCTGTCCTTCAGGGAACATGCCAGAACATGCCTGTAATGACAATGACACCACTCCTCCCTCCCAGAGAGCATGGACAGCCAGTTTCCTGGGAAGGCCTGGCTCCTAGGCGCTCAGATGGAGGAGGGGAGAAGGGAGCCCTGCTCTGGCTTCCGGGATGCCCCTCTCCATCCTGGAGTATCTGGGTTTTGTTGTGTGTGTGGTTTGGGGCTTGATGAAGGAGGGGGTGTGCACACAGAGGTATTTACAGTGTCCATAAGGACAGGGGTCTCAGGTTTGAGTGGGACTATGAGGGGCCTTCTCTAAGGTGCCTTCCTGGCTTGTGTCTGCATCTTGGAGAGAGGAACTGGGCTGGCACCTGTTAGCCTGGTTGCTAGAGCATCCCCCCGTCCCAAGAAGCAGGACTGGAATGCTGTCGGCCATGGCGGTGACACCCTGTGATAGAGAAAGCCCCTTCCTGTGCAGAGGCACGTGCTGCTTTCTCCTCATGCGTTGCCACGGTCTGCGTGGCTTTCCATGGTAGGGTATGGAGCTGAGGTGAGGACTGGAGGCCAGAGGCAGAGAGGGAAAAGAAACCCTCTCAGGCAACTTCCTGCATAGCCTTGGGCTACATGGAGGTCAAAGGCCTGCCCATACACCCTAGCTAAGGCTCTTCACACTAGTGATGTCTTTGGCCCTCAGTTTCCTGTGGTATAATTTGAGGGGAGGGTGTATCAATTCCTAGTTCCCAAAGGCTTTGGAGGAGAAAGGAAGGAAGGAAGGGTGGCACGGGGCCGGGGTGAGCAGGGCGGTAATGTCGGGCACACGTGGGTATTGCTCTGTGTTCCATGAAAATGGAGCAAGGGCCCTCATCAGCTCTGGCCTTTGGTTGACAGGGAAGGCTTGTCAGTTTATTTAGACAATGCCCTGGACCTGCCTTCCCTCTACTAAGTCTTGGAGAGCCTGAAGCTACAAATGACTCAAATGTCCAGTTCCACTTAGCTCACAGTGTAAGTCCCCACACTAGGCCTATTCCCCTGATTACATAAGTGCCTTGGATCAGGGCCCTCTGGGGCTGCCCACAGTGCCCAGCAGGGACCCTCCACTTGGGAGGTCACATCACTCTTAGGGCCAAATAATATCTCCCAGGGTCTCCTGGGCCCACCTAACGTCCTCATCTAAATCAGGCAATGTCCCTTGCTTCCTGTCTCCATTTGACAGGCAGGACAGGATCTGGCCTGTTCCAGGCAAGGGCTGGTTGGTGAACAGCTTAGCCCTCTCTCCAGGAGGCAGGCGGACCAGAGTCACGAGCTCTACTTCAAAATGTTACTTACATGCAGACGTGAAAAGACAAGCATCACAATAAGGGTCATCAGGGGCAGGGGTGGGGTGAGAGTGGGGGCCACTGAAGACAGGTGAGGGGACACTGCTGGGGAGTGGGCTCGGGAGGCGGCTGGCCATCTAAATCCAGGCAGGGCCTGGGGACTTGGCCCGCTGTGTCTTTGGTCTAGAATTCGATCTGGGAATGATTAAAAAAAGCCTTTCTCAGGCCATTTCCAGAATGGTGCCATTTGTCTGCCAACCCAAAATACTGAAGGCTCGCTCGCCAGAGGGGCGTGCCCGGTGGGGGTTAGGGGTAGGGTAGACGGGCATGACCACAGACACTGCCACGGCTGGACGAGCCCCCCTCTCCCTTACACTTCACCTGTCTTTCAATCACCCACAGTGGTTACTTTTAAGGTTCCATTAAACGAAAGAAAACCAGGGTACATTACAAGTCGGTAAAATCGGGGAAGGAGAACTCCAAACACTCAAAATAACACGAGAGCAACCAGAAATACACAGGACAACAGGAACACAGTACAATCATGGGTGGCTGAGTCAACAGCCACTGGAAGAGGATTAGAGGGTCACTTGGCAGAGTACATTGCTTTGGAGACAGGAAAAAATGTGTACATTTGTCAAAGAAGTTCAGGATGGCACAGTTGGGCCCAGTGGAGGCTGGGGTGAAGGTGTAGCGCCCTCTCCTGGTTCAGAAGGAAACAGCCCTGCCTGACATTGGGCAGCTCTGGAGGACTGACCTCACTTCTGTGGAGATAGCTTCAGCTGAGGAAACTTCCCTTTCTTCCCTCTGCCGTCCCCGGGAGGCAAACACCTGTCCAACAGCCAATGCAGTGGCTTGGAAATCATCTGAGGTCACTACCAAGCTGGCTCTGTACTTGAACTCAGATCCTTTAAGATCCAGGGTCTACAGCCACTTGGAGCACTCCTTGCTGGGAGCTGCTGGATGGTTCTGGGGTGGTAACTTTCACAAGAGTTTGTCAAGAGGCAAGGAAGAATAGTGCCCTCCTGGGGTCCACTTGCCAGCTTGGGGTACACTCACCCTCCTGAGCTGCTAATATCATTTGGTCCACTGGCCTCCCTCACCCCAGGCCCTCACCAAAATACATTCTGCTTGGGGAATACTCTGGTCACCCACCATGACTCCACTCAAATACCGCAGACACTTCCTGAGTGTGACCCCCACTCTGAAGCCCCAGCAGCTCCTGTGGACTGGCTTCGGGCAGCCATACTGAGTGTTCAAGAAAAGACCGGGATTCTGCCTACGCCTGCAGAGGCTCCCAGACCTGAGCCACATCCTCACCAGACATTCAGACGTCCCATCCCTGCCTGTAATACCCATGGTGGTTCAGACAGTCCCACTGACTACCACCCATGTCTTCCAAGTAAGAGGGCAGGCGTTTGGCCCTGGTACAACCGCTTCAGCTGCTCTGAGATCTATCATTCGTGCTGAGGGTGGGGGCCAGTATTTTGGCATCTTTCTTGTTGGCTGACGAAGAGTGAGGGTCTCTCCACAGCCCTGCTCTCTCCTGCCCCTCAGGTCTGTTCAGTTAGTGGGGGGGAGGGGGGGACTCCCTCTCCTCCGCTGTGTTCTTCCTCCTGAACCAGCTCAGAAGGGACTACACCGTTCTTGAAGATGTATCCACCATCATAGGAAAATTCCACCCAGCATTCAGTTTTGTTTTGTTTTTTTTTTCTCTTTTTTCATTTGTTTTTGGGCAGAACTTTCTGCCAGCTATATAAGCACCGAAGAATTGCTTTTGAAAAACGAGATCCATTGCTGGCAAGACCAATTCAAGTGGCAAACTGTATGACAGACTCTAAGTATATATAGTTATATGTTAAAAAAAAATACAAAGAGAAATTTACCAAGTTCCCACAAAATACATCGAAATCAATATGAAAGTCCATCCTCTCCCCCAGGACATAGGCCTATGGGTTTTCTTTTTGTACAAAATATCCCCCAAACAAAACAAAACACACATATACAGACACACACGATACACATACACACACACATAGAGTAACATTTTCTGTGACAATTAAAAAAAAAAGTCCTAGTACAAATATAAAGCTCTGTAAACCTGGTCCTATGAGAATCTAACGTTAGTAAACAGCAGGAAAGCGGCGCCTGTCACATGGCCCGGACCTCACATCATGGTCTCCACAATGACGTGACTGGGTTTCATGAGTGCGCCGTTCATGAGGGTTACTCGGGAGTGAAAGGGTGTGGCCCCTTCGCGCTCCACAGCCCAGCGGTTGGGCTCCCTGGGGGTTATCAGGTATTTGATTCTCTGTGGAAGAAAGAGGAGGAAATCAGGAGTAGATTAGGGTAGAACAGAACACCTCCAGAACATCCCAGGCATCTGCCACCCTTTCTGGCCCTTTTATGGATCTTTTCAAAATGGAGTGATTTCCCCCCAGCCAACCCTTGTATTCGTGCTTACAGACAGGGTACACACATGACCTCCACAGGCAGATTTCTTTCCCCTGAGGAGTTGAGTCCTGTCTTCCCATGGTTTATTCTCCCAGGTTTCTGACCTTCTGCTTCTACAGTATGTCTTAGGGTTGGAAAACTGACCTAATCCTTCCTCTTTTCCAGACCCCGCCCCCAAGAAGAAGTTTGTACTCCTTGGTCTCCCTTCAGGAGACAGTTCCTCACAGGAAGCTCCATCTCCTGAATGGTTGGGCCTGGGAGCCCACTGCAGGGAGGAGTCTGCCCTTTCAGATAGGAGACTACAGGAGAATTCTCACTCTAGCCATAGAGCCTCGGCTTCTCAGTGTGGTGACTGATCCTGGAGCTAGGGAGGGAAGAGCCCTGTGCTAGGAAGTCCCCAGCAGAGTGGGAGTGAAACTTGGCTCCCACCTCTGCCTCCTGCCCACTTCCTGCCGGGTGTCTGCTCAGACTGAAATGGGCCAGCAGTTTAAAAAAAGAAAAGAAGGGAACAAAAGGCCCTTCTAGGTATTTACATCCAACCATGACAAATTACAACTGGGAGAGCTGCTTTAAGCCTGCATGTGCCAAGCCTGGTGTTCTCCCTCGCACTGTCCAAGGACCTGGGAGAAGTGGCTTAAAAAAAGACATCATCTCACTGGAGAATCCATATTTCCACATTCTCTAGGAGGGGGGGAAAACAAACACAAGACCTGGTAACCCCAGGTCATGCCCCTCCCACAAACATCTGTGCTGCTTTGAGCAGGTAGGCTCTTCCTCACCCACCGACCTAGCCTGCCTGTATGCTTTCAACCCGGCCCCCCTTACATTGGAACACTGCGCTCCAAATGCAAAAGTGGGAAATCGTACCCACACTGGCAGCCACCATGCTGTCTGCTGGGAGGCACAGCCTGGTCTGGAACCCTGATTGGGTTGGAGATCCTGATATGCCCCTTGCTACCTCACGATTAGGAGGGTACCAGGATAGCTTGTGCTGCCAGCGGGGCTGTGGCTCTTTCTAGCTGTGGGGAGACATCTTTGCCAGCTGCTCCTGCCTCCCCCAGCAGCTCACTCTGAACAAATCTGTGCACGCAGGCCAAACCAAGCTCTTAAAATGGGGCTTTAAGCCAGGCAGTGGGGCTTCTACCCATAACTCCGGCACTAGGGAGGTTTGAGGCCAACTTGGACTTGAGTGAGTTCTAGGCCAGCTTGGTCTATAGATTTAGATACTGTCTCAAAAACCAAAGTAACAACCACCATCACCACCACCATAACAAAACCATCCAGGTTTTCAGAGACCCTGTAGCCAGAACCTACCTCTACACACCCCTGCAAAGTCCAACTGTGTGCCTGGAGCTGACTGTTTCAGCACCAACAACAGAGGTGGCTGCTTTGACTCCGGCTTAATGGTGGGAGAGCTGGCGTCTCATCCCCACTCCTCTACCCTCTGGGGAAGCTGTGATGCCCTGGCTCCTTCCTGGTCTCCACTCCTCTCCCAGCCAACACAGCCCGCTCCACAGGAGGAAGCCTGGGCCAGCTCGAGGGGGAGCCAGGGCCCCAGGACATCCTGGCTCCAGATTCTTTTTGTAAGAGAATAAAAACAGCCCAAAATAAAACGGTGGGGCCTTGGAGCTGGCCCAGGGGGGGCAAAGGTTAAAATAGATTCTGAGAAAGGGATTTCGCGGAAAGAGCAGGGGACTGCCAGGCCTGGAGGCTCCCACATTGTGGGAAGAATTCCTAAGGAGGCTGGGGGAAAGGGAAGGGGCACCGTGAGGAATCAGGCAGTCACAGAGGTTGGGAGCAGGGCAGAGGTGGCGGCACACCCCAGCAGAGGTTGGCATGGTTGGGCAGTGCTGGGCTTCCTCTCCAGAACTTATCTCCTACCCTGACTCAGAACAGAGATTTCCCACATCCTCTAACTTGGCATGTGAGGCCTCTGTCCCTTCTCTAGCCTAGCGACTGACCCTCTGTACCCCACAGCAGGACCACACTCCACCTCACACTATATTGGGCACATTCCTCTTAAGTTCATGGCCCCCTTTAAATGTCACCACAAAGCCTTCTCCAATGTGAATGGCACCTGTCTGTCTGCCCACAGCGTACTCCTCCTGCCTTTCATGGGGTGAGAGAAAACCTGGGATTCAGAGAGGGTGAGAATCCTGCCTAACTTCACACAGAAACCAACACTGCCTGTCTTCCACCTCGCATGGCCCATGCCCCGTGCTCACCACGCGGAGCGGTCCCTCCGTCCGGCAGAGGAGGATGACAATGACCAAGGGGATACACAGCATGGAGGAAAGGGCCAGGCCCCAGCCCAGCCCAATTGCCCAATCCGGGTACCGGTACACTTTGTTGTAGGTCAGGGGTACATACTTGACAAGCGAGAAGACGAAACATCCCTGTGGAGAGACGGGGCAGTCAGAGGGTCCGTAGGCATTTGAGAGCAGTGTGGACTTTATCTGATGCAGGGCCTCTCCTCTATCCTTACTATGGAGATGGGGTGGCATGGTGCCTTATGGATCTTTCCAAGGCAAATCTGACCAAGTCACCTGCTCACCCTCCCCTGGCTCCCCAGGTCAGCTCGTAGCCGACCTCACCCTTCTTTATCTACCCCCACCCCTCAAAGGCCACTTCCTCCTGCCCATCCTTTTTCCTCCATCTTTTCACCCGATGTCCACTCCAGTGCGCTGGCCTTACCTACCCAGACCCCAGCTTTTCCCTTCAGAAGCAATGTGGCTCTGATACCCAGAGTTCGGCTGTTCCCCTCCCTCTGGAGCAGCGGTTCTCAACCTTCCTGATACTGCAACCCTTTAGTACAGTTCCTCGTGTTGTGGTGACCCCCAGCCATGAAATAATTTTTGTTGTTACTTCACAACTGTAATTGTGGTACTATTATGACTGATCGTGTAAAAGTCTGTGTTCTCCAGTGGTCTCAGGCAACCCCAGTGAAAAGCGGTGGGGTGATGGTTAAGAACCACCACTCTAGAGCACCTCTCTTTTAACACCAGATGTGGTTCTAGACATACACAGCAGGTGCACAATAAATGCCAAAAGCATGGATGAGAGCGGGGCAGCCAGCGACCTAAATGCCATTATCTCTTGTCATACTGGTCTGGTCCCAGTGACAGGATGTAGAGCTGGCCTTGGTCCTGAAGAGAATGGTGGGGTGAGTCCTGAACCCTAAAGCTGTGCAGAGTCTACCTTTGCCTTTGAGAAGAGGAGCTCTGACTCTGGAAGAACTGCCCTCTGTATCCTTCTCAAAAAATGAGGCAACCCAGGGAGTGCCATGGCAAAAACAATCCACTACTCACTGCCTAAAACCAGGTCTGATGGGAGGTAGTGGTGCATGGTGGGGACAGGTGGCCCACGGAGCCTACCCTTCTCTGTTGCTTTCTGCCTAGACAGCCTCAGCTTCCATAAAAGGGAGCCCCAGAGGTGGGTGACTCTGGCCTCTACCTAGACTTTCCAGCAGGGGGCCTCATTCTACCACCAGAGTGCAGACTACCACTGGTCTAGATAGGAAATCAGAGGTTAGTGTGAGAGGGAACCCAGGCACAAGCCTGGTGTGAACAAGGACAGGCGTACGGGCCTGTGCCCAGCTGACTGCAACCCTACCTGGGTTGAGCCTCCAGTTGCTGTTTTGCAGTCTCTTGACTTTGTTGGGAGATATGTGTGCCGAGAGCCACAATCAGACTCATCAGATTCTAAACTGTCACCTGTACTGAGGTCTCACATCAGGGTATCCTTGTCACAGAGGTGACAAGGTGAGGTGAAAAGACTGAGGCCTAGACAGAGGAGTCAATCAACATGTCCACTTGGTCTAGCCTGGGAGTAGAGGTCACAGGAGAGAGGACCTGTTAATCGCTAAGCACTGATTTTAAAGCAACGAACATCTGGACTCCCTAAGATGCTGACCAGGAACAGCAGTACAGGGAGAACGCCCACACATGAAGATCCCTAGGGCATTGGCCAGGCTCTGTTGCAAAAGCTTGATGGTACTCACAAGCAGAGTCTCAGAGAAGGTACCATGCAAGCAGCAAAGCCAGCTCCAAGGTAGCAGGCAGCAGCCTGACACTGCCCTTCCTGCTTCCTCTTCTTCACAAACTCCTATTGGTCCTACAAAACCCTACACAACCAAGGCAACATAGAGCAAACTGCCCCCACTGTCCCAGGTATTGCTGAAGCTGGCTTTACCAGAGCCCACACAGAACGCAAGAGATCACAAGGTGAAAATGTCATGCTTAGGTGAGACTTACAACACAAAGAGCTGGAGTGATGACAGCCCAGCTGTACTTCATCCAGGGCCCAGGCCGATAGCCAATCATGTCCTCAATACCGTCATATAAGTTATCACCGCCTACAAGAGATAGCAGTGGGGGTCCCCGGTGACATGGTGGCCAAAGCCAGAATAGCACCGGGAAACAACGCAGCTGGGGTCACCATCTCAACCACCGGGCCTATGTCTCCACACCAAGCACGGCCATGTGACATTCAGTGCAACTGGGTATCTCCATTTTGCTGGAAGTCTTAGACAGAGCCCACATCTTAGCATGGCTAATCCCAGCTCTCAAAGAGATCAAAATGGACCATTTCTGGGCCAAAGAGTAGGTCACCCTAGGTTCTGAGGTGACAGTGTTATATTTATAGCAACATGTTCACATCTTGTGCCTTCAGTGGGATTATCTGCGATGTGCTCAGGGAGCATCCTGAAGTGACTATTCCAGACAAGGGAAGCTTTTCCATTATATTCTCTGCCCAAATGAACAGCTAGAAAAAGGATGTGCAAACATGTATACTCACCATATATCCAGGCAATAACAAAACATTCAAAGAATGCAACCCACAAAAGGCATACACCACTAGCTGCATAGTAGTCAAAGAGTTGAAACACATACATGCCACCCTGTGAAGGAAAAAAAAAAAATCAAGGATAAAGTTGGTTTGTTATATGGTCTCCAATTCTCCATATATAAAGAACTATGGTAAATCAATACTTTTTTTTTTTAAATTCCAAAGAAAAAAATTGGCAAAAGCTAGGAGGACCAAATACAGGTACTTTTAGAAAGAGAGAGAAAGAAGGAAAAGAGAAGAAAAGAAAAGAAAAGAAAAGAAAAGAAAAGAAAAGAAAAGAAAAGAAAAGAGGAAAGAAAAGAAAACAAACAAACAAACAAACAAAGGAAAAAATATTCAGGGCCAAATGTGGTGGCTCATAGTCTTACAACAAATCCTCTGGAAGTCTAGACAGGTGAATTGCTGAGAGTTCAAGGTCAGTTATAACAAATTCAACTCCATGTTTGACAAAACACACAGGGTTGGGGGAAGAGTATAACACATCTAAGCAACCCAAAGGGTCACAGAAGTCTATATACAGGGTGTCTTAAAACCAAGCGTGGCCAAGTCACGGGAACCTGTGCTTGGTGAGTAGAGAGGCGATCTGACTTTAGAGGGATATTCTTAATGCCTTATAGCCTTTATTTTTATTTTATGTGACTAGACATTCTGCCTGCAGGTGTGTCTGCAGACCATGTATACGCTGGATCCCCAGGAGTAAAGCTACAGTTGTGAGTAGCCATGTGGGTGCTGGGACTTGAACCTAGGTCCTCCGGAAAAGCAACTCGTGCTCTTCACCCCGAGACCTCTTTACAGCCACAGACGGAGTGCTCTTTCAAGCAGTTCCCAAAAAGCTTCTTTTTCGGTAAAGAAATGTGAAAGCTTGAATAGGGTTTGGGAAGTGACTGATAACCTTCTCCTAGAGACCTCAGGCGTGCCAATGTCCTGAGGGCAGGAAAGCATGCTCTGGGGGAGCCCAGGCTCGTGCCCTCTTATCTGCTCTTTTTCCAGCCACTGAAACGTCTAGCCTTCAACCTTTCTGTTCCCTTTTGCTCCTGGCTTCTTTTCCTCCTCAAGTATGGCTCCTGCTCTCTGGGAAGAGTGTATGCTCTGCTCAGCAGAGACCCACACAAATGGTAGAGTACTTGCCAAGCAAGTGCCACAATCTTGGTTTGACCACAGCATCTCAGAAAGGGAATATGGGGGAAGCTGCATGATCAACCTAAAGGAGGTGTGGTAAGGGGAACCCTCTCAACCCCTCAGGCCCCTCTCCCAACAGTGGCCTCCCCTATGGCCTCGAGAAATCCTAAGTAGGAAGGGAAAAACTCACAGCCCCCAGAGTAACAGCCACCTACCTCCGTCACCATCGTCAGCCCCAGCAGGTAGCTGATGCTACACAAGATGGCTATGAAGATTTCCCGACGATAACCCTTCCTTAGGAAGGACGGGTAAAGATCAACCAAGGATGTGATCTGTCCTTCGACTTCAACAAACTGAGGGCAAGAGGGAGAGAGAGAAACGGGTAAGGGGGCTCAACACAGGTCTGGAGCTCAGGAGGAGGGCTGGGCTACCTCTCATGAGACCCACCTGGAAATCCATGTCGCCAGACCCTGAGCTGTACAGGCAGCCACTGTGGTCTGTGGTCCAAGCAACTCAGGCCTATGTCTGTACTCGGGCCATTCCCACCCTTGTCACTGGAGACCTGAGACTCACTAGAGACTCTCTAGGAAGCCAGGGCCAGCTCTCTGCCCGGACACTCTTGGGGGGGAGAGGTGTGGCCATGACAGCCTCTCTCCTTTGTCAAAGCTGATGCTACACACACTAAAGCAATGAATGCCTAGTCCAGCCTTTCACAGGGGCTACTCAGCCACAGCAAGCTAAGGCCAACCTTTGCATTAACCAGTTGGGAGACGCTGGGCAAAGCCTGGATTCAGTTTCCCCATCCAGAGCACTAAAGGTACTTCAGGTATGACTCACATGGTGGCTTAACCCCACCAGAAATACTGTGATCCAAGATCCATTGGTTCCAGACAAAGAAAATTCTGGAACATTTAGGAACACACACACACACACACACACACACACACACACACCATGCTCTAGGATGATTATCAGGCTCTCTACATCTTTTCAACCTTGTACCTAATGATTTATCTTGGAAACTGTGCTATGTCCCTACACAAAGATCTATCTTGCCTTTTAACAGCAGCATAAAACTGCGCCCTCTGGATACATCACCTTTCACCCAACCAATGATACTGGCAACAACATTCCTAGTTATCAGTCTTTAGGCACGAATACACAAGTCTGTAACAGGTCTTGGCAGTATTTGGGGGTTTGAGGGACACAAAAGTACGTAAACTAGAGGAGCCTCACCCAGACTGCTCTGAGTCACTGAAACATTAAAATGCTAAAGGCTGGGCATGTAAACACCTGGCAGAGTGCTCAGCTAGCAGGCAAAGGCCCGGGGTTAGTTCCACAGCACTGCATAACCAGGTACAGCATACATGCCTATAATCCCAGCAATTGGGAGGTAGAGGCAGAAGGCTAGGACATTTTCAGAGTCAGACCTGACTGAATTTGAGGCCTGGTCTACACGAAATGCCATCATGAAATAAAAAGACAAAATGGGTTGGGGACAGACGTTCCCCTGGCATTCCTACGAAAAAGATCCAACTATGGAGGCCTTTGGGAGACGGTGAGGGAGTGTCCAAGAATGGACATGATCAGAGAGAAGACCCCTTTCCTGCATCCTAAGGGACAGAGAGAAAATCCCTTTCATGTGCCCAAAGGTACTGGCACTCTGAGGCCAGAATTCAGGGGCAAGATGACCAAGAGGTTCTTAAGCAGGGCTCTATGAGTAGATCTCATGACCTCTGACTAATGTGCCCAAGGGGAATTTGAACCTGAAAAGAACTGAGCTGTGGCTAACCAGCAGCCCAGGGCCAAGCTACACAATGAGTTAAGCCGAAAGGCTATGACCCAAAACTGAAATAGTTTCTCTGGCTGCCTGCAGTAAGGCACCAGTGACACTGAGGCAGGAGAGCAGCAGGGACAGGAGCTAAAGTATAAACATCTGGATACAGTGAGCTAGGGAAGAGCATCATCTATTCTGGGCAAAGCCCTGGATCCGATGATGTCCAGCACTGCAAATAAAGAAAACTGCTGGTACAGGGCTTGGAGATAAACGCCAACCGAGTTGCACATGAGGAAAAAAATGGCCAGGCAGCCCCAGGCATACGGTGGCATCTCACACAGTGGGACTTTCTCTCTCTCTCTCTCTCTCTCTCTCTCTCTCTCTCTCTCTGCACCCCATTGTGGGGCTGGCTTCTCCAAAGCTCTATTTCTCCGTGTTCTGGGAACCATGACTGGAGACCAGCCGCCTCCTCTTTCCTTGCCCACTTGTACTTGAGTGATGATACCATCAGGCCATTTAAAAACCAATCGTTAAGAGCCCCAATGTATAAAGCAGGGTAAAGAGGAACACCCCAAGGTAAGCTTTCACAGCCCCCCAAGATCCTCCACTCAGCCTCTGGCTCAGATGGGAGTCACGCATCCTGCACGGAGCCCAGGTCCCCCCACTCCCAGCCACTTGTGAGCCTGTAAGCCCTGTTTAGAGAGCTGGCGGATGTTTCACGCTTAGCCACTTATTAACTTGTGTTTTTGTTTTCTTCTTCCCCTCTGAGCCTGGAAGATGTTCTAAAAGCCACTAAAAGGCCCTGCATGGGGTCTGCTCCCAGGGCCAAGCAAGAATCATTAACAGAACCTTGCTTGTTTACAACAGCGTCTGCCCATCACCAACGCCACAAGGATCTGTTTTTCTGGTTTGGAGAGGTTTTCACTGTCTTCTCTGTTTATCTGACCCCCTTGGCTGCCAAGATTTACACTGTGTTCCTGACCTTGCTAGCTGCCTCCTCTCTCTGGACTCATTCACCTCCACTGGTTCTAAGTCCCTAGGGACCCATCCTGTCAGGGCCATTGGAGGTAGGTCATGCCCTTAGGAAGGGTGATGAGGAGTCTTGGAGTCTCAGAGTCTCCAGACCTGATCTCACAGCCTACTTCAATTTGATGAACTTTTCCCAAGGTAGCTGGACTCAAAACCCACACCACACAGGAGTCTCTGCCTTCCCAGTCTCTCTAGCTGGCCTGAGCCCATGACCACCTGCCTGGCACACACGCCACAGTCTCCCTCCTGGAGTTTCAAAAATACTCCACCAAAAGACACTCACCTCAGAGAAAGGGACACACAAGCCCCCATGAATCTCATCGGCACCTGAATTCTCTATACCTGGCACTGAAATTCATGCTTCACAAATTGTACCCATTAGCCAGGATGAGGAAACTGAGGCTCATAGGAAAGAGATGGATGTGGCCATTGTCACACTGAGTGTGTTATCTCTCCTGAGCTAGATTCAGGCTGGCTATCACCAACACTTCCCAGTAGTGAACTGCCTCTTATGAAACCCTAGCACGGGGCTGGGGCGTGGCTCGGGGTAGAGTACATGCTTGGTCCATGTGAAGCCTTGGATTCCACCCAAGAAATAAACTGGGAAGGCCAGACCGGGCAGATGGTATAGCAATCAGAGGAGGGGGGACAAGCTGGCCTGAACCAAAAGCAGTGTCCCAAATGTGGTTCCTCTTTTCTGGACAGACTATGGTGGCCCAGGCAATGACTGACACATGCTCTGACACCTGTACCTCTGGGTCCCAGCCCTCTATTTCTCATTTATAGTTTGACCTTAACCACAGCCTCAGTCACCCTCATCTCCTTGCTTGGGGTAGCAGCCTTGAGTGTTAGGGTGGAGGATCTCCTCCCAATGCTGGGCTGAGGCCTTCTCAGGGCCCTGGGGAGACGAGGTTGAAGTCTGTGAGGTGGGAGCTTGACGGGGAAGGGTCTGAATATGCCTCAGCTTCAATAAGGATGGCTTCTCACAGAGAGGCTGTCCACACGAGCGCCACAGCCCCCCCTCCCCCCCACGTACCTGGCTGTCCAGTCCAAGCAAGAGGAGCATAATGAAAAACAGAATGGACCAAAAGGTGGGCAGCGGCATCATGGTTACAGCTTTTGGGTAGGCAATGAAGGCCAAGCCAGGACCTGAGGGAGAGAAACGGGGAGGGGGGACACAGGAGAACACACATCAGCACCATGCTACTCAAAACCCTGGGCCTCACAGAACACTCACATCTGAGTAGGGAGGAGGAGGGGGTCACCTAAGCCCAAAATGCAGGAGGAGCCAGAGAAAGAGACCGGTGGGGCTTGGGAGGGGCCCCATGTGAGCGTCTGTCTCCTAACCAGCACATGGCCTCCTCTCAAGTGAATCTAAACCCGTATAGACACGGGATCCTAGGGGCAGGGGGTGGGGGCTGAATCTGGGGGCTCAGGTAGCCAGAGATTTGGGGAAAGGAGGACCCGCCCCTTACACACCAAAGCGGCATTGGCATTGGCTGGAAGGGAAGTTATGGTTATCTGATCCATAAAACCCTCTTTTGCAAAGAACCGTTTCTGTTTTTGAGTTAATGGCTAAAACACTGAATGGAAAGAGAAAAAAAAAAAAAAGCATTTAGATGCCCCACAGGGTAAATGGCTCTTCAAGGACATGCCTATGGGGACCTCTGTCCCCTACAGGACCCAAGTTCACACAAGGCAAGGTAAAAACAGCCAGGGCCTGGCACTGAAGGGAGGTGCCTAGGCCCAGGAGACTAGCCACATCTCAGTCCTCATCCACCACTTCCTCTATATGTTTTGGGGGACATCAGCTTCCCCTAACTGAGATCTGAGGGTCGTAGCCCCAGGATCCTCATGTTCAGATTCTTGGAAGTGGATACCACTGCCCAGAAAAGGGCTCTGGCCAGACTCAGAGGCAAAGGGGACAAGAGCTCCGCCCACTCTGAGTGCCTCTCACAGGGTCATTTGAACACAAACATCTCCTGCTTGCAACCCCCCCACCCCCAAACAGACTCCTGGGAGAGATTAGCTAGCTGGGACTTGGCCCACAAGAGGGCTGACAAACTAAAGGAAAATCCACTACTAGAAACAAAACAAGCCAATCAAGAAGAAATATGAGCCAAACTTCGGGAGATGTTTTACACTTTAAAAGCAAACATCAAACAATCATCAAAACTGGATGAATGGCTTAAGAAGGAGGGGGGGGAGGATTCCACAAAAACAAACCAATTTTGAAAAAAAAAAATCACTTAGTGAAGCATCAACAACCCCAACTGTGGCGGGGGAGGATGGGGGAGGATAAGTCTCACAATGAGGTCTGCTCAGCCTGAGAAATGAGAAACCCTACTGAAACAACGACCTGGGGCAGCTGCTGAGTTTTGCTAGAAGGTGATACTAGAAGATTCTGTGAGGGGAACAGGTGCGGCTGCTTACCAAGCTGAAAGCTGCTTGGATGAGCAAGATTGAGGAGGGGGCTCAGAACACGCACCTCCCACTGGGGACATCATGAAACATACTTGGGACTCAAGTTAGAACCAAAAGCATTCGGCTCCCCCTGAAGTTCAAAGCTCTGGACCTGCCTTGTCCATCCCAAGAATGAGCAATCAGGACTAGCCAACTACAAGACAGATGTAAAATGTGGTGTACCCTCAACCCTCCGCACCAGGCACTGTGAACAGAGTCAATTCACTTCTTTCTGTCCTTCATTTTAGATTTTCTGAAACCAGCCTCAGGAGAGGGGCCAATCACCCTCCTCTACAACCACAGTGAACTTGGGCAGGTAGAAGCTGAGAACAGTTAGACTGCTGGGATGTCCCGAGTGAAGCACGCCATGTTCTGTCTGGTCTTCCCTTGGCTGTACAATACCCTTGTTCAAATGCACTTTTCTTTGTTACGGTGCTTGCCAAAAAAATCTTAGAGTCACCGTCCCTCTTGCTGTGCTGGCAGCTCATACATCACTGTGGGGAAGGAGCGTGGACGAGGTCTTTGAAGTGGATGAAAGAAAAAAAGCCACTCGGACTGACTACATGCACGGTGTGAAAATGCCCATTGTGCACAGAGATCTCTTTGGTGAACCCCATCTTTCTCCCATAACAAGTTTCCTCTGTGTTTTTGGTGGAACCCGGTTACAGGTTTGGAATCACTTTGCATGTGTAAGTGAGGACAGCATCATTTGTAGAGGGTCTGGAAGAGGTGCTGGGCCCCTTGCTAAACAACTTCCAACACAAGAGGCTGTGATTGAGGTCCTGTGCCCTCAGGCCCTTCCCTGCCTTTGGAGCTTCTGAGAATGGGCAAAAAGTTCTTCTGAGTGTCCAACTGGGACACAGTGAAATAGATATGTGTGCACAGTGTGCTGTTCACACTGGAGGAGGGGCTGTGTTATGGCCCAGCAGCCGACAGAGGATGAATAGTCTCTAAGGTCCCTGAGGTCAGAGGATCCAGTGAAATGGCCACATTAGATGGCTCTCCAGATGTGTAGTGGGTGGAGACTTGGCATCCAGATACATTGCCTATGAGCCTACCCTGCCCTCAGCTGAGACATGAATATCTAAATGATCTAGACACAAAGTATCAAGGTACCCTCTGACCTTCCAATACCAAGGCTCAGGATTAGAGAACTGAGACATGACCTTAAGTTTCAAATATAAGGAGATCGAGGGAAGAGAATGGCAGGGACTTAGGGTACCTGCCCTGGTCTGTAAAAAACACCTAGAATAATGAAGGACAGTCTTCCCTATCTCACCCATCCGTGTGGCCTGAAGAAGACCCAACCCATGGCTCTTGGCAGCCTCTAGAAGCCCCAGAGTAATTAGGTTGGATAACACCTGACCACCCTGCAAGAGAATGGGGTGAGGAGGTGGCCCCTGGTGATATCCACCCCAGAACCCCATCCACTACAGGGCGTGACTCAAGCCCAGACCCCTAAAATACTGTGATGAGGTAGTAGGAGTCAAGACCATGCTCCAGAACCTTCTTTGCTGGAGTTCTGGATCCCATGTTGCTAAGGAAGAGCCCCTGACCCCTAAGATCGACCATCCATTCTGTGAATGTTGGCATCTTGAGTAGCAACATGGGGCCAACAGGGCCCCAACTCCCCAAAGGCAACAGTGTCCTCATATCCTACTCCCAAATCAGCTCTGTCATGGCCTCTGAGTGATGTTCCTCCCCTGCCCTCTCGCTCCTGGTGACTGTGGCGGAGGCTGGGAGGGGTGAGGTTTGGAACATAGACAGGAAGGACTCAAGAGTGGATCGGCTTGGCATTGGAGCCCGCCAGGTGCCAAATGCAAACCACAGAAACCAAGGCTGAGATGTCAGCAGCGCTGGTAATTGGTGTGCTAGCTGTGGCTGACCTGAGCCTTATTAGAAAAGCAACTTCCAAGGCTAAAGCCAGCAGATGCTGGGGAAGTGTTGGGGGCTGGAAGACCACAACTAAAACAGCCACCAAGTTCCATCTCAACCGCCCTTGCTCCTCCCACCTTCAGTGGGCCAGAATGCACTGAGGACCTTTAACTGTAGCCTTTGTACTCAGGTATGGGAGCACATCTTGGGGGGAGAGGGGATGTCTATGTAAAAGCCAGGCTCCCTCCATCCCCCTGGGGTCTGGCTCCATGCCTGCAGTACTCATCTTACACACTAGGTGGCAGTGCCCACCACCACTGCCACCGACACCACCGTACCTGACTCAGCCACATCAGCAATGTCCACCCCTTGCTCTTGTGCCATGAAGCCCAGGATGGAAAAAATTGCGAAGCCAGACACAAAACTGGTACCACTGTTCAGGCATCCCAGCAGCATACAGTCCCTAAGTTACACACACGTCAGGGGGTAAGTTAATCACAACACAAGGAAGCCACGCTCCCTACTTCTCTTTTTTTTTCTTTAATCATCATTTCTAACGTCCACCGGGCCCGCCAGCGCGACACTTGCCTGTACGAGTTATACTTGTACTTGTTATAGCTTCCCAGTGAGGTCATGGCCCCCAGGCAGATTGCGTAGGAAAAGAATATCTGAGTTCCAGCGTCGATCCACACCTGAAGAGGGGAAGAGCATTAGGGTGGTTGCCTGGGGTGACCAACCATGACAATGTCTACACGGGCGAGCTGCAAGGAACCCCAGATCAGATCTAGAACCCCAGAGGGCAGATCTAGAACCCCAGAGGGCAAATCTAGAACCCCAGAGGAAGACCCTCTTCTTCCTGCATCAGTTAAGGCCTCTAACTCTGGAGTGACCAGTACCACTCCTGAAACCTTGCTTTTCATATCTACAGAATGGCCCCCTAGCTTACCCTGCCCCTGCAAACAACTTTGCACACTCAGTAAAGAACAGTCTTCTCTGAGTCTATTGCTAAGTTGCCACGGTCCACATCAAACACACCACGGCGGCTTTGACGGCTGTGATGGCTTAGTCTGGGACCTAAGTTAGAACACAAGGCATTCTTTACTTCTCTAGGGACTATGGCTTGTAGCTCTGGAAGGCAGCAAGCCTACCTTCCCAGCTTACAGCTCAGGCTGGCCATCAACCCTGCTCTGGTCCAATTTTCAACTGCTTCCCAGGGGCTTGGGAGCCTGGGACAAAGGTCTCAAAAGACACACAAAAGCCTCCAGGGGTTTCACCAACTCTAAGACTCTTCAGCTATGGGCTGAGACAGGGGGACTTACAATTTGACCCCCTTAACCTTCAGAGCACCATTGATCCTGTCTGAGGATGGTATCTTAAACATTGAGTCTCTGGTCCTGAGACAGGGGCCCTTCCTCGCTTTAGCAAGCAGTGCTTGCCTGAGGCAGGCTCTGTAGCTCAGAAGGACTGTGAGCCACTACTGGCCCAGGAGAGAAGTACCAGGCAGTAATGATTGGCTACACATGGGCATCAAAGAGCCAGAGGAAACACTGCCATCTGTACCCTGTGCGCACCACTGGTTTATACAGGGTCTTGGGATGAGGTACCACACCCTGCTGTACCTGTGGGTCCGCAAGGCGGCTGATGTCAGGGTACAGGTAGAATTTGATGCCTTCACCAGCACCTGGCAGGGTCAGTCCACGGACCAGCAGCACCAGAAGCATGGCAAACGGGAAAGTAGCGGTGAAGTAGACAACCTGTTGGTGAGAAGGCATCGGGTAGACTTGTGAGTATCCTTGCTGCAATGAAGTGTGGGCCATCCTTCTCTCAGAGGCACGTGCCATCTTCTCTCAGAGGCACATGCTTGCCCTGGGTGCAGCAAGGACCCTAGAGACATACCGGTCTCACTTCGACCCCTGAGCCTCTGCCACCTTCCCTAAATATGACATAAGGGTCTCTCTTATAGATTTAAAAAAAAAAAATCCTGTGGATAATTCACATAGCCCCTTCAGGCTCAGAATTTAACAAAGCAGGCAAGACGGAAAGCATGCCCACCCTTTGAAGAGATGATGCAGTCGGAGAAAAAAAATACAAACATACAGACTGAGTCAACTATCAGGGACCCTAGGCAACGACTCAGCCTGTGGTCACATGGGCTGTCACATGGCACTCAGCACATAGCAGCTAGCATGACAACTATTAGTATAACACAGGGGGTGGAGGCGGGAGTAAAGAAAGGGCTAGAGAGATGACACCATGGCTGAGAGGACAGGCTGCTTTTGCAGAAGACTCAAGATTGATTCCCAGCATCGATGTGGCAGCTTAGAACCAGTTGAAATTCCAGTTGCAAAGGACCTGGTCATCTCTGGTCATCTCTGACTCCAGGCACACATACTATTTAGGCAACATACCCACATATATTAAAAAAAAAAAGACAGAAGCAGGTATAGGTGCACATCTGTAATCCCAGCACCCAGGAGGCTTGAGGCAGATGTGTTCAAGGCCTGCCTGGGGACACATAGTGAGACAAGGGGTCAGCTCCAACTCTGAGATGCAGGCCATGTTGGTCACTCTCTCTGGGTTTCTTCTCATATACAATGAGGACAAGAGTCACAGCAGCCCTCATCCAGGGAAAGATGGGTGGGCATCTGCACGGTCAGAGCCCAGCAGATGACTCTCAAGACACACAGCCTGCTTGACAGTGACTTGAGAGGTGGGCAGGAACTTCCCTAAGGTCATGCCCAGAATGGGAAAGGCCCGGCAGGTTCCCAGCTTACAGGAGACCCATGGGGTCACGCTGTGTGTTACGGCAGGCTAGGGTTGGGATGAGGAAGAGATGGGCAATAATGCCCTTTGCCTGGTCCTATGAGATGTTTGGCCACCCCACTGCAGGGCAGTTGGCCTTTACCATGGGTAGAAGGCCTGAGGAAGGCCATACTTTCTAGGAGGTCAAGCCCCTAGGAGAGGAACTCAAGCACAATGGCTGGTAGGATCACTCCCCTTCCCCACTTTTAGGGGAGAGACGTGGACTGGATAGGCTTAGGTTCCCAGCTCTGAGGCTAAGATAAGGAGATGGACTGGCCCAGAGGGTCAGCTGGAGTTTACCGCTCATCTGTCCTACCTCCCAGTTGGCAACTGTGGCTGCCGCTTCCAGGGGGAACTCTGATCTCACCCTCTACCGAGGTCTTCAGGGAGTGTTTGGAAACAGCCCAGACGGTGGTGGCAGGGCTTAAAGGAAGGTCCTCTCCTGCCTGCCACCCCTCCCCTGGATGCCTTTTTTCTTTCTCTGGACCTCTGTGTCCCCAGCCACCCTTGCTTCTTTTCCCGTGATGGACTGACAGACACCCGGGACAAAGGCCAATCAGGAAGCCACTAAAAGTATAAAAGAAAGAAAATCCTCCTGTCCCCTCCCTTCCTGTGGCTAGGCAGGCACCCCTGGCCAGGTCCCCTCTCTGAGGCCCTGCAAAGCCACACCCAAACTGGTAAACAATGACCATAGAAAAGCACGCCACGGGGTTCCCCAGAGGACTACAAACACTTCAGAGTAAGTGGACTGTGGCCAGAAGCACTGGTGGGCTCACTGGGGTGGGGAGGGCTCCCTGGCTTGCCTCTTTAATAAGCCTACTTTGTGCTCAGCATGGTGCTATGAACTTACTTAATACTTACCATACCTGGATGAGCCATTACAACATGTCCCTTCCCTTGTGAGCAAACAGGCCATACCAGCCATCATGTCACCTTCCTGGAGTTCTCAGTTAGAAGGAGGTGTTCAGAAGTGGGATCTGATCTAGGCCAAGTACTTTTGGGGCTCCCCTATCTTTGGGAGTGTTACTGTTGCTGCCACCTCCCCATCACACGTCTCTCTAGAAAAAGCTACCCTTGTTTTGTAGCCTTTGCTACTCCTTGGATGAGCCCGAGAGCCATTCTCTCAACTTTTCCGTGACTGTCCCTCGGGATCCTCTAGGGAGAGGCTGGTGCCAGGCGCCACCTTGGGCCCCTGACTGTGGCCCAGTAGGCCTTGCTGTGGGACGTGGTATTTTTCCACTCCTGTTGCTGATCCTTCAGAACAGGGCCAGAGGCCTTGTGGAAAATGGAGGCTTAGGGGGCACCTCATCCCTGGTCCTCTGGAGGTTAGTGGGTTGCAAGAGGGACCTGGCTTCCAGTCTCCTGCTACTTAGCTTTACTTGGGAGCAGATGGCCTGGCCAGCAAGCTCATTCCATTACATTACACCAGGGGAAACTGAGGCTGAGCAGGTAAGAGGTATTTGTAAAGTCATTCCATTTATAATGGACAGAGCTGGGTCCAAACCCAGAACTAGCCCTGTCTGCCCAATTCTGCTTTGTTTCTGACAAAACAGGCTGTCCTGGAGTGTGACCACAGATCCAGTCACACACGGGTCCAGACCTTTCCAGGGTGAGCACCAACAACCTGTCTCCTTGTGAGAGCAAGCAGGAATATGCCAGGCTTCTGCCTCCCTGCACCTGCCAGCCAGCATGAGGATGAGACCGAGAGGTGGGAGAAGGGAATTGCCTGAGTTCAAATCCCAGTCTGGTCACCGACAAGCTGTGTAGTGTTGGGGAACGTTAGTTAAGCTCTCTGAACCGCAGTTTCAATTGTACAGGGTCAGAGAACTTCAGGGGGATTAAATGAGCTGTCACCAACATAGAGGTGACTCGTGAGTATTCCAGCAACCTGGTTGAATAAGTTGAATAAGTGAAAATGACATTCATCCTGGGACCTGTTTCAGACCCTCAGAGAGTTGGAAAGGCCAGGAAAGAAAAGCCAAGCACCTGAACTTGGGTCCTCCATCCATCACCCTCCTGTCTCCTGGACTAAGTTAGCCACAGAAACAAACTTGGCCACATCTGGTGTGCAGCCAGGGCTGGAAGCTGAAGCCAGCCAGCGGGTGGGCCTCTAGATGGGGTAGGCGGGCAGGCGGACGGCCTCTGAAGGCCTCTCAGCACTGAGCTGGAGAAAGTCCACAGAGCTGTTTGTCTTGGCTTCTCTGACCCATCAAGGCTGCTATTGTTCTAGGAACCACACGTGCCTCACAAGCAGGGTATAGCTCAGAGTAGGTTGGGGTGCCTCTGGCCAGTCATGTTTTCACAGTAGCCATAGCTACACCCTGGCACTCCCCTATTTGGCCTTGGCTCTGTCCCCTTTGTAGTGTGCTGTGTCTCAAACATTGCTGACTGTGCCTTGTAGACATCAACTTACTCCATAAAACTGAAGTAAACTCCCTACATCCTGGCCAGATGCACTCCAGGGCCTTTTACACTGACCGCTGCCTCTGTCTGCAACCCTTTTCAGATACTCAACTCTCTATCCCCTACTCCTGTTGGCTCAGTCACCACAGTCACTTTTGCCCAGCCACCCTATAAATGGCACATGTGCCCCCTGCTCATCTTTCTAGCTCTTCCCAGCCAGTCATACATGTTGAACATGTAGATCCCTTCGCTCTGTTTCTACAACGAGATCCACATACAAGAGGCTCAAAGGACATCACAATTGAACAGGACTGACTCTCTCCAGCATGCTTAGCACCAGAGTTCCCCCAGACACTCCTGGATAGTCTAGCTTTATGTGGGAAAAGGAGGCAGAGGGCAGAAGGCAATTTCTACTTCCTCAAGAGTGAAGGACAGGTCCATTGGTCTGCAGACCTGAGTCTTGATGTGCCTCATCTCAACCCTCAAGTTCACTGTTCAACAGCCAAGGGGGCAACTCAGGGGAGGGGCTGCTCTTAGACAAGCTGTCTGACCTCTCATGAGTCTTAGCTTCCTTGGTGTTTATAGGAGAATAACATGCACACTCCCAGGACTGTGGGGCAATAGGAAGCACAGTGGGCAGGGTCCCTAAGAGAACAGACAACATCACATTGCCTCTTTCTATTTGTCTTACGGAGGATGTTAGCAGGGAGTGGTCCAGGCCTGGCTGGCTTCCCTTCAGACTGAGGTTCAGTATAGCTGGGGGCTCTGCACCCTGTACAAGGACAGTCATACAGGGCAGCTGGGTGGTCCTGCTTCAGCATCTCTTTTAAACTCTGGCTGCTGCCAGATCACTTTGCAAAGTTAGGGTCCACATTGTGGGCAGATAATCAAAGCCAGCATTAGGGCTGCCACTGGTCTCTGGCTCCGCTAGCTTAGCTCACCACACCAACAGAGCACATCAGTGGCTGGTGACAGAAGCTCAGTGGGGACACCTTGGTTGCCTGCCAGTCACCTACTGCCTGATAAGTGAGTAGGGGACACCCAGGGACTTTACCCAGTAAGAGACAAGGCCACACAGGGCTGTGTGTGTGTGTCTTGTCAGAGCATTCCTATGTCCAACATGGAACCTCCTTCGAGGTAACACTCACTGAAAGGTACTTCAGCCTTCAAGAGAAGCTGGCCACAGTGGGGCTGTCCCTGAGGCAGGGGACGGAGTCCACTCACCTTGCCTGTGGATCGAACACCCTTCCAGATGCAGAAAAAACAGACGAGCCAGACTAAGAGGAGGCAGAGCGCGAGGTCCCATTTCAGACTGCCTGGGTTGTCGATTCCGGAGGACAGGCTGAGCACGTTGCGCCTTTAGGGAAAGAGAACAAGAGGTCAGGGGTTGGGGGCCACTTGGCAGCTAAGCCAGCATGGGCAAGACCCTGGGTTCTGTCCCCGGCACCATGACAAAATGAACTACAAAGTGCTCATTTTCATTCCAACACTGGGGAGGTTAAGGCAGACAGGACTGCCTTGAATTTGAGGCAAACCTGGGCTACATCATGAATTCCAGGCCAGCCTAGACTACAGAGTGTGGCTTTGTCTCCAAAAACAAAACAAAACAAAACAAAACAAAACAAAAAAACCAACCAAACAAACAAAACCAAACAGGCTCACTCCAGCCTGGCCATGAGCAAGTCAAGTCCCCAAGCCTCTGTTTCCTCATCTGTAAAGTGGAGACTGATTTAGTTGGCTGAGCAAGAAGGTACTTGCTGCCAAGGCTGCTGAACTGGCCTGCACGCATGGGACCTACATGGTGGAAGTAAAGGATTGGCTCTTTCAAGTTGTTCTCTGACTGGGTGTATGCACATGCGCGCGCGCACACACACACACACACACACACATGCACACACACATTTGTAAATGAGGAGTGATCACCTGCATGACCCATGCTTGAGTCTACAACCTTCAATTTTGACTGTGGGGCAAACACTGGGTTCAAGTCTCAGCCTCTCTCCAACAGCTAGCCCTTGGGCAAGTTATCTAACCAACCAGGCCTCTCTTAGGAAGTAAAGTGGGCGTGACTCCCTTCCCAGCACCCTCTGTGCTAGCTTCCTTGATAGAACTTGGATTGTTAGCTGGTATGTACCTGTATCTCAAGCTGAGGCAGGAGGATTATGAGTTCCAGATTACCCAGGGCTACATTGTCAGATCCTTTCTCAAAAGAACAAACCAAACCAGCAACAATAACAACATCGTCATCATCAACAACAACAAATACCCTGCATATTATCTGAATTTTTCTCAAGGTATAACACTCAGAAAGGCAAAGTGGGTCCTGTATGGGCACAGGGTACCCAGGGTACCTATCTTGCTGGAGTAGCTTATGAGGAAAATACCACAGAAAAAAGTCTGATACCATACCAAGGTCTGCAGGTGCTGTCCCCTGATACACCTGACCACATCCTGCAGGATGATAGTTTACACACAGAGAAGATGCTGGTATACAGCAGGTGCTTAAGCAAAACCCTGCTCTCAAGAAGAGGCAGGTCCATGGCTTTTAGAACAATTCCGGGAGAAGAGGCCTCTAACCCTGCTCAGGGTCACACAGCTGAGCTGGGGTCTGTGGAGTCAGAAACTGGACTTAAGTGCTGACCTCTGGCTATCTTTCCTGACCTCTGGCCATCTCTGCTGACCTCTGACCATCTTTGCTAGTCTGCTGTTATACACACTCTCTCTCCCTGGGGCCCTCCCTGTAGGGAAGGAGCCATAGGAAGCCACATGGGGTACTTACAGCCAAAATGGTTGTGAAACCAGGTACCCAGTGTCTTGCAGAGCCCCTGCTGAGCATGAGACAGCTTCCCTGGACACTGGCCTCCAGGTGACATGCCACCCACAGCTGATAGGACACAAGGTCTCCACACTCCAAGAGTCCCAGACAAAGACTGTTTCTTTCCAGCTCTGGGTCCCAGGCCACCCTCTGCAGAAGTAAAGACCGCAAGGCTGCCCTCTGAGCAAAGGAGCCTCCACATGGAATGTGGAATAAATCCAAGGGTCCCTCACAAATGGCCTTCAAGCGACACATATGGCCTATAGTCGTTCATTGTTCTCGGGACCTAGGATGACACCTGGAACACAGCAGGATTCAACAAACACCCACTGAGTGAATGACCACCCCACCCACCCCCAGGAGAACCAAGCCTAACATTACTGGATGGATGGATGATATAGCCCCAAGTCTAAAGAAGAGGCAACTTCCCTTTCCTTGATCTTTATCCTGCTGTTCACAGTGATATCAGTGCCCTCACTGTGTTGCTAGAATGGTGTGTGACCCTCACACAAGAAACAGAAGCGTGCAGCCTGACTGCCATTATCTCGTTCATTCCAGGGGTATGGCTCACTAACCCCATTTCACAGATGGGAAAACCAATGCTTGGAGGGTCCATTTGCCCACATCTCAAGGTCACCAAAACTCCAGGGGCCTGCCTGATTCCAAAGCCACAGCTCTCTCAACTGTGCTGCAATATGGTCTGATCTTAAAAAGAAAATAGCACCTATTTTTAAAGGGCCTCCAGGAGCTAGGGGGCTAGCTCAAAGGTTAAGAACACTGTATGCTCTTCCAGAGGATCTGGGTTTTATTCCTAGCACCCACATGGTAGTTCACAAGCATGTGTCGCTCCAGTTCCAAGAGACATAGCGCCTTCTTCTGGTTTCTAGGGGCATTAGGCAAACAAGTGGTAACACACACTCCCCTCTCCCTGTCTCTGTCTCCCCCACCCCCTTCATACACACACACACACACACACACACACACACACACACACACACACACACACAGGGAAAACATCTATAGACATAAAAACAGTTTTAAATAATACAGGGGCTTCCAGTCTCCACTACAATCTGGGATCATCTGGTGCCTTGGGGCAGCATCATGGGGTACCTTCACAAAGCAGGCTAACGGTCAATCACGTCCAGTTGGGCCCCTGCCAAGCTGAGACCTGGCAGCACGCACCACAGAACAAAAAGCCTTTCCCATTTAACGTTCAGCAGTTGGGTGCCAGCCACAGAAGCTCAAAGCGCGGGGAGAAACAGCCCACGTGCTCTCTGTGAATGGGCCACATCAGGGGAGAAAAATGTAGCCCTATTCCACACCCTCACACACAGCCCTCTCTCTGGCCTGCCCTCCACAGGCATGCCCTCCACCGCTGATGATGCTCCAGGTGACTTGCTGAAGCCTGCTTTCTTCCCACCGGCTCCGACCACTCCATGGACAACATGCTGACAGCCATTTATTCAGTTGATGTTTGGCCATGAAACCATGTCTCTGTTCTTTGGGGCAATTCTTCAAGAAGCTTAAAACTCTAAAGCCAGATCTTCCTGGTCCTGACAGCCCCATCCAGGACACAACCACCTTGCTATCCATTCTCCCACCCTGCTAGGCAAGCCAGCTGCCCAACAGTGCTCACCCTGCAAGGCACCATCATGCAGAGTAGCTCTGGGCAGCTAAGACGAGCATGTAAGTCCTTTGTTCCTCTGATGCTGGGGACAGTCCCTCTAGGACTCATGATGACACTCATGATGACATCGAGTGACATTTTAAGGTACATTTCCCTGACTCGATAACTCTATTTCCAAGACCATCTTCTATTATTCTTCCAGCATGGGGGCTCATTGACAGAGTATGCACCAAAGTGCTCCTTTGCAGGGTACAGAAAGCTTTGGGGCAGGCACACTGGAATGCCACACGGCCAACAGACCAGTGTCAAGTTCTTGATGTGCTGATAAAGCAATATAACACCCTGGGGGACAAAGGGAGCCAGCAGAGTAGGGACATCTGCACAGGATGGGCGTTGTGATAGAAATTGAATATATACCAGCAAGTGAGCATCACCTGGGGACAGGGACTCAGCAATAAATGCAGCTCTCTTGCTGTGTGTTTGTGATATATCTTTATGGACATATTTAAACAGTTTGATGGTGGTGGTGGTGGGTTTTTGTTTGTTTGTTTTGAGACAGGGTCTCATGTAGCCCAGGATGGCCTTAAATGGTTGATCCTCTTGCCTCTCCCTAAATTTATGCAATACTGAAATAATATGGGTCTGTCCTCAGATTTTACATAGCATACCAGGGTCACAAACTGTCCTGTCGGGTTCTGGCAAAGCCCCAGGCAGAGCTGAGCTGAAGAGTAGCCAGCCACTTGAATGCCAGCAGGGACCCTCCCCTAGTGCTCTCTGTATTGCTCCCCGACAAGGGGGACTCATTGATTCCCCTGGGCCTTCTCGCAGCTTTGAGCACAGGGCTCAGTAAACTGTGTGGTGCTGTGCATGAGGGATCGCTGCCACAGGGCACTCTCGGGTGCCTCCTTCATCCTCCCACAACACCCTGCTCAGGCCCTACCACATCCCCAACCCACTACAGTAACTCCTTCCCAGCCTCCCTGCTATATCGTCCTCCACACTTGTCAGAGGGACCCCACAGAATCTGCGTTGCCAGCTCACATGCCCCCTTGGCTCCACCTCTTCCCACCTCCATCCTAACCAGTCCCTGTTACCTTCCACTCAACTATATGCTTGAAAGAACGTGGAGAGTACATAACAAGAAGACTCGGACAGCAAGCACAGGAAGCCAGATAATGTGGGTGTACAGCTGTCTGCCTCTCTCCCTCACCTGCCCTCTGACGTCTTCCTCAGGGGGTCGTGTGTGGTCCCTGAACTGTGGAACTAGTGGCTTCCTCAGCTGCACAATTCCACCATTCACAGACAGCCTCTTTCCAGGGCTCTCACTGAAGCACCGCTCCCCAGGACACCCTCTATCAAGAGCACCCCAGCACTCCCCTTCCCTAGCACTAGTTCTGCAGTGAGAGCTTTTCCATTAGGATTGTACTTTCTGAACGGTTAACATGTCTGTCTACTAGCAAGCTAGCTCTGTGTACACAGGACCCCTGCATCTGTCCCAACCACAGCACCTGGCACGTGAAGGAGCTCACCTGACATTAGGTAAGGGAATTCATTAGAGCCATTTGGTAGCTGGGGAAAACTGAGGCTCAGGCTCTCATTGACCCTAGGCAGTCAGTCATCAAGCCTGGAGCTGGCTCCTTTCTTTCTGATATCCCCAGTGTGCCTCAAGCCAGGGCTCCCAGGCTTGGGCTCCTCACTATCTTCCAGAGGTAAGCTGCAGATCTTTTCCAAGAAAAAAAGGGCTACATCTTGCCAGGACGGGAACTAAAAAGGAGTGGCTGGGCTGGATATGTGTTAGCAGCCGGCTGCCCTGTTGCCGTCCAGTCAGCACTTGAAGATGTAAATTCGCCCTCGGAGTGGGCCAAATCGTTTCCTTTTGACTGCAGGCCAGCCGTTTATTGGCTGCAGCAGTCCCCTAGAGACTGGCAGAGGGAACAATTATAAAAGGGCCGTCCGTCCGCCTGAGCATGGGGCCCCCACACGGCCCTTCCCGCACCACCTCCTCCTCCGACAGCTATGGAGGAAGATTGGCTGAGCAGGGTTTGTTTGCAAATATGACTCATTTCTTTGATTCTAATAGAATCTAATGATCCATGCTGGGCTCCCAGGGGGCTCTGCAGGAGCCTCTGAGGAAGGCCTGGCTCCAGCCTGCTGAAGGGCTTTTGGCCAGACCTGGCCCCGCCTGTCCTCTAAGGCCTGTGAGGGAAGCAGGAGTTTTAGAGACAGAGGTGACCTCAGAGGGTGAGGACCAGTGTGGGATGGAGCCACAGGGGCAGAAGCTCTGTGACCCCACCATGCAGCCACTAAACATACCCTAATGTCAACATAAAATGTCAGTCTCTGGAGCCTCCTGACTTCTCGTGGGAGTCTGAGCTGCTGAGGCTGAGGCTGTTCCTGGCTTTACAGACAGGGTAAGTATGGCAAGGTCAGTCTATGACTCCCTGATACAGGAGTCCATGCCTGACCAGAGACTGAGGAAACACAGATGTGCATGCACATAGGTGGCAGTGCACCATGTGACCTGTGACCACGGACTCAGCTCCAGGGCCTGCCCTGTATCACGGTGTGGGAAGAGGGGTGGAACACAGACCAAAGGTTCACTAAGAGTGGACCTGTGTCCATGCTGGCTCCCCAGAACCCTAAAACCAAAACTCATCCAGGTTCCTGAATGCCAGAGAGCAGATGTGAGTGTTGGGGCTGAGCTAACTCTGGCTCACAGAGCAGAAGGGGACTGAGGCTTGGCATTCCAACTGCCCTGACATCAGAGGGCTGGGATGTGTGGGAGCCACACTTAAGCCACACTGGGGAGGGGAGTTCCTCTCTGAGGTCTTCCTGCCTCCTTGGTAACCAGCAGATGGGCGGGGCGGCAGGGTGGCTGACAGTCATCCAGTGATTAGAAACTGGGGGAGGGGGAACTCTGCTCCCACCAAGCCTGTTACCCCTCTTTGGCTGCCAGACCTTAAGATCTGCAAAAGACACAAGGGAAGGCTGCCGGAACCTGGGCCAGCTCAGTGAGCAGCACTGCCCTCACCTACTCCTCCCTGGCAGGGCAAGATCACAACGTGGGGAAGACAGGCGAGGCTCTTTAGTAGGGATGCGCGAGAGTTTCAAGGACAATGCAGAGAGCAAGCAAGAAGCCAACGAGTGTCCTTTACCTGCAATATAGGGTCCATCAAGGGGTGCAGTGTGCACAGGGAAGGCGACTGGATCCTGCCATGCATGATGGAGGGCCAGTGAACTGCATATGAAATGTGAGAGTTTCCCACAATGCCTTGCTCTTTCAGCTACTTAAGAAATCTCAGATGCTAGCTAGAGGGCTGATTGGGAAAAAGCACTTGCCTTTAAATCTAACAACCTGAGTTCAGTCCCTGAGACTCGTATAAAAAGTGCGAGGAGAGAACTGAGTCGATATTCTTTGTCCTTTGACCGGCACGCATGTCCTGATGTGCTTACCCCAGCCCTCCTAAAATAAATCCAATGAAGAAGAGGAGAAGGAAAAGAAAAGGAAACAGGAGCCTCAGCATCAAAATAGCTCATTTCGGGCTGGTGAGATGGCTCAGTGGTTAAGAGCACCGACGGCTCTTCTGAAAGTCCTGAGTTCAAATCCCAGCAACCATATGGTGGCTTACAACCATCCATAACAAGATCTGACACCCTCTTCTGGAGTGTCTGAAGACAGCTACCATGTACTCACATAAAATAAAATAAATAAATCCAAAATAGTTCATTGCTCTCACCCTTTTGCCTTCTTTTCCACTCTTTCAAACCCAACCCAAGGGTAGGTTCCTGGGAACAGGAAGCCCCACAGATTTGCTGATGCTTCTGCCCACTGACCGCCTCTGCACACAGGATCAGCAAGAAGCTGGCCAGGTCTTCACCTCGGTTTGCTCAGTAGCTCTGCTCACTGGATCCCAGGCTCATGCCAAGGAATGCTTAGAGGTTCTTCTAGAATTCAAAGTCAGGTCCAGAGCTTGTGCAGGCCAGTGTGGGCAGAAGTCAGCCCTCATGGAACAAAGCATACCACGGGCACCACAGAGGAGCCTGCACAAGAGCCTGGAGAACCAGGGGTTTTCCTGAAGTGGTTTTGTCTCTGTTTTCCTGATGAGGAACAAAAGCCATGGGGCTTCTACAACACAGGGGTGCTAGAGTGGACTCGGGCTGAGCAGAGCGCTGAGCTAAAGTCTTCCAAGACCTTCATGTCATAATAGCAGATACCAGGCAAAGGTGAAAAGAATGTGACTCCCTTGTCACCAGAGCCCGTGGGGATTTGAGGGGTTACACACAGATTCTAAATGCCCCAGAAAGGATGTTTAATCACAATGATGACATGACATGAACAAATACCCTGAGGTGAAAGAGCAGCTTTTCAGGGTGGCCATGTAGGGCTGCAGGATGATCCCTAGGACATACTGTGACCATCCCAAGTAAAGGACACTGAGGCCCAGAGAAGAGACCACATCTGCCCAAGACAGAAGTGATAGAACACAAGTTCAAACTCAGAAGATAATGAGGTTCAGCAGACACCTCAGAAGCTGGCCAGGTGCCAGAGGCCTGGGAGGGGCAGCCCCGGTGTCCAAGCCATGCCAAGAACAGTACAGAAAGGCCAAGGCTTGTGGCCTTGGGCCCCTTCAAGGGAAAAGAATGAAATGCCAACATTCCTTTGTTCAAAAACTCAACTATCTGAAGGGTGGGGAACATGCTTTTAACACTCCCTTTGTTTGCTAGTGGAAAATATATACACCAGGAGACCCAACATCCCCAAAGCCCAGGGCCCTGCCTGGGAATGTAGTACAAAAGGCCCAGGCATGGCAGAGGTCACCCAAACGAAGCCTCCTGCAGATGAGAACAGCTGACTCATCCCTGTAGGAATCACAGCACAGCTCCTGATGGTCCCTAGATTTGCTTCCTTGAAGCCAAGGAGAGGGATTCTTATCTTGTGGTAGCCTGGGATAGACCTTCCTCTCCCCTGGCTCCTGGCTATCCATGAGGCCTCATCCCAGTCATTTCAGAGGTGAGAGGCCACCCACACGCTTACAGGGAGGTGATATACTCAGGGGTTTCTAATCAACTTCCATGAGCTGTGAGGATGCCCTGAAATGCAAGTTCATGAGTTACCCCAATGCCATTAACACAAGGAGATTATCTGCATGCTGGGACTTGCCCATCTATTGCTCATGAGTGGCCTGTAACAAGCCAAAGGGGGGAAGACTAAGGGATGAGGTCATACAAGCCACTCACTCCTAACGCTCACTCCCTTTCGAGGCCACAAAAGAACTATCCACAAGACACATCAAGAGCAGACCAACCAAACTGAGCACAGCTCAAACTTCCAGCAACTAGTCATGAGCTCAACAAATAGTACTTGGTTAAAACCACCATGTTTGGAGATGATTGTTACACACTAAGAGCTAACTGATATATATTTTTTGCTATCAACTCACCTTTTCATTTGCATAATACATAAATGTATTTTTCTCTGTGTGATAAAGAATATTTTTCCCAAAATACATCAAGAAAACTATAATTTTCAAATACCTGTACATCTCTCAACAGGAATCCCATGGAAGAATGATACATTTTCCTCATCTGACAGTTAAAGAAACTGAGGCTCAAAGGTGAAGTAGGGTGACTTCCCTACAAAAATCAAATAGCCGTTTGGGGATAAACTGGGATTCAACTCTAGATTGTACAAGACAAAGGCACGGAGTGTTCTACAGCTGTGTATCCTCCTTCCCTCCAGAAACAGGGTATGCCACAATCACAGAGGAAGATACTGTCCCCTCTTGACCTGCCCACGCCACTCCTCCCTCCCATGATGTAGCCTTACTCCCAGAACTCGATGACAGGCGAGGTGAAGTTGGCAGTGCTAAGGGAGACCCAGTGACTCTCGTTCCTACGCAGGGTGTCCTCCATGCACTGTGGTGTGTTCCAGCTATGGTTGCAGTGGGCCCAGGGAAGATCCTTCTGGAAAGAGTGGAATAGGTAGTATGTGGCCCAGGCCAGGATGACGATGTAGTACACGTTCAGGAGGGACACAATGACGATGGATGCGTAGCCAATGCCTGTGGATGGGACAAGCAAATAGACACATGTCACAAAGGAGGCACTTTCAACTGGGGTGGCACTGATGTGCCCAGTCTGTAGGTCAAAGGGGCCATCTCAACAGTAAGCAGGAGAGAGTCACAGGATGAAGGAGCAACTGGATAAAGGGACAAGTGGCTGCATGGTTAGAGAAATGGCAGCTGTAGGAGTCACAGGATGAATGGAAGAAGTGGGGTCAGGACACTGACTATGCAGTTGGATGGTTGGATGGAAACATACATGGAGAGATAGATGGAAAAATAGATGGGCCAATATATAAATAGATGGGTAAAAATATGAATGAATGAATGAATGAATGAATGAATGAATGAAATCTTGGATAGATAGGAATATGGAAAGATGGGTAGATGAATAGAATGATGGAGGAAGAATGGGTGGATAGATGGAAAGATGGATGGAAATATAGATGAACAGATAGATGGTAGATGGATAGAAATGTGGATGAATAGAAACTTGAATGGATAGGAATATGGAAAGATGGGTGGATGAATAGAGAGATGGATGGATGGATGGATAGATGGACAGATGAATGGTAGGTAGATAGAAATATAGAAGGATGAATGGATGGACACATGAATGGATAGATCTGCTATCATTCTGTCTTCACAGTAACTCCATAGAGTGAGAATATTGCTTTCTAGAAGAAGAAATTGAGGCTCAATAACTTCCCTAAAACCACCCCAAAGAAAAGGAAGCAAGGCCTGAACCCCAGATCTCCATGCTCCTGCATCCTAATACAGCAGCCAGCTCACTCATCCAAACACCCACAAAGACCCCAAGGGGACTTTCTAAAAAGTCAGGAACCTGCTGTATCTCCCTTCCTTCCCCTGATCCCCAGTGTCGGTGACAGACAACATGAGCTGCCCTGGATCTGGCACTGATATAGGCAAGGTCTGATAAACCCAAAAGATAAAAAACCCACTTAAAAAATCTGGCAGTCCCAATGCATACAGACCCTGGTGACTCCAGCCACATACTCACCAGAGAACAAAGGACAGATCTTCTCCCAGCAGGTGATGCCCCCTTCTGATGTGTACTGGCCTATGATGACCTCCAAGAAAAACACAGGCAGGCCGCTCCCAAACAGGAAAATAAAATACGGTATGAGGAACGCACCTGCCAATGAGCAAAGGAGAGAGGGTGAGGCTGTGTCTGTCATGGCATGGCTGATGAGGCGCTCACTCCCAAGCCCTCCCAACCAAACGTATCAGAGGAGTTAGGGATGCAAGCACAGAGGCCAAACTCGGACTCTGCTGAAGATCCTCCAGGCCTGCCTACCCACCACACCCACTAATCTGTAAATCTACCAGTTTCTTCAAGCCATCAGGCTGGTGCCTGTGCCTGCCACCTGTCTGCCTTCTTCCCAGTATCCTTCCCAACAGAGGTCGCTTGGTCTGCTAGACCCAGATACAGCACTACCTCCTGGTTGGAGCTTCACCCATCTGCCACAGGCTAGCCTGGGCTGACAGCCAGGAAAGTCCAGAAGCAGGTTTGGGTGGAAGGCAGAAGGTGGCTATCTCCAGCTGGTGGTGGGTGCCAGGGGGAGGAAGTGAGCAAAGTATCTGGAGAGGGTGGTCCTACCTGTTGTACACTAATGGCTTCAGCGGGAGAACAAACCATGTGAAATTGTGGGCACCTTGGGTCTAGGCTATCTGCTTTGTTCTGGGAAGCATCTAAGACACTCATCAGAGTTCCCAAGGGGTCTGATACCTACAAGAAGTCAAGAAACCAAGCACTAAGAGAGGGTTCTTCAAAAAATGTCTCTCTTCCTAGGGCAGCAGGGAGTATGCCTGCCTTTACACTCATGTGGCAGGTGGGTGCCACCTACATTCTTCCTCTCTGGTCCCACTCTGCACCAGCGAGAACTGTCTCTAAGCTGGTACTTCCTCACCTGGACACCCAAGAGGGCTCTCTCAGAGACCCCAGCAGGAGGAGACACAACACACACACAAATCCAAACCCAAACCCAACAAACCAACCCACCACAGCTAGAACATGGATGCCCTTTGTCCCCTTTCCCCTTTGCATTAATGGCAAATGATACTGGTGTACCACTTACAGAAAGAGACAGAACTAGCTTTGGGGAATACATAGGGTGAGGTCAAAAAGCAAAAATCGGTCTCAAAGATGGTAAAAGGGAAGGCTTGGAGGCTCTCAGAGATGATGAAATACAGGAATGGAGATCATGAACATCTGAGGCTGAGGGGCCATGGGTCAGACAGGGCAAACCAGAGAATCAGAGAGGGTGAGGGAGGGTCCTCCAAAAGGTAACACAGCTGGAGGCTGGCACAACGCCATGCTCTCAGGCATGCCGACCCTGTGTCTGAGGTACATCTGGGCAGGGTATACCTGGACTGGAAAAGGACACAGACTAGGAAGAGATCTCTCACCCTCTGACCCCAGGCTTCAATATGACCCAGCCTCACCTCCACCATTTTTGTAGCAGAGGTACGGGAAACGCCAGACGTTGCCCAAACCCACGAAGCCTCCGGCCACAGACAGCACAAAGTCGATCTTGCTGGACCACTTCTCCCTCTGAGGGGGCTTCCCGTCCGCCTCATCTTCAGGCCGTGTGCCTGGGCTCTTCCCTGGAGAAGGCTTCAGGATGTCTTTGTGGAAGTCTTTCAGACATTGCAGCTTCTCCTTCGTGGCCATCTCTTCGTTTTCTGTTGGAGGAAGAACAACGTGAATGATAAGGCCTTCCCCAGTGACTTAAGACCAGCTCCAACCTCCCCAGGCTTCAGTGGGAGCCTGTCACTCTATCATTCTCCATCAAAGAAGCCAGCTAGATCCCAAGGATCTCAGTATTCAGCTCTGAAATACTTGCAACCTATAGAGGCAACCGGCTTCATTTCTCAGGCACCAGCTAAACCGGAAGCACTGGTGTCCCAGGATTGTCATCCCCAAACACCAGCCTGTGTACCCTGGACAGTTCCTCATCTTCCAAAGGTGAGAGAGAGCCTGTCTGCAGCTCTCCACACTGACAGACATTTTTCTGATTTGAAGTCTGCACAAAAAACCAGCAACTCACGTCTTAGTGACGCCTCAGTGCAGGACCTAGTATGGAGCCCGGCCTACAGGAGGCACCTGCTCCCGGCTGAAGAAGTGAAGCAAAGAAGTTAGGATGGCACAGGACACAGTACTGGGAAAACAGGCTTCACCATTAGCGTATAGAAAACGGACAGTTACAGAATGGTTTTGTAGCAGGAAAAAAAATAAGGCTTTCTTATACAGAATCATACAAGGATGTTTGTGGCAGCCGAGGATACAATGCAGGGGCCACGCAAGTGTGGAATGGATGAGGAAAGCCTGGGTCCCATGCCTAGACTGTGAACCAGGACTTGATATTTAGTATCCATTCTTCAGTCCTGCTGATTCCAGGCTAAACACATGGATCCTAGCAAGTAGGGGTCTTGCTCTCTGGCGCCAGCTGGTCTCAGACATAAGGAGCCCCTGGCACACAGTTCAGGGTCCCCTCAGGCACCTCCTGCTTGGACCCCACTCTGGATGGAGGGTTGCACCAGCTGATACTTGCCATCTTCTCCTAGCATCTCCTTGTGTCTCTGAAGCTTAGCTGAGAGGCAGTATCCTCCCACCCAGTGGTGGTCACCATCCATCCATGCCATCAAAGAACACATAAAAATAACCACACACATTAGAGCCCTGTGCCAAGTCAGGGCCCTGTGTGCATGGACATACACACAGCATGGCACAGGGCCGCAGGATAAGGCTGGCCCAGGGGCACTCAGAGCTAGTGGCCCTTCCTGCTCTATTCTGAACCTTGGTTTCCCTATCTGCAAAATAAAAAAGAGCGACAGCGAAGGTAGCCACATAGCCTAGGACATCTTTCGTTTCTCTTTATCATCTGAGCAGGGAAGCAACACTGAAGTATCAGATTTTGGAGGGAAAAAAATGGAAAATCTGAAGTTCTCTTACAAAACTGGAAGGTCGGAGCACACAGGATCTGTGTTCTTCATCTGAGCAGCGACTGGTGTGCATGCAGGGCACGCTGTTCCCAGAGCATGCCCTCTGGGAGAGTACCTTCACCTGCTTGGCTGCATTAGTCTTGCCACAGCCAACCCTACCTGAAGAGGAACTCAGCTGCTGTCTTCCCCACAGCCAGCCCATAGGCTTGTGGAGAGAAGGATTTGTCCTGTTTATACCACAGAAGCCCGGCACACAGTAGGACAACAGAACCTCAGCTCCAAGGGGGATATGGTGAGGCCTTGCGCTAAGTCTCGGTGTGTCTGACAGAGACATTAAAGTACACAGGAATGACATGCCAGGTCCCTGGGGAGGGGGGTGCGCAATAACTTTGCTTCCCCCACGCCTCCTTCCTCTCACTGGCTGGCTTGGGGTGGGGGACCCCAATTGTTTCACTATCTGGTAGTAAGCAGACCAAGAAAGGCTTCCTGGAGCCACTGGGCAGACCCCGGAGTCCTTCCTCTGTCTGGGGGAGCATCCGCATGGCCTTTCTCTGCGGCTCCCCGGGGGCCTCATGGCTCTGCAGGTCTGTGGCCACTGTGAAAACAGCTCGGGCAGCCAGCATTGTTCCTGCAGCAGGTCAGCAGACCCCGATGGTTATCTCAACAGCTCATTGTGGCCTGTGGTGGGCGCATAATTGGAGGATGTGGGACTCTGCTCCCTCCCAGGGAAGGGTCCGCTCAAGAATGACCTGGAGCCTCCAACAGAGAAGGGCTGATCCACCCTTTGGACACGTCTCAGTCCTTGAGACTTTACAAGGTCAGCCTAGCCTTTAAACTTAAGAGGAGGGGGAGGGGGAGAGGAAGGGGAGGGGAAGGAGAAGGAGGAGGAGAAGGAGAAGGGGAGGAGGAGGAGGAGGAGGAGGGCAGCCTCCAGCACTAGGGAGGGATGGGAGTGGGACAAGGGTCTCCTCGCCTCAGTGTCAGCTATTAGCCAAGGCTGGTCCTATAAGAAGCCATATTCTGATGCCCTATGGCCTGCTGTCCTGACAGCCCAGGTTCTATATTCTGGGCCCTTAGATCCACGAATAAGTCTGTTCTCAGAGAACCCAGAGAATAGAGGATTCCCAAAGACCCCTGTGTCTAGACTGATTTGCTCCATAAGAAATCTATCCCTGGATACTCTCGGGACTCCATCTATCATCATGTCACCCGAGACTGAACCATGGTGGCTGGGGCCTGAGTGAGACAGCGCAGTGTCTGTCCTGTGGCTGGCACTGGGAGGTCTTCATGGGGACACCTTAGTCACTCGGGTGCATCCAGGAGTCTGATCCTTCTTCACCATCCTACCTGTGAGAGTGTGGTTCAAACCCATTCGCCTATGGAGAACTTGGGGCTCGGTGGTCCTGCCTCAGCATCACCTCCCACCCTCAGGCTGGCTGGAAATCACAGGGCTACTGTCGTGGGGGCAGGGCACCACCCAGGCTCTGGACTTTCCTGGATCCAGAGAAGGTCCTGCAGAGACACAGGCACCCTGCCCTTTTTCCTCTTACATTCTTATTCCAAGATCGTCGCGTGTGCCTGACCAGCCACCCTGCGATATACCATTCCAGCAGCAAGACCTGCAGATCCACTCTGCACATTCTTGGCATCCACCCCCACGTCTCTGTCACCATGGCAACCTCTCTCTCTCTCTCTCTCTCTCTCTCTCTCTCTCTCTCTCTCTCTCTCTCTCTCTTTCAGCCAGCAGCCCCTAGTGCAGGCATCTACAGCAGCCTCCTCATAGGCTCCTTGCTGCTCTGCTGCCCCTAGTCTATTCTTGTGCAACAGCTGAAGGCAGCTTAGAAATCACATTCAGAATGGACCCCCAGCTCTCTCAGTTCATTGCTAGAGGGAAACCCAAGGCCTCTCCCCACCCCCTGGCCCTTTGAGGTCTCAAGCAAACCCTTAGACCCCATCCCCCCTTGTGGATCACTGGCCCCACAGGAGTGCTATAGCTCCTCTCACACCCTATGCCCCCTGAAGGGAACATGAGACTTGACAAAGGGACTGAGAGTCACTTAGAAGGGCTGAACGACCTTAGGCAAGTTCTCAGCCTCTCTGGTCTTCAATGTTCTCATCTGTGGAGCAGTAGTGCCTGTCATGGGGTACAGAGGAAGAAATGAGGGGGTGCAAAAAATAGCTCAGAACAGCAAATGGCAATGTAGCAAACACACCCTAAAATAATAACTGGTGTCACTGTGGGCAAAGGCCTTCTCTATCCACTCAGGGAGATATGAGAAAGGCTCAGCTAACTCTGAATCCAGGTCACTGGAATGAGCTGGTATCACACAGACCCTGAGTCTGCCTCTGCCAGCCCTCTGCTGGCCCAGACTGACTTCTTGAGACATCCTCCCTAGGGTCCACCCTTTACAGACTCACACTTAGACCAGTCCACCCCCATAATAATCAAGTGGCCACAGCACAGTGCAGTGAGTCCCTTTTACACCATCTGCCTGCAGCCTGCTTCTCCAAGCCAGGAGCTGTTTCTCTTGGCTCAGGGCCTGCTTGGGGTTGTTCTGCAGTGGTGTAGATCCCTAATTCTCATTCTGGGAGCGTCCTCATGGTTACCACAGCTACAGGTGATTAGAATGCATGGAGTTATAAGCTCCAGGGCTAAGTGTCCCTCCCCATACTGAAAACACTGTCCCTTTTCCAGGGGTGGCAAGCCAGATGTAGCTGTGCCTGAATGCTGGCTTGCGTGAAGATCACTGACAAGTTTTGCCACATACAGAGTCAGGTTGACCCCAGGGCCAGTGACATCAGCCAGATGTACTTTTGTACCCTCTGGCCAGGTTAAAAACATCAGATGTTTTTAGCACGCAGGCTAACCTATTTCAGAACTGTTTCCCATTCTGTCTTTCTTTGGAGGACAGGAAGGGAGGTGTGCAGAGGGGGAAGACAGGGTCTCATGTGTCCCAGGCTGGCCTTGAATTCACTCATAGCAAAGATGACCTTGAACATCTGATCACCCTTCCTGTCTCCACCTTTCCCTTTGCAGTGCTGGAATTACAGGCCAGCACCATCACCCCAGGCTTATGTAGTTCTGGGGTTTGAACCAAAGGCCTGGCACATGCCAGGCAAACGCTCTACCACTGAGCTGCTCCACAGCGCACAGAGACTTCTAATGTGTTCCCACACAACAGATGGGTGGATAGGAAAATGGTAGCCTGCCCCAGGCTACACACAGGGGCCAGGGCAGATGGAGCCAGAATCCCCATCTTGCTCCATGCCTACAGCAGAGTACAGATCAGAAGAGTCTATTGAACATACATAGGGCTGCTGGGTCAGAGAAGTGGCCCTGTCAGATGCAGAGCTCATAGACCCAGGACTCAGAGACAGCTGCTGCCCACTTCCCTCCCAGAGAGTCTTGTCCCTGTGGCCCTCAGACATCCATGTACCAGCCAGGCAGGTCTTGAAGTTAATTAAAACTGCCCCTCCCTCCCCAGTATTTGCCTCTATACTCCTTACAAAGAGGCACCAAGTCCCAGCTCTCAGAGTTAGCACACCCCTGCAGAACCTTGATCACCTCAAACAAAAGACCCCCACTAGAAATGATTAACATCTTATCACTGGTATCTCTTATCAAGGAGTCAGGCGTGGGTCTGCTTCCTCTTGTGCTTATCCTCAGCCCACCCCAGTGCCTAGCACACAGCATGTCCCCACAAAGAGCTTGGTGAGAGACAGGGCTGGCGCTCAGGGAGAGAGCCTCTGCAGGAGGAACGAGATGTTCTGTGTATGGTGTGAGCGTGTGAGCATCTCTCAAAACTGGGACAGGAGATGGGTCCCTCAACCATTGCACACACAGAGACACCTTAGCCTGGAGGTCTCCTGCAGAGGGGAGCCTGTGGCTAGATCCCTTTGTAGTATCTGCTCCAGAGAAGAGCCATAAAGATGCTGAGTGACCCAGGGCAAGGAGCAGCCTCTCTGTGCTCCACTTCCCTCACTGGAATACACTCGAACAATAATAATGATAATAATAAAATATATTTGAAAACTGTCAAGAGAATTATAGATTTCAATGTTCTCTCCGGACTGTAAGTAGGTAAGACAGCTGGTTTAAGCCACTTCATTACAGATATGCATCTAAAAACCTCATGTTCAGTTGGAGAGATGACTCAGAAGTTAAAGCACTTGCTGCTCTTCCAGAAGACCCAGGTTCAGTTCCCAGGACCTACAAGGTAGCTCAGAACCCTCCATAAAACTCTAGTTCTATGGGGTCTGATATCCTCTCTAGATTTCCTGGCACTGCACACATGTGGTACACAGTCATATATTCAGTCTAAATGTTCATGTATATATAAAATAAAACATTAAAATTACATGTTGCACATACATGTAATTGTATATAAATATATACAATTGTTGCCAATTTTAATAAATCATAAGCCAGGCGTGGTGGCACACACTTGCAAACCCCAGCACCCGGGAGGCTGAAGCAGTAGGATTGCCAGCAACGTGGGCTACATGGTGAGTAGCTTATACTACAAAGCATGACCCTGTCTTAAAACAAAAATAAGGAAACAAATACAGAGACTGGAGAGATGGCTCAATGGCTAAGAGCACCCAGGCTTGGGCTGGTGAGATGGCTCAGTGGGTAAGAGCACCCGACTGCTCTTCCGAAGGTCCATAGTTCAAATCCCAGCAACCACATGGTGGCTCACAACCATCCGTAATGAGATCTGGCACCCTCTTCTGGAGTGTCTGAAGACAGCTACAGTGTACTTACATATAATAAATAAATAAATCTTTAAAAAAAAAAAAAAAAAAAAAAAAGAGCACCCAGGCTTGATTCCCAGCATCCACATGGTATCTCACAACCATCTGTAACTTCAGTTCCAAGGAATCTAATGCTCTCCTCTGGCCTCAGTGGGCATGAGGCACACGGGACATTCAGGCAAAACACTCATCCGTGTAAAAAAAAAATTATTATTATAAAGGGAGAGAAAGCTGCACATAATGGCGCCCACATGTTCCCTCGGCACTACGCAAAGGTCCCCCAGGCATTCTTTTAACTCCCTCCAAACCTGCCTCATCACCTTACTGATGATACCAGCTTGGTATCATCACTTGGTCATGGCCACACGATGCCTACCCGAGCTGTGAATAGCTCCTAGGTCCATCCAAACCTCCAAAGCCATGACCTCAACCACTTGTGACAGTTATGGATGTCATCTCTACAACTTCACAAGTAAAATAGAGCCTGGTGCCTTTAAGAAGTCAGCTACAGGGCTGGAGGGATGGTTCGGTGGTTAAGAACATTTACTGCTCTTCCAGAGGATGCTAGTTCAGTCTCGGCACCTACATGATAGCTCATTACCTGTAACTCCAGTCCCCAGGTGATCCAACACCTACTCTGGCCAGCATGTGGTACAGACATGCATGCAGACAAAATACCCATACCCATAAAATAAAATTAAATAAACTCTTTGAATAAAGAAGAGGAGAGGAGGAGGAAAAGGAGGAAGAGGAATAAGAGGAAGAGAAGAAGGAAGAGGTCAGCCAGAGGCTGATGAGATGGCTCCATGGGCAAACATGCTTCACCACAATTCCTAAAACCCACATGATGGGATTGACCTGACTCCAAAAGGTTGTCCTCTAACCTTCACACAGCCAGTGTGATCCGTGCACACACAAACACATACACACTCAATAAATATAATTAAAAAAAAAAAAAAAGACAAGCCACGGGACCAGCTGACAGATTAGGGAACCAAACTCAAGGACGAACAGGGAAGTGAAGGGCCACATGACATGACAGGCTGGACCAGGGGTCATGGGACTGTGTTGTGGGCACAGATAAAACACCAGTGTGCATAGGGGCCTGCTTCTGTCAGCAAGAACATCTCACAGATCAGAAAGGGTTGGTTGTTACAGTCTCTACAGACTAATAAATACATCCAGGTGCAAAGAGCAGGAGGGCTGGGATCCATTAGTAATGTCTGAGTAGGAGGGCTGGGATCTACTAGAATGGTCTGCCAAGGGTATGCTGTTCTGCTCAAGTTCCATTCTTGGCCCTAAGAAGTGTGAATCCAGTGAGCCGAGTTAACAATGCAGCTCTGCCCTTTAAGCAGCGTAAATGCTTCTGTAAAGGGAACATAAGAGCCAGGTAATCTCTGCTTTTAGGAGGAAACATCAGGATCAGGAGTTCAAGGTCATCCTCAGCTACATAGTAAGATTCACGTTAGCCTGGGCTACATGAGACTGGCTAAAAAAATAAATAAATAAATGAGGAGAAATTAATTTTTTAAAGCCTTTGTTTTTTTGTTTAAGTACACACACCTTTAACAGATTTAATCATTTAATTGAATCATAAAATGGCCTTCATCTTTTGGTTATCTATTTGTGCAACGAGGCTAAGTCAAGTGTGACAACTGAACCATCTCCAGGCATCTGGCAGGCAAAGGCAGAAAAGAGGAGCAGGGAAAATGGACACCTCTAGGCTCCCAACACCAAAGGCGCCTCTGGGACTGGGATCCCCCGAGACCATATCCTCTGAGGTGTCTTAAGAGATCTGGAGTGCCAGGTGGTGGTGGGGCATGCCTTTAATCCCAGCACTTGGGAGGCAGAGGCAGTTCGAGGCCAGCCTGGTCTACAGAGTGAGTTCCAGGACAGCCAGGGCTACACAGAAAAACCCTGTCTCGAAAAACCAAAGAGAAAGAGAGAGAGAGCGAGAGAGAGATCTGGACTGCACTGGTTTATTTCCCAACTTCTCTAGCACATTGTCCTCTAAACACATAGAAAAAGGGTATGTGTGTATGTGTGTGTGTGTGTGTGTGTGTGTGTGTGTGTGTGTGTATGTGTGACTCAGTCTGGGTCCCTCGAGGTCCACTTCAATCAGGCCAAGGCCCAGCGCAGTCATCATAACCCCAGTGAAGGCAGGGCGAGGCTTGTCAGGATATATATACTTGGCTCATTGGCTTGAGCCACAAGGGCTTGTCCCCATGAGGTCAACCAGGAAGCTGGCAATTTCACTAGCCAGAAGCAGAGCACAAAACAATGAGCAGCATTGCTCTCATCTGAGTGAAAGTGAACTTGCATTATCTCAACTTTCCATCTCCGGGCGGGGTGCCTGTCTACCTGGGACTCTGCATCCCACTCCTGAGCCAGCTGCAGCCCCACCCTCTGAAGCCTGAGGCTCAGAGCAGGGACACTCTTGCCCCAAATTCTAAGGATTTATACCCAGAATCCAGGACACTGGGGTCCCCCAGGACACCAGAGAACCTCCAGATGGAGCCTGCAAAATTGAATAATACCTTTTACCAGCTTATGGGGCTGAGAAGATCAGCGATATGGGTTCTGTTTACAGCGACGCACACAGCTGGAATCTATATCCAGATGATACATGCTTTCCACCACACTGCCATCAAGCTGAGACCTATCTAGAAGATCTTGGGGGAATAGAGTTCTGAGGGGAGGGGAAAGAATACACAAAGACAGTCATACTAGGATCTGAAGGGGTGATTCGGCAGTGAAGAATACCGGAGATAGATAGATAGATAGATAGATAGATAGATAGATAGATAGATAGATAGATAGATAGATAGACAGACAGATAGATACAGATATCTCCAGGCATAGTAGTATGCCCCTTTAATTTCAGCACTCTGGAGGCAGAGGAGGTGGATCTCTGTGAGTTTGAGGCAAGCAAGGCTGGTCTACATAGCAAGTTCCAGTCCAGACAGAGCTACATAGTGAGACCCTGTCTCAAAAATACAAACAAGGGCCGGGCAGTTGTGGCACACGCCTTTAATCCCAGCACTTGGGAGGCAGAGGCAGGTGGATTTCTGAGTTCGAGGCCAGCCTGGTCTACAGAGTGAGTTCCAGGACAGCCAGGGCTACACAGAGAAACCCTGTCTCGAAAAGCCAAAAACAAAAACAAACAAACAAAAAACCAAAAACAAATAACTTGGACTTAAAAGACAACTAAACTAGCAACTAAACTGGCAACTAAACAGGTGGCCGGAGGCTTCCAGAACCTGTGGGCGCAGGACCTCCAGGCTAGGTTTAAACTTAGGTTTTTTATCCTGAGTGCCCCACCATTCCACTAAGGGGTGAAAACCCTTTCATCTACAAGCCCTAGCTATCCCTGAGTCCCTGGCTAGCCCTCCTTCCAGCTCAGAAAGAAGTGAGTCTGAAGGGCCTACTTGGGGTGTTATGTGACCTTCTGGTCATTTTACCCCAACACCCTGGAGCTACACTCTGCCCCACTGAGCAGAGATACTCTGGGGATGGGTGTCTGGCAGCTGCTTTGTGTGCAAAGGACCAATGGGTAGCTGACCTTCCTAAGGCCCACCACTGATGATATAGGGAAGACAGTGTTTGTCAGCACGGGGCTAGCACCAGACTCCAGAGGTGAAGCCAAAGCACAGGGCCACCCTTCTACAAAAACGTGACTCCAGGCCTGGCTCAGAGGAGCAGTTCTCCCGGGTGGCAGGAGGTGGCTGTGTGAAACAAAGCCCCATCTGTCACTTGCCTGTCATCTACTTGTTTGGTCTGGTTATGGGGTCATCCTATTGTTCCCTAGGATCAGAGACAGTGGGAAAGCAAAAATTGTGGGAAGTTCATAGGAAAGACAGGAGGGGCTTCCAAGGTAAGAAGAGGAGGTACATAAAAGATCCCTCCCCTCTGAGCTGGACGCCCAGAGCCGAGGCTGGGGGTTGGGGGAGTAAGGCCTGGCCACCAACTGTTATTCCGCAGACCTCCAGCTTGTAGTAACAAAGCTAGGCAGGAAGGAGAGGGGGAGGGGAGAGAAGAAGGAAAGGAGGGCAAGAAGGAGGGGAGAGGCAGAGGAGGAGGAGAGTGGAAGAAGGAGGGAAGAAAAGAGGGGGGGACTGATGGGGAGGGAGAAGAAGGAAGAAAGGAGACATGACTGCACCCTGGTGTCTCCAGGGTGCTCAGGGCCTGTCTTAGAAGCAGGGCTGGGGTGTGTGCAACTGGAGACTGTGTACACAAAGCTTCAGAGACGCCTCGCCCAGCTCCTGACCTGGCCAGCCACCTGTCGCCTTTAGTGCCTAGGTGGACAAGCTCTAGGCTCCAAAGGGGCAGCTCAGCCCCTCCCCTTTCTCCCCTCCCCCTCAGCTGAGGAGCCAGGGGAGGGTGAGTCAGCAGGGCCCCGGGCTCCTGGCACTGACTCACCCGGGCCACAGGGCTGTCATTCACTTCCAGCAGTGTCACTTCCCCAGCACCAGGGCCACAGGGTCCTGGGGCAGGCGCTGTGGAGGCCGGGACTACTCCTGGAGGCGTCTACCATGTCCACAAACTTCCCCCTTTGCAAGCTACAGAAACCCAAGGCTGCACTGCACCTGTGTATGAAAGGGAAGCAGAGCCTTTTTGTCTTCCTCTCTCTGCAGAAATGCAAGAGAAGTCCCAAGAATTAGCCAAGCCACCTTGTGACCCCTCCACACTGCCAGGCCCCTAATGTTATCATTGGTGCTGTCTGAAGCCCTGGCTTCATGGAGAGCAGGCAGCGTACTCTGCTCTGTGACCTCAGGCGAGTCACTGCCCCTGGGCCTCAGCCTTACCCTCTATGCAGTGGGTACAATGTCTGGGTGATATTTTAAATGCACCCTTCCCTGCAGTGTTCCTCTTTTAATGCTTCTTTCTCCCCCACAGGAAGGACGTCCTTCCTCACTCACACCAAGGCCCAATCAATCAATCAATCAGACTGTGGACCTAAAAGCATGGCATCCTCTACCCAGATCCATCCTCTGTTCTGAACAAAGGAGACACTGTGCCTGCTTCCTCACTGCTCCCCCCAGAAGACCTCCAAAGGGTGCTGTCTCACACCCCACACCTTGGTTCCAGAGGAACCAAGTGATGAGGAACACTAGTCCATCCAAGAGTAATGAACAGAACCCTCACCAGGCTGTGACAGCCAGCCTCTGGGGCAATGGCCTTATGGCCTCTCTCACCACACCACCAGCCTGGGCTCAGCAGTCTATCACTGGCCCCTCCCACTGAGAGTCCTAGCTGCTTCCAGACGCCAATCACAGTAAACACATCAAAGAGTGTTGAGGGGCCTGCAGATGCTCAGGGCAGGCATTCGCTGCAGAGCCACAGGGCAAAGCACAGACAGACAGACAGACACCTAGAATATGCTTGAAAGAGAGGAAGGATGACCTGGAACCTGTTCCCGGCCACAGCACAACTTCCCCAAGAAGATGAACAGTCTTTTTTGTTGTTTTGGAGAGCCCCAAATCTTCGCTTCCATTTCTATCACACAATGCATTCCCTGAGTAGCTCACTCTCTGGATGATTCTGTGGTGAACGTGCTGTGGTCTTTCCCCAAAGGTTTCTCAAGGACCAGGGACTTCCCTTGGAAGCTGCATGGTAGGGCCACAGAAGTGCATTCAGATGCAATCCCACTCTGTGGGGGAGGAAACCAAGACCACAGCCCTACCACACTCTATCACAGACATGGATGGCGGACACGGATGGCCACAGGAGACGTGCTCCAGAGAGGGAGCTGGAGGGAGGTGGGGAAGTGGGGACACTCCTAACACTCCCACCCTGTGGATACAGTAGGCACCAGAGGCAGAGAATAAACTCCTATGGCAAACCTGGGTGCACGGGAGTCATATCTAACTCTGTCAGGCTGACGGACGTTGGTGCAGCGGGTGGCGGTGGTAGCGGCTTCCAGGGCTACAAGATGGTGCCTAACACCAGCTACTGCTTGGCTAGAAGAAAAACTCAGTGTTAAAATCCATGTGGGGAGTATCGGGAGGTTGACACAGTCAGCTGTGTCTTCCCCAGGCACAGGGCATCTCCCAGAGCAACCCCCACATCTGTCTCTCCACCGTGAGCCCAGGTAAGCTCTTGGGATGCCCAACGGAGGCCCAGCACTGCCTCCACATGACCCACCACTTAGGTGAGCATCACAGGATGCAGACACATGGACTGCTGCAAACTCCTTGGAGGTGTGGTCCCCACCAACTCACTTCTAGCAGACTCTGCCTGGCAGCCAGGTCAACCCTGGCTCAAGAACTAGCAATGGGGCCCAGCTTCCTGCAGAGCTCTCTCTGAACCTAAGCATCACCGGCCCTTTCTGTCCGGTCCTGGGTGGGTGGGGACCCCTTTTTGCGACCCAGGACCGCCGCTTTCTCCTGGCACTTCCCCTTTCCAGCCCTGTGCGCTTGGAACACCCATGATAAAGGTATTCTACCTGGACTGGAAGCCTTCTTACGCATCTCAGATCCTGCCACTGACCCTGCCTCATCAAACCTTCTATTCGCTAGGGGCTGCGCTCTGGTTCAGAACTGGGAAAGTTTGGGCAAAGTTTCAAGATCAGTTTGAGAAACCTCAGCTTCTTTTTCTTTTCTTTCTTTTTGTTTTGTTTTGTTTTGACACACGGTCTCATTGTGTAGTCCTAGCAGGCCCAGAACTCATCATATAAACCAGGCTGGCCTTGAACTCAGAGAGCTCCATCTGCTTCTATCACTTCCAGCCAGCCAGCTCTTGGCCTGATAGTCTGTAGAACCCAGAGACAAATCTAGAGTGTGAGTACCTAGACCCATCTGGACCTATTGACTCAAATCTTTAAGGTGGAGCCCGGAAATCTCACCCGTTACATCTGCTTCCCAGGAGTCTTAGAATCAAGAGATGCAGGGAAGGGCAGGGCTGGGACCTGGGAGGCACTGGATAAAATGTCAAACAAAACTGACCAGTGGAAGAGCCGTTGGTTGGCTGATGCAGTGCATTAAGTGCCAGCCTGCATACACTGGGGGCCTAGCAAAGGTAGAGGCCTTTCAGAGGCCTTCAAAGGCTGCTCCTTGCCACACCCACTCCTCCTTTTATTTTACAAAGAGAGAATCAGGCTTAGGGAAAATCAGGCCCTGGTCCCAGGTAACCTGGTAAGCTTCCAATTCTAGACAAGGCCAACACACTTAACTGGGAGGAGTTTAAGAGACAAAGGCGAGGGCTGGTGGGGTGACTTCTGAGGTCTGCCTGTCTGATCCAAACATAAAGTGTCCCTGCCACACCCAACTGCAGTGGGCAGCCTTGGATACAGAAGGTCCGCCTCATCTGGTATCCTGGGAGGGGCACAAATTAGCCAGCTTAGCCCCTTTTTGGTTTTGTTTTGTTGGCTTTTTCAGAGAGACAGGGTTTCTCTGTGTAGCCCTGGCTGTCCTGGAACTCACTTTGCAGGCTAGCCTCTTATAGCACCATGCCACAGGGACAATCTGGGATTTGTGAGAAAGGGGTGAAAACAGAATATTCCCAACCAGAGAAATACCTGCCATGGGATGCCAACAGTAAGGAGGCCTTGAAGGCCTCAGTCTCCACTGCTGAGGCCAGACTGTCTCTCACTGGAGCGAGGTTTGAATCAGCTGACTGGGGAACCCCACAACTTGGAGCTATAATGCCTCGCTGTTCCTCACACACACACACACAGGCAAAACACATGGAGAGAGAGAGAGAGAGAGAACTCACAATGCAGTCTCTAGAGAACAGCCCTGTTTAATAGCACTGTTGGGGTTAGGTGAGCCCTGGCACTGCAGGGTCTTCAGAGCCCCAGCTGACAAGACAATGACAAAAGTGACTGACATTCTCCCTAAACCTCTGGCAGTCAGGACTTGGGCATAGCCCTGCTGAGTGTCCATTTAGATCCCAAGAACCACTGGGACTCAAACATGGAATGTCACCCCACCTCCTCTACTGCCCCTCCCTGGCCCCTCCCTCCTCTCCTACATCAGTCATTCTCAAGGAGCTGCCCTTTGTGTGTATGGGGGGGTGGGGGGTGCTGAGGACAGTAGTGATCACTGCTTCTGACTCTTGTCTTCCAGAGGACTTTTGCCCCATGGCTGTGTAGGCTGATGGCCAGTGTCCATCGGGGACAAAGCCTTCACCAGCTGGTACTGGGGGGTGGGGGTGGGGGGTGGCAGAATCCCCTGCCTTCTAGCATCACAGTCCTTTTCCCCCCCTGCTGTGCTGGGGATGGTAGCCCAGGGCTTCAAATGCTAGGTACTTGGCCACTGAGATGCACCCCAGCCCATTCGTAATGTTTTGCTATTAAAATGTTTTCTTTTTTACATCATGGTGAAAAATAACTTTGCCATTTTTTTAAAAAAAAATAGCCGAGCGTGGTGGTGCACGCCTTTAATCCCAGCACTCGGGAGGCAGAGGCAGGCAGATTTCTGAGTTCGAGGCCAGCCTGGTCTACAAAGTGAGTTCCAGGATAGCCAGGGCTATAAAGAGAAACCCTGTCTCGAAAAACCAAAAAAAAAAAAAAATCTCCATGGGCTGAAGAGTTTAGAGCCTGATAGTTTAGAGCTTATAGAGTTTATAGTCTGATAGTTTAGATCACTTTCTGTTCTAGAGTGTGGTGGCTCCCAACCATCTGGAACTCCAGGTCCAGGGGAACCAGTGCCCTCTTCTGGCCTCTATAGGCACTGCATCCATGTGGTGCACATACTATATACATATGTGTGTGTGTGTGTATGCACACATTCAATAAACCGTAAAAAATAATCTCCATCAGGGGCTTAACTAGTAGCAGAGCTTTGCCTAGTATGTGCATAGCCTCTGGTTCCAGCTGTCCTCAGCACAACACTGAGAGAGACAGAGACAGACAGGGAGACAGAGAGTGGGCAAAGGAGAGATGGAAAGAGAGGGGAGGGAGAGGGAGAGACAAAGAGAGGGAGTAGAGGGGGAGAGAGGGGGAAGAGGGAGAAAGGGGAAAGAGAGAGAGAGAGGAGAGAGTGCGCACACAAGAGAAATATGATGTCTCTTAGTGGAGCTAAAGCCAGAAAGGGAGACCTCCTCCAACCTCTAATCACCATGGCGGCCCTGACAATTCACAGAGGGATATACTCCCAGGCACCTGATATATTTCTGGCCCTCCTCCATCTTCAATGCTACCTCCTCAGGGAAGCCCTCCCTGCCCAGCCTACACCCATCTCCCAGCGATGAGGCTCTGGTTCCCCAGCTGTAATCCTGAACCTTCTCGGGTAGCCTCAGATTGCTTTCTGTACCAGGCGGGGGCTGGGTCTGCCCCAGGTGCACTGAGAAAGACCTGGGTTTGCCGTAGTCATAGCAACCCTTTGTTCCTCTAATTCCAACTGTTTTCCTATGGTTGAAATAATAACTGCAGCTGACATGTGGCCACACAGCTCTGGGTGCTTTATATAATTCCACCTAATAGCAGTTGTTTTTAATCAGGCTAAATATTTCCCTTCTTCCCTTAAATCCTTCTCCAGTGATTGCCGCCGCTCACTTATCTCCTAATTAGTCCAAAGGTAATGAGACGTCAGAGCATCTTAGCCTGCAGGAACAAAAGCACTCTGGAAATGTCATATGCACACCAAGAGACACCCACCTGCTCAGCCAATACATGCCAGGATGCCCAGCTGTCTTTCGCTACCCAACCCTCACCAGCTAGCGAGATGAGAGCCATTGCCCCACTTTGTAGATGCCCAACCAAGGCTCAAGAGGTTAAGCCGCTTGACCAAGGTTTACACAAGCAGAAGAAACACACTCTGGAGTCTTGGATCCCTAACTGCTGAGCTCAGGACTGTTTCCAGGTTATCACCTTTAACACCACAAAGTCCTAACCCCTTCAACTTGGCACGGGAGGGTACTGACAGTGGCAAAAGGTAGAGGGAACACTCTCCAAAATAAACCCTCCCCCACCAAATTAAGAGCCCTCATCTCCAATCTAACCCAAACCATAATTGCCTTCACAGGCCGGATGCAGCCACGTGGCGGGGCAGCTATGTGGCAGATGGCAGTGACAGCAGCAACAGACATGCCACAAGGGCCTTGCTAAGTGTTTTTCAGGTGAGCGTCAGGGAGACCAGCTGTAATTGCTAAATGCCAACCCCTCCAGCTAAGAGAAAGGGCTTTTTTTTTCCACCCATTAAGTTCAACCAGGAGGCCAAAGTCCAGGGAACGGATACTCTCCAGTGACTATCATTGGTGGAGACAGCCAACTCCAGGGTCTATCCCAGTGCAAGCCATTTCTACAGGCTGACAGCTCCTCCCCACCCACTGCCTGCCCCAGCAGCGCTCCCGCCCCTCACCTTTCCTGAGCTGTCACTCTCAAGGGCTCATCACTCAGACTCCAGTGTCCCACCCTCTGAAACCCAAAGCTTAATCAGCTTAGTTATCATGTATACAGCCTGGGCCACCCAAAAAAAGGTCTCCTTTTCCTCCGTGGGGCAAGGATACCTGTGATTCAGGCCACCGCTATAAATAGCCCCTAACTCCATCCTTTTTAATTGACTCTTCTATTTATTTGGTCAAGGAGTTCCTTCTGACCTCCCCCCACCCCCACCCCGTGGCCGAGTTCTACATTAATACTGGTGTCATGTGACTGGTGACTGGAAAGGAGGGTCCCTCCCCTGGCTTCTGCAGTCTTATTCTCTTAAATCCATAGCGGAAGACACCTCCTTCTGAGAATCTGGTCCCTAAATCTACTGGCCTCCTCTGCTGCTTCACCTAGATTTTGATTGGAATTTTAATGGGTCACTGCTGACCTCAGGACCCTGGCTTCTCCCAGAGGGCCTCAGTAGCACCATCTACTAAATGGACCATCTCAAATTACACAAGGTAAGGCTGGAGGAAGGGCTGCAGCACAGGATCAGATTTGCTCCAGGAGACGTAACACACCCTCTGCCCCACCCCACCCCCACCCCCGGAAGATCAACCAGCTTTTATTTCATGAGCTTTTCAAACAAACACTGACCCTGACCAGGCCCCTCTCAACTCCACCAAAGGAAGAAACAAAGCCAGAGCTGGTGGTGTGTCCCTCGGGGATAACACCAGATCTTCTGGTTCTCCATAACGTGTAAAACAGGAGCTCTAGCAAATTGGTTCTCTATGGCCAACCCCCAAGCCCTGTGGAATGTCTGACTAGGTGAGACTTAGCATTTCTCCCAGAACCTCCAGCCACTGTGTTGGGGTGAGAGACCAGCTGTGCCCTTTCCCTCACAGATGCCCATCGCCCAAACCTTATAGCCCCTACTTGGAGCTACAGAATATGGCCACTGGTTGGTCCCCAGGGGTCTGGTTCCCCTAAGTGGATCAAGATCAACGCCCAGACATAACATGCGGCTCTGAGGTCTCCAGGTGAGAGTCTCTTCTCCACTCCCCTTCCCCGCCCCCTCGGAGAAGAAAGGCCAGGCTAAGACTTGGCTTCCTGAAAGTCGATCATCACTTTCACTCTCGGCCACGCCAAGCGTTTAGACACACTGCTTCCTCTCTGGGTAATGCTCTTCCGGGTTTTTGCCCACCTGTTGCTTAAGACCTCCAGAAATGATGTGAGTGTCCAGAGCATCCCTACAGGGATGAGGCTCAGTGCTGGAGTGTTTGCCTGGCTGTGGGCAAGCCCTGGTTTCCATTCCTAGCACATGTGCACAGGCACACTTAGCAAGATAGCTTCAGACTCCCATGGCCCTGGGAATCTCCAGGCTGGAGGGTGGGTGGGGGGGTTGTCTGTCACTCACCTCTGAATCCCTGGGACACAGGAGGGACTGAAACACTGAGAAGGTGACTACATTTGTTTCTTGAGACAGTCTCGTGTAGCTGAGGCTGGCTTCCATTTCACTGTGAAGCTGAGGGTAGCTGTAAGCTCTGCACCACCTCCCAGGAGCTGGGAGAGCAAACAAACACGCCCACAGCAGCAAAAGTCCACAGCTTTTGATGGCTGATGACCAGACTTTCGATTCTCACTTTTCATATGCTTCAGAGAGTTTCCCCCAAACTTCCCCTACTACCAAGCACTCTTGCCAGCCCTGGTCTTTCCCGGGGATGGCAAAGCTAGAAACATAAAAGGGTAAACTTTCTCAAAGCCTGGAAAGGACAAAGGCTAAGGGAAAGTCAAGATCCTGCCCCAAGCAGATCAGGTCAGAAGCTGAGGTGACATCTCTCCTTGTCCACAGGACCCAGGCATCAGTCAGCCTGGAAAAGGCCACTCTCTAAGAGCTGCGTGTGGTGGCTCATAACTATAATACCAGCAGTCAGGAAGATGAGGCAGGAGGATCACTGTAAGTTCCCAAGTCAACCAAAGCAACACAGTGGGACCCTATTTCAAAAGCCAAGAAAGAAGGCCACACTGGTTCTGACTCTTTTAGGATGACAAATGTCCCTGAATGTCTGGTTTATTACATGCGGCAACCTCCCTGCTACCCCCAGCTATGTCCTGTGACCATGATTTGACAGATGCATTAATAAGAGGCACATGCTTTTAAAGTTACCAAACTCAGCTGGGCAGTGATGGTGCACGCCTTTAATCCCAACACTTAGGAGTCAGAGGCAGGTGGATTTCTGAGTTCGAGGCCAACCTGGTCTACAGAGTGAGTTCCAGGACAGCCAGGGCTATTCAGAGAAACCCTGTCTTGAAAAACCAAACAGCAACAACAACAACAACAACAAACTACCAAAATCAGGGGCTGAATTAAAACCACTTGCCATTCTTGCAAAGGACTCACATTCTTGCAAAGGACTCACGGAGTGGCTTACAGAGTGATACATGTGAATTCTCACGGAGTCAGTGCCCTGTATTTTACCTGGCAACCCTATCCAGTGTCCCAAAGGATCCCTGTGTCATCCACACCTCAGCACAAAACACAAAGCATAGTATAATATGAGAGTTTGAATACTCAGGCTGCCTGGTGTGAAAATCAAGGTGTCTACCCATCCTCCTTCCCCAGGTCCCTCCTTCTCTTCTTTCCATCCCCATGAAGCCTCTTTCCTGCTGGCTATGGAGACCTTTTGAAGTCCTCTGGGCTTTCCCTCTTCAGGTGTCCATTACACAAATGATATGCATTCCACCTTCTGCTAGCCTGCTTCCCTGACAGACATTACTAATCAATTGTGGCATTCTTCCCACAAGACAAGAGAAAGCTCTGTAAGAGGAATGATCAAGGGCCCCAGATAAAAACTGGTATTAGAAAACAGCAAGAACAAAAAGAGGGATGAAGGGCGAGGGTGCAGGGATGGTTGAGAGTTGAGGGATAACCCTCGAGGCAAAGATTCAGCCTGGGAAACAATGGACAGAGGAATGCCAGCCAAAACAAGAGTGGGATTGGGAGCTGTGACCCCACATAGGTGTCCCACAAAGCCAAGCTGGGGTTGAGCAGAGACTGGGACCTAGGCAGGATCAGTGTTTCCTTGTGTTCCACAGATGTCACAGGACACGTGTACAGTCCGGAGCACTTGGCACAAAGAGGGGAGGAGCCTTGTACCAGTGCATGCAGCCCCTAAGTAAAGGTGGGGCTTTTGTCTGGTCATTGTGACCCCAAAAGCCTATCTGGAAACATGTGACCCACCTCCTCTGTTTTCATGGGGAAAAGAAGCCCAGAGAGGTAGAGCAGCTGCCTAAGGCCCCTCTGCAAATTGGTGGAAAACTGGTAAAGACGCCATAGAGGATCTCCTGCAGGGGTGTCTGAAGCCAGCTCCCTCTGCAGACCAGGCTGATAATAAATAGGTGAACAAGTAGAAATACCATCCACAAACTTCTCTCAAGAGTGGAGAGCATCTCTGATCTCCAAGAGATTGTTTGTTCCTGAAGAGACCTTGTTCTTGACAGAATTCCTGTTTGAGCCCTGCTGGAATCAAGCACCAAGACTAAGAAGCTTTACCTGGGGCACCGTCATAGAGGCCCAAGCTTTCTGGCCACAAATATGGCCAGGATAGATGACCTGCCGGCCAGCCCTGGCATTTGTGAGGAAGCCCATGTCCCAGCATGGAAAACAAGAGCCAGAGATCATCACTGCCTTCTGGGGCCTCAGTTTTCTCACCAGTGGTATGGGGCAGTAAGAGCTATCTTAGATGACTATGGGAGTGACAAATGCAGAAAGCATTGTGAAATCTAGAGCTCTGCCTGTGTGTCCTGGCTTACCCGAAACAGTAGAACCCAATCATACCAGCAGCAGGAAGGTGTAGCAATGACAGCTACTGTTTATTGAGCAAACTATATGCCTGTCACTATACCAAAAACTTTTGGTTTTTCTTTCCTGACCCTCCCAGAAGGCTGCAATGCATGACTTCATGCACATTTTGACAATGGCCATATGTGGTAAGACTGGATTAGGGGTCACTAGAGGGTAGAGTTTGGTTTTAATTTCCCAGTGTTGATGGGTTTTTGGTTTCATTTTTCTGGGATTTTCTAGTCTTCTCCCAATGAGAAGGGCTGGGTAAGGACAGGTCTAGGTGTGATGTTTTAATTTTTTTCTCTGAGGCCCCAAAGGCAGAAGTGTCCCTAGAGCAGGGCTGCCACTTCTTCCTAGTACCCCAAAGCTGTCACAGATGTCAAAGAGTATGTTCTCTAGAGAACCAGAGATTCAACACTGGGAGTCTGTACATCTTTAAAATGGGTAGCCCAGTGTAGCAGTGCATCTAAGTAGCAGAATCTGAGGCGAGCACGCACCCTGGGTCCCATCCCCATGTGGGGAAGGGGAAGACTTGTACATTGCATCAAGGTGTAAGATATGGCCATGTGCAGGTATGGTCAGGGCATCAGACAGAAAGCCCAGAGCTGGCTCCTGGGGTGGGGGTGGGGGTGGGGGGCACTATCACCCCTACTGAGCCCTGAAGGCAGAGTGTCTACAGTGGGGCTCAGGTAAGTCTCAGAGTGGATCACGTGCCCAGCCTGCTGACGCCCCGTTCCATTCCTAGCACCCAGCCCCCTCCCAAGAGTGACAATCAATTAATTACACATTTTATATATAGTTTATTGCAATAAAAAAAATAGAAGCAGGGCATTGTTCACTGTGGAGTGTTTTATTGGCGAGCGTAACTAAAAACAAGTTCTCACTTGGGGATTAAATAAATGCTTTCCTCAAGAGCCCTGGAACTCTCTATGTAGCCCAGACCAGCTTCCACTTTATAGTTATCCTCCTGCCTCAGGCTCCAAAGTCTGGGATCATAGACATGTGTCACCACGCCGGGATCACTTTTTTTGTTTGTTATTTTTTTGTTTGTTTAAATTCAAAGAGGACAGTTTTGTTAGAGATTAAAGAAAATTCCCCAAGGCAGGCAAGCTATAAATCATAAATCTGAGTGAGTGACTGCTTCCAAGATGGGAATAGAGACTGGGGGTCTGGGAGCCAGAGGGGTAGGGTGGGGAGGTGGAGGCAGTCTGTTTAAGATAAGCTGGAATGGAAGTCCAGCACCAACAAGGAGCCACGTGGCAGGGAGGAGGCTTTAGAGAAAGACAGAGGAAGCCCCCAGAACACTTAGGGTCTAGCCAAGGAAAAAGGCAGGAAATGTACCTCCTGGGGCTCCCCCTCCCTCCCTACTGCCTGGAGTATTCTTTAAAAAAATGTTTTTCCAGCTTCCACACGTTAGCTAGTTAATGGTGGTCCCAGCACCTCAGGAGGCTGAGGCAGAGGAAGGGCTAGAGCAAGTGAGTTTCAGTCCAGCCCAGACAACACAGCAAGATTCCAGATCTTTTATCTTTTGGTTTGGCTTGGTGTTGGTTTTTCTAGATAGGGTTTCTCTGGTCTCTATAGACCAGGCTGGCCTCAAACTCAGAGAGATCTGCCTGCCTCTGCCACCATGGCCTGCCTTCAGATATTTTTTTTTTTTTTTAAACAACAACAACAAAAAAAAAACCCTAAATAACCAAACAACGCAGGGTCTTATTCTGCAGCCCTAACTGGCCTTAAATTCCTAAGCTAGGGCTGGTGAGATGGCTTAGTGGGTAAGAGCACCCGACTGCTCTTCCGAAGGTCAGGAGTTCAAATCCCAGCAACCACATGGTGGCTCACAACCATCCTTAAGGAGATCTGGCTCTCTCTTCTGGAGTGTCTGAGGACAGCTACAGTGTACTTACATATAATAAATTCCTAAGCTAAATAGAGCCTGGGCTAGAAAGACCTCCATGCCTCAGCCTCCCTGTGGTAGGATGACAGACATGTTCCACCAGGATCAGCTTACGGACACATGTGTGAATGCACACACCACTCCATTATACTGTGGTCACCTCTGTGTGGTGGGAAAAGAAAAGGGTGCCGTTTTCCCTTATCTCTGTGTTGAAAACATGACTTTTATAGTCAGAGTAAACATGATAAATAAGCATTTTCTCACTGTGGAGGCCTCCAGGGAGCAGGACATTGGTATCCACAGGCAAGCAGGAGTACCTAGCACCCTAAAGGACAAGCACCCCAGAGAACAACACCCTGGGACGTAGACTTGCCTCTTCAATCGAGGGGATGAAGCCTCTCTAGGGACTCCTTCGATGAGTCTCGGTTTTGTGCTTGCCACTCACTCTGTTAGTTGTCCTGAGCCCATAAAACTCCCCTGGGCTCATTACGTGTCCATGTCACCTGTTCTGCCAACCCCTGTCCTGCAGTGTACTGCAGCCCTCTTGGCTGGATATAACTACTCCATTATAGAGGTGAGATCTGAGGCTCAGAGATGTTTAGTGACTCCCTTCAGGGTCACACATCCTACATAGGCTGGGGCTGGGCTAAGAGCTTTTTTGTTTTGTAGAGAAAGCACTCCAGGCATTACAAAGGGCCACAGAGCCACATGCCAGCCCCCAGACTAGGAATGAATTTGGACCTGCCTTAAGGCTAAAAAGATAGATCTTGCCCTTCTTGGTTGGAAACCCAAAGGCCAGATGCCCCAGGAATGTGTGGGAGTGGGCCACACCCAGAACTCAGACTGCGTATCATCCCTGTGTAATATACTCCCTGCAAACCCCATTGACCTCCACGTAGAGGGTGGAGGGGAGGCCATGAGTCTTTTCAGAAACAGCAAGCCAGGAGGGCTACACAAGAGTGATGTGGGGCAGTCTGAGGGCCAAAGCACCGGCCTAGGTAGCCTGGTGTGCAGCTGGAATCAGCACTGAAGAGGAACAGCATGGTCGCCATCTATGCTCTGCCTAGGACGTTGCCAGGCCCCATGGGGCCAGTCACTTGCACAAGACTCTTTATCTAGAAACAAAACTCACATTCCAGCCTCAGAGTGAGCAGTGGCCTCCCTGGCTCCCACTATCCTTGGCTGCTCATTAACCAGCAGCAGGAAGACCTTGGAAAAGGGAAGTCGCTGGAGATGGAAGGGGCTCCCCACCTATCAGGAGGGCAGTGCCACCAAGTGGGCACCAGAGTTGGGCAAGTGGGTTTGTGGTTGTGAGAACTTGGGAGGTCCCCCTAAGTCTCAGTTTCCCAGTCTGCACAATGGTGCTAGCTAACAGTACTTAGAAGACAACGGCACTCAAAGTCTGCATCCAAGCTGCTGAGGGATGCGGCCTTGCCTGGCACTCAGTAAGCATTCCACCTGTTCATCTGCCATTTTTACCGAAAGAACAAGAACTCCTACCTCCTGCAGCTCTTGAGGCTGTAGCATGGTTCTAGGGGTTGTAACAAGCTAATGTGTTACACTTCGAGGAACGTCTAGTACCCACAGGCAATAAGTGTTCCTGACACAGGACCATTAAGGTTGAGACTCTGAGCATGGTTCTCTACCCACTCAATAGCTGCTGGGGAAGTTCTTCTGAGTCTCTGGGGATGGGCATATCTGACGTCAGAGAACCTATGGTCTCCAGTTGGCTTTTTTTTTATACAGGAGCACACTCGGTCAGAAACTAACCAAAAGTGCAATTGGGTCTGACCACAGTGGCAGTTAAGAAGGGTCTCGTGAGAGTCCCACGGATGACCCCAAATTGACCATATCCCAGCCCTGTGTCATTGAGAGACTTCCTCGGAAGCTAAGAGAACAGCTCAGGATGAAGCATTGTTTATGCTGGAAAGCAACGACCCCAGAGCCAATGAAAAAGAAGAGAGAAAAAGAGAGAGGAGTGTGGAGTGAGAGGAGGAGATTAGATATTAAGAAATCTCTATCAAGGAAGGTGGAGTTCTCAAATTTGAGAGCAGGGTCCACAAGTGGGTCACAAGATCAACAAAGTGGCAGGACGGATTGCAGGGCAAGGACCTGAACCTGGAACCAGATCACAGGGCAAGGACCTGAACCTGGAATGTTCTCCAGAATGCGTATACACCACACTCCAGTGTTCCTTAGTAGATGTCAAGATTAAAGGACTTTGAATCCCAAGTTCCAAATCAGCTAAATCAGCCTGAAAACAAATCCTTCTTGCAGGCACTGTTAGGATTCTGAACTTGAAGAAGGGGGGAAACATTTAAGAGAAGAGAAAGCAAGGTGTAGTACCAAGACAATCAGCTGATTAGATATGAGAACTATGTCAATGTTAAATGTCCCAGGCTGATAATCGGGCTGTGGTTACATAAGACAATGGCGTTGCTCTGAGGAAATACATGAAAGACTAGGGGAAGAAGCACCCCACTTGTGACTTACTCCCCAGTGATTCAGCAAAAATACTGTTCGTGTGGTTCTTCCCAGCAGTGCACAGGGATGAGACCCCCTGGCCAGCATCAACCCCAGACCATCAAAGTGAAGGGCATGAGAAACTCAGGAGATTCACTCACAACTTACTGAACATTTTCTGTTCTGTTCAAATAGAACCTTCAGTGAAGCTGGGGCTGTAGCTCGTGGTAGAGCTCAGAACACAGACACACACAGACACACACACACACACAGACACACACACACACACACACACACACACACACACACACGGTAGAGATCCTTTCTTTAGAGCCAGGACCCCCTTGAAGTTGGGGCTCAGTATCACCTCATCCAAACTCCTGTTTCCCCCACCCCCAATGATATCTACCTCGGCTATTCCTTGCCACAGCATGGGTACAGGCAGAAGAAGACACACTAAATTGGAGACTCCTCCCCCATGGGATCCTGCTGTGGGTGGCGGTGATCCTGAGCCAATAAGGAAGCCGAAAAATTACTTACACTTGAGATGCTCCTCTGAAGAGGCTGTGGCACTGGCTCTGCACCTGTTGCAAACAGGAAGCAAAGAGGTGTGGTCAGGGCCTGCATGCCTAGGGTGACCAGATCTGATCATGGGTGACTCTCAACACACATGCTAGAGAGGGGACTCTTTGAGCCCATGGGACCTGGACCAGGGATGAAAGATGCTGAATCTCAAGCATGTGTATGCACACATAGATGTGCACTCTCACACGTGCTCATGTACACTCAGGTGGCCACCCAGACGAAAACATTCTCATTCTCTCTCTCTCTCTCTCTCTCTCTCTCTCTCTCTCTCTCTCTCTCTCTCTCTCTCTCTCTCTCTCTCTCTCCTCCCTCTCCCCCCTCTCCCTCTCCCTCCCCTCCTCTCCTCTCCTGTTCTCCCTCTAACTGACTCTGAATCCTTTCTCTGGATTCACTGCTCTTGAACCCAGACAGCCCAAGTCCCAGTGAATCACTCAACTGTCTTTGCACACTGTGTGGGGCTGCTGGAAGCCTTGGTGGGTTTGATGTCTAATAAAGGTCCCTTTGGGGCCAGGGAGATGGCTCATCAGGTAACGGCGCTTGCTGCCAAGCCTGACAGCCTGATAGCCTGAGTTTGATTTGCCAGATCCACACAGTGGAAGAAGAGAACTGACTCTCTGCAACTTGACCTTTGACTTCTACATTTATGCTGGATATGCTTCAGATACAGATACACATATCACGCACATATTTTATATATATAAAGGTAGGTTCTTTTTGCTAGTGTGCACAGGTGAGCCACTCACCAGACCAGACTAGAAAGCCTGCACTCCCACGAGCTCTGTAATCTGCCCAGGTCCCAGACCAGTCACTGGCTATCCCCTATGGACAGTGTAAGGCTAGACAGATTCTCTTTATTACTGTCACCACCATTACTGTTACATTTCTGTGTGTGGCAGGTGGAGGTGGAGGGCAGGGGCATGTGGAGATCAAGGGACAGCTTGCATGAGGCTCCTGGGGACTGAATTTGGGTCAAGTTTAGGAGGCAGCAAATTCCTTTGCCAGCTGAGACACCACGACTGTCCAGCCCCAAGATTCTTAAGAAAGGCACAGTCCCCCAGTTATCTCATTAAACTTACTGAGACCCATTGCGCCCAGGAAGCCTGTTGGACTCTGCTGGACAGCAGCTATCCTCTGGGGATGGCCCAGAAGCCATCTCATGAATTTTGATTTACTTGTTCATGTTACCTAGAGTGTTCAGGTGGACCCCCCAGAGCCTTGTGCACATTCAGTGGGAGCATCACAGTAGGGCTGCACCCCAAAACAGGGAGTCTCTGTTCAAACAAGCAGGGGCAGAGCTCTGGGCCTGGCGTCTCAGGCCACCAGCAGAGTTGCTGGCCCAGACACAGGAAGGCCTTTCAGCCTTCCTGGATTATAAAAATGTGTAGAATCAAGAAAAGCATTCTTATCAATGAAGATCTAAGATTTCAAGAACACTTAAATTGGAATTAATGGTGATATACAGGGATAGGGATAAGGGGGGTAGGTAGGCAGGGGTACCTGCCCCCCCCCTTAAGCTCCACCTCTCCTCTCTGGCAGCAATTCTAGCTTCTTCCACAACCTGAGCAGAGTTATGGCTGCTCTGTCAGTTCACTGCCAGCCTCCTTCCTCAGAGCACTCACTGCTACACACTAAGCACACTGAGCTCAGGCACTGAGTCCAGGGTACCATATGGTAGGAACTGTCAACAATTTCTTAAGCACCTACTACGTACCAGGCAGTGTTTGAGGAAAGACCGCACCTCAAGAAGCCGAGGTCCCTTGTTCTTAAGGAACCCTGAACCCTAAGGTGAGACTAAAACATGAGTGGGAAGTCACTGGGGCTTCCTCCACTTCCTTGGTGGACATGGCCCTACAGAAGCCGAGGTGGGTCAGTAATATCTGCAAAGGGTGAGGCACAGAGATGGGACATGGTAACAAGTACCTGACTCTCCTGGCCCATGCCAAAGGAAGGAAGATAACGAGGAAGATGGAGACACTGTGTTTAAAGCACAAATTCTCAGCACATTGTTCAAGGAACCTTGAGCAATGGCATTCTGTCTAGATAGATCCTGACCAGTAAGAGGCCAGCTTGCTCAGACAGATAAGAGTGGCCCTTGTATCAGTGGGTCTGTGTGGCTTGCTGGCACTCATACCCAATGTAGGAACAGTCTGAACTGATTTAACCTGGTGAGGCACATCTATCAATCTCATCCTATCAGGAAATGGATCTCACCTCCTACTTCTGAAGGAACTTGTGAACTAGACCTGGCCAGTCAGAGTTGCTCACTCGTGGACTTGACTATGCCTGGACAATTCGAATGACAGCCAGAACTCTTGTTAAAAGCACTGGGAGTTGGGGAGTCGGCAGGCTCAGTGGGTTAAAGAGACTTGCCATATAAGCCTGGAAACCTGAATACCATCCCCAGAACCCATACAAAGGTGACAGGTGAGAACAGACTTCACAGTTTTCCTATGACATCCACATGCATGACAAGTCATGTGCACTGCCCCCAACACACACGTATACATTCACCATGCACACATACATAATCCTAAAATTATTTAGAGGAGGAGGAGGAGGAGTTAGAAGAGGCTTCTTCTAAGTTGAGATGGCTTATGGAGATGGGGTTTCACTGGGGCAGCTAAGGTCCTTCAGGGAGAATGGAGTAAGCACTGAGGAACACGAAGCCCAGAAATGGAGCAAACTAACTAGTATGAGCAAGGTCATATCTCAGCACCCGAATATAGCCACACCTGGAGGATTCTTAAGCTGTGCTCTTCAGGTAAACGTAGCAGTCAATGTTCTATTTACCTCTAAAGTTAATTTAAACTGATTTTTTTGCTGAATCCAGTCTTCTTAGGGCATAGAGAATCACACATGTAATCCCAGCACTGGAGAGAATGAGGCAGAAAGAATATGAGTTGGAGACTGACCTGAGCTACATAGAAAAACCTCATCTCAAAAACTAAATAAATACAAGGCTAGCGAGATGGCTTAGTGGCTAAGAGTGCCTGCTGTGCTCGCTGGAGTTTATCTCCCAACACCCACATTAGGAGATTCATTACCAACTTCTGGCCTCCTAGGATTCACACTTGTACATACACACATACACACACACATACATACAAAAACATATACATATACCAATATAATTAATTAATTAATTAATTAATTGAATATCTAGGGATATGGCTTATGGGTAGGGTGTTGCCTAGTATGAGCAAGGTCCTGTGTCCATTCTCAGCAGTGTGTGTGTGTGGTGTGTGTGTGTATGTGTGTGTGTGTGTGAGAGACAGACAGACAGACAGAGACAGAGACAGACAGACAGACAGATCGACTGACCAACTGACCTGTGCCCTGGCTTGAACCTGCTGTGTCATTTTATGCTCCTGTCTATCTGACATTCAGCCCATTAGTACCAACATGGAGGATGCAGGTGACAGAATGACTTGACATCTGAGGTTCCCCATAGCCTGACATTCTATCATGTGTCTGTTGCAAAACTTAGGCCTGACCCTCCCCCTCATCCCCAGTCCTCACTCCAGGGCACACAGGAAGACATACATGTTTAAATCAGTCCTCCCTGGTAGGCCTGTGAAACATCTGGAGGACTCTTCACAACAGACTGCGAACCCCATCCCCAGCTCTGAATTCCAGATATGGATGGAGCCGCCTATTCTCTCCACTGTCCTGTGACAACTGTCACTTCTGGTCCAGTGACCACCATGTTCTAAGAACTCAGACTCAACCTGTCTTTTTCTTCCACTTACTGAATGAAGCCCAGTGACCCATGTAAACATACGACCCAGGCAGGTAGGAAACTAGACCTCAGGGCCCCCCTGCATCCTCAAAGCAGAGCCCAACTAGAGACAATTCCAGAGGGATGCAGCTTTCCACAAGGGCAGCATTGGTCCTGGGTCAAGCGCTTCTGCTAGCCCCCATGCTAGAATGTCTCTAGATAACCAGAGGCCACGTGAGGGGTGTTGCAGCAGGCCCTGTGTTGTCTTCCAGGAGCTGAAAAGCCTCTCAAAGACTCCCCTCCACCATCGCCACCCCAGCAGGCAACAAGCCAGATCTCATGCTGGGGGCCTTGTCCTGACACACTGCCTGGAGCCACTAGGCCTGTCTGCAGGGCCTGGCTGGCCCTGGGCTCTCCCTGACTTACATCCGACTTGGCTGCCTGCAAAAGCCTCCTGCGGCTTTTTTGGACCGCCAACACTGCAGAGTAGCAAGCGGCTTCCCCATAAGCATCCTTTCCAAGGTGGCACTGGCCCAAGGCCGGCTAAGCCAGCTCTCAGCCCTATGACCTTGAGCCAGTCACCTGCCCCCAGGAAGGCTTTGGGGTTTTCCTATGCAAAATATGAACACTAGGGAAACCGAATTTATCATATTATTCATCTTTTGGAGGAGAAGGGTCTACAGCCTGGGTCTCACTCCCTATGTGGCTCGGAGACTCTACTGCCCTAACTCCTGGGCTCTGGCCACACTTCCTCCTCAACCTCCCACATAACTGGACCACAGGTGTACCCACTGTACAGCTAGCTATCTCAGCTAGGCTTTTAAGGAATACCGAATGCTAGGTCCCAACTTGGAGACTCCAACTTGACCTGTATCATGACAGGTAGAAAGCCTAGCGTGGTGGTGCACACCTGTAATCCCAGCATTCAGGAGGCTGAAGCAAGAGGATCATGAGTTTGTGGCCATCCTGGGCTGTAGAAAAAGTTTTTTTAAAAAAATCACATCTAAAACCAAAATCTGATCAGAGCTGGTCTATATGATTTACAACTCCACAACACCACAATGAACACTTAGTAGCTCCAGGACCCTGGTAACAGCAATCTCAGGGTAATGTTAGGAAGTTTAGAAATACTACTAATGGGCTGAGGGGCTCAGGCTGGGGCTCTCTCCTCTCAGGGAGAACTGGTGTTAGCCATCCCCAATGAGTAGAGAGACAACAAGATTTTCCTGGTGGCAGGTTTGGGGCTTTCCAAGGATGCTGGCAGAGGCTGAACTCTTCACATTCAAAGGAAGCAAATTATCCTTTGGCTGGAGCCTGTACCCCAGAACTCAAAATAGAAGCTAACGCTAAGAAGGGGTAGCTCTTGCCTAGGGAGGAGACCACTGTGATGGGTTCCAAGTGATTTCCCAGTTCCAGCCCTTTTTAAAAAAAAAAAAGATTTATTTGTATTTCATGTGCATTGCCTGTTTGAGGGTGTTGGATGTCCTGGAACTGGAGTTACAGACAGCTGTGAGACATCGCACAGTTGCTGGGAATTGAGTTCCGCTCCTCTTAACGACCGACCGACCGACTCATCCCCTACTCAGTTCCCCTTTCCAGCTATCACTGCCCCCGCCTTCTTACAAAGCAGACCCACACACATGGACCCTGGAACTCACCCTAGCCGGAGAACTGGGCATAATCTCAGGGAACGTCAAGCTCCCAGCAATCCCTCATCCAAACCACACTGACTGGGTGCCCTTGAATCAGCGAGGCAGAGCAGCTTCTCCCTCACGGCCACGAGAGGTGGCAGGTTCCGAGCCAGTGGGGTTCAGGGACACAAGGAGGCTCACAGCTGCTGCTTAGCACCCTCCACACCACACCCAACTTCTGCCACTGCCACAGTCCCCCGTGCCACACCTCCCCCACTGTGCCTGGACCAGGTACAGAGAAAGAAATAATATCAGTGTTTCATACTGCTTCTTCCCAGGACTGGAGCAAAGCCCTTACCTACCGTTCTGAGTCTCATCCTCAGAAGCACCCCCCAAAAAATACACAAAACACTTGGCATGGCTAAAGGCTGACAGGGGGTGGGGGTGGGGTGGGGAAGAGATATTCCACAAGAGTTGACACTTTTTTTTTTTTTTAGGCTCACAACAGGATACCCTTAAAAGAAGCCCACCTTCTTCTGTGAGAAACGAAAGACAGAAATAGACTCCACAGCACCAAGGGAAGGGGCTGGCAGGCGTGGGTTTTTTTTTTCCCTTTCTCTTTTTAAAGATTTGTTCTAATCTATATTTTCCCACTAATAGTTTAGGCAAACCCACATTGTTCCCAAGGAGATTATTCCATACGAAAAGCTGGCTGCCACAGCTCTGCTCAGCACTGCTCTGGAATTCTAGTCTCCAAACTGAGATGCCTCCTTTCAAAGCAAGGGTCGGGCCACCGTGGAAAATCAGCAAGAGGACAAGTATAGGTGTGCGCCTCACACTGGGACCACACAGACTTAGGACTCTTCTCCTCAGGATCCACAAATGATCTCCTCACACCCAAGGACCAGAGAGGGATAAGAATTCACCTACGTCACATAGTAAGAAAACCAGAGGCCAAGGACACCAGCCCTGGTTCGCAATGCCCGGCTTTGATTTTATACGTTCACCTGCATAACTTTTTTGCTGGATATCCATCACCCTTGCCAAGCAGACAGCCCCGGAGGGAATACTTCAGACTGCCCTATCCACTGGTGATATCCGCACAGCCCGGAAGGAATGAGTACCTGCTAGGTGGGTGGATGGGTGGGTCCAAGCCTGGACCAATAGATGTTCAAAGAATAGGCTCTCATTTCAGGATGGGGGTGCACTTCTGAGAGCCAGACCCCTCTGCTAGATGCTGGAGTATCTCCCCTTCTCTCAGTATGTCCCCAGCTGGTGGTCAGGTGGATATATGGCAGGCTCACAGAGGTCCAAGATCAGGCCGCGGGGACAGAGCTCTTGGAGCTCAGGCAGGGAAGTTCAAGTCCTCTTTGATTCTTGTGATCTTTGGTTTCCTGTATGTTAAGCACCACCTGGGGTCAAGGAATGCTTCTTGGACCAGGAAGCTTCAAGCTGTACTTGAGGAGTGGGAAGAAGATGGGGAACAAAGGGCTAGGTTCGGCGGAGAACCCCAGACTACAAGGAGAGATGAGCCAGATCTGGGGAAGAGTCTAACATCAAATTCTTCTTTAGAGTTGGTCACAGAGTTCACAGGGTGCTCTGGAGCCAGGGGAAGCCTCTTGAGCAGGAGATTGGCTCAGCATTACCTCCTAGATGGTACAGAGAGGTGCTCAGGAGACATGGCGGCTGGTCGGGAGGCTGTGGATGCCAGTTGCCATCTGGTGATAGAATGACGGTCCTTGAAATCGTGACCAGCCTTCCATTGGGGCTGATTAGCTCTGGAGCAGGGGCAGAGTCCTCAGAACAGCCCTGTTCCAGTGCCCTTCACCCACTAGGCATGACTGCACAGATTCACCGGCCAGCCACACTTCTCTATCCCCTGCCAAGCATCTAGCAATCTCAGCCTTTGGGCTTTCCGTAGGAAGGGGGTTGATGGAATATGGCAACCAGTCATATTCTACTTCTACCCTGTTACAAGCACCATGGAAACAGGACACTCAGAATGTCCCAGCTAGGAGACCTAGCCTAAAAGCTCCATCTACTCAATAGAGATACCAAGGCTGGGGGCGGAGGGTGGGGAATGGGGATGGGACAAGGTAAACAGACTAACCAGACCAGGAGATAGGTAGGCTCAGTTATAGATGTCTCCTGTCCACTGGATGCCCAGCAAGTTTGGGCAGAATGTCCTTCCCACCCTTCCCCCACGCAGCTCAGTCCTGGGCTGAGCAGATCAGGTCATCAGTACCAGGCTCCAGGTTCTTCCCCAAGCTTTCTGGGAGTTGGGTCCTGGACTGTGATTATCTCTCAAGCAGCCCGCCCTTGGAGAGGGGGAGGGCGGTGCTTCCTTCCCATCCCGTTCCCATTAACTGAGACTAAGAACAGCAGCATGGAAACCCTGAGGTGAGGGGCTGGGGTGTGGCTAGCACCTGCCCAACTGTAGAAGCCTCCCTGGGATCCATCCCCAGAAAAGTCAGTTGCACAAGATCTTGCTAGTGTCCTTAACCTACCTCCCAGAAGGGGAGTTTTACATAACCAGAATGGTGGGCACAGCAGAAGCAGGGAAACTGAACAATAGGTAATTGGAAGGTTGGATCTCTTCCACTGATAAACACCTCACCCAGACCTCACCAGAGCTCCTAGTCACTGAGGTAGGTGGGTGGGTGGGGCAGGTTAGCTGGGTGATCCCAAAGTCCACAGTCCCTGAACTCAAGTCAATGGACCCCTCTTCCGCACACCTGCGACTTGCTCCCAAGTGCCTGCCCTCAGCATAAAAGGCCTGAGATTGTACATTAACCTGCAGATACTCATCTTCTCCCCCTCCCTACGTTGGCCTCACTCTCCCGAGGGACTGCAAGCCGCCCTGCACCAGAGACTGGTTTATTCATTGTTGCCCTTCCTACCCTTGGGACGGTGCCTGATATTCAGTAGGTGCTCAATAAGCATTTGCGGTGCAACCGGTGGTACACACCTGCAGTTTCAGCCACCTGGGAAGCTGAGGCAGGAGAATTGAATGGGTGAGCTCCTGTATTTAGAAAGACACTCCTGACAGCTGTAAGGGCTTGGGCTGTTGTTCACCTTCAGGGCAAGTTGGAAGCCACTGAGTGAGGCGACGCCCTCACTGAGCTGTAGTCTGGTTGGTCAGCTAGGACAGAAGAGGCCAGAGGGTCACAAGCCAAGGATGTGCACAGTGGGCTGGTGGGCTTGTACGTTCTGCAGTGTGTTCTGCAGGGCATTCTGCGGGGTGGCAGGTCACAATGGGCCATTGTTTGTACAGATCAAGTGGCAGAACCTGGAACGGTATGACACTGTTTTTGTTAAAAACAAAACCAAACCACAACTGGCTAGCTGGCTAGCTGGTTGGCTGGCTGGCCTGCTGAGCAAATCCTTACTCCCACAAGGAAATGAAAATGGACCCAGAAAGTGATAAAAAGCAGTCTGCATTCCGACAGACACTGCAGGTACCACACAGCTAGAGCTGCATGTGAGAGCAACAGATAGTCTTAAGGTCTTTATTTAGTCATTTATTAGCACTGGGGGAGGAACCCAGTGCCTCACACTTGGCAAGCATACAATCCACAGCTTATACCCTCAACCCAACCTTTTATATGGATATTTTGTAATGATCTGAAGGGGATATATTTTAGCTTCTGCGAGTTCTGTATTGCTTGAGGTATATAATTTTTGTAAGTGAAAAGTGAGTCATTTGGCAGTTTGTCATTCCTACACAAATGAAATGGTATGTCCATTAAAAAAGCTAGCATATAATGCCCACAGGAGATTCTCTCACAATCCTACGCCTACAGACAAAGCATCTGCAGGACAGATGGACAAGCTGGACAGATGGACAAGCTGTTGTATGGTTATCATGCCTCTTTCCCAGAGGGCACACTATAGTATTCAAATACAGAAAGCAATGACCTCCAGTCTATACTGCCTTCTATCCGATCCCTTTACACATAATTAAGATAAAGTTTCATTTATAAATTAGTCATTCTGAGAGCAATAGCTCATAATAAACTAGAATTATATATAACCCAATACTGTCATAAAATGTCTTCAACAACACATGAACTGCTCATTTCCAGAATTTTCCATTTAATAGTCAGTGCTACAGTTAGCCATATATAATACACACATACATACAGTCCTGGGATTACAAGGGTGATTCACACTGCCTGGCACAAATCCACTGATAGAGGAGGTGACTTGACAAAATTCATTCACAGTGACAGACATCTAAAAGTAGCTCTCTTAAGGTGTGGAGAGCTGGGGATGTGGCTCAGTGGTACAGTGTCTGCCTAGCAAGGGTGGAGTCCCCATCCCCTCCTCAAGCAAAAAAGCAAGGAGCAGAGAAGCTAGAGAGAGGCCTTTGCAGGTCAGACAGCTGGTTATGTGAGCAGGAGAAGCAAGGGCAGGGTCCCAGCAAGAAAATAAAAAGGCAGATGTGGCCCTACACTCATGCAGCTCAGCATTGGGGACAGTGGGGACAAAAATGGGAAGATTAGAGTGTGCTGGCTGGCATCCTAGCTCCAGGTTCAGTGAGAGACTGTCACAAAACAAACAAACAAACAAACAAACAAAAAAACGAGTTAAAGGGTAAAGGAGAAAGGCAGGCTGATGTGGAACTCTACCCTCCACACACATATGTACAAACATGAACATATTCACACACATGCACACCACACAGACACACACACACGACAGGTAGAAAGCAACTGAAAAGATACCTAATGTTGACCTCTGACTCCCACAAGTACACACTCATTTATTTGCACATACACACATATGTTTATACACAAACATGTGTGCGAAACATAGGGATGTTTTTATCTTGATCTGGGTGATAGTTACACTGATGTCTGAATTTACTGAACTTCAAAGCATCTCTGCATTATACTTAACTTTAATTTAATTTAATTTAATTGGTGGAGAGGGGGGTGTGTGTGCCAGAGATCAAACTCGGGTTAAGCATACATTGTACAATCCCAGACCCTTAAAATATCTTTTTCCTTGAAAAAATATAATTATTATGTGTATCTTATGTGGCATTCTAGGATCTCATGTGGAGATCAAAAGAGATCACTGTGGAATTCTCTCCTTCCGCCACGGGGACCTGGTGATCCTGGCAAGTGATTTTGTCTGATGAGCCATATCTCAGGGAAATGTTAGGCACAGTACCTCACACCTGTAATCCCAGAACTTGGAAGCCCAAAGCAGGAGGAGTGTAGCAAAATTCCACGCCAGCCTGGGCTACATAATAAGTCCCAGGCCAACTTCCCCCACTCCCCCACCACCCCTGACACACACACACACACACACACACACACACACACACACACAAAAAGACAAACATTTCTATCTTCCTGCCTCTCTGACCCCACCCCCCTAAGCCCAGCCTCAGCTCGTGTTTCCAAAAGAATCCTTTAACCCAAAGTGGTCAGAAGGGAAAATCCTGCCGCTCTCAGGCCTGCCCATAACTTTCCCTAAAGATGCCAGATCTGCACGCTCCAGGGAGGTAGAAACCAGCAAGTTAATGGCCTGCCTGGTACCTGTTAAACAGGGTGTCCAGGCTTCACCTGGTGTTTACAGAAAGAACTTGGGGCCAGATTCTTTGGTCCAGAAAATGCCTTGTACCCTGTCCAATGGTAGGCCAGTAGGCAGCCACCCTTGATCTTTGGAGCCCAATCCAGTTCCTTGCTTACCATTAGGGGTCTCTCCCCAGGCTCCAATCTTGATTGGCTCCTGCTACTGTCCCTAGATGCTGTTCAAACCTATTTGTCTCCCTGCTGCCCTCCTGATAACTATAAGCCTGAAACCCATAGCCCTCCATCACCTGGTTCTGACCACATCTATTCATGGCCTCTGTCTAACTGAGACCCTATGGACACGTTCTATAAGCACACTTAGCTATTTCATGTCACGGTACATTTAAACCCTCTGTGTCCTGCCTACCAGGCCAGCTCACCCTGCCTCTCTGCCCATAAGAAGCATTGACTCCAATATCACCTCTGCCTCACCAAGCACACACTGGCTCATGGGCTCTTAAGTCTTCCTCAGGGCAGTTGTGGATGGCTGTGGTCCTTGCAGCAGCTACTCCCTCTAGGTTACTAGTGCCTCAAAGCCAACATTCTACCCCAAATCCAGTGCCTGCCCAGGGCTTACCTCAGCCAAGGTTTCTTTTTTTCTTTTTCTTTTTTTTTTTTTATGGGTATTTTTTTTTAATTAGGTATTTTCCTCATTTACATTTCCAATGCTATCCCAAAAGTCCCCCATACCCCCACCCCCCATCAGCCAAGGTTTCTTTTTTTTTTTTTTTTTTTTTTTTTTTTTTTTTGGTTTTTCGAGACAGGGTTTCTCTGTGTAGCCCTGGCTGTCCTGGCACTCACTTTGTAGACCAGGCTGGCCTCGAACTCAGAAATCCGCCTGCCTCTGCCTCCCGAGTGCTGGGATTAAAGGCGTGCGCCACCACGCCCAGCTCAGCCAAGGTTTCTTAACCACCTAAATGAGACATATTAAGAAAGAGCCCTAAGCCAGGCAGTGGTGGCGAACACCTTTAATCCCAACACTTGGGAGGCAGAGGCAGGTGGATTTCTGAGTTCGAGGTCAGCCTGGTCTACAGAGTGAGTTCCAGGACAGCCAAGGCTACACAGAGAAACCCTGTCTAGAAAAAAAAGAAGAAAGAAAGAAAGAAAGAAAGAAAGAAAGAAAGAAAGAAAGAAAGAAAGGAGAAAGAGCCCTAGTTCTCCACCAAGTCATGGATGCCCCAGAACCATAACTACTACACACAACACACAGATTCAAACTTCTTTGGCTAGGCTAACAAACACCACGAAGCAAGCTGCAGCCTCAAAGAGTCTGATTCTTGCCTACAACCACTGCCAAAGTCAGTCTGCACAGCTGGAACCCCAGGCCAACCCTCTATTCCCACCCAGATCGCAGTAATGGCAGTAGCTGGGCAACATTCCAGGGAGTCCTTGTGATTGACGGCTCTTTCCTGTCTCCAGGAATGTGCTCAGTGACTCATGGCACCTTATCACTGAGACCTTTGGAAACTTTCGGAGAACTAAACCTTTGACAAGTCGAGGTTAGAAGCAGGGAGCCCCCCCAGTGCCCAGCCTGCCTTTGGGTTGGGTGGGGGGTGGGGTGGCACAACACCTGCTGCAGGGATGGATGGTAGGTAGCTGGGCTCCACTGGAAGGTGCAGAGAAGCAAGAAGGAATACAAGGTACTAAGGACCGCCCCCCCCCATACACCCTCCAGCCCTAAGGACCAGAACACCTTTGTCTCTCATTTTCTCCAGAACCTGCTCCACCTTAATGTCCCCATCTTAATGTCCCCAACAAATCAGTGGACCAAGTGCTGTGAAGCCTAAATGCACAGCTGGCCATGGCAAAGCTTTTTGGAATCCCAATTCTGTATAGTGCAAGCAAGGCAGGCTCCTAGGCAGCTCTCATTGACCCATCTGTAGAATGGGCTCTTCCCCCAGCTCTGAGCCTCCAGATTCTACCAAGCAGATATGGATACAGAGGGGGTTAGAAAGTCAGGAAGGCTGACCACAACAGAGCTACAGGCAGTACCAGGGTATCCCCAAAGGACAAAAGCTCTCTCCGGACAGCACCATGGCCCTTGCCACATACCACAGTGACCTGAGACCTCGTGACACCCTCTAATCAGCAGCTCTAGAGCCGAGCCCGGCTTTACAGCTTACCACAAGCTTATTCAGCCTCATCTCCCTCAATCCCTTCAAGGACAAGGCGAGGCTGGCCTTAGCGTCCTTGTCGCCTGGACAGCCAAGCCCAAGCTAAGAGAACTACCCAAGGTCACCATTAAGAGGAACACAGTCTTTCTGGGGACAAGAAGACTATTGGATCCCTAGTTGACATATCCAATGGGTAGTATGCCCCACCCATTTTACAGATGAAGAGACTGAGGGCAAGAAATATTGCCCAAGGTTAACTGAGTGGCTGAACCAAGGTCTAAGACAACCTCCAACCATCTGGCAATACCATTCTATTGTGGGTTCTCAGCTGGTGCCTAGGTCCCCCTCCAGCCACCCACCATCATCTTGCTAAAACACCTCCCTTTCACCCCCCACTCCCCGATGACTCCCTGGTAGAGAGGGAGGCAGGCAGGCCGTTGCTAAGCACTCACCAGCTCTCTCATAAAAATAAACTCCTTCTGGCTTAGAGACTCTGAGTGAGATCCCCTCCCTACCAGCAACAAAAAAAATAAATAAATAAAATTTTTTTCTTTTAATTTAAAAAAGATCTCTATGACATTTATTTGAAAGCTAGCTGTGCCAAATCGGAGGCCAATTTACTGACATCCAATTGGAGCCACGTGCTACCAATCCGCAGTCCGAAGACCCTCCGGGTCAAGCGCCTGGCCAGTCTTTGAGATAATTTATTTCTCCAGGCAGGAAATGGGGGCCCAGGCTGTCTCCCAAGCCTTTGGGGCTGGTCCTAGAGAAGGCAGGGATCTGGCAGAGGCCAGGCAGTGACCAAAATAGCCAGGTCGGTGGCCCTGCTGAGCACACGCCTCCCTTGCCGCCAGGCTATACAGCCTAGGTTGAGGCTTTGGGACTGTAGGATCTGTTCCTGAGACTGGTTCCTTGTGTGGCTTCCCCAGTGGGAGCAGACCAGAACCTCCCACCCAAAAGAGGAACCCATAAAGGGGAGCAGTCTAGAGGAAGATGTGTCCAGCTGGTGCTACCCACTGCCCATTGCCCCTGGCTGTCGCTTCGGGCCTCAGCCCTTGCTACTCAAGCCTGGGAGCGACTGTCACACCTGCGTGCCACACCCAGGCAGCACCTGGAGCCATACCTCCCTTTTACCTCTTCTAAATACTTCGAAGAACCAAAGATGTCCATTGGGCCCAGTGGGCACAAGGGATGCCCTCTCAGGTACAGCTAAAAGACACTAGATTTGCCTCCAACCACACAGATCCAGGGATCCAGGCACATTCGGGGACACACACGTGCACACGGCCAGGGTTCCGGAGCCACAGCCACACATACAGGTTCACATTGGCAAGATGTGTGTGTGTGTGTGTGTGTGTGTGTATCAGGAGACAGAGCCACACGGCCACACTACACTCAGGTAAGGCAGCCCCGGACATAACCCCGGTCATATCACACACCCCGGGGCGCACATGTACACGGCTGCCTAGGGTGGAGAAACAGCCACTCTCAGAAACAGAGACATCCAGGGACAAGGAGACACCCCGTGGGACACACACACACACACACACACCTGCCGCCGCACCAGCAGCCCCAGCCCCTTCGCCAGGGAAACAATAACTCCCTCTCCAGCAGAGCTGAACAGGAGACCCTCGGTCCCTCCCTCAGGGGTGAAGGGGATGAAAGAGCGCGGGGAGGCCAGACCCGCAGGGACGCGGTGAGGTGGCGGAGCGCGGCCCGGGGAGGGGGCTGCAGTCGCGGCCCACACGCCCTGGGTACCTGGGTGGCTAAGCCCACAGCGGATGGCCCGGGGCTGGCGAGGCTGGCGGGACTGGCGGCGATCGCGGCGTTGGCGGCTGGGCACGGGAGCTCGGCAGCAGCCAGGTCCCGGAGCACGACGCTGGCGGCGGCGCGGAGGAAGCGGTAATTTATAAGCGGCTTCTCCCTGACCTCGCGTGTCTGTTGTCTGAACAGGCAGCTCTCCGCATCACCCATCCTGCTGGGTGGAAAAATACCAGCTTGGCCGGGCCTGGGCGGGGCCTAGGGAGGGGCCTGGTCTGTCAGCCACGCCCACACACAGGGCACACACACACACACACACACACACACACACACACACACGCACGCGCGCGCACGAGCTCGGACACACAAAGAGCCGGAGCTCGCCTCGTCGAGCGCGCGCACCCATCCTCATGCTCCATCCAAACGCTGGTGGCTAATGGCACTGCTCAGGCCTCTCATGCAGGCGATGAGGAGTTAGAGACACAGACCCCTGGCTCATCTCCTGCCCTGATAGCCATTACCACACCACAGCGCTCTCTAACACATCCACCTAGGTCTGTAGACGAGGCCTGTGGCTGCCGCAGCAGCTAGATCCCTGCCAGAATCTGCTCCTCCCCCCTTGCCCCAGTCCTCTCAGAGCCAGTGTGCAGCTCTGCAAGCCTGGCTGAGCTGCCGTGGAAGTGATAATGGAGGCCAAGTCCCCCACCCCCACCCCCGGCCCACATGAGGCTGTGCTTTCGAAGCGCCCGACTTCGTCGTGGCTGTGTGACATCAGGCAAGTTCCCCAGACCTTCTGTGTCTTAGTTTCCTCATCTGTAAAACGGAAATAAAAATAGTGGAACTCATCACTTCTGGCTGCTGGGAGGGTCCAAGGTTAACAGTGTAAAGAGTCTGAACAGGACACCAGGCACCTAGGAAGTGCCAAACGAGTGTCAGCAAATGTGACTATTTTTAAATGGAGATGGGGAGTGTGCCATTATTCTTGTCCTTATTTGAATGAGCTTGTCCTCCATCTGATTGTACACACCCACAGCCTGGCTGAGCCTGAGGTGGCGCTGTGTGACCTTCAGTAAGGCCTTCCCCTCTCTGCTTGCCCACTTCCTTTTCTTTCCTCTCCACTCTCTCTGCACATAAGTGTCAATTATGTAGCATGGCTATCCTGTCTCTTAAACTGAGAATGAAAGCCCCAGACCTGACAGCCTGAATCCATTGTCCTAGGCTGGCACAAGACACCAAGAAGCAAAATAAGGTGGTGGTGTGACTCAAGCCTTCAATCCCAGCACTGGGAGGCAGAGACAGGCAGATCTCTGAGTTCAAGACCAATCTGGTTTACAGAGTGAGTTCCACTAAGGCTGCACAGAGAAAACCTGTCTTTAAAAAAAAAAAAAAATCCAGACTCACATTTCACTACCCACAGCACAAAGGGCTGGGACCAGGGGGTAGGTCAGAGAGTAGGAAAGTGGCTGTTTTGAACCCAGAGCAGACTTCAGGAAGCCCAGAGCCTTTGGGCAGACAGAGGGGTGGGGGTGGGGAACAGAGAAAGCAGGGCTCTAAGGCTGCAAAAGCCTGGAGGCATGGTGTCACAGGACTCTACAAAGAGTCAGGGCAGGGGAGGCCACAGAGGCCTGGCAGGTCCAGGGATGCGATTCGGAAAGCCTGGGCAGGCCTGAGCCTAAGAATGATCGACACAGCATCGCACAAGCGATGACTGAGAAGAATGGGAGGAGGTGGCTCAGGCCTTCATCAGTCTTCCCTTCTGCAATGTCAACTCGGTAAGATCTGGTCCTCGAACTCCCATCAAGTACACAAAGCATCACAGGCCTGGTGCACAGAAAGTGCTCAGCTACACTTGCATTTATTTATGTATGTGCATGTATGTGTGTATGTATTATATTTTGAGATAGGGATGGCACTACATTGCCTGGCCTGGTCCCAAATTGTTGGGCTCCAAGTCACCTTCCTACTGTAGAGCCCTTGGATAGCTGGGGTCACACATGAGTGACATCTGGGTCACTGCAACTACTATATTTATTTAGTTAGTTAGTTTCCTTTCTTCAGCACTTTCCCAGCTGGTAGAATTCACTTCATGTAAACAAGGCCAACCTGCCCCTCCCCAGAGCATCCCTGGGAGCTCAGCACTGCTAGTTCTCCCACTTTACAGAAGGGAAAACTGAGCCACAGAGAAAATAGCTGGCCTGGGGGACGCTTGGCCAGTGAGTCACAGGGCTGGAATCTAAACCTAGACCATCTGTTTGTTTCCAGGGGGGCTTTGGGAGAACCCAGCCCCAGGCTGTGGGTGCAGCAGATCAGTCAGGCATGGAGTATGAACTTAGCATGTGAGAGGCCATGGACTGTCAGAGCTGTCAGAAGTCTCAAGCAGGGCAGCCTGCACTGAATCCAGCCCCAGATGTTCTGCTGCTCTGCCTGTGGTGGGCTCCATCCATCCTGATTTGAGTTCATTGTCAGGAATCAAAATTGAGGTGGCTTTGCTTATATGAATGCATGTACCCTCAACTGCTCAGCTGCTTAGGCAAGATTGCCTAGCCTAGGAGTCTGGAGGTAGCCTGACAACATAGAGACACTGAGTCTCTTTAAAAAAAATAATTTCAGGCTGTTGGGTGGTGGTGTATTCCTTTAATCCACTTGGGAGGTAGAGGCAGGCAGATCTCTTGAGTTCTAGGCTAGCCTGGTCTAGAGAGCATTTCCAGGACTACACAGAGAAACCTTGTTTCAAAAAATCAAAATAGATAATAATCATTATTAATAGTGTTATATAATAATTGTTATAATTATATTATAATATAATTATAAAATAATACTATATAATAATGATATTCTTATTACTGTTATTTTGATCTGGGCATGGTAGTATACACCTTTAAACCTAGAGGGCAGAGGAAGGTAAATCTCTATGAACTTAAGGTCATCCTGGTGACAGTGAATTTCGGAGTAGCCAGGACTACATAGTAAGAGCCTGTTTCAAATAATTTGCTCAAACACAATGGCACATATCTGTAATCCAAGCATCTAGGAGATAGAGGCTGTGGAGTTCAAGTCCAGCCTTGGAGACAGAGAGTATGAGACCTTGGCTCACACAAGACTCTGTGTCAAACAATTTAAAAATAAAATAAGTAGGGGGCCAGTGAGATAGAACAACAAAGCTCCAATTGCTTGTGCCGAAGGCCAGAGTTTAGTTCCCAGGACTCACAGCAAGCAGCTCACAATCACCTTTTAACTCCAGCCTCAAGGGGTCTGATGCTTTCTTCTGGACTCAGAGAACACCTGAATGTACATACCTACACACATACACACACACACACACACACACACACACACACACACAGAGAGGCAGACAGACAGACAGACAGAGACAGAGAGACAAACACAGAGACAGAGAGACAGAGAGACAGGCAGGCAGGCAGGCAGTCAAGATAGACAGACACAGAGACAGACACAGAGAAAGAGTAAAGGCTGAGGCAGGAGGGTTGGCTGAAGTTTAATAACATCCTGTCTCAAAAACAAACCAAGGAGGGCCAGCAAGATGGCTCAGCAGGCAAAGGCAATTTCTGCAAAGGAGATCCAACCTGAGCTGCAGCTCTAGAACCTGTATGATAGAAGGAGAGAGCCAACTCCAAGCTCTATACACATTGTGGTACCCACGTGCACATTAATGAACAAACGAATGAATGAATGTAAAAAAAAGTTTAAAAGAGGAAATTCTGGGTTCTCTTGAAAATTGTCAGAATGAGCCCCTTGCTCAGCCACAAATATCTAGCACTGAAGGGTATGCTCCCACGGTAAAACAAGAGCCCTCCAGAGAGATATCATAGTACTCCTTGGTTTGTAAATGTCTCCATGTCACTAGCTGGTCCTGAAGGAGGCTTAGCTGAGACCCAGACCAGAGATGGGAGCTGGAAGATTCAGAGAGAACTGTTGGGCACACAGGGCACCAAAACCATTGGCACTTAGAAGGTCCTTCAAGGAAAGGCAGGCAGAAGTTCCTTTCATGAGCCAATATTGGCTGACATTCCAATGGGACTAATTTCTCATTTCAGAAATGAGAAATCAATGTCCAGGCAGAGCTCCTGGGGAACGTGTGCAGGGTGATGTCCAGGTTCCAGGCTTTTGGCTATTACTGCGTGTGGTGAATGGGATTTGTAAAATGCCACTGAGACTACATTATTCAGCAGCTCTCAGTAGTGACATCAAATCGATCAGGGCTTTGAACAAAACCTCCCGACCCTGCCAGAGAATCTCCTGCCCTATCTGTCAGGTCACCAAGAGTAGCCACGATGCCGAGGGAGGCACAACACATGCTGGGCCATCTGGCTAGCTTTGGAAGTCCACTTGGCACCAACTCTGCAAAGGATCGAGGATCTTCTTGGCCAACCTCATAGAATTCAGAGCACCATGCCCCAGTATAACCCTGAAGAGACAAACAGGGCTATTAGGCCGTGTGTGGGTGGTCCTTTTCTCAGCCACATCACTGTGTCCTAGAGATACTTCTTCAGTATGTTCATATGCCCAGCAATGTACCAGTGGTCACATCATAAAACCTGATCAGAGTACCCTGGCTCTCAGGACTCTTCCTCTTGCCTGCTTGCAAATCCTAGATTCATCTATCCTCGGGCTGTGTGACCTACAATGACGAACACAGCAACTCTGTACTTCATTGTCCGAATCTATACAGGCAGACTAAACAAAACACCAGTGTGCACCCACCCCCCCACCCCCCCCACCGTGTGGATCCAGTGGCGATGATTCACGGGAAGCAATGAATAGGGTCTCTGGCACAGTCCACCACTGGGCATGTGGAAGTGCTCCTCCTACCCATATGCCCCGGGTGCCTGGGGCCTTTCTACTTCTGAGCCGTCACTCACAGTTTCTTCCCCCACCCAATGCATGTTGCCCACTAGCTGGCTGCAGCCCGAGACTCAGCCAAAGCTGGAGCCCCAAGCAGGAAGCACCCAAGAGGCTGGCTCCCTAGCAGTGCCCAGCATGCGGCCAGCGCAGAGGATCATGGGAAACCATTTGCCGGATGTGGTCTTGGGGAGGTAAGTCCCTGAGCCACACTTCCTCCTCTCTCTGAGGGAGCAGACTGCTCCAGAGTCAGGGAGGGAATGCATCGAGGATAGAGGCAAAACTGTAGGGAAACCAGCAAGCAAGCGCACACTGCTGCGTGGCCAAGCCAGCTCCCTGAGGGTGACTGCAGGGGCTTCCTTCTTTCTGGTCTTCTCCTACCCTAGCCCATCGCCACTCCCCGCGAAGAACATAGGAGGGCACCACCACCGTAGAAAACAGCTTGGCAGTTCTAGATAAGGTTAGAAATTTCTAGTTTGGCTGAACATTTGGCCTCTGAACTAACAACCCCACGCCCAGGTATTGCCGTGTGGAATTCTACCCCCTTGTGCAAGAATGAATGGCTGCACAATTCATGGCAGCTAAAAATGGAAATAGCCTGGTTGTATCAACAGGAAAATAGAAACTGAGTGATTGCAGCTCTAGCAAAAGGACTCCTGGGATGCGCAGAACCACGAGGGAGCTCAGAACACTCTGGGTGAAAGAAGCCAGACTCCCTGTGGTTTCATTTATATGGAAAAATCAAGACAGAATTGGAGAGCCAGGGCTACCTGAGGGGAAGGGAGAGGCAAAGCCCCTGGAGAACCCTGGGAAGGATGGGTTCAACAGCCTGACCCTACACAAGAGTCTATGTAGGACATCTGAATACTTTTTGCAGGGGTCAGTACCCAGGTCTTTGATTCTGTAGTCCCTGCCCCCACCCCATTCTTTCTCTCAGCCAGCTATGGATCACAATATTTAGCCAAGGGACTGGAGAGATGTCTCCATGGTTAAGAGAGAATATTGCTCTTGCAGAGAGCCAGAGTTCAGCTCCCATGCCCACATCTAGGGACTTACGTGGATCTGTAACTACCTCCAGGTGTCCTGATACCCTCTTCTGGCCTCCCTAGCACCAAGCACATACCCACTCACAGACACACATATATGCACATACATTTTTTTAAAAATCCTTAAAACCAAATGTTAAGGAAAGAAAAAAAAGGGCAGCCTTGGCCTGGGAATGTAGTTTAGTAGATAGAGTGCTTGCCCAAAACTCAGAAAACCCTGGGCTCAGTCCCCAACACTATATAAACTAGACTTAGTAGCAAGGAAAAAATGCATTTCTACTGAACATATACAGAAAATGTCCTTGTTATTATTCTCTGAAACTGGTAGAATAACTTAATGCAGCATTTATAGTGTATCATGTTATTACAGTTATTATTTGCTGGCAATGCCTCCTAGAACCAAGGTCTGGCACAGGCTAGGCAAGTGCCCTGCAGGGAGACCTCCCACAGCTCATCTAGAGCTGGCTTACAGTGTTTAGAGAAGATGGTGAGGTTACAAAAGTCACCACCTCATCACCACTATATTCAAACATTTATAGAGGGAAGGGGTGCCATGAAGCCTGAAGGCCTGGGTTCGATCCCTGACGCCCACATAAAAGTAGGATAGAAAAGATTTTAACCTTTTTCACACACACATACACACACACACACAAACACACTTCTTCCTTCCTCTTCCCAGGTGCTCAGGACTCCTGAAACTCCTCCTCTGCTTCAGAGCCTTTCTATCATGGCTCTCTATGCAGGGTATTTCCCCTCAACCCTTCTCAGATGACTCCTTTGGCCCTGGCTAACACCCTTAGGTCTCAGCTCTTTGGTCTCCTACCTGGCTTTTCAGATAGCCACCTGCCCATAGTCTTGAGTCTCCCAGGTTCCAGCCTGTGCCCTGTCTTCTTTTCAGTCTACCTTGAATACCCAGGTGATGATTTCCTATCCTTTGCCCACTGGCCTGTTTTTATATGTTCCCACCATTCTACTGCCTATTCCATGTGGACAGGGCTCGTCTGTGGATGCAGCGCAGAATCCTGGAGCCTGCAGCAGGACTGGCCCACACTGCTCTTTGGATGGAACTACCGTGCCTGCAGCTGTGCCACACAAACTGCCCCATTTGTGTTCTACAAGGAAGGGGCCAGTCTTCAGCACGATGCATACAAGTCTGTCCACAGAACACACCCCCTTATCTTCCCTGCAGGCCCCTGAATTCATGTCCTGAGCAGATCTTCAGAGGCCTCACTTTCTCTATATGTGGCAAGCTCTATTACCCAAGGTGGCCTAGTCCCACACCCTTCTCATAAACTGAAATTTAAAAGGTGTCAATTACTCTCTAGGATTATTACCGTGGAGATTTGATCAAATCAGTTTGGGGTAGGGAAAGATTTCCTATTTCCTCTCTATCTTGGGGAACAGGAACACAGACCCATTCCAAGTGGCTTCTCAGGCCACTTGGATTCAGGGGTGCAGAAAGGGGGTACTCAGAGGCTGGCCCCAAGCCACTGGGATGCAAAGGAGAGAGTATCAGGCTCCATTCAAATCTCCTGAGTGGATGTGGAGGGGCTGATCCCACTACTGAAACTCTTCAGGGGTTCCTCACTGCTCAAGTTTGAGAGCCACTGCTCTGGGAGTTAGACTGGTTCTGCCTGTCTGTCTGTCTGTCTTAATTTTTATGAGTATTTTGTCTATATACATATATTTGCACCATGTATGCACTTGGTGCTAAAGAGGGCACGAGGTCCCCTGAAACTGGAGTTATAGGAGGTTGTGAGGCACTGTGTGGGTGCTAGAAATCAAATCCGGGTCCTCTGTAAGAGCAGCAAGTGCTCTTAATCCCCCGCCCCCAATCTCCCCAGGCTGGGCAGGTGCTCTTGGCCACATCGGCTCACAGCAGTACCACTTGGATAGTTTAAGAAACCCTGATACAGGGTTGGGATCCAGTGAAATGGCAGGGTGCTTGCCAGGGCCAGAGGCCCTGGATACCATCCACAGAACTACAGAAGAAAGCCTGGTGCTAACTGGGCATGGTGGCACACATCTTTAATCCCAGCACTTGAGAGGCAGAGTCAGGAGGATCTCAGCAAGTTCAAAGCCAGCCTGGTATACATAGAGAGTTTCAGGATGCTGAACAGTGGTGGCGCATGCCTTTAATCCCAGCACTCGGGAGGCAGAGGCAGGTAGATTTCTGAGTTTAGTTTAAGGTCAGCCTGGTCTACAGAGTGAGTTCCAGGACAGCCAGGGCTATACAGAGAAACCCTGTCTCAAAAAACAAACAAACAAAAACAAAAAACAAAAAAACCAAAGACAAAAAAAAAAAAAGAAAAAAATTGAGAGTTCCAGGATAGTTAGGACTACAAAGAGAAAGCATGTTTCAAAAAAGCAAGATATATGCTGGGTGTGGTAGTGCACACCTTTAATTCCAGCACTTGGGAGGCAGAGGCAGGCGGATTTCTGAGTTTGAGGCCAGCCTGGTCTACAGAGTGAGTTCCAAGACAGCCAGGACTACACAGAGAAACCCTGTCTCAAAAAACAAACAAACAAACAAACAAACAAAAAACCAAAAAACAAAAACAACAAAAAAGCAAGATATATACAAATAAACAAATACAAATAGAAAAAAAGAAATGCTGATGCTTGCTCCTCACCAGAAATTCCAGTTTAATGAAGGTGAAACATTTTAGACAAGATCTCATACAACCTAGGCTAACCTCAAACCCAGAGCAATCCTCCCCCACTGCTCCCGCCCCAGGTGCTGGAATTACAGGTACGAACCACCATGTTTGGTTTGCTTTATTGTTAAATAAGCTTTCCAAATGATGTGAATGGCTCATCAGGACTCAGAAGTCTTAGCCCACGGATGCTGGGCACCCTGTAACATCATAGCTGCCCAGACATACCCAGGCAGGCCCACTTCCTCTGCCTAATTCCTCCACATTCTTGCTGGAGCCTCTCTGAGGCTGCCTTCTTATATTTGGGTATTTCCCCTCCCTTCCTAAACACAACAATTCAAAATATTCCTAGCCTCCAGACAATAAACAAAGCGAGGGAGGCTGCTCTCCTCCTTGTGCCCACTTATGGCCTGATCCAAGGCCTCCCTGATTGGGTACTCAGGCCATTGGGACTGTCATCTGAGCCTGGGTGAAGTGGGCCAACTTTCACTGCTACAGTCCCAGAGCCCCTCAACTCTTAAGTGACCCCAACACTACTTCCCAAAGGAAACAGACTCTGTAAGGGTGAGTTATTTATACTAAGACACACAGCAAGACTGATAAGGACCCTCTGGCTTGGGGCAGATGTGGGCTCTGAACTCACAGGCAGCTGTAAGTCTTGGATCCTGTCCCTTGTCAGCTGTTACCTTAGACAAGAGACCAGCCTCAGGCTAAGCCTCTGAGCACTCGTTTGCAAATGAAGTTGGCTGCAGAACCTCAGATGAGATCACTGTGAAGGCCCGGGTCTGCATAAGATCAATGCTCAGAATTATTGCTGTCATTCTTGAATATTTTTGTCATGATGGCAAAACTAGTAGAAATGAACAAAGACCCCAGGGGATGACAGTGGGGTGAGGGGTGGGGGATGGGAGATTTGATGCTTAGTGTGTATGTGTTTAATCCCAATGGTGGGAGAGACCAAGGACTCAGAAGTTCTAAGTCAGCATCAGCTACATAGTAAGTTCGAAACATGCCTGGGATACATGAGACCCAGTTAATAAGAAAAGGAAGATGGTGTAAGGAGAAAAGTTGGGGAGAAGAAGAGGCAAGAATAAAAGTTAGGTCACCTAGGATGGAGCTAATGCCTTCCTGGTAGCAGTAGTCCCCAGGAGTGACTTACATCTGGCTCTTTCTCCTGCCTTAGTCAAGTTTTAATGCTATTTATAACCAGTTGGGGTCTGTCCTCCTCCACCACCCCATCCCAGGAATGGAGCCTGGGCCAAGTGCTCTGTCACCAACCTCTGTCCACAGCTACTGAGAGCCTTTAAGCCTATTCTTTTTCTGCCTGTGTGTAGAAAGGCTGCGAGTTCTGCCTTTATCCCACACATAGAGGGGGCTTCATGTATCAGTGGTGCAGAAATGGGAGTGACATATGACACACATCACCCCAACACTGTACAGACCAGACAGGGATGCAGGGTAACTAGGTAAGCCCTGGATTGATCACTGGATATGTGATCAATGCATGGATGGCTCCCTGCACAGACATTGGTTTTCTAGAAAGTGGTCCAGCCAGACAAAGATGAAAATCTGAAGGTATCCCTTAGGCTAAGGTCTTCTGCCCAGGCACCATGCCTTGCAGAAATGTCACCATTTTGCAACCCACCCAGCCTCCACCACCACTGGTTAGAACACTCAGGGCAATCTGTTAGTTTGGCCTTTGGAATTTATGACCCATATTCCGTGTGTCCAGCCACCAATGCACAAGGAAAGCACGGAAGAGCTGTTCTAATTGTGCTGTATGAGGACAGATCACCCAACCTTCCTGGGTCTGAATTTCTTGAGATGTAATGACAAAGTTGGGTGGGGGGTCCATGGGTGCTCCAATCACTAGAATTAATTCCAGCTAATAAGGGAGTTTTTCTCTTTTCAATTAGAAGCTACTGGAGCTAGGTACCTCATGTCGACACCCTTTGCTACCTATTCCATTCTGTGCCTTTATTTACTTTTATTTATTTGCACTCAGGGTCTCTCCTCACCTGCTAAGCAAATATCTCCAGCTCCCATCTCCGTTTCCAACAATGCCACCCCCAGAGAGGAGCCATCCGGTGACTGCATCCAGCTAGGTGGGTTGCTTTCCATGGTCTTCATTTTTATGGGGACCTTACTTTTAAACAAGATGTGCTCAAGAGGTGTGAATGTGTATTTGGAAAAGAAGATCAGTGGAGATAATCTGCAGTCCCCCAGGTGGCTGTAACCTCAGGAATTTGTTCTGCCCCTCTGGAGGCTACAATCCCAGTTGTAGACCACTTCTGCTGGGACTCTCAGCAATGCCTGTGTGTCTAAGTTTAAACTGGCTGCCACTATCCCTTGGCCTTCCTGGTCTGTGTCTCTGTCCTCTCTTCTGCCTCTACCTCTGTGTGGCATCTCCCTGTCGATCTGTGTCATCATCTGGTCATCTTCTGTGTCAGTCCCTGTGAGTGCATTCCCTTCTTGTTTTAGGGGGAAATTCTTCCTGTAGCCCAGGCTAGCCTCCAGCTACTTATGCAGCCAAGGATGACTTTGACTTTCTGAGCCTCTTGCCTCAACCTCCTGAATGGGGGTGGGGTTACAGGTATGCACCGCCGCCATGCCCCAGTTCGGGCAGTGACAGGGAACCAACCAAGAATTCCCTACATCCCTAGCCCATTTTCCTGTCCCTCAAAATGCTCTGAAAAACTAAAAATGTAAAAATAACTAATCTAAGGAGGGGCTGAGGGAAATGGCTCAGCGATTGAGAGCACTGACTGCTCTTCCAGAAGTCCTGAGTTCAATTCCCAGAAACCACACGGTGGCTCACAACCATCTGTAATGGGATCTGATGCTCTCTTCTGGTGTGTCTGAAGACAGCTATAGTGTACTCATATAAATAAATCTTTAAGAGAGGCAGAGAGAGAGAGAGAGAGAGAGAGAGAGAGAGAGAGAGAGAGAGAGAGAGAGAGAGAGAGAGAACTCTTAAAGATCCCAGTTTGGTTCGGTTCCCAACACCCACTTCGGGCAGCTAGCTTCAGGAGATCTGAACACCCCCTCCCCCATAGGCACTCTCATACACACAAGTAAAAAATAAAAATAAATCTTTAAGACTGGGTGTCGTGGTGTACACCTTTAATTTCAGCACTTGGGAAGCAGAAGCAGGTAGATCTTTGTGAGTACCAGGATAATCGGGGCTGCCATTGAGAGATCCTGTCTCAAAAAACCAACCAAACAACCAAAGAAACAAACAAACAAAAAAATCCAAAAACCAAAACCAACCAACCAACCAAACAAACAAACAAAATACCCTTTAAAAACAAAAACAATTTAGGGGCTGGGAATGTAGATCAATTGGTAGGGTGCTTGCCTAGAACAGGTATACTTCTGTACTCTGGGGCTGTTTAGCTAATCAGATGGGCAAGAAGGCAGGGCCTGAGGTTGCAGGAACAGCCCCACTCCCATACTCCAGCATGAGCTTCCTCAGCACCCTCCTTCCTCTGCTTCCCAGTCAGATCCTCACAATGGCCTAAGCTAGGCAGATGCTGTAAGCCTGCAGGCTCACCAATAGGGAGAAGCCTGTGAAGACTGGAAGAGGCCTGCATAGACAGGAGTGAACTCCTGGCCATCTGACCCCAGGACACTCAGGTAGAGAGGCTCTGACTGGGATCAAGAACTTGTAGCTGATGTTTGGGGTCCAGGGCTGTTTCAGACCTGTCATAGGTTCCTTCAGGCTTTGTCACCTGGTCTGCGCATGCTGGACAGGGTAGAGCCTGGCATTCTAGAGTTGCACAGGGCCTGCTCCTTCTTGCCTTCTTCCAGCTCCTCAGTCAGGCTTAAATGTCCCCTCGTGATGAAAGCTAACTCGCGTCCTTCAGGCCCAGAGCATGCTGGGAAAACACCCAATCTCAGCCTAGCTTACTGTTCTGGAGTTCTTAAGAAGTACCTGCCTGCCAAGTAAACCAGCTTGAGGCAGTGACTGGAGATTATCAGAATCTTCTGAAAGTGCCATGAAGATTTAAAGTTAGAATATTTTGCCCAGAGTGGTGACCCACACTCTTTTTTTTTTTTTTTTTTTTTATATTTTTATTACATATTTTCCTCAATTACATTTCCAATACTATCCCAAAAGTCCCCCATAGCGCCCCCCACTTCCCTACCCACCCATTCCCATTCTTTTGGCCCTGGCATTCCCCTATATTGGGGCATATAAAGTTTGCAAGTCCAATGGGCCTCTCTTTCCATTGATGGCTGACTAGGCCATCTTTCGATACATATGAAGCTAGAGACAAGAGCTCCGGGGTTCTAGTTTGTACATCATGTTGTTCCAATAATAGGGTTGCAGAGGTGACCCACACTCTTAATGCCAACACTCGGGAGGCAGAGGCCAGTGGATCTCTGAATTCGCGGCTAACCTGGTCTACATAGTGAGTTCCAGGACATCTAGGGCTACAGAGAGAAACCTTGTCTTGAAAAGACAAACAATTTTTTTAATGATCCAGGTTTATGCCTTCCAAATAGCCCCAGAGAGAACCTGCTAAGGTATGCTGGTTTTGCGTTTTGTGTTTGCTTTTTGAAACAATAATGACCTGAAACTCACGTGACAGCTGGGATGACCTTTACTTTCTACTCCTCCGACCTCCACCTCCCAGTGCTGCTGTTCCAGGTGTGCACCACCACACCTGGTTTATACTGTGCTGGGGATTGAACCCAGGACCTCCTAGATGCTAGGCAAGCCTTCTGCGGACAGCTCCACATTCCAGCTCCTAAATTCGTTTTTGTTTTTTAAGGAAGATGAAGTTGTGTGTGTGTGTGTGTGTTGTGTGTGGTTTTTTGAGACAGGGTTTCTCTGTATAGCCCTGGCTGTCCTGGAACTCACTTTGTAGACCAGGCTGGCCTCGAACTCAGAAATCTACCTGCCTCTGCCTCCAGAGTGCTGAGATTAAAGGCATGTGTCACCACACCCGGCTGAAGATGAAGTTTTAAGTCTTGCTTTAAATCTTTAAATCTGCACGGCGCCCACAGAAGATTGTGCAGGATTCTTACAACCTGGAGGCCTCAGTCAGAGCAGAGCTGACTTCAGAGGGAGGATCCTTTAGGGACAGAGGCCCCAGTGAGGTAGGAAAGAGCTAGGGCCTCTCCACACAAAGTGCAGCTCTGAGTTGTAGCTGCCCCCACTGTGCTGCCCACGCCCTGCCCTAGAGCCTTCCCTGAAGATGCCCAGGGCTCACTCTTCAGACCCTGTGAGTTTTTGCCATAGCTGAGGCCTAGCACTGCCTCTGGCCACACGTTTGCCTTTGACACAGTTCATCTCCAGGACAACCTCAGGAGCAGCTGCCTGTCCCATGCAGAGGACGGCAGGGGGTGGGGGTGGGGTGGTAGTCCAATATCATAGCCCATTATGTGGATTGGAATTGCTTAGTTTGCTCAGTACTTACCATTGTTAATCTCTCCTGGTTAGGATTCAGGAATCTCGTGTCTCACAGGTTCATATATAAAAGCAAATATTGACAGCTAGACAGACAGCTCAGTAGTTAAGAGCACTGACTATTCTTCCAGAGGTTCTGACTTTGATTCCAAGCACCCAACTTTTGGGGCTCATAACCATGTGTAACACTAATTCAGGGGATTTCTCCGGGCCTCAGTGGCACAGGTAGTGTATTGCCACCCAGGCAGGCAAAGCAGGTAAACACTTGTATACAAAAATACAAAAAAAAATTTATATATATATATATATATATATGCTTCATCTTCCTCCCTCCCTCTTTCTCTCCCCCTTCCCTCCCTCTCTTTCCATCCCCTCCCCCTCCCTCCCTACTTCCCTTCCTCCCTCCCTCTCTCTCTCTCCATGTGTCCCTGGCTGGCTTCCTCTCTTTTTCTCTTCTCTCTTTCTGTCCTTCTCTGTCTCCTTTCTTTCTCTGCCTCTGCTCCCTCTCCAGGACCCTTTTCCTAGGTCCCAAATAAACCTCTTTTTACACTACAAAAAGCAAAAAGCCTAACACACACACACATACACACACACACATACACACACACTCACACCAGAACAAAAAAGAAAGTTTAAAGTTCTAAAAAGGAAAAGGTGAAACACTGTAGCTTTCTGTTCCCACAGGACTTGGCCTGGGAGATGCATTATTGCTACAGTGTACCAACTTCTCAGACAGGGAAAGGGCTTCAAAGGCTGTGTTGTTACTTTTCCTGTTGTTATGATAAAATATCCTTATTGTATCAATTTAAGGAAGAAAGGTGTCTTAGTCAGGGTTTCTATTCCTGCACAATCATGACCAAGAAGCAAGTTGGGGAGGAAAGGGTTTTGCTGCTTACACTTCCATACTGCTGTTCATCACCAAAGGAAGTCAGGACTGGAACTCAAGCAGGTCAGAAAGCAGGAGCTGATGCAGAGGCCATGGAGGGATGTTCTTTACTGGCTTGCTCAGCCTGCTCTCTTATAGAACCCAAGACTACCAGCCCAGAGATGGTCCCACCCACAAGGGGCCTTTCCCCCTTGATCGCTAATTGAGAAAATGCCTTACAGTTGGATCTCATGGAGGCATTTCCTCAACTGAAGCTCCTTTCTCTGTGATAACTCCAGCTGTGTCAAGTTGACACAAAATTAGCCAGTATAATTGACCCCTTGTCAACTTGACACACAAACACATCACTAGTAAGCCTCAACCCTTACATTCTTACTCATCCCCAAGATCTAAATAACTTTAAAAGTCCCACAGTCTTTACATATTCTTAAAATTTCAATCTCTTTAAAATATCCATCTCTTTTAAAATTCAAAGTCTTTTTACAATTAAAAGTCTCTTAACTGTGGGCTCCACTAAAACAGTTTCTTCCTTCAAGAGGGAAAATATCAGGGCACAGTCACAATCAAAAGCAAAAATCAATCTCCAACAGTCCAATGTCTGGGATCCAACTCATGATCTTCTGGGCTCCTCCAAGGGCTTGGATCACTTCTCCAGCCATGCCCTTTGTAGCACACGCGTCGTCCTCTAGGCTCCAGATGCCTGTACTCCACTGCTGCTGCTGCTCTTGGTGGTCATCTCATGGTACTGGCATCTCCAAAACACTGCATGACCCCTTCAGTCCTGGGCCTTCAATTGCAACTGAGGCTGCACCTTCACCAATGGCCTTCCATGCCCTCTCACAGTGCCGAGCCTCAGCTGCTCTGCATGACCCCTTCATGCCTTCAAAACTAGTACCACCTGGGTGACCCTTACATATTACCAAGTCCCGCTGCAGCAGGAGTACAACCTTGGCTATCTCTGGAACACAGCCTCTTTGTGCTTTCAGAAAACACTTCCCAGAAGATGTCACCTCAATGATGCTGGTCTCTTCTTAATCGCCACTAATTTCTTAGCTCCAGCTAACCAGCATCAATAGTCCCAGTAATGCAAAGTTTTTGCTTTAGTAGTTTTGGTATCTTGTTTTTTGTTTGTTTGTTTGGTTGGTTTTTTTTTTGGTTTTTCGAGACAGGGTTTCTCTGTAGCCCTGGCTGTCCTGGAACTCACTTTGTAGACCAGGCTGGCCTCGAACTCAGAAATCCGCCTGCCTCTGCCTCCCAAGAGCTGGGATTAAAGGCATGCGCCACTACTGCCCGGCTTGGTATCTTGTTAATCACAGCTGATTCTTCAGCCCCAGCTAACCAGAACTATAGAATCTTAACAATCAAAACAGCAATGGCCCTGAAAAGAGTCTTTAATTTTCCCTCTGAAATTTCACAAGCCAGGCCTCCATCTTCTGCACTGTTCTCAACATTATCTTCCAAGCTCCTACAAAACATCTGACAGAGCTCTTAACAATGAATGGATATTCAAGCCCAACTTTCCAAAGTCTTTCCAAAGTCTTTCCACAGTCCTCCCCAAAACATGGTCAGGTTGTCACAGGAATACCCCACTCCTGGTACCAATTTGTCTTAGTCAGAGTTTCTATTCCTGCACAAACATCATGACCAAGAAGCAAGTTGGGGAGGAAAGGGTTTTGCTGCTTACACTTCCATACTGCTGTTCATCACCAAAGGAAGTCAGGACTGGAACTCAAGCAGGTCAGAAAGCAGGAGCTGATGCAGAGGCCATGGAGGGATGTTCTTTACTGGCTTGCTCAGCCTGCTCTCTTATAGAACCCAAGACTACCAGCCCAGAGATGGTCCCACCCACAAGGGGCCTTTCCCCCTTGATCGCTAATTGAGAAAATGCCTTACAGTTGGATCTCATGGAGGCATTTCCTCAACTGAAGCTCCTTTCTCTGTGATAACTCCAGCTGTGTCAAGTTGACACAAAATTAGCCAGTACAAAAGGGTTTATGTTGGCTCACAGCTCAAGCATGATGGGAAGGAACCATGGCAACAGGAGCCTGAGGCCGCTGGTCACATTGTGTCCACAGTCAGGGAGCAGAGAGAGGTGAATGTCTGTGCTCAGCTCCTTGCCCTGTCTCCTTTTCATTCCGTCTGGGACACCAGCCCAAGGAATGGTGCCACCCACCACGGCCAAGTGGGTTTTTCTACCTCAGTTAACATAATCTAGAGCACCCCTCACAGGCATGCCTGGAGGCTTGTCTCAGTAGGTGACTCTAGATTCTATCAAATTAACAGTTTCCTCCAACAGGAAGTCACAGACACAGTTAAGCCTGGGCAAGGCCCCAGGGTATTATGGCTCAGGAACCCTAGTTCAATTTCTTCTTGATGGTGCTTTCTGTTTCTTATTGATGTCCATTTAATTTTTGCTTGAGGATTGAGAAATACCCTGAAATGCTGAAGGGACCACGGGGTTAGGGGGATGGAAGGTGCCTCTGCTCTTAGTAAAATGATTATGAAAAGTCCCCTAAACCACCGACCAGGTCTTTGTCCATGCCATAGCTGTTTCTTTTCCATTTTAACTTTTTTTTTTTTTTTTTTTTTTTTTTGAGACAGGGTCTCCTGTAACCCTGGCTGGCTCAGATTCACTACAGTAGCCCATGCTGTCACCTCCCAAATGCTGGGATTCATGTACCACCATGAATCAGCTTTGGTCTCCACCTTGAATGGGCTCCACCCCACCTTGTTCTTTTTCATCTCATTCTTCTAAGCCTCTGCCTCCCTAGACCATTCAGTGGCTTCCCATCACCTGCTCCAACATGGTGGTAGACCTCCTTTCCAGCTCTCTGCCTCTCTCCTTATCCAACTGTGCCCAACACCTTGTCCTTGTACCCCACCTAATCCTCACTTGATTCTTTCTTTAGCCTCATGCAAATCCCCTCTACTGCTTAAGCACTGCCCAGCGTCATGCATGCCACCACACAGTGCTGCCTCTCCTGGATGCTCACAGCCCATTGTTTGACTCACTCCTGCTGCTCACTCTTGCATGCCGTCAAGGACAACATTGCGAGTCAGTTATCTTCTTCCACCGTAAATTCTAGGGCTAGAGCTCAGGCCATCAGGCTTCCTGACTGGCACTTTTACCAGCTAAGCCATCTCCGGTGCTTTAAAAACTGAACTCTTGGCCCTAAGCTCCAGGTAAGCACTCTCAGCCCCTGAGCCTCTCTCCCCAGCCCTTTTATTTTTCCAGGAGGAAAATTTGTCCTTGGCCAGAACCAGCCCCAATACCATCCTAGATGGATTGTACCACCAGACAGCCATGGGTCAAGATCTGTGAAACCATAATCCAAAGCAACTCTTTTTATTAGTCGACTCTCTTGGGTGTCTCTTTGCAGGGAGAGTTCTGACTGGGGCTCTCATCTCTCTTGTGGAAGTGTGCCTTACTTTTTTCTGGGAGAACCCTGGCTCCACTGAGGCAGTCACAGATATGTTTCTGCTCCCACAGTCTGGCCAGGCTGTTTTTGAACTTCATGTGAATGGGTTATATAATGTGTTTGATTTTTTTTCCTAAGTAGAAGGGCGCAAGATAGAGAGACTAGTTTAGGTAGGAGTCTGTGTGTACACGAGAGTGAGTGTGTGAGCGAGTATGTGTGTTTGTATGCGTGTGTGCATGTGTGGGTGCATGTGTGTGATTGTGTATATTGTATTTATGAATGCGTATGTGTATGCATGTGTGTGTGTGTATGCATGTGTGCATATGTGGAAGCATGTCTATGATTGTGTATATGTGTGTAGATGAATGCATATGTATATGAATGCTTGTGCATGAGTGGATGCATATGTGTGATTGTGTATATGCATATTTATGAGTGCATATGTGTATGCTTGTGTGTGTGTGTGTGTTCTGTAGCAGTCTAATCGTCAGTTGCTGTGTAGCAAGTCTACTCCATGGATAAGCAAGTTTCTGGTTCTGCTGGTTTTTTTTGGTTTTGGGATTTTTTGTTTTTTGTGGGGTTTTTTTTTTTTGTTTTTTTGGTGTTTTTTTTTTTTTTGTTTTGTTTTTGTTTTTTTTTTTTTTTGGTTTTTCGAGACAGGGTTTCTCTGTATAGCCCTGGCTGTTCTGGAACTCACTTTATAGACCAGACTGGCCTCGAACTCAGAAATCTGCCTGCCTCTGCCTCCTGAGTGCTGGGATTAAAGGCGTGCACCACCATGCCCGGCTTGTCTATGGTTTTTTTGTTGTTGGTTTTTTTTTTTTTTTTTTTTGAGACAGGGTTTCTCTGTGTAGCCCTGGCTGTCCTGGAACTCACTTTGTAGACCAGACTGGCCTCGAACTCAGAAATCTGCCTGCCTCTGCCTCCCGAGTGCTGGGATTAAAGGCGTGTACCACCACACCTGGCTAGTTCTGCTGTTTTGAGAGACATCTGGGGTGTGGTCTGCTCATCAGCTCCAAGGTCAGGGTGCAGATAATAGTGAAGACTTGGTTTTGACTTGGAACCTTTTCATCCTCGGCTTCCCCAGTGCTAGGACTGCAGTCTACTCAGGTCCCCTCCCAATTTTATGCAAACCAAGTTAATAAGAATCCCAGCAGCCCTCAGGAAATAAAAGGATCACCAAAAGTCCCGGGCTAGCCTAGTGTACATTGAGAGTTCCAGAAGTCATGATTATATAGCAAGAGCCTACCTAAGCTTTTATTTTTTATTTATTTATTTTTTTTTAAGATTTATGTATTATATGTAAGTACACTGTAGCTATCTTCAGACACTCCAGAAGAGGGAGTCAGATCTCGTTACGGATGGTTGTGAGCCACCATGTGGTTGCTGGGATTTGAACTCTGGACCTTTGGAAGAGCAGTCGGGTGCTCTTACCCACTGAGCCATCTCACCAGCCCGCTTTTATTTTTTTATTTTTTTATTTATTTTTATTTTTTGGTTTTTCTAGACAGGGTTTCTCTGTGTAGCCCTGGCTGTCCTGGAACTCACTTTGTAGACCAGGCTGGCCTCGAACTCAGAAATCTGCCTGCCTCTGCCTCCCGAGTGCTGGGATTAAAGGCGTGTGCCACCACGCCTGGCGTTTAAGCTTTTATTTTTAATAACTTATTTTTATTTTATGTACATTGGTGCTTTGCCTAGGAGTATGTCTGTGTAAGGGTGTCAGATCCCCTGGAACTGGTGTCATAGGTAGTTGTGAGTTGCCATGTAGGTACTGGGCATTGAACCTGGGTCCTCTAGAAGAATAGCTAGTGCTCTTAACTGTTGAAACATCTCTTCGTCCCCCTTTTCTAAAGTTTTAAAAGCAAAAATGATGGGGCTGGAGAGATGGCCCAGCAGTTAAGAGCACAGGCTGGCCTTGCAAAGGACCTGAGCTCAATTCCCAGCAACCACTTGAGACCTCATGACCATATGTAATTCAAGTTCTGTGAGATCTGATGCCTTCTTTTGGCCTCCATGAGCACCAAGCCCCAAGACTTAAGTGAAGACAAAATGCATAAAATAAAATAAAAATTTAAGAAGTAAAAATAGCTCATAAGCCGGGCGTGGTGGCGCACGCCTTTAATCCCAGCACTCGGGAGGCAGAGGCAGGCGGATTTCTGAGTTCGAGGCCAGCCTGGTCTACAAAGTGAGTGCCAGGACAGCCAGGGCTACACAGAGAAACCCTGTCTCGAAAAACCAAAAAAAAAAAAAAAAAAAAAAGCTCATAATTTAAGTAATAGATGCATAAAATTTTAAAAAATAAAAATACAACAGCAAAGAATAATAAAGATGTCATAAATAGGTCTTTTGTTTCTTTTGTCCCATCCCAGTATCAGTTGATCTGGTTATTGTAGTTTTTTTTTTTTTAAGACAGTGTTTTGCTGTGTATCCTTGGCTATCCTGGAACTCATTATGTAGATCAGGCTGCCATATAACTCATAGAGACCTGCCTGCCTCTGCCTCCTGAGAATTAAAGGAGTGTGCCACTATTGTCTGACTCTGTTATTGTAATCTTAAATTAGTCAAGTGATGACCATCAATACAAGTCTGAAGCCAAACAGTGCCATGTACCCAGATCCTGCTTCAAAAGGAGGGGCAGAGAAGACCAGGCATGGTGGTACATGCTTCCAAGGTCTCTAATTCTAGCTCTCAGAAGGCAGAGGCAGGCAGATCTGTGGGTTTGAAGCCAGCTTAGTCTACATAGCAAGTTCCAGGAAAGTCAGAGCTATATAAAGAGAGATTCTGCAGAGAGAGAGAGAGAGAGAGAGAGAGAGAGAGAGAGAGAGAGAGAGAGAGAGAGAGAGAGAGGCAGAGAGACAGAGACAGAGAGACACAGAGAGACACAGAGTGTTTGATGTTGGTGTTTTGTTTTACAATGCTGGGGAGAGACCCTGCAGAGAAAGGTTGGGGTGGGAGAGGGAGGGAGGAACGGAGGGAGACAGAGCCACAGCCTAGTTGGTACTGGTGCTGGGGATAGAACTTGGTTCTCCAACATGTCAGGGAAGTGTCTGCCCTTGAGCTAACTCTTAGAGAAGTCTTACTTTTGTTTTGTTTGTTTAAATTATAAGCATGTGTGCGTGGCTGTGCACATGAGTGAAGTAGGGCCAGAAGAGACCAGAAGAGGGCATTGGATCCTCTGGAATTGGAGTTACAGGCAGTTCTTAGCTGCTTGTTGTGGGTGCTGGAAACTGAACCCTTTGCAAGAGCAGTGCACACTTTTAACAGCTGAGACATCTCTCCAACTGTTTGCTTTAAAGCAGAATCTCACTTGGTTATCTAGGCAGGTCTACTACTCACTGTGTAGTCCAGACTAGCCTCAAACTTAAAACAGCCCTCCTGCCTCAGACTAGGGACTGATGGGAATACAATTTCAAGCCACACCTAGCTTCAAATCTTGGGGTCTGTGTGAGAGTCGGTGCAAGGTTTTGATCAGCAAAGCAACAAGATGCAGTTGATTGATTGGTTGACTGACTGATTAGAAAGACCATGGGGAGCTTACTGGGAAACTGTAATGTCACCATGGGCCAAGGGCAAATATAGGAGCCCCGTGAGAAACTATGTCACTTGCTAAAACACAATGTGGCAGAAGTGTGCTGAGCTCTTGAGTACAGGGGCACTAGCCCTAGAGAGCTTAGTCCATGTTAGCAGCTGGAGTTGTACTTCCAGGGGCAGGATGCACAGTTGGTTCACTTCCTGGTGCCTGGCTCTGGATCACAGAGGGGAGGGGCTAACCTGCTAGGGTGTGCCAGAAGGGCTTGCCTGCTAGAGTGTGTCTAAGAAGCTAGTCTGCTAGGGTGTGCCTGAATTCTGGGAAAGGGGACAGCTTCCTGGTTGGATGCTTTGATAAAAAGAACACTCTAACCTGTTTCCCAGCAAGTCTTGCACCAACCTCTGATGAAGAGTGTGCCAAGACTGGGTGTATAGCTCAATGGTAGAGTGTCCTGGGGTGCCGGGGGCAGGGGTGGTGGTGTTCCCATCACTGCAAAGAAAGAAAAAAATCCTAAGAACATTCTCAATGCCTTCTAAAACACCACTGTATTGTATGGAAGCATCTTGACATGGCTGCAGCCATCTTGAGATATGAGAGGCGCCTGGCTCCCTTTTTCTGCATAGCCACCCAGCAAACCACAAACAGATAAAGCCCTTCCAGTCTCGTGGGTCTTCATCATTAACTCTCCTAGATCCTAAGATAAGGAGATACATTCTAGCCAACAGAAGTCCCTTAAATCCACTCAGACTTCTGACAAGGCAGCTGGTTGGTTAAGATGCTGCTGGGCCCATCTGTCAGCGAATTTCTAAGAAGTTGTAACATTCAGTCCCAGGTCTGTCTGCCTTTCTTGGTTTCCTAGGGCCTTGGGGTGGGTCCTCACACCAGGCAGGACTGCGCGTTGTTCTGGAAAACCTATGAATCACCAGGGAGGCTTAGTTCTCCCCTCTGCCTTCGGGGAGCACAGTTCACATTGCCTTTGAGTGGTAAACAAACCTTGAGAACATTTATGTCGACTTCCTGGGAACACAAAGTCCCCATCCTGGGGCTTAGGTGCCACACCCCCTCATCTTGATCCAGGGGATGCAAGGCCTCTACACGTCCTGGATGTATAACGAGAGGCCATTCCCTGGCAATCTGGGGTCAGTGTGGACCTGAAATCCTGCCATCCCTGGGCAGTAGGTGAGCTCACATTGTCTGTGTTGCTTACCTATCATATCACCCTGAAAAAGTGGGTCAAACCATAAGCATGTGCTCTCTGCTCTGGTCAGGAATTTGGATAAGGGTGGTCAAAGAGTCTGTCATAGGGTCACCATCAGGGCGTGGTCCAGGCTGCTATCATCTGAAGGCTTGACACACTTTCTCTAGGGACTAGTACACTAGCTTTTGGTGGGATGTCTCAGTTCCCCTTTGTGAGTGTCTGTCCCACTGTGTCTGACATACCTAATGAAGTCATCCCAGAGAGCAGGACAGGCTCCGATGTCTCTGTGATCCATCCTCAAAAGTCACTCACCATCCTCTGCAATGTCCTTTAGGTCACTGACGTCATGCTGTTTGCTGAGAAGTGACACAGGGCGTGTGAGACTCTTCATCGCCTGGCCAACAGATTACAAGGACAGGGAAGGAGCCTGGGCCACTCTCTGGTCTTCCTGGGTGCCAAGTGATATACTAGGCCTGTGGCTTCATTTGCAAGGGTCCTAGAAAGCACTCTAGCTGTCAGAGGGCTCCTTAGATCATAGCAGCAGAAGCCACCACAACCAGGACTGCAGGGCTGGTGGGTGGCAGGACCTGGGGTGGGGGTGGGGGGCAAGGTTTCCCAGTCCTGGAGAAATCAGAGAGGTCTCAGCAACAGGTGGCTTGGATATCAAGAACAGCTTAGGCCTAGGAGGGAGGGCAGGTCACACGACACATAGTCATAACAGATGAAGGAATCAGACCCATGGCACAGCGCTCAGAGACACCCTTCTCCTTAGCTCCTGATTGACATAAAGCTATCGGTCATGTGCTGTGCTCTGTTCTGGATGCTACCCAGCACTGGGTAACAGGGACAAGCCTTTGACCACAAAAACACTGTGGTGCTGGGTCAAGGACAGGGCCTAGAAATCACCACCAAAATAAAGGGTGGTTCTGTTTTAGCCAAGCAACATGCACGGGACACCTGCAGAGGATACCACCATGTCTCCGTGTGACAGATGAGAAAGCTGAGGCTTGGGGCTCACAGCACTGGTTGAGATCACAGACAGAACTAGCCCAGGTTTTGCTGTGGACATCCACAGATGACCAGCCCAGACAGATGTAGGCATAGTAGCCTCTGCCTGCCTCTCAGAACACGAAAAGCCTCTTCAGCACTGACCAGAGGCCTCCCAGGCCCAAGTTGGGAGGAGGCAGCCTGGACTCATGTGTGGATCAGCGTCTGTGCTCAAGGTCAGCCATGTGACCGATTAGTGGGGCCTTTGAGTCCCACGGGAGGGATTTTCAGGGATTGCTGAGGAGTGGAGTGTCTCCAAGCCTGACCTCCCTCTCTCCTCCTCCCTCCCTCCTCCAGAGGCAAGAAGAGATGCAATGGCTGATGAGGGTTCTCGTACCCCAAGTCTCAGTCTCCCTACATAGTCAGTCACCTGATCTACACCCCAAGTTTGGAACGATTGTAGTCAGTCACTGGAAGAGCCCTTGGAGCGCCAGGCACAGAGCATCCCTGCCCAGAATCTGTGAGATAGTCCACGTATGTTGGTGTGTATGTGTATGTGCATTTCCCAGGTAAGGAAACAAAATAGGTGGGCTGGAGAGATGGCTCACCGGTTAAGAACACTGACTGCTCTTTCAGAGGTCCTGAGTTCAATTCCCAGCAACCACACTGTGACTCATAACCATCTATAATACCCTCTTCTGGTGTGTCTGAAGACAGCTACAATATATATATATAAAATTCTTTTAAATTTTTTTAAAAACAAGGAAACAAAATAGCAACATGACTGTTGCCCAGATATATGTGCAACCCCAGAGGCAGGCGTATCAGTGTTCCTTCAAAACGACAGGGCCTCAGGGATACAGCTGTAGAGCACTGCTGTGCATGCATGAGGCATTGAATTTGAATCCTCAGCACCAGTGCAGAAAGCTCATAACCTGCACTGGGGTGGGAGAGTGGGGAATGGGGGGGGGGGGGTGGTGCCAGAGGATTGCTGGCACTTTCTGGCCACCAACCTAGTGGGGATGGGAGACAAGATACACAACCAGTGACAAACCAAAACCAACCAACCAACCAACCAACCAAACAAAAAAAAACAAGAAAAAAAAAACCAGAAAAATAAATGCACAAAAATAGATGAGCTCCATGCAGGTTCAGTGAGACTTGTCTCAAGGGAATAAGGTGGAGAGTGTTTTGGCAGGACACTTGATGTCTTCCTATGACTCTCCCCAGGCACAAAGGAGCAATCGCCCCTTCCCCACAGAACTCTATTTGAAAGTCTGGAGATGTGACCCAGCTGCTGAGGGATTGGCTCAGAGGCATGGATCCCATGTGTTCAGCCTCATGAACTGTGTATGGTGGCCCACACCTGTAATTCAGCACTCAGAAGATAGAGGCAGGAGGAGCAAGAATTTCATGCTCATCTTCTGACACATAGCTAGGTCATGGCCAGCTGGGTTACATGAGACCCTGAATCCGAACAAAACAACAGCACAAAGCCCTCTGCTGGGATCAGCTGTGGTTGACTTTTTCATGGTCACTGTGCTGGCCCCAGCCATCATAATTGGCCAGCGCAGCTGGACAAGTGGGGATGGACTGACAGAGACTGAAGGTCAAATCATGGCAGACCTTGACTGTAGACAGCTTCCCCTCCATGACCTCACCGAAGGGAGCCACTCCTGTGTTTGGCGTGTCTCAACTCTAACCCTATTCATTTTTAAATTTATTTTTATATACATATCTACCTACAAAGAATATAGATAAATGTCAGTATTTTTCATGTTTATGTATTTTGAGTATTTTTTTCCTTTGTTTTCTTGTGCTGAGTGTTTTGTTTGAGATAAGAACTTGCTATAAGCCCTTGGCTAGCCTAGTACTTGCTATACAGCCCAGACGAGATTTACTAATAACAATCCCCTTGCCTCAGCTTCCCAGTTGCTGGGTGTGACTTCATACTTGTCAGGGCCACCCATGTGCTAACCATGGATGGTACCACTGAGTTACAACCTTCATGTTTACTAGAAGAAGGGCATGAAGGATGATCTTTTGCAACCTGTCTTTTTGCACATCCCCAAGATTCATCTGTGTTGGTCTGGTTCACTTGTTTTTGTTACTCTATAGAGTTTATACGCAGGTGGTGTGATTTTTGTTTTCCTGTTACAGATGAGAAAAATGGGACTCAGACAGGTTAAAAGCCTGAGGGGAATCAGCCAGCTTCTAAGGAACAGAAAATCACAAGCTGGTCCCCAGATGATATGGCTCCCGCCATCCTTTATATTAAATGATATGAAAAATAAACAAGGAGAGACCCTGGGAGCCATCTCATCCCTAGGGGATGGTCAGGAATGGGACCTGACTTGACCAGGAGAGTGTCCAAGATCAGAGAACACCCTCAGTTCTAGAGACATGGTTCACCAGTTAAGAGTGCCTGTCACTGTTGTGGAACACTGGAGTTTGGATCCCAGCACCCATACTGAGGGACGCACAATTGCCGGTGGCTCCAGCTCCAGGGGATCTGACCCCTCCCCCAGCCCTCCTCTGTACACTCATGCACATGCACACTCGAAAAATATATATATATATATCCCCACAGACACATAAATAAGAAAAGTAAATCTTTAAAAAAAAAAAAAAGCAACCTCCCTCAATCCCAGATGAGGACACAGCATATAGACCACAGTGGGCATGTAGAACACCTCTTCAGCTGGGCATGGTGGCCTATAATCCCAGCACCTAGAGAAGAAGATTGCCATGAGTGGGCCAGCCTGGCCTATAGAGTGAGTTCTAAGCCAGCCTGAAGTACAGTATGAGGCCCTGTCTTACTAAAAGATGACCGCCCCCACGCACACACAACCCTTATTTCTTTAAAAAAAAAAAAAAAAAAAAAGCCATGTTCTCTCCTGGACAATGAATTGGAACAGCCTGAGCTGCTGAACTCTAAGCTTCAGTTTGTAACGTGGGACTAATCATTCCTATCCAGAACATCTGAGAGTTAAAACTCATGGAGGGGCTGGAGATGCAGCTTACCTAGCATGCGCCAAGCCCTGGGTCCATCCTCAGCACCACGCAAACCCAGTGTGGTAATGCATGCCTAGGACATTTGCACTGGAGAGGCGAAGACAGGAAGATGAGAACTTTTAAGATCAAACTTAGCTAGATAGTGAGCTTGAGGCTAGCCTGAGCTACATGGAACTGACTAACTTAACTAACTAAATAGAATTAAAAGATCCAGGGCCAGGCTCTCACCATAGGCAGGAAGCCAACTAGAAAATCTCTCTCTCTCTCCCTCCCTCCCTCCCTCCCTCCCTCCCTCCCTCCCCTCCCCTCCCTCCCCTCCCCCGCCCCACCCCATAACACCCCCTGCTGGCAGGATGTTCTTTGTAGGTATGCCTTGATCCCACATTTGGCTTCAGGAGGAGGGACTATCTTCCTTCCATTATGTAGGTTAAGGTTTAACCCAAACCCTTGCCATGAGAGGCCCCAGAAGACCTCCTTGCAGCTTAGACTCAAGGCTACCAGCTTTTGCCCACATTATCAAGGCTACACAATTCAGCTGTCAGCTCATGCCCTAAAATATATCATGTCACCCAGCACAGGAAGAAACCCCTCCTCCAGCTTTCTCCACCCCTTTCCCTCCCCATCTCTGGGGAGCAACAGTTGTTTCTCTCAGAGTTTCCACAGCTTCCCCACCCCTCAGGGCAATAACCCTCTGTGCCTGGCACAGGCCCTACCCTTCCTGCTAGGGGCAGCTGCTGCTGGGGGAGCTGCCTACCCACACACTACTCCCGGCACCAGGCACTGGTTAAGCATAAACAGGAGTCTGCAGACAGAGCCAACCTAAGGCCCCCTCAGAAACTGTCCTAGCTTGGATAGTGGCAGGGCCAAGCAAAGTCACATATGGGTGTCCCTGGATGCTAAGGGTTGGCTTCTTCTAACCTTTGCTGGTTGTTCTATTCAGAACCACCCTTAGGGGGAGATAGCTGAGGCCAAACAGCAGCACCACCCTAGATTGAGAGGTGGCAGGTGTGTTCAGGAGCTCGGCTGTAGCTCCAGCACAGAGTGTGATTTTGGGTTCGATGTCCAACATGCAAATCAGGGCAGAACACAGAGGTCATAGGTGCATTCAGGAGCTTGGGTGTAGCACAGGGAAGGTCTGTGGCCCTAGGCTCATCCCCTACTTTAGGACTCAGAACAGTCTATCTGTTCATTGCTCCTGGTGTCCCTGTGTGATACTGAGCATGTGGCCTGAGCTAAGCCTAGTATTCTAATTTGCCCCTGATTTGGTGGTGGTTGGGGGATGGTCAGGAAGGCAGTACTACCCAGAGGGACTAGGGTTAAAGTTTAGGATCAGGATGGGAAGTGTAATGACAGCAGGGGACAGTGACAGGGGACACAGACAGCAGGGGACACTGACAGGGTTGGTTGAGTGTATGTGTGAGAGTCAGTTCTGGTAAGTGCCAGTGGGCTGCAAAGGAAAGTAGCGAGAGTGACAGGGGGGCTGAAGTCACCACCCCAGCCCGTCCCCTTCTTTTTTTCAATTAAAATTAAAAATCTGAAACTCTTTCTAATTGCTGAGACTGACCTTGAACTCACTCAGTAGCTCAAACAGATCTTGAATTTGGGGTATTCCTGTTTCACAGCCCTAGTAGCCAGGATTCTAGGTACGGACCACCAGGCCTGGCTTGCCCCCATTTTTATAGCACAGGAAAGCAGAGCCAAGAGTTGAATGCCAGGCACATTGCACCTGGTTGTCAAGCCTCCCTTTAACAGAGGACCAAAGAGTACCTGAGTTCTCAGACCTCAAACTAGCAGGTATAGAAAAGCACTGAGGGCTGACTGGCTGAATGCATGCCAGGGAGGGACTAGGCTCCAACCACACCCCATCCAAGGCTTCTCGGACCACAGAAGCAGAAGAGACAAGTAGAGAAACTGAGGCACATCAGCCTCCTGGGTTCTCAAGGAGCCCTTTCCAGAAGTTAATACTTCAGTTTGAGTCCTTTGGTCCTTGATGACGGTGCCTCTTGCAAGCTCTGGGCATGGCTGCTATGTTTGGACCTAGCAATTGGGGCTCTGTGTGTGTGTGTGTGTGTGTGTGTGTGTGTGTGTGTGTGTGTGAAGTAGAAGGAAGAGGGTCTTTGGGCCCCAGTGCGATGTGGCTTCATCCCTTGCAGTCCATGGACATTTATCAGGAAGTACATGTCACATCTGATGCTCCAGTGTCTGAGTGCTGAAGAGGCACTGAAATGGTATTGTTTATCTCAGAAGTGAAGCCAGAGAGGGAGAGTGGAGAGAGGGGGGGGAGAAGGAGAGACAGAGGAAGAGGGAGAGGGAAAAGGAGAGGAGAGGCAGAGAGAGAGACTGATGAAATTTTAGGCAGACAGGGCATAAAATCAAGAGAGACATGGAGCCTCTAACCAGGGACAGCTGGATGCAGCAGCTGAGGTGGTGGCCTTGGTTAGGCAGCGCCCCCCCTCCCCCCACTGCTTACCACATCCAGTTGGGGAATAGCAGACCCCTAGGGTGAGAAGAGGAATGGAGGAATAGAACCAGCTGGCTGTGGGCTACCTCATCTGAAACCTGCCTGATGTGACAGTCCCTTAACAGGTGTCCTGCAGCTGGCAGAGGCCAGTCAGTTCCACCTCCTCCCAGCCATATGAGTCTGCACTCATCAGTCCGGATCTTAGGATCTCAGGCCCCTCACTGAAATGGGTCTATCTAGCAAGAGTGGTCATATATGCTTGTAATCCTGACACTCAAGATATTGAGGCAGGAGGATTGCCACGAGTTCCAGGCCAGCCTGAACTACATAGTGAGACATTGTCTCAGAAAATAAAAGACATCAAGATAGCTCAGCTGTATTTGCCATGCAAACCTGATGACTGGAGTTTGCTCCCTAGAATTCCCATAAAAGTGGAAGGAGAAAAAAAAAAAAAAAAAACAACTCCTGCCGGGCAGCACTCGGGAGGCAGAGGCAGGCAGATTTCTGAGTTCAAGGCCAGCCTGGTCTACAAAGTGAGTTCCAGGACAGCCAGGGCTATACAGAGAAACCCTGTCTCAAAAAACCAAAAACCAAAAACCAAAAACAAACAAAAAAACACACACCAACTCCTCCGAGCTGACATGTGACCTCAAAGGCATGAGTGCTGATGTCACACACAAACTAATAGTAAAGTTAAAAGGAAAATGGCAATAAAATGACTTGTACCAATGGTTGTGTGTGTGTTCTGTATATGTATGTATGTGTTGTATATATGCATATGTGTTTGAGTATGTGTGTGTGTGTGTGTGTCCCATGGTATGAATCCTAGTCACTTGTTATGGTGTGGCCACTCTGTGCCTCAGTTTCCCTGAGGGCTAAGTGATGGGTGTTAATGCAGCACTGGGCACAGTCAGACCTCAGCCCTACCCTGTGCTCACTCAGATGGGCAGAAAATGAACCTTAACTGGGTACACAGGAGTCTGGGGACCTGGGTGAGAATGGCCCAATGTTGTGCACCAGTCTTGATCTCTGACACTACTCAGACTTCCAGGTAGGGAAACTGAGGCCCTGGGGGGACAACTCAGCGAAGATTGGGCAGCACACAGGTTAAGTAGGTGGTGGCAGGCATGACTCAAAGGTTTGGTCCTATCCTGAGACAACCTGAGGCCCAGAGGGTGTGTGTGATGGAGGCAAAGGTGAGTGGGGCTGCCCCAGGGTCCTCTGGGTAGTGGCTGAGCTGGAAACCACCTTTGGGAATCTTGTGTCAGGAGGTGGCCCTGGGACACCAGCAGAGGCAGCAGGGGAATAGCTGGAAGGGGCCTTCAAAGGCTTCAGAAGAGAGGAGCTGGGCATGTTTTAGCCTGACAGTTGTGGAGGTAGGAACATGGGGGCTGGCTGTGAGGCAAGCTAGGGGCCTACCAAGGAATGAATGAGTGAGTGAGTGAGTGAATGAGTGGATTTTTATCATATACACAAAGATCAAATGTGGTGCTGGAAACCATCCCATAGAGTCAGGATTCTGACCTCATACAATCTGTATATAATATGAGTCTGACACTGAACCAGGCACATGGCTTATGGAGTCATTACAATAACCTCACAAGGGAGCAACTGTTACACACGCACGCATACACAATCACTTTTTTTTTTTACATTTATTTGTGTAGGTTCATGTTCATGTAAGTGTGGGTATGCTGTGAGGCTCATGTGTAAGCTAGAGAACAGTTTTTAGGGATCAGTTCTAGATCAAACTCAGGTCATCAGACTTGGTAGCAAGCCCCTTTACACACTGAGCCATCTTGTTGGTCCTGCTATCCCTTACCCTGGACCCAGCACGCTGGGATGTTCAGAGAGGCAAGGAAGCAGAATTCTCTGGCTTAGGGTCCCAGTAGAGGAGGCCCAGGGCTAGGAATGGGTGAGCAGGAGAAGGGCACAGTGGAACCTTCCAGAGCAAGACAGGCTGCAAGTCAGGTATTTGAGTCACACATTGAGAATAACAGAGCCCTGATGATAATGAGTTTCCAGAACAGCCCTCCCTGTCCCAGGCTTGTCTCCACCTCCTGCTGAGGCGGTGACAAGTGACAGCTGTGTTCTATGTCCCAACCAAGTGAGGTGTCATTGCCCATTTCAAGAGGAGACCGAGGCGCCAGTCATGGGCAGTACTGAGCCTGGCACTGGGGGCTTTAGGCATCAGTGCTGAGGTCAGGATATGCGTGTGGGAGGCGGCCTGAGAGAGGACAAAGCCTAGAAATCTAAGCTTGTTTACACCTGGGGATTAAGGCAGAGCATGTGTGTTGGGGGTGGGGGTAAGGGTAGGGGTTGCCAGAGAGACAGGCAGGTAGCAGCAGGCCTAGTGGGTGGACCAGGCCAGCCTCGCCCAGGTTGGGTGTCTGCATGCCACCGGGTTGCCCATAGGCTAGACTTTTTTTAAAAATAGATTATCCCATCATATGTAGCCAAGAGGGACCTTGTATATTTCTCAGGCTAGAGGAGTGTCCTGAGCTATCACTGCACAGGTGGAGAAATAGAGGCATGGAGCCTGCCTGAGGTCATGCAGCTACATGAGGCTGAGTGGGGATTCAAAGCCAGACCCTTGGCTTCGGAGCCCCTCTGGCTGGCTCCTCAGCTGCTTGTCACTACTGCCAAATTTGCATGTTTGTTTTTAAAATGTATTATTCATGATGAACCCTAGGAAAGGCTCTCCGAACAGGGGGCGCCCTAGAAGCAAAATTGAAGGCAGATTTGGTTTTGACATTATCCCTGGGTTCTCTTTGTCTGTTCAGGGTCAGAGACCTGCTTTCTGTTTATTGAGCTAACAGCAGCAGAAAGCAGGGGGACTCCTCACGGATAGCTCCTTTGACCTGTGACCAGCCTAGGGCTCAGTGCTATTGCTCACTGTCAGAGGCTCCTGGCCAGGCACAGCTGAGCTCGGCTGAGCAGCCTGCCGACTCCCAGAGCCACTTCAGGATTATCTACTCTGAAGCCACCAACAAGATAACAAGCCCTTGCTCACTGCAGAGCCAAGACTGGTTGTCACAATTCTGGATGGCTCCAAAGGACTGGTCCCCAGGCTAGACCAGTGAGGCAGGGGTTTGTTCAGAAAGCCACCCCTTTGGTATCCTTACTTCGAGGTAGGTTGGCTTGAAGCAGTGGTGATTGGCCCAGTAAGGTAAATCCAGAATTTGTTTTTAGTGACTTTGATCATGCAGGGTTATGGGGTCTAGCATGATAGACAGATGCATATGTATGTGGGTGTAATGTTCAAACGAGGGTAGTAGTTAACATCTTCATGGACATACATGCCTATAATCCTAGCACTTGGGAGGCAGAAACAAGAGGATCTTTGCTTTTAGAGAGAATTCAAGGTCAGCCTGACTCATGTAAAATTGTCTCAAAAAGAGAGAAAAAATACTTGCTACTGAAGGTGGTTCAATGGCTGAAACACCCACGGCTCTTGCAGTTTAGGCAGTTCACAATCTCTTGTCACTTCAGCTCCAGGGGATCCAGTGCCCTCTTCTGGCTTTCTCAGGCACCTGTGTGCACATGGTACACATAAACTCACATATTAAAATAAATAACTACAAATATGTAAATTAATCTTTAAAAACGTATTCGTTTTGAGTCAGAGATCTGTATAGACAGGCTGTGTTTGAACTCCATATATATCAGAGGATGATCTTGAATTCATCATCCTCCTGCCTCTACTTTCCAAGTGCTAGAATTTTATTCCCATTCTTGTTTGTTTTGTTTTGTTTTGTTTTGTTTTTTCCAATATAGGCTCTCACTGTATAGGCCTGGCTATCCTGGCGCTCACACTGTAGACAGAGCTGGTCTCAGACTCTGAGATCTGCCTACCTCTGCCTCCCAAGTGGTGAGATTAAAGGCCTGCACCACCACATCTGGTTTCCATTCCTAGTTTTATTTCTTTGTTTGACTTGAACCCAGGGCTTCATGTTAGACAATTGCTCTGCCAAACAAGGTACTCCCAGCCTTTCTTAACACTTCCTCCATCCTTCCTTCCCTCTCTCCCTCCTCCCCTCCCTCCCTCCCTTCTTCTCCTTTTCCCTTTAACCTTTTATCTAGTCCAGTCTAGCCTTGATGTTGGGCCAATCCTCCTGTCTCAGCTTCACCAGTACTGGGTTTGCAACAGTGTGCAGCCATTGTGGTTCTCCTTAAATGTCTTTAAATAGTTTTGTTTTGTTTGTTTTTGCTCCAAAGTGACAGTTGTGTTGCTTGTAAAATACAGCGTGGTGATGTTTCAGTAGAGAGCATGGAATCAGAGCCCTTAAGCTTCTGTCTCTCTGGATTACATTGTTTCAGAGCTCTAAGCCCCTCTTGGATTCAGGTCAAAATCCCTCAGGCTCTGCCTTCTTTCCTATCCTTTCTCTTCCTAGTCCTTCCTTTCCAGCAGACTGTCTGGATCCCTTCCTCCCCAAGGCTGGGACCCCAGATTCTCCCCCTCCTTCATTCCACTCACCCTCCATCAGTCAAGGCCACAGGCTCCTTGAAGCCACTCCAGGCTCTGTCATCACAGAAAGCAGTGTGAAGGGAGACAGAGGATGATAATCAGACCATGACAGAGGGGAGCAGACACTGAGGAGGCTGCAAAGAGAACTGTCTCATCTGAGTCAAGGGAGCCTTCCTGGGGACTTCCTGGAGGGGGAAACCTGACCCCCACAGGACACATTTAGTCTTGAATACTGTCAGACACAAATGAATGTATAGCAATGCTCAGTTCCCCTTCCTTGGAAAGCAAGCACTACCTCTGAGAAACTGAATAGGGGGTCCGATGCCCCTCCAAATCTGATACCAGGCTCTCATCAGGCACCCGGCCCAAGGTTGGTTTTCCCTCCCTGCCATAGTCTTGTCATAGATGTACAGAAAGGAGAGTGCCTTCATAAAGACAGAAGAAGGCCATGGTGGTCCAGAGAGGGCACTGAACTTGCCAAAGTTCATGTAGCCGATGGGGGCTTTAAGTGGATGGCACATTCCCTAGTTCCTTTCCCTTCTTGTCCTTACATTCTCATTATCCCCCACAGTTCTATCCTGAGGAAAGTGGTCATCACTGGTCCTCCAGTAGAACCACTGGGCCCCAGCTCAGGTCCACACACAGCACAAGGGCTTGGGAATGTACATCTACGACAACAGTAGATGTTGTCATTATTGCTGAGACAGGGTCAAATTAGCCCAGCCCAGCCTCAAGCTCATTAGGTAGCTGCAGATGGCTTGAAGCTTCTGCCTCTGCCTCTGCCACATGAATACTGGGAGTACAATTGTGTGTCACCAGGCCACGGGGACAACCATAATGGTTGTCCTTACCTCCCTGAGTTCTAAGTTCCTCATAGTTTACCCCCAAGCTGGAAGAGGACCACACTATAAATGCCACCAGAGAAGACAGGTAACTAGCCCCCAGCTTCACAGCTGACAGATACTGTGCAGGGTGGTACCTGTGCTCAGAACAGCCAGTGATGGGGCCCTGAACTGGGTGTCTCAGAGAAAAGATACTAATGTGAACTTAGTGGAGCTCAACCTTGGCTGAGCAGAAGGAGCAGCCTGAGGACTGGGTAGGGCCAGCCTCCAGCTAGAGCTGGCTCCTGACACTTGCACATGCATCTTCTGCATCATCCTGCCTTGTCATGGCACGGGGACTGGCAGGCAACATCCTTAAGCTCCCAGCATGCTCTGCCCATACCTGCCCACACCTGCCTGTTGGAATGTGGAGCTCTGGCAGCCAGGAGCTTAGCTGAAAGGTGATGAGGGAAAGAGGGAAGATGGAGTGTCCCTTGGGAGTAGGGTATCCTTGAAATAAGCAAGCAGTGTTTGCATCTAGGCTCTAAGCTTCCTAGCGTGGAGATTTCCTAGGCATTTCAGAGCACCTTGGGATCTTGGGGGCCTTGTCTGTGAAATGAGGGTTTAAAGATTCAGCCATTTCTTTCTTCTTCTTCTTCTTCTTCTTCTTCTTCTTCTTCTTCTTCTTCTTCTTCTTCTTCTTCTTCTTCTTCCTCTTCCTCTTCCTCTTCCTCTTCCTCTTCCTCTTCCTCCTCCTCCTCCTCCTCCTCCTCTGCCTCCTCCGCCTCCTCCTCTTCCTCTTCCTCCTCTTCCTCTTCCTCCTCCTCTTCCTCCTCCTCCTCTTCCTCTTCCTCCTCCTCCTCTTCCTCCTCCTCCTCTTCCTCCTCCTCCTCCTCTTCCTCCTCCTCTTCCTCCTCCTCCTCTTCCTCCTCCTCCTCTTCCTCTTCCTTCTCCTCCTCCTCCTCCTCCTCCTCTTCTTCTTCTTCTTCTTCTTCTTCTTTGGTTTTTCAAGACAGGGTTTGTCTGTGTAACCCTGGCTGTCCTGGAACTCACTCTGTAGACCAAGCTGGCCTCAAACTCAGAAATCTGCCTGCCTCTACCTCCCAAGTGCTGGGATTAAAGGCGTGCGCCACCACCGCCCGGCTGATTCAGCCATTTCTTAATGATCCTAAGTATCACAGATCTGAAGCTACTGTTAGGAGTGGCCCAGAGAGCTGAAGGTGCTTTATCCAGATCATATAGCTTTGCCTTTCTAGCCAATATATAATGCAGGCCCTGGGCTGATGGAGCAGTTTAGGGCTGGTGTCCCCACAGCTATGCCAGATGAGAAGGAATCAGAGGCTGTTCGTGTGTGTGTGTGTGTGTGTGTGTGTGTGTGTTTGTGTTCGAATTCTTGTGTGCAGGGGGTGGGGTGGGCTGAGATTCTAAACCATAACCACTGAAGGATACTTCATGAATTCTAAGTTTATTTTATTTTAGTTTTTTTGAGACAGGGTTTCTCTGTATAGCCCTGGCTGTCCTGGAACTCACTCTGTAGACCAGGCTGACCTTGAACTCACAAATCTGCCTGCCTCTGCCCCCCAAGTACATGGGCCACCACTGCCTGGTATAGGTTTTTTTTTTTTTTAAGACAAGGTCACAGGTAGCCAGTTATGACCTTCAACTTCTGATTCTCCTGCCCACCAAGTGCTGGGATTAGAAGCAAGTCCCATCACGCTTGGCTTATGCCATGCTGAAGATGGAAGCCGGGGCCTCAGGTATGCTAGACAAACTACAGACCCCATCCCACAGTTAGAAAATGGAATGATTTATCTCTAGTTAGCAGGAATTGAAAAGGAGAAGGGCACTGGGGTGATAGCAGTGAGAGAGATAGCCTGTGTCAGGTCTGCCTGGCCCCACCACAGTTTTCCATTCCAGTCAGAGACAGAGAAACAGAATGGCTCTCCATTCCTCACAGTTTCCAGAGCTTCCCGGGGTGAAAACAAAGGACATCAGACAGATGTCCTTGCTCCTGATCATCTTCAGAGACAGGGCAGGCTTATTAGTGGGAGGTGGGAATTAGGGACCAGGAGGGGGAGTGGGGTGGGGGTGGGGGTGGGGGTGGGGATGGGAGTGAGGGTGGGGGTGCTGCAAGCAAATGGCTTTCACACCTTCAAATAGCTTCATGGCTTCCAGTGGGCAGAGGACATGCCTGGGGCTTACACCGAAACAAGGGAGTGAAGCAGTAGACACCTGGGGGTCTGGGCCAGTGTGGACACTGTGATGCCATGACACTAGAGTGTGAAAGCTTTGGCATGGATTTAAGGTGAGGACACCCAGTGGCTTCCCTAGCACCAGGCCACTGTGTGTTATGACCTGGGTGGGGAGAGGATAGGACAGACACACAGGGAACTGTGCCATAGGATGGCTCTCGGAGGCTGGATTGTGACTTGGTGGCCGGGAGGGTTATGGATAAGCGACAGGACTGGGTGACGTCTCCAGATTTGAGAGGAGTTTTAGAGGAAGAACAACACCAACCGTATGGGCAAGACCTGAGCTCACAGAAATCTCTTAATTCTTTTAGCCACTCCCCCAGTTAGCATCTCAGTGGCAGCCCCCAGTCTCAGGACTTTTCAGGGAGATGCCAGTGTGGAGGGGCAAGGCTTAATAACACCACCTTAGGAGCCAGGCTTGAGCAGGTTCATGTTGCTGGGTGACCTCTTCTTGTTCAACAACCTCTCTGAGCCCCAGTGTTATCCTTCAACCAGAAAAACCATCTTCTACCAAGACTACAAGGATTAAATTACATAATTCGGGCAAATTACTCAGTATGGAAAAACAGCGACGGACATAATCGTGCTTACACTATCAGCCTTGCCAAGCGGAAGGAACACTTTGTTTGGAATAGGAACTGTTTACAGGTACTGGAGCATGGCTCAGGGGCTAAAAGCCATTAAGCGGAAATCCTCTCTCAGCACGACCTTCATATTCCCTCCTCTGCAGAAGCTCCAAAATGAAAGTCATTAGCGTTGGCGTGGGAGGTTAATCCCAGGTCTGCACAGAGCTTCTCAGGAACGCAGTGGGTTGGTTCTGCAGCTTTTGGCCCACTTTACGCCTCCAGAGAGGGCACATGATCATAGTCCCAGCACTCGAGAGGTGAAGGCAGAGAAGGATCAGAAGTTCAAGGCCATCCTCAGCTATAAGTTGAGTTTGAGGCTAGCCCACCAAGGCCCAGAAGCAACTTCCCTGGGCCACAGGATGAGGGGAGGATGAAGAGATACGAGCTTCTTCTTTCCATAAGTATCTGCTAATTGGCGTGTTCATTTTCTTACCACAGCCTCAAACAGCAAGAAGAATGTTTTCTTCATTTTACTGGGGAGAGAGGTAGGGGAGACTGGAGGCACAGTGCGGGCAAGCAACTTCTCCAAGGCTTCACAGCTGTGAATTGGCAAAGGCAGGATTTGAACCCAGGTCAGTTGGCTTTGTAGACCATGCTCTGTCTCTCTTGCTGTCAATCGCTCTGCTGTGCCACATGTGCTAACAGTGCCACACTTCACACCTCAGGACAGGTGGCTGTCAGCAGTCTACAGAAAATAATGTTTCCACAGCAAGAGGTACAGCTGGGGGCTGGCTAGCACCATCTTTCTTTGAGCCATTGTGCTTTTGGGGTCTGAGAATCAAGTCATTCACTGTGAAACCTTTCTTATCTCTCTGAGAAGCAATAATTGAATACTGAGTAGATACCAGGCCCTGTTCTGAGCCTTCTTAGGGTCTAAAGAAGAGATTGATTGAATATGTAGTCCCGAGGAAGGGCAACCACGAGAAGTGGGTATTGAGGGATGAAGAGGAATTTGCCAAGAAGAACAAACCAATCTGGCCAAGGGAAGCAAATTAGTGCCTTGTTCAGCTATCATCAGAGAAGTTTCCTCCTGCAGCAGATGAGAACAGATACAGAGATCCAGATTGAGACAGTGTGCAGAAAGTGAGAGGAACCCTGTAGGAGAGGGGACAGAAAGAGTAAAAGAGTCGGAGAGGATGGAAAACTCCCCTCTAAACCAACAGGACTGATGCAAATGAGAGCTCACAAAGACCGAGGCAGCATGCACAGGGCCTGCATGGGTCTGCACCAGAAGCATCTGAAAGGAGAAGTGGACACATGCTCCCATCCCTAACCCAGAAGCTATCTCCAATTGGTAGCAACTTGCAAATGAAAATTTAGTTTTGTCCAAGGGAGTCTCACTGCAGGAAACAAATACTCGTGCCCAGCAGTGGATGGCCAATAGAAAGGAACTCAGTAGCGTCTTTGGAGGCTCCTTGTCTTACAATGTCCTGCAAAGACTCTCCGTCTCCGTCTCTGTCTCCGTCTCTGTCTCCCTCTCCCTCAACTTCCCTCTCCCTCCCTCCCTTTCTCCCCTATCTCTCTTTCTTTCTGATTTTATCTTTTTATTTTTATTTTATTTTATAAAATAAAAGGGGGTAAGATCAGAATGGGAGGGAGGTATGGAGGAGCTGGGAGTAGATGAAGGGAAACGAATCAGGATATAATATGTGAGGAAGAAGAGGAATAGGAGGAGGAAGAAGAGAAAGAGGAGGGGAAGAAGAGAGGAGGAGGAAAAGAAAAAGATGACAACAAAGAAGAAGAGGAGGAGAAGGAGGAAGAGGAGGAGAAGGAGAAAGAGGAGGAGGCAGCCAAACAGATATAAAGGCAGCTCTAAAGACATGGTCATGAGAAAGCTTGGGCTCTATTTGGAGATGTCAAAAGGCTTACTAGCACAGAGTAGGGGTGCTGGGTCACTTGCAGAGTAGGCTGCTCAGGTGTCTGGATAAGCTAGGCAGAGCCTGAGCTAGGGCACGCACGGGTGGGGTGCTGCAAGGGACGGGGAGATGCAGATTGTGTGAAGGTGGGGATGGAGGGTTGATTCTAAGTGTCCCTCAAGAGCACCCAGCCGAGTGGAGGAGAGCATTAGGGTGGGGTCCCGCTGGGGGTCTGGTGGGAGAAATGGGGTGGGGGTATGAGCCACCTCTACCCAGTGCCAGGCTGAAGAGTTTGAATCCCTGGGAAACCCAGCCTGCAGGAGCCTAGGGTGGGACTGGACCCAGGTGGACACAGTAGGGAGAAATAGAGCTGGATTTTGACTCTACCACCCCATTGCCCATCAGGAAGATAGCTTTGGTAACTACTAGCTTCCTCTTCTACAGACTAGATTGTGTCGGCCAGCCTGTGGCCAGTTGGGGACCTGACCCTGTCAGTTGGTTTGTCCTCTGGAGGGCCACGGACCTCACCTGAACCTTCATTCCAACCTCCCCCGATCTCTTAACCTCCATGCTTTACCTGTCCACTCCACTGGATAACTCCACTGCTTAACTCCTTGAGTAAGCCCTTGATGCTCGGGGCCTTCAGGTAGCCAGATATGCCTGTCCTGACTCACGTGTTCCATCCCCACCCAGCAGGACTCTCATGCTCTGGCTGCAGAGCATATACACCTTCTCCAAGGAAGACATGTCATGCCTCTAGGCCATAACCCATGCTGGTCCTCCTGCCTAAGGTGCTCATCCTTGTGTGTGTGTTGAATCTCTATAGCCCAGGCTAGTATCTATGGGGCTGAGTCATGAGAGGAGGGGAGAGGGGAAGGAGGGAAGTTGGTACATGGCCAGCACAGTTTGCCACAAACATGGTTCTCATCCAAGCTGGCAGTCAGACCCCAGAGCCTCAGGGGTGGGCACCAGGCCACCACGAGGAGGCGAGATGGCCAGGCAGGACTCTCAGCACAGTTTCCCAAGCTGCCAGGACTCTGGAATGTGCGGTCCCGTCCTGTCTCGTCTGTGGTTAGGGAAATATTCAGCTGAAAATAAGCACTCTCATCCCTGGTGTAGGGTGACATGGAGGGGCCCTCTGACCCACATGGAAGAACCCTGAGCACCGAGCCTGGTCACGTTCACCTCCAGAGGCCCACCGGCACCACACTGTGTGACACCTCATTAACCTCTCTGTGCCAATCATCCGTTGCTTTCACCTACGAGAGAGTGGCTCCTGTCAATTCAGATATCCAGAGCCCAGGGTGCTCTGCCCTGCCTCCCTGTCTGCCCTTAGAGCACACCTCCTGAGGTTTTCTGTTCCTCCCATGTACTTGCTAGCCTATAGCTCTGACCATGCATGCCTGGATGGAGTTGATTTCCTGACACCAGCCCAGCCTCTGCTCTCCTCAGGGTCTAAGGCTTTCTTATCCTACCCAGAAATAGGCCTGCAGAGGCCAGGGGACCAGCTGTAGGCTCTCTGCCTGTCACTGTTCTGCTTTCTGGTGAGAACGTCCTTCATTGCCACCTGTCCTCAAGGACATTGGTAGCTGTTTTTTGCTAGCTTGCCCTGGCCTCTCTCTGGACTGAGGAGGGGACACTCAGTAGCTAACAGTGCAGGTTTACACCTGTGAAAGAATGCCCAGGGAAGGCTCATTTAGGATTCAGGGTCACGAGTCATACAGGTGTCAAGTTAGGGCCCAGTTTAGTCTGTAACAGACAGGGCTCACCAGGGTTAATGTTTGGGTTCAGTCAGAGACAAAGCTGAGGTCTGCATACAATCAGGATCAGGACTTTGTTCACTAGATGAACCAGGAGCATGGATTAGTATATCTCCAGTCCTGACCAAGACCAGAGTGGTGATCCCATTCTTACCAGGATCAGGGCTCTCAGCTGGAATGAGGGTCTGTGCTGAATTGATTGGAAGTCTGTGAGCAGAAGGGCTGAGTCTGGGGTCTAATTCAGTCGTAGGCTCTAACTATGAGGGCAACCTGAAACCACTGTCAGACTATGCTTATAAACCCAAGTATGGGAGGGATGGATGAAGGCTCAGTTTGAAGCAGGATGGAGGCTCAGCCTACATCTGTTTACAAGTTCTGCTAGAAGCACACAACAGTGCAAACTGGGAGTCAGAGCCACTTGACTCCCTCCCAAACTGTGGACCCCTGCAGTAAACTGACATTTCCCTCTGTCCCTAGGGAGCCACCTCCAGGATGCCCACACAGCCATCCAGGGCATCATCAGCCCCCTGCAAGCTCCTCCGGCTCCAGGATGGTTAAGGGAAGAATCTGTGGGAAGAGGAGGCGGGATGGGGTGAGCACTCAGTCCTTCCCCACCCCCAAACCCCAAGGCCCTGCAGCCCCCTTGGAGTGGGCATGTTGACAGGAGGCTTAATGAGACCCAGAGGGAGGTGCTCTCCCAGGGCCACCTGGAAAGAAGCCCGGGTTGGGGATTAAATTAAATGCTGGTGTATGTCCCAACAGGCACAAAGGCGCGAGCCCGGGCCGGGGCCCAGTCACCGCAGGAGTCTGCCATAATTACAGGGCAAAATAAGTTTCGGAACTTACATAAGTCCGCTAAGTGAGCCTTGAGGGTTAGGCCAAGTTGCTCTCATTCTCTTCTAGAAATCACTTGCACTATGAGGCTGCGCCTGTGAGCCCTGGTCACTTCCTCAGGTGACAGGGTGGGAATGAACATAGATGGAGAACTTGGTTCTTGTCTCCATTTTGTAGAGAAGGCAAACTGAGGGTCAATAAGCGAAGACTACTTGTGTGAGACATGACAAGCTTCAGGCTCCATGTTCCAGTCCCACCTCAAGCTATGGGAAGAGGGGCGGTACCTACCCACCACCCAGTGAGGACCATCTGTGCCAGAAAGGAAACTTACATACCCGGCAGAGAAGCCTACATGATAAACACTGGCTGAACAGGACACAGCAGGAAAAGAAGGGGTCTCGTACCAGTACCCGAGTACCTGTGCAGTCCTGGGGAGGCAAGGGGCAGGGAGGGGTGAAAGCTCACCCCTGGAGCACAGGGCAAGGGTTCTGCAGCTGGTTCTGTTCCATCCTCACAGGATCTTCTGGTCGGTAAACAGAGGCTCAAGGAACCACAGTCACCTACCCAAAGTAACAGCCCAGGGATGGTAGCACTAGAGTTAGAACTGATGGCTGCAGGACTCTTAATGGCTATGTCAACCTTTAAAAAAAAAAACCTACTATGTGCCTCACACTGAGCCAGGAAATCTGCCTTCCTCAGAACATTGGACAAGACAACAAACAAGATGAACACTAGAGGACTGTTACCTATTCTTCCCTCTCCTCCCCCTCTACTCTCTCAGTGTAGGTAGGGTCCCATGGAACCAAAGCTGGCCTCAAACCGGCTGTGTGGCTGGGATAACCTTGAACGTCAGATTCTCCTGTCTCCACTCCCCAAGTACTGGGAGTGTTAGCGTTCACCATCATGCTTGGTTTATGTGGTGTTGGGAATGAGCACAACGGTTTGTGCATACTCGAGAAGCCACATCCTCAGTCCTGGAGTACGCCTGCAAACCCAAGGCTTGGGAGGCAGAAGCGGGAGGCTCAGGAGCTCAATGTCATCCTACAGAGTTCAGTTCAGCCTGCACTACAGAAGACCAAGTCTCAAGAAAACCAACAGCAGGGCCTGGAAGCATGTGTGCATACATGCGCGTGCACACACACACACACACACACACACACACACACTGCCAAAAGAAAAGCCAGGTGCTAGGTGATACACGCCTTTCATTATCGTGGGAAGGCAGTTGGCAGATCTCTGAGAGTTTGAGGCCAGGCTGGTCTATAGAATGCGTTTGAGGCCAGCCAGGGCTGCCTAATGAGACAAGGTCATCAAAAGAAAAGGAGAGGAGGAAGGTGGAGAATAGGGGGCTGCAAAGGAAGGGCTGGCCTGCGGGGAGGTGTGCAGCCTCACTAACCAGGGCCTGTGGATCAGCACCACAGGACCCGCTTCCCACCTGGTCCTCCTGCCTCTGCTTCCTGCATACCAGGATCCCAGGCACGTTGCCACCACACTCAAATTTATGCTTCATGCATACCCACTGAGCTGGTTACCCAGTCTATGTTGAACATCCTCTGTGTTTCTTACAACATTTCTTTTGTCTGGTTTTAAGTTAAATGGCTTGTTAATATTTGTTTTTGTTTTTGTTTTTGTTTTGTTTTGTTTTAGATAGGTTTTACTATGTAGCTTTGGCTGTCCTGGAACTCACTTTGGTAGACCAGGCTTTGAACTCAGAGTTCTTCCTGCTTCTGCCTCTGGAGTGCTGAGATTGAAGGGTTTTTCAGACAGTCTCACATAGCCCAGGCTGGATTTGAACTTCTGATCCTCCTGCCTCAGCCTATTATTGCTGGGACTATAGGCCTGTACCCATATGCCATTCTCTGGCTGAAGTTTTTATTCTCAAGTAACATCTTCATTAAAAAAAAAAAAAAGTTCATTTATGTATTTCATGTGCACCTGTTTGTGTGTATATGTATGCACACACGTGCAGATACTCATGAATACCAGAAGAGGGCGTTTGATCCCCTGGAGCTGGAGGCTCTGGTGGTTGTGAGCCACCTGATCTGGGTGCTGAAAACTGAACCCCAGTCGTCTGCAAAGCAGCAGAGCCCTCTTTTCCACCCTCACCCCCAGTCAACAAATACCACAGATTCTTTTCCTGGCTTGGGTGGTTGTGGATGCCTTGGTTACTCCATGTTACCATATCCAGGCCAGGTGCATCTGGGCAGGGGACAGGAAGCAGGCATCCTGATGAGCCCTGAGAAGACAGACACCCAAAGGGCACAGAGTGGAGGAGCGTTCTCACTTCTGGCACATGGGACACTCTAAGCCAAGCGTGTGAAGGTTCCCCTTCCCACGGTCACCAACTGGCTGGGGATGAGGAAAGACAGCACTGTGTCCAGCTGGGGTTCATGGGAAGGTCAGAGGACAAGACAGAGCAGCTGTTTGCTTGCACCAACCTGAGCTCCAGGCCCAGGGCCCAGGAGCCAGCTACACCTATCTACAGTCAGGAAACCTATGACACACTCCTTTCTGTGGCTCCCCTAGACTCAGGGATCTCCTCCCCCTCCATGGATCTCTGTACTTCTGGAAGCAGCCCAGTGACTGGCCCTGTCCCCCAACAATGGAAACCACTTAGGCTCATTGCTACCAGTCTTTGCAACAGTGGGACCCTGTGCCAGGATGAAATGAAAGGCCCACCCTTTCCCCCAGCAGACCTTCTTCAGTCTTTGTTTTCATTGAAAGGCCAAGTCCCCTTTGAGAATGTTCTTAAAGATTCTTGATAGTATCTGAGTTCTGTGGCCACAAATAGGACGTGACTCATTTTGAAGCTGGAGCCGGAGCCGGAGCCGGAGCCCAGCCTGGGTCTCCATGTGTAAATGAATGAAAGAGCAAGTATGTGGGGGAAGGCTGGGGAGAGGGCAGGGCAAGGTTGGGTCAGAAACCTTGTTCAGCTCAGGAGGCCAGTCCTTTGCTGCCACATCTCTGCTGACGCCTGGATTCCAGGCCCTGGGATGGAAGAAATCCCTGTAGCTTCCCAACTTCTCCCCGTGTAAGGATGCAGCCTCTTGCTCCAGGACTACAGAGGACCAGGTGCTCACCATCCCCAGGAGCTCTCTGCCCTACATGAGGGGGCATCCTGGCTGGAAACCACATCTGTGACCTCTGATGTGGGGACACAAAGGCATGTACCACCAGGATCAGAGGGTAATCCCAAGCACCAAGCCCCCAGCCGCACACACTTCCATTCTAAGCCTCGTACCCCTGAATTTGCTGTATCACCCCAGTAGGAGTCATGAGGCTCCTGTCAGCTTCCCTTACAAAGCTATGTAAACAGATCCGTGAGGGACTGACCCCCCCACCCCCCTTCCCCACAGCCTCTGCCATTGCTGTCAGTCTAGGACACACTAGCTCTCTCCTACTTCAGGGCCTTTGCACAGGCTCTTCCCTCTTCTTCCCTCACAGAGTCATACCGTCCTGGGGTTTTGGCTTCTTCCCTTCTTTAGACATACCTCCTACAGACCTTTCTTGACCACCCTAAACGTGGGGGACAAGTCTAGGTGGCTGTCCCTTTGTAACTGCCCTGGCAGAAATGAGGATGTTCTAAAGAGACACTTGTGTCTCTCCATCTGAATTCCAGACTATTGAAACAATAGACTCCCCCGAAATGGGAATGTCCCCAGGAATCTCATCCTGGGAAAAGAAAAAGGTGAAGCCAGAGAAGAATTTGTTTCCTAGAAAGAGATTTTCTCACAGTTCTAACAGCTTGTCAGACTGCCATACAAGGTGAGACTGAAACCCAGACAGTGATGGGTCAGCGGTGGGGTGGGGCCACACCTTGAGCAGGGCTGCTTAGATGCACACATCCTTGGCCTCTATTTAAACTTTGTTGTTACTTCAGGACCCCGAAGACAGACTTAGGAGGTTCTTTGGATCTCTCTGTCCCTCTTCCCAAGGTGGCCACACTGAATAAATCTCCTTTTCTGCTTTCTACAGTTAATTCAACTCTTTTGATTGGCTTATTAAGGATGCATGGCTGGACTCAGCTCGGGCTGCAGGCTGTGATCTCCAAATTCAGTATCATCTTCACTACCCAAGGAGGCCCGGGAGGGGACATCAGCCTGTGGTCTGGCTCAAGGTACCACATTCTGACTGTGTGGGAGAAGGCCAGGCTTTGGGCTGTGGGTTTTGGACCCACTATCTGCTGGCTGCTGGTCCTCACCATCATGCAACCTGCTATTGACTGGTGCCTATGAAGAGATGGCACCTCAAGCCTGATTTAGCAGTAGGAGAATCTGGGGCTCAGCACTGTTCCAAGGCCACCCTAAACAAACAAACAAAAAAAGACAGAGACTGCAAATCCCAGCTGTATTTCTCTCTGCTTCCTTCCTGCTCCATCCCTGTCCTCATGGGTCTTCTAAGGTTTGCCCTTCTACCCTTAAGACTGGCTCTGATTCACAAAGCCAGGCAACAGATCCAGAGGAGAGTGTCTGTGCCAAGGAGGGAGGCTCCAGGGCTGTGGACCCTGGGGTGAATGAGTGAGTCCTGTTCAAGCGTCGGGAACAGAGAGATGAAAGCAGGTTGACCAGATGGCCCTGTTTGTCCTTGATGGTCTTGATCTGAGCACTGAAAGGTCTGATCCCTGGGGTGTCCTCTACTCTGGGCAGTTTGGGTTGCTCCAGTGAAGGGAAGATGAGGTGAAGGCTGAGGCGGGGCAGTGTCAAGGGGTAGTGAGTGGTAGATAGGTACCAGGGCTTGAAGACTAGGCCTGGGAGAGGAAGGGCTAGATCCCAGGGGCCTTGAATGCCAGGAACAAAACTAAAGAATCAGGAACCCGTGAGACTTACTGGGGTCACCTCTGGCAGAAGGAGAGCTTGAAGGGGAAGAAAGTAGCCTGAGTGTATTCCCCAGAAACACCTCAGTGTACCCTCCAGTTTCACTTGTCCGTGCTTGGCTTAGAAATCACCAATCTGAGCTACAAGTGGTGGCCCACACTCAGAATCCCATGCTCAGGATGCTGAGGCGGATTGCCAACTGGGTGATGGAATGAGATTTTTGTCTCAAAACAAACGAAAACAAAAAGTAAGCCTGGTGTGGTAGTACCCTCCTGTCATCCTAACACGGGGACAATGGAAGACAGAAGATTGGAAGTTCAAATTCATCCTTGACAAAGCAAGTTTAAGGCCAACCTGGGCTACATGAGAACTTGGTTTAAGAAAACGAGAGGGTAGCTGGAGAGATGGCTCAGTGGTTAAGACTATTTCCTGTCCTGGCAGAGGATCCAGGTTTGGTTTCCCAGCATTCACATGGTGGCATACAAGTGTTTGTAACTCCAGTTCCGGGGTCTCCTGTTCACATGTGATACACACACAGATATACACACATGGAGAGACACACAGACACAAACACACAGACAGACAGACAGACACACACATAGATACATACACAGACTCAGACACAGATACACAGACAAACACACACAGATACACACACACACACACAGACTCAGACAGACACACAGATACATACACATATTCAGACACAGACACACAGACAGACACAGATACACAGACAAACACACACAGATACATACACACACAAACAGACTTAGACAGACACACACACATGACACACACACTACACATATGCCATCACTACACACACACACACAACACAGGCACACACAGAAAGACACACACAGACAGGTACACAGACATACAAATACCACATACATGCACACACACAGGCACATAGGCATGAAGACAGATAGACAGACAGACAGATAGACACACCACATAGACCAGATACACACAGTACACCTACACCATACACCACCACCACACACACACACACAGACACACATACCACATATACCAGATACATGCACTATACCTATACCATATACCACACACACACAGACACACACACCACATACAAACACTACACATACACCACCACACATATGCAAACATAAACACACACAGAGAAACACACACACACGCGCGCGCGCGCGCACACACACACACACTTTTTAAAAGGGGGAGGTATGGGAGAGAAGGCTCAGCATTGTTCTTCCACAGTTCCATTGCCAGCAGCCCTATCAGGAGGCGCACAATCTTCTGTACTTCCAGCTCTAGGAGATCTAGCACCCTCTGCTGGACTTCATGGACAATTGCATTCACACTTGCACATACCCACACACAGATATACACATACACACACAACTAAAAGTTATATACATCTCTTTTTTAAAAAAGACAATTAAGTAAATACATATTAAAATAAAAATTAATCAACCAACCAATCACTGACCTGAAAAGCCCACCAAACCCAGATGAATGGGACATCAGTTTCCCCAGTGGCTTTTCTGCTGTGGAGTTTATGGTAACAGTTGACCCCGGGCCTACAGATATCCTGAGAAACTGCAGTGGGGCGATGTGACTTGTTGCTGCTCTCTTGATTTGTGTCTGGCCCTTTTGGGTCAGCTCCAAGTCAGTTTTGCCTATAGGCATGGAGGATATCTAGTATAAAACTTAAAAGCTGTATCCACATGACTCAGCCTTGCCTGGTCTCTGTCTCCTTCGAGGCTTAATAATGATGCCTATCAGCCTGCATTGTGGGAAACCCCAGACCACAGCAGGAGAGAACAGAATGGCACTGAAGTTCTGAGAAGACCCAGGCCTGTTCCCAGAAAAATGTGTAAGTATTCTTTCTGGATTCTCAGCCTTTCTCTCTCATGCTTTCTTCCCACAGAGATAAGCCAGCCCTCCAGCCCCTAGACAGGGATGCTGATTTGTAAGTGTAACTCTGTCTTTTCCATCCTTGGCCAGGGTGTGTGGGGGGGTCTTTCTTCATTCGCTACTCTCCACTGCACGTCTCTCAGTGGGATCAGCTTCCAAGTCTCAGTTTGATATTTGAGCTGGCTACAGGCTCCTCCACCCTCAAGCTGGAGAGAGGATGGGGCCAATTCTTAGGCTCACACAGCCCCAGATTTCTGACACAGTGGGTTCTTTCTTAGTGTCTTAGAAAGAATTCAGTAAGAAAACACCAACGGGTCTCCCTCCACCCCCACCTCCCACACACACTCAGATTTAGCCCTGCCGGAGGGGCTTTGCAAGGGGCCATTTGGGCTAGAAGGAGCTGAGAACCCCAGCAGCCCAGGCTCCGGTTTTGTTGTTCTTTGTCTTTGGAAGTACCAGGATAGAACCCTGGAGCATGATGGGCAAATAGACCCCACACTGAGCTGCACCCTAGTCCCAAGCCCAGCCAAGCAATATGGAGGGCAGATTAGCCTGGAGGTACTCCCTCTGGGCATGCCTGTGGTTTGGGGGCTTTGAAGGCAGACTCTAGCTGTATTTTTGGCTCTGAGAGGAAACCCACTCAGCAACCTTAGAGGTGTAGGAAAAGTCCTAACTGGGGGATACTCAGGCCAGCACACCTTTGTCATTCTTCCCAGAAGCCTATTTTTTTTTTTTTTTCCTAACAAGGTAGGTCCAGGAAGCTCACACAGCAAATGATTATCTTAACCCTTTTGAAAATCAGATTCGGTGAAATACGAATCTGATTCCAGCACTAGGAAGGTGGAGGCAGGAGGATTACAAGTTGAAGCTCATTCTTAGATACATAGTAAATTAGAGGCCAGACTGGGAGACATGAGACCCTGACTCAAAGAAAAAAAAAAAAAAGAAAGAGAGAGAGAAAGAAAGAAAGGAAGGAAGGAAGGAAGGAAGGAAGGAAGGAAGAAGGAAGGAAGGAAAGAAGGAAAGAAGGAAAGAAAGAAAAAGAAACAAGCAAGCAAATATCCCAGATGAGAGCCTGGGCTAACCCAGAGCTGGTGCGGTCTGAGACTATTGAATGAAGGATGGAGAATGAACCATATGAGGAAACATGCCAACTAGGTGGTCAGAGTCTTGTGCTGTACCCCCCAGATCCCTGTAGGTTTTCATGGAGACAGGAGAGCTGTCTCCAGCCCAGAGCTAAGTCTAGACCAGGCAAGAGAAGTCTAGGTGGCTTCAGCCATTGATATGGATAGAGTGCGGACCTACGACGTCCACAGGCCCCACTAATCTCACAGGCAAGGCTCAGCTGCCAAGTGGTGTTTAAGCGCCTCATTCTAACCCACGCCAGGGCAAGGGATTAAACTTGATGGGCCTGTGCTAGAGAAGGTACTAAGCCCCCTCCCCCCCTTTCCTGTTGCTCCAACCAGCCAACTGTAGCATCTCTGCTTCTCCCAGCACCCACCCAGCCCCAGAACAGACATAACCATCCCAATGCTAACAGCCACTTCCTAGAGCCCAGCGCTGTCCAGGATACAGAACACTTAGCTTGATACTCAAGGCTCTTAGCAATCTGACTTGAATTCAATATCCCTTCCTCCATTTTTCTTCAGCCCCTCAAATGATTGTGAACCTATCTCAGACACATCAGGCCCTCCATTTTTCCCTAGGGTGGGGTGATATGATGGTCACCCTTACTTTCCTGGACTGGCTGTTGTCTTAGTAACTCCTTCCACACCAGTTCTATCCCATAACGCTCTCATGATGCTTCAGATCTGGCGTTTATGGGAGAGAGAAGTGACTTGAAAGAAAACAAAGACATCCACAAACCAAGATGAAAATCTCAGCTCTGGGAGTCATGAGCTGGAAGGAGTAACCTAGGCTTTACAATCTCGGAGGCTTCCTGGAGGAGGTAGCCACTGAGTAAGATTGAATGGCGTTCCAAACTGAGGGAGCAGCATGGTGGAGGCCACCCAGTGGGAGGCAGCAGGGCAAAGCCAAATTGAAATTCATGATAGTTTCTGTCTCTTTTGGCAGAATCTCACTGGACAGCCCAGGCTGGCCTGGAACTTACTATATAGACCAGACTAGAACTCTCAGAGATCCACTTGCCTCTGCCTCCTGAGTGCTGGGATCAAAGGTGTGTGCCACCACACCTGGCTCTACCTTTTGCAATCTGAGTCTGTGTCCTTAATCTCTCTGGCACCCAGAAATAGTTTTATTTTTGACTTTTCATTTGCAAGTGATGTACCCTGGGCCAACAGAGTGTGTCTGGGTACTTGGAGTCTTTCCTATGCCCTGACACCCCAGCTCTCCACCAAGTGACATTGCTGCCTTCTCCCAGGGGCCTGGGAAACAGGAGATGGAGATTGTCCCTGCCCCAAGCTGGCAGCATTGGAAACACTCTGGGAGGACTGCCATGGCAGGCCCAAGGTTCTTAGCTTGAGTGTCTTGCCTGGACAGCAAGGCTACCACCTTATCTTGGGTCATCTAGCCATAGTAGGTTAGAAGAAGCCAAATGGAACCTTCTTGCCCTATGTAGAGCGTGACTTTTGCCGGGTAGCTGTTGGGACAGAGGACCTGGTAACTAGTGGATACAAGCCTCTGAATAGCTTGGTAGCTCCCCAGGCCCCTGTGAGGATTCCCCACGGATGTCTTTGTGTACAAGGCAGAGAGACCTTTGATTTCAAGCCGCACGATAGGCTAGAGAGAGACAAACAAAGTGGGAATTTTGTCGTCTTTGCTCCAAACCCCTTTATTTCTTTTCAGACATGGGATCATGTATTTCAGACTGGCCTCAAACTTACTGCATACTCAAGGATTGCCTTGAACTTCTGACCCTCCTGCCTCCAACTCCCAAGTGCTGGTGTGGGCTGCCACGCCTGGCTTATGTGGTGGTGCTGAAGATCAAACCAAGGGACTCAGGTGAACGCTGCCCACTGAACTACATTACTTTCTGAGCAGTATCTATCCTACCTTCTACAAAGCCCTGCTTTCCCTCTGCACTGGGCTCTGAGGATTATAAAAATGTCCTGGGATGGGAATGGGCACAGGGAAGAGTCTGTAGCAGGCAGTACAACTGGGCAGAGGAGAAGAGGAGAATGGGGTAGGGGAATGCTGTCACCCACTGTGGAGATACAAACACCTTCCCCAGGCTGGAATAAACAGGAAAACTGGTTCCCCATTTGAAGGCAGGAGAGAAATGGGCCTCACCAAGCACAGGGCCTTTTTCCTTCAGGGCCGGACCTGGTACCCCACTGGAGCTGCAGGCTGACTGGGCCTATCCTGGGTGGATGGGCGCGGGGCTGGGGAATGCTCCTTATAGTTAGTGCAGTTGGGGCAGTGGCAAATGGGAGGGGATGGCACAGAAAGTTTGAGGTTTGGAGCCTGTCATTGGCCCTGGGTGTTGGCCTCACTCACCAGTGCCCAGCCTTGAACTTGGAGCTTGAGCAGCCCTTGGAAACTGCCCATCAGATAAAGGGAGATCTTACATCACACTTCTCCTGGCACCTAGCGCTGTTAGGACTGGATCTTAACCAACTTCAAAACATCAGAAACAGGAGGAGGCTGGAGGGATCCCAACTCCCACTGACCTCCCCAAAGTCTACCCCAAAGATCCTGGCTCTTCACGTGCAGTTCTCTGCTGAATGTGAACACAATGTCTTACGGCAGACATTGTCTCTGCCCCTTCCAGAGCTTGCTGGCCGTACAGAGGCCTCATGCAAATAAGGAAGACCCCTTCAGCCAAAGTCGGCCCCAAGTGTTACCTTTGTTAGGAAAGTTTCTATTGGGTATCAGAAAAATCCAGGGGGATTAGAACTCTATTTTCATTGGTTAATCTGAGAGCTATACCTACCCATCCTATGAGTTTTACACCACCCCCAGAGAGAAATCCCCAAACTATTTTAGGAATCCCCACATTTGAAGTCCAGGTATACATCTTCAAAAAGCCCCAAATGCCAGATGCTCAGCGGTAGATCTTTTGCTCAGCATGCATGAACTCCTGGGTTCCAGCCCAGCACTGAATAGCTTCAGATAAGAATGAGGGGAAATCACATCCCCTCATCCGAGACATCAAGAGGTCCAGAGAGCAGAAGGTTTTGTGGTGTGTCATGCAGCCAGGGGTGCATGACAGTGCAGTCAGTCCACTGCTCCTTGGGCTGGGACTGAGTAGCCTGGTATCCTTGGTCCAACTTTTCAGAGAGGCCAGCTGAAGCCCTGGGAGGGAGGGAGGGAGGGGAGGGAGGGAGGGGAGAGAATCCCTGGGGTGCTCAGAAAGTGTGACTCTGACTAATATAAGCCTTGACTGTCCCTAATCCAAAGCACCTGCCTCACCAGCCACAGCTACCCACACCTGGCTAGGGATGTGGTGTTCAGGAAAGTGGCTGTGCTGTGACCCTCAAGAATTCTCCCTGACTTGGTATCCAGCCAGGTATGGTTTTTGAGCCTTAGTTTTCTAATCTGTGAGATGGGCTAGCCATAAGTCCATCTCAGGGTAGTAGTAAGAAGGGAAGACCTGTCAGTGATGGCTAGTACTCATCTGGTTTCTCAGCAGCCATCCCTGACTTTTGCCATTCCCACTGACCCTGCCAAAAGAGGCCTATCTGGATGCTCAGGCTATAAAGAGGCTGTGGGGTAAGAGGCCACGCTGCCATTGCTCAAAGCAGGCAGGCATAGGCTGGGGTCCGAGAACCCAGAGCCCCATGGAGCTGTAGAAACCAACAAATCTCTCATTTCATTCATTGGAGTGGCTATGTCCAGTGCCCGGGAGCTGGGCATCTCCTTCAGGCCAGAGGCCTTTCTTGTCCCTGGTCTCCCCGAAATGGCTCATATCTAGTGTAAATGACAGTCATCGATGGTAACTGGGCTCTAGTAGCCCTAAGTGGGGACCATGCTCCTTTAAACAATCCACACAGATGGGATCATGTCACTGGATTGCTGCCCTGCAATGCAGACTCCACTTAGAACCCCAGAGCAGAGTGAGGGAAAGTGTCACAGAGGTCCACACAGTCAGTGGCGAATCGGTGACCTGGAACCATGCAGTACAGCTGCTGCTATCTGGATCCCAAGCCCCAGCTCTGCTGCTTCTCAGCCCTGAGCACCAGCATGGCACATGGTAGATGCTTAGCAAAGAGCCGTCACCTTTGTTCTATGTGCTGTATATGTATGCATGTATGTATGTCTTCATGTGTGTGAGTATGCACCTGTATGTGCACACAACTGTGAGTGTGGGGACCAGAGGTTGATGCTAGATGTCTTTTCCAATCACTCTCCTTATTTTCTGAGACAAGGTCTCTCTCTCTCATAGAACCTAGAGCTCATGGATTAGGCTAGGCTAACTGACAAGCAAGCCCCGTAAGCCTCCTGTCTCTGCCTCCTAAGTGCTGGCATCGCAGGTGTGCACTCCCTGGCATTTTTGAGGATGCTCCTGCACTGTGCTGACAGGGTCTCCCCAGCCCCGTCCATGGCTGTTTCTAGCTGCTTTCCTAGGGAAGCAGCTACTCACTCCAGGTCAGGACGCGACCATATTGGCCTCACAGCCAGAACAACACCCTACCCGGAAAGTCAGATTCTGTCTCTACCTGGAAAGTCAGAATGCTACTCAGATGCATACACACTTTTTCAAATAATTAAAAAACTACACCCCAACCCCAAGCTTCTACAAAGCTCAGGCGGAGTGCCAATCAGAGAGTCCTTAAGAGACCTAGCACACATCCGTGAGTTCAAGTCCCACCTTTGTCACTTGCTGTGTGATTTTTACCTAGGTATCTCTGCCTCTCTGAATGTCATCATTCTCAGCTATCACAGGGAGAGTTTTAATATGAAAGTTGCAAGGAATCTGTTATGATTGAATGAGATATGTAAGGACCTGGCCCTGTTGTGTTGGCAAGGGCTCAGGTCAGGGCAGCAAACTCATGCTTGTGTCCTGTACTGGATATGATCTTTTAAAACGGAAAGACCGAAGCATACATTGTGTGGCTGAGAGGAGGCTTCCGTGACACACACAGCAGAAGCAGGCCACTGAGCCTGGCCCCATGTTTGGCTGATAGAGTTGTTTCCTCTGGCTACTTGAAGGCATGCATTAAGGACAAGGAGCACTGCAATATAAAATAATACTGTTATTTAAGAAATCCAGGCATAACTGCTGTGATTCAAGATGGTCCCAAGTTGCCGAGAACTCAGAGCAAGTGGGATCAGGGTGCCCACCTGGCTTGAGGGAATGTGGAACAGAACCGCCTGGTTGGTAAACACTAGCAGGGTGGAAGCTAGGCACGCACATGCTAACAGCTTGGCCTCCACACTCTTGTTTACCCAGAAGCAATGTATACTTACTGGCACCCAAAGACCTGGTCAGGAAAGTGTGATGCAGCGTGGATGGCTCCAAGTTCTAAGCTGGAAGAAAGAGTGAACCCAGCGGCAGGAGCAATAAGTAAACAGGAGCTAGAGAGATGGTTCAGCAGGTGAGAGCACTGGCTGCTCTTCCCAAGGTCCAAGGTTCAATTCCCAGCACCCACATGATTGTTCACAACTATCTGCAACTCCAGTTCCTAGGGGATCCAATGCCCCCTTCTGGCCTCTGAAGACTCTGCATGCATATGGTTCACAGACCATATGTAGGCCAACACTCACATGTAAGAACCTGCTCAATCAAATATGAGCATACATGAAACACACATGAAACCAAGTAAGCAAATCTAAATAAAAAGCAGAGAAATGAGTAAACAGATGTGTGAGGTGACCACAGGGGATAGCAGGAGGCTGTGGGAGTGAGTGGTGGGAAGTCGGGCCAGGTCTAAGGCTGGAACTCACAGCACAGCAGCACAGGTCCCAGTTCCCTGTTCTAACTAGCTTGAGAACAGCTGTGTCCAGGCTCCTGATGTGGAGGCCAGAGCCGGGGTCCCGAACTCCAGGTTCTGCTGCAGGGCTACAGAGATGTGTCCATGTGCCCATGTACACTTTGCTCTGCATATGGAGAGGGGAGGGGAGGCTGTGAAAATGCACAAGGCTCTCCACATGAGATCCTTTTAAAAAGTTGGCTAAGTTGTCTGTACTCTCGCCATAGCACCCTGAATGTGGGCTGATCTAGTCTGAAAAGTTGGCTGAAAAACAGAAGTATGTGCTTTTTGCAAGAATGCAAGGCAAAAGTAAAAATAAAAAATATCCAGAGTGGTGGTGCACACCTTTAATTTCAGCACTGGGGAAGTAGAGGCAGACATATCTCTCCAAGTTCAAGGCCAACCTGGTCTACAAAGATTAAAAACCCAGGATAGCAAGGGCTACACAGAGAAACCCTATCTCAAAAAATAAAACAAACACAAAAGAATCCAAGGCAAAATAAGCAAAGAAGAGCAGTGGGGAGATGGGCCTGGGGTGTGGCAGGCCTGGGGGTGTAGCTTGCCAGGCAAGGAAGATCGTGTGCTTAGCCCTGATGGGAATTGGGTGTGTGTGTTTGTGTGAGAGTAGAAGGCTAATTCAGAGCTCAACCAAGAGGTCCTAGAGCAGAGGTTCTCAACCTGTGGGGCTCAACCCCTTTGGGGTTGCTTAAGACCATCAGAAAACACAGACATTTCCATTTTGATTCATAACAGTAGTAAAATTGGGCTGCAGCGATGGCTCAGTGGTTAAGAGCACCGACTGCTCTTGCAGAGGTCCTGAGTTCAATTCCCAGAAACCATATGATGGCTCACAGCCATCTGTAATGGGGTCTGATGCACTCTTCTGATGTGTCTGAAGACAGCTACAGTGTACTCATATAAATAAAAATAAATAAATCTTTTAAAAAATGATTTTATGATTGCGGGATACCACAACGTGAAGACCTGTATTAAAGGGTTACAGCATTAGGAAGGTTGAGAACCACTGGTCTAGAGGAACTGACTGACAGGGAGACCAGGAGGACTTCCTAGAGGAGGTGAGGTTTACACTTACATTGGGGAGGGGCTGCACAGACACCCGTTGTGTGCTGAGTGTCAGAGGCCATTTAGCAGAGTGAGAAACAGCTTTGCCAGAAGCCACACAGCGAGCAAGACAGTGTCAGAATTTGAACCCAAGGCTGCCAGAGCCTGTATTTCCAACACAGTGGATTTGAAGAGAGGCTGTGGCCCCCAGTCTAGAAGCTATAGAATGAACTACCATGAGCATGTATGAGCACCAGCAGTCTGCACAAGGCAGTGTGTGTGCAGCTCATGGCAGACTACTCTAGCCTATGAGGCAACAGGCTTCCCACCCCTCAGCTACCACCAACTGGCCAGACCTGCAGGTCCCCTGTAAGAACAGGGAATAGACTTTCTAGACTAATCATATGATATTTTCTGCCTGGGTGGCTCCAGGCAGCCCCTCGGTACACACCCAGTCCTGGCTCAGAGGGAAGCCCAAGTTGAGGGCAGTGCTAGACTTTAACTCTGTGGGGACCCTACAATTCAGAACCTAACCCGCCTGACCCCTAGCAGCAGCCAAGACATTCTAAACCAGCTCTTCCTGTGGAGCCCAGCTGATACTCATGGTTCTAGCCTCCTGGGGCCAGGCAGTTACGTAACACAATGTTCCTGTTCACACAACAGGGAGATCTTGGCAGAGGCCACTCTGGCCTCCAACCCTATAGAACCCCTCACCTCTGAGTTTGCATACCCCCCAAGACAGGCTCACTACCTCTCATTTCTGGCCTTAATGTTGCTTTCCAGGATTCTATAGTAGAATTTCCCCAGAGCACTGCACAGCTGTCATTACCCAGGGTTAGGAATTAGACACAGCTGAGCCAAGGGCTGTGCTGGGTAGTTTTACGTCTACTTGATAAGAGCTAGAGTGTTGCAAGATATTTGATCACACTCTGAACCCCACGATTGTGTTATTTACAGGGAAAAAAAAACTGTTTCTAGTTGTACTGTGGTTCAACCCTTAGCAACCACCTTTAATTCATCTGGCTGGATTACAAATACACTCTTAGTACACACTTTTAATCCCAAACAATGAAGGTGAAATTAATTTGTAGAAAGAAGAACCCATGTTTGCTGTGTGATTGAGTGGCAGACAAAGTGACGAATTAGAGAAAGATTTGACAGAATAGGGTATGCCCAACTCTCACGAGAATAGAGAGAAAAGGGAGGCCGTTCACAAGAGAGCAGTGCAGAAAGAAAGGACAGTGTACCACTGGGACAGTGGTACAGAGACAGGTTGCAGAGAGGGAACAAGCCAGGCACAGGTGAAGACAAAACGAGCCAGAGAATGAGAAGGGGCCAGAAGATTAGAAGAGATTGCTAAAGTTAGAATGAGACCAAACAGAGCAATTGAGGAGAAACTGAGAGAAGACAGATTGAATCAGAGTCAGCTTGGAGAGGAGTTTGAGCCAGAACAGCTGAGTTGAACCAGCCGATGAGAGATCAGAAAGAACTAGAAATGGTGGACTTAATTCTGCAGCAAGTCTCAGAGGCTGAAAACATTCTAGGCCTATATTAGATTGTATGGAGCCTAGAAGCTTCCAGGACCAGGCTGAGGTTAGCCGACAGAGGTACTAAGCCTCTGGGACAATGATTACTGGAGTCGTCGGAGAGGAGGGATGCTCAATTGAGAAACTGCATCCATAAGACCCAGCTTTGGCAGGCCTGTAGTGCATTTCCCCAATTAGTGATTGGTGGGGGAGGGTGTTTCGAGTGGTGCCACCCCTGGGCTGGTATTCCTGGGATCTACAAGAAAGCAGGCTAAGTATGCCAGAGGGAACAAGCCAGCAAGTAGCACCCCTCCATGGTCTCTGCATCAGCTCCTGCCTCCAGGTTCCTGCCCTATCTGAATTCATCTAACGGTGTCTAAGTACTGCTTTTAATGATGAACAATTTGGAACTGTGAGTGAGATAAACCCTTTCCTTCCCAAGTTGCTTTTGGTCATGGTGTTTCATCACAGCAATAGTAACCCTAACTAGGACGAGGTCTATCTCCCTCTCTTCTTCAGTTCCTGAGTTGTCCAGTGGGGTGAGGAAGGAGGTTTATCTGGAAGTGTGGCTGTCTGTGTAACCCTCTTCAGATAGCGCCAGCCCCAGAGCAAACGCTGTGTTAGTTTCTATGGTTCTTGCTGTGAGCATTATCCTGCTACCATCATCATTCAGTCAACTTTCCTCCTGTGTCTCAGCCTCCTGGACTCTCAGAATCTTCCTTAAGATAGTGGGGGGACTCACTGTGCCTGCCTGACAGGGTTCTGAGGCTCAGGACTCTTTGTACACAATAATGATTTCACAGCACCTCACATAGAACCTATGCTCTTTGTCCTTACACTGGGGCCTGGGTCAGAAGGGAAGGGTCCAGTGTCCCTCTAAGGATGTGTGACTCTGGACATCTAGATTCTCACTGCTTGTCATGTGGACATAACAGGGACCCTGTAACTGGGTCTTTCCCATACTTTCTCAGGAGTGTCTTCTCACATCCCCTCAATGGCAGCGTAATGAAGAAGTCAGGGACCCTGCCGAGCTGTCTCCTGTCACTGCAGACTTAGGCCCCAAGTAACAAAATTGATGAGGCACTGAGCTCATCCCATGTTGAGAGTACGAAGCAATGCCAGATCAGGATAGAGAGGCTGGTTGCAATGAGGAGACCAGGAAGGCTTCCTGGAGAAAAGGGATTGCACAGACACCCTGTGTGTCAGAGGCTTCCTGCGGTACAAGCACCCCAGTCTCCCCAAACAAGCCTGTGGGCATTTGGCAACATCTCAACTTCACAGTGGAAGCCCTCTGGTATCTGAGAGAGGGTATGTAAGTCTTAGCTGGGGACCCAGTGTTTAATGGTAGAGCACCTGGCTAGCATGTAGTTGGCCCTGGGTTCTGTCTCCAGCAAGGGATAAAACAAACAAACAAACAAACAAACAAACAAACAAACAAACAAACAGACAACCAACCAGTGGAATTAGATAGGGCAGACAGACCCAGCCAAGCATGTGTGTGGGGAGTGGGAAGCATGATCACCAGTGGAAAGAGGTCAGCATTTCTTGCTGTAGACAATTGTCGATCTGAGACAACTCTGCCTCTTTGTCTAGGTTGTGGGGCCCTGGCTGTGGTTGCTCAAGTCACTGTGGTCCCTGTATGGGCTCCACACATAACAGGAACCTCACCTACTGGTGGCCATTTAAAAAGATATCATGAGCAAAACTCTGTACTGGGTGTGGGGGTTCAAAATCAGGCCCACATTGTCTTTGTGGGAAGGGACAACAGGAGAATGATTAGCTATTTAAGCCAAGACCTAAAGGAGGCCTTGCTAGGTTCTTGGCATGAATGCTAGACTTAGAGTCAAGATGGCTCTGGGGAGATCAGGGAGAAGGTGGTCAGTGAGCTGCTGGATGATGGGCAGCCATAATCAGTGTAGAAACACTGAGTGTAGGGGTTTGGGCAGGCCTCCAGGAGATAGGAAGGTGTGGCAAAGATGCAGCAATGGGCCCTTGATCTAGAATACGCACCATGTCTCAGTGGAAGGAACTGAATTCTTCAGACAGATCCCCAGGAGAGTCTCATGGTGTTTCCAGGGATGAGGAGACGACATCGCTGTGAGTCAGAGTAGCACTTTATCTCCCTTACTCTGGAGTCCCCAGGAGTCACGGGAATAACAACGCCCAAAGAACATCCAACTTGTTCCTGGAAGCAGATGCCTAGGGTGCAAAGTAGGTCAGAGGCCATGGAGAACTAAGGAGTCCCGCTCAGTCCTAAAGGGTACAAGCTAAACCAAATTTCAGTTTGTGGTGTTGGTGCTGGGTATTTTTGTGATGTGGTTTAGAGTCACTATTGTCTCCATTATCAGATCATTAACGTACTTCCATTAACTGCAGATCTGCTTCCGGTTTAATTAAGATACTGAGGCATCTATTATAGTTTAAAGTTTTAGGCCTTTCACTGGGGCAGACTCTCAGCTCTAACCTGGCTTCCCAGGACTGTGTCGTCCCCCCCCCCCCCCCCACGTGGCTAGCTCTTTACCTCACTGCTCTGGTCTCTCTTTTGCTTCTTCCATGTTTTTTTCTATTCTTCCATATCCCTCCTGTTTCTCTGCCTGCCTGGAAGTCCTGCCCCCTTTTTTCCTGGCCCAGCTATTGGCTCTCCGTTCTCGGCTCTTTATTATATGCAACAAGCAGTAAGACATTGCCTGGTCCATCTCTTTGGCTGCCTAAGGCCTTGGGGATTGCCTGACCTTCAACTTTTGGGCAGGTGTGGAAGGACAAGCATTTACAAATAGGAAGCCCAGTGATAGGCCATAGAAATGACAACACCAAAATCCTGACAGCACTTAGCTCTGTGTCACACAGAATTAACACTTGAAAGTACAGAGACTTACCTTAATACAATGTGAAGAAAAGTCACCCCAACAACCACTTCATCAGCACACATCTGCTTATAGCCAGTCCCTGGTATGCCTCCATCACATCCCTGAGAGTCACCTTGTCAGGTGGTTTCATTCTGTTCCTATCTACAGTCATTAAGGTGTTCTGGTAATAGCCCAAGTGGGCTGTGATGGCACATGCCTGTGTGAGCTGGAGGCTAGTGTGGGCTACAGTATGACCCTGTGTCGTAGTTTGGTTTTTATTATTGCAAAGAGACACCATGACCAAGCCAACTCTTATAAAGGACAATATTTAATTGGAGCTGGCTTACAGTTTCAGAGGTTCAGTCCATTGTCATCATGGTGAGAAGCAGGTAGACTTGGTGCTGGAGGAGCCAAGAGCTTTACATCTTGATCTGAATAAAGCCAGGAGGAGACTATCTTCTGCAGGCAGCCAATAGGAGGCTCTCTTCTATACTGGGTGGAGCTTGAGTATAGAATGTTAAAGCCCACCCCCATAGTGAAGAACTTTCTCCATTAAACCACACCCACTCCAACAAGGCCAAACCTCCTAATAGTGCCACTTCCCATAGGCCAAGCATATTCAAACCACCACATTTAACTCCCTGGCCCCCATAGTCTTGTTCAAACATATAAGTTTATGAGGGCCATATCTAGCCATGGCATAATGCAAAATACACTTAGTCCAATTTCAAAAATCCTCATAGTCTATAGCAGTCTCAACAATGTCGAAAGTCCAAAGTTCAAAGTCTCTTCTGAGACTCATGCAATCACTTAACTGTAGTCTATAAAATCAAAACCAAAAAGCAGATAACATACTTCCAACACCATAGAGAAAAAATTCAGTATTTCTAAAGCAAGACCGAAACTAAGCAAGACCGAAATTAGCTGGGCAAACTCGAAACTCTGCATCTCCATGCCTGATGTCAAACACTCTTCAGCTCTCCAAATCCTTTCATCTTTGTTGACTACAACACATTTCTGTCTCTTGGACTGGTTCCACTCCTTGTTAGCAGCTTTCCTCAGTAGGTATCCCATGGCTCTGGCATCTCTAACATCTTGGGGTATCCAGGGCAACTTCAGCTTTCCAGCTTCTTGTTCCAATGCCTGGGATCCACACATGATCTTCTGGGTTCCTCCAAAGGGCTTGAGTCATGCCTCTAGCTCTGCCCTCTGTAGCACTCTAGGCTCTGATCTACTCCATTCCACTGTTGCTGCTACTGTTCTTGATGGTCATCCCATGGTACTAGCATCTCCAATATGCTGGGGTCTTCTGCTGAAATTATGCTTCACCAATGGCCTCTCATAGGCTTTCTTCATAGTGCCAAACCTCAACTTCTTTGAATGATCCCTTCAGTTCTAAGCTGTCAACGGCAACTGAGACTGTACCTTCACCAATGACCTTCCATGCCTCTCACAGTCTCAAGCCTCAGCTGCTTTCTGTGACCCCTTCATACCTTCAAAACCAGTATCACTTGGATGATTCTTACACATTACCAAGTCCAGCTGTAGCATGAGGTACAACATTGGCTATCTCTGGAACATAGTTTCTTTGTCCTCTCAGAAAACACTTCCCAGAAGATTTCACCTCAGTGATGCTGGTCTTTTCTTAATCATCGCTAATTTCTTAGCTTCAACTAACTGGCATCAATTGTCCCAGTAACCACTTCTACTCTTGACTCTTAAGCCAGAGCCACATGGTCACAGTTGCTGAGTTCTGCTGGCCCAGGACTGAAGGGATCATGCAAAGAAGTTGAGGTTTGGCACCATGAAAAGAGCTATGAGAGGCCATTGGTAAAGTATAATTTCAGTGGAAGATCCCAGGCTGTAAAGTTGAAGTTGCCTTGGATATCAAAAGATTGCTGAACCTGGAATATGCCCTACTTCTTCTATTACATATTACCAACTTTCTGTTTTCCAATTTCTTCACTCCCTAAGCTTGGCTGCCTTGGAACTTGCTCTGTAGACTGACTTTGAACTCAGAGATCTGCATGCCTGTCTCCTAAGTGCTGGGATTAAAGATATGTAGTCAAGTTGACAATGGAAAATAACCATCACAATCTATCCTTTGTAAATTTGACAAATAGGCATAAGTCCTTATGTCTAACTGAAAACAATAATAAGGTCACAATAACACCTAATATGATACAACCATCCCTTGTTCAACTGCAAACGGATAATTAATAGGTTTAGCTAGGTGGGATCTTGCAATGAGGTCACCACTCCTTTAATTCCATTTAATATCCTTGAACACAGGGTTTAGATCCATTGTACTTTCTTTAATACTAGAACCATTCACTTTGTATTTTTCCTTTCTAAACTTGCTACGCTTGATTAAAATGTTCCTCATAAGAGTGAACCACAGGACAAAGTCTAAACACTCTGTCTCAAAAAAAAAAAAAAACAAAAAATTTCTCTGTCATACATAAACATGCACAGCCGTCTGAACTAGGAGTGTTAGTCCTGTTATGATGGCATTTTTCCCTGACCGTAAATTTGGATTTGAATGAGTGCAACTGGCCTTTTTGTTTGTTTGTTTGTTTTTCAAGACAGGGTTTCTCTGTATAGCTCTGGATGCCCTGGAACTCTCTCTGTAGACCAGGCTAGCCTTGAACTCAGACATCTGTCTACCTCTGCCTCACAAATGCTGGGATTAAAGACATGTGGCACCTGTGTCCCTTTGGGGTAGTAGTTTTTGTGTTCTGATCAAGGAATCATTAACTCCTTGTATGTGCGAACACACATGTGTGTTCTGGGCTGTCCTCAGAGGCCAGAGGGCATCAAAACTCCTGGAGCTGGTGTTAGAAGTAGTTGCAAGAAGGTATGTGGGTGCTGGGAATCAAACTTGGATCTTCTGGAAAAACCTTAAGTGTTCCTGACAGCTGAACATCACAATTTTTTGTAGCCTAGACTGGCCTTGAACTCCTAAGTGCTGTGTTTTCAGGAGTGCACTGGAGTGTATGTGCCTGTGTGTTTTATTGTTTCTTCATTTGTTACAAGTTCTTCCCTGGGGCTGGAGAGATGGTTAAGAGCTCTGACTGATCCAGAAGAAGACCAGGTTCAGTTCCCAGCACCCACATGTTGGCTCACAACCATTTGTAACTACAGTCTCAGGGTATCTAACACCCTCTTCTGACCTCCGCTGACTCCAGGCACATACATACATACATAGCCATACACACAGGTAAAACACTCATGCCCATGTTTAAAAATTTTTAAAAAGTAAATGTAAGACAAAAGTTGTAAATCTTTTTAAAAGAGTGCTTTCTTTTTACTCTCTTTCTCTCTCTCTACCCCTAGACCCCCCCCCCCCCCCCAGTAGTCTGTAGCCTAGGCTGGCCTAGGACTTACAATGTCATCTGGACTGACTCTGAACTTGTGTCAATCCTCCTGCCTCAGCATGCTGAAAAAAGGGTTACATTTCTCCGTTCTTTTGAATGTCTGCTTCATATTTAACAAAAGGCTGCCACTCATTGCAAGTCCTGTGTTCAGTGCCAAGGAGGAAATGCAGTAGCTCCTTGGAGGTTACAGCCCAGTGTGAGCCGGCCAGCTGGCTGAGGTGACGAGATAAGGATGGTTTCTCGGAGGTGGAAGAAAGATTGATTAGAGCCAGTTGCCAAAACACAGGATGGATGAGGCCTTCCCAAGAGAGAATAAGATCCAGAGACCTTACTAGACCACGAGCTCAACCAGTATCAACAGTTAAGTATCTTTAACTGGGTGGTGGGGGAGCATGCCTTTAATCCTAGCCCTCAAGAGGCAAAGGCAGGAGGATCTTTGAGTCCAAGACCAACCTGGGTTACAGAGCTAGTTCTAGGACAACCAGGGCTACACAGAGAAATCCTATCTTGAAAAACCAACCAACCAACCAACCAACCAATCCCCAACCCAAAAAATAACCAGTTACCTTAAGACCACCTTCCTTTGGGGCCTCTGCAGTTTATATGTAGTTTATTCTCCACTTAGAATAGAGAGAAGGAGGTCCCACATCTCTATCTGAGGTTCTCTGCTGTGCTCAGTTAGGAGTGTTTGGTTCATCTTTGGTGAGGGACAGAGCAGACAGGGGAAATGGGGGTTGGGGTAGGAGCAGAGAGAGATCCAGGTCTTGTGCTGTATGGAAAGTAGGGGATGGGTGGGTGTGCTTGAGTCCCTGGTAGAGCTGGGACCCTCCAACCTCTAGATCTCCATACCAAACATGAACGTTTGATCCTGACTGTGGCTCGTTGGCCATGTTCATGGATTTGCTTGGGGGCGGGGGCAGATTGCCTCAGACTTCTCCAAAGAGGCTTTGCACTGTGATATAAGACCATGGCTGCCATCCCTCTACCTGCAGTCCTCAGGCTTTGTAGGGCACCTCTGTCTTGGCTTCTATGGCCAGTGGTCTGAGGTCCCAAAGGGGACCCCACCCTTCAAGTCTGTCTATTGGAAGGTCTCTTGGACCCCTTCAAACTCATGGGTGGAGGGCTGGAGAAAGGCCCCAAGAATGTGCCACTAACCCTCAGCTCTGTCTGGAATTTCACAGTGACATTCAGAAGTCACTAAACTTAGCACCAGGACCTGTGGCCTCTGGGTAGTCCAGGCATGCCAGAGGTTAGGCATGAATTATGGTGAGCTGACAGGAAAGAATGGCACAGGCTATGGGGCTCTGAAGACCTATCGAACCCTGGGCAGCAGGCAAGGTCTGGAGAGGCAGTCCTGAACTACTGAGGCTTGTGGGCCTGTCCTTTTCTGTTCCCCAGTGCCCAGAGAAGCAGTCTCCTGCTGAAAGATCTTGGGGTGGGATGATTTTTGCCTAGTCACTTACTCCACAAATATTTACCTAGCATCTACTATACATCAGGCATCTGGTTCCTTGGAACACAGAGGACCAATTACTTGCAACAGTCTCATTCTCTGGAGTTTAGACCCCTCTAGGGGAGACACCTGGGTTGAGAGAAAGGCTGTGTGGGAGATGACAAGTGGAAGCAGGGGATCTTCCTGGAGCAGGAGGTGCCTGCTAAAGGCTCAATAGGAAAGTTGGGGAACCCAGTTTGTAAGAGGGAGGAGGGTGTGACCTGCAGGGCAGGCCTAAGGTAGTCTGGGAAAAGAAGGGACATTCTCTGATGTCCAGTAGAGCTGCTTCCCTGGCTACAGTGGTGCCATTTTGACATTTTGCTTAGTTCTTGGAGACTAAGTTACTCAGAAGTAAGAGGCCATATTTGGGGATGGGACAGATTTGTGCTGGACAGATTTGGGCAAACTGGACAGGTTTGACTCCCCTTGATGTGTGATGCTGGCAAACTAGACCACCTCTCTGATCCTTCATTTCTTTCTTCTGTAGAGAGGTGATTATTAGAACTTGCTGGGGTGGTGATGAGAAGAAAATTGGGATACCTACGTGAGACGTTGGCTGCAGGACCTCAGACCAAGCAGTTCCCTTACTAAAAGGATGAGTCCCACAGGGCCTGCAGCCTGTCCTGAGTCATCTATGAGCACAGACCCCACTCCAGCATCTCCACCCTGAGACTGGCCTGATGTGGCAATGCACCTGCTGGGCCAGGAGGCTTCAGTACAGCCCCTGATTTGTAACCTGGGAGGTGGCAAGGGCAGGGTGGCTTGGGTGCCAAGATGGAACAAACCATCCTGCCCTGTCCAGCTTCCTAGGGGACAAAGAGAAGGTCGTTCCATTGAGAGGAGCAGCTGTCGGTGACAGGGCCCAAGTGCTGGCCTGGTGCTCTCTCTCTCCCACGTGGGTGTGGTCCTGCAGGCTGCCAGCTCTGTGATGGACAGACTGGCTCTCTGTACCTTCCTCCTAAGGAGTGGCCCTCATCACTGCCCCACACTGCCAGGCTGTCTCATGAGCTGGCAGACTGGAATCTGTGCTCTCAGAGACCCTCCACTGTCCTACTGGATGCTCGCCTTTGGGGGATGGGGACACTGACTCCACATGCCTGGCATCTGCCTCTGTCACCAGGCTCCGGAAGTACTGCCTGAGATTCGTCACACATTCCCGTAGGCCACTGCATCTTTATTTTTAGGATTTATTGAGCACTTCCATGTGGTCCAGGCTCGTCTCAAGTGTCCTCCTCTCCAGGCAACCAGGGTGGTTGATATCTCTTGGGATCATAGAGAGGGAGATAGCCATTCGATGTGGCTGCCTGAGGCCGCAGGGCTGGAAGGGGTGGGTTAGAAATGGAATCTGCCCCTTGGCGCTTAAGCGCCCTGAAGTCAGGAAGGGCTCAAACCTGCCAGGTCCCTGTCTGGCAGAGGAGAAGACAGCTGGGTGGAAAGACAGTCACCAGCCAATAAGAAGCAGAGCCCAGGTTTGACCCACTCCTGTAAACTGAGTCTCCCGACTATGTAGAGAATCAGCGCAGCTGTCCTTAGGCCCTGGCAAACCTTGGCAAGGGATGGAACCTTGTGGGTGTCCCGACCTGGTTATCAGAGATGTTGTTGGCCAGGCTGCCCAGGGGCTACTTTCAAGCAAGTCCAAATGGGCACAGCCATCCCTTCTGCTCATTGTTGACTGTACTAACTGGCCAATCACAGCCCAGTCTCCCTGGCCACAGGAATCTGCATAATCTAAATTAGGCTCACTGGTCCCAACACCGGATTTAAAAAAAAAAACAAAAAACAAAAAAAACAAACCTGGGACTTGAAGACCAAGTTCTGAGACCAAAAAAGGAAAACTCAGGCCAAAGGTAAAAATGTCTCCACGTTAGAAAATGCAATGAGAAACTCCATTAAGGTTGCTTTCAGCGCATCTGGAATCCTAATGATTGAGAGACTGACACCAGGGGGATGGCGAGTTCCAGGCCAGCCTAGGCTATGCAGGGAGACCCTGCCTCAGAGAAAGAGAAAGTAACATTCCTTTTTAAGTCCCAGTAAATCTGATCACCGATGGCTTAGTAAGTGAACTCATACTCTTCTCATATGGTCAGAGGTGAAAACAGGCATCGCATTGCCACTCAACGATGTCACGCGATGGGTCTTGTGATTTCTTTCTTCCTCACAAGGCTCTAAGATGGCTGCCTGGGCTCCAACCATCGTATCTACATTCAAGGGAGGATGAAAGAGAGGAGGCCTAGACCAACTGTGTTTGTCTTTGTTTTTAATATAATTTTTTTCCCAAGTTTTACTTATTTTATTTTGTGTGTGAGTGTTTTGTACACGTGTGCCCCCCACCATGTGTGCCTGGTGCCCTTGGAAGTCAGAAGTCAATGGGTCCCCTGGGACTGGAGTTACGGATGGTCATGGCTCACCGTGTAAACTCAGATCTTCTGCAAGAGCAACAAGCATTCTTGACTACTGAGCCGCCTCTCTCTCTCTCTCTCTCTCTCTCTCTCTCTCTCTCTCTCTCTCTCTCTCTCTCTCTCAGTCATGAGAACAAAACAGTATATTCACAGCAAGATTGTGTGAAGTCACATTGTAATGTATGTGAACTGTTTCTGGAACAGGAGAAATGTATAATCAATAGGGTTTTGTTGTTTTGTTTGTTTGTTTATTTGTTTGTTTTATTTCCAGACTGCAGTTTCTCCTCTCTCCTCTCCTCCCAGCCCCTCCCATACTTATCCCCCATGCACCCCTCCTTGATTTCTCTTCAGAACAGACCCAGTATCTCTGGATAGCAACCATTCAGAGCATATCAGGCTGCAGTAAGCCTGGGCACCTCTTTTCCTATTAAAGCTGGGCTAGTTTTATTTTAAATGTTATACATAGCATTTTGTGGGTGTGTACGAATGTGCACATGTATGCCATGTCAGTTCTCTCCTTCCACTGTGGACCTTGGGGCTTAAACTCAGGTTGTAAGGTTTAGTGGCAAGCCCTTTACCATCTAAGCCACGCACTGGGCCCCCATCCTTTTTGTTTTTGTTCATTTTAAAACCATGTGCATTGAGGAAACAAAACCAGGGAAGCAAAACCCAAAATGATCCGGCCGGCCCCACAGGCAGCTCAGCTCGATGTTATCTTCTAGACGCCAGTCACTGTACATGGTTCCACGGAGCCATCCGACTGGGCTTGCCCACACAGTGACTGCTCACCAGCTCCAAATCTACATTGCAGGAGTGTTTGGATGACCAAGAGCATACCAGGCCATTTCCATTAAGATAGTCATTTAATGTTATTGTCATCTCAGGAAATGTTGGGGGAAAAAATAAAGATAAACAAAAACAGAAACAACATCAAAATCCCAGAATCCCTCAGGCCCAACACTGGCTCGCTTCCTCCATGTCTCAGGCCAGACATGCCAGGCCTCTGGAGCAGAACTGGGCAAGGGTAGGGTAGGGTGATAGCACCACAGACAGATGGTCTTTGTGTTTTCTCCCCACAGAGACAGGTGGCCCTCACCACTGCAACTGATGGTTCCCAGAAATGCCGCAGGGCCGCCCGAGATTGCCCAAGCCTAGCTAAGGGCCTCCTGACGCCTCTCTAGTGTCACAAATACCCAACTCAAGCTCAAGAGCCCACGATGGTCACCCTGCCAGTAAAGTCACCTCTGCTGGCCAGAAACGTGGGCAATGTCCTCATCTGCACCTGGGCTCTCATCATCCTGGGACCTCTATCCCGGACACCTATCTCAGAAACATCCACTTGCGTCAGCCAGGCAGGCAGGTTGACTACTATACTGAAACCCCAGATCTCAGGGCTTAACACAGACCCAATGAATGCTGGTAGCCACTGTTTCACACAGTCAGCCAGCAACCCTGGCTCCTCCCAGCTCAACCCGGAGGCGGGCACTGAAATAAACTTGGGCATTGTAGGGGAGGCTTTTAATGACCTGGTCAGGAAGTGCCTTTCATCACTTCTTCTGCTCACATTCTATAGGTCAGACTAAATCGCATAGCCCTGCCCCACTGCAGAGGAGCCTGGGAAATGTAGTTCCACAGCCAGCAGGCACGAGAACTAGGTTAACACAAGGCTTTGTTTCTCAGAACCGCAGACCCACACGCGGCTTGCTTTTGTCTTCCGGCAGATAACCTGGTCCTTCCGAGGCTCTTCAGGGAGCAGCTGGAGAGACGATATCCAAGATCAGATCCCATTGTAGCATCCCTTCTCGGCTTTTGTCCGATGACCCTAACCTCAAGGATTCCCTGGGGTTATCAGCTTGCCGGACAGTGCCCTTTCCAGCCAGACCAATCCTGTGTGTGCTGGCAGCTACTCACCTCCCTCTGGAGGCATGCTCGCTTCCTGAGAAGTCTCTCTGCTTTTCAGCTTAGTCAGTACCCAATTTAAAGTAATCTGGCCCTGGATGCCCTTTGAAAGAAGGATGTGAGTGAAACACAGGGTCGAGTTTGGGGGTTTTTAGAGACTCAAATTCAGGTTAGTGTCGCATTTCTTTGCTTGTTTTCATTTTGAAACAGGGTCTCCAGGCTGTCTTCAAGCTTGCAGGGGTTTTCCTGCCTCACCTTCCTACATACATTCTAGTAATGCCCAGAAACTGTCATTGTGAATCTCAATGCCAGGATGAAGCATGGGATACAGCTGGAACCAGCGAGGCAGCAGCAATGGGGCTCTGTGACCTGTGTAACCGCCTGGCTGCTGCCCAGGCAGCTGGCTGTAGAAGAGCTTGCCCAGCGCTCCTGATCCTCAGCTTAGTGGTCCCAGATCTAAAGCAGGGGCATCACAGCCAGCAGCCTGTGTGAAGGCTGTGTGGGGTGTGCAGTGGGAAGATCAGCTGGGCACAAATTCAGAGGCACCCATTGCTCACACTCCACGTCTATCTGGAGCAATCTCTGAGAACTACAAAGCACCCCCTCTTTAGTGTACACTCAGCCCCCATGCGCATGACCTGGGGAAAACTGAGGCCCAGAGGCAGAAGTACATGGCCTGCAATGCCCTTCCCATGCATCATGTCCTTGTTATAGAACATGGGCAGAATGGCTGCCATCTTCATCTGACCAGTGGCATCCAAGTGCAGAACTCCATCATGATGGGTCTGTGGACTGTCAGTGTTCCCTCAGAGAAGAGGTTTGTGGGTCATCAAACTTCACATTAGATTCCAGCTGCTCCCCACAGTCATTGGTGTGTAGTGTTGCCACGACTGTGGCTTCTGGGTACCCAGAGGTGCTGGAGCAGAAAGGCTGTGGGCAGTTAGCTGAAGTAGACTCCATCTATAAAAAAGTCATCATCCATGCTGGGTGAGGTTTTTCAGTGTGACTATTTGGGGGTCTCCCATATCCTTGTAAGTAACCCCTCACCCATGTTCTATAAGAAAGCCCAATACATTCACTACTTTCCCAGGAAGGACTTGGATTGTGCTTTGGTTAACTGTCTTATGAAGCCCTACAAGGAGGGGCCATACCTCATTACATCTCACTTATGTTACAATGCTCCCTCATGTCCCTTCTTTGTCCTCTTCCAAGACCAGCACTGCCCATACTGGTGCTCAGCAGGGTGCCAGCCTTGAATATGCTCTGGCTGTGTGGCACTGGGCAAGCCTGTTCAGCTGCCCATATCCCCATTTTATGTTGTGTTGATGCACTCTCCCTTGAAGCAGGATACCTTTTACACAGCACCCAGCACCTTGGTTAGTACATTCCAGCTTGTGTTGGGTAACTCAGCATATTGGGAAGTCTCGGGCAGCACCCTGGAGAGCCCATCAAATAGTGGTTACTCTGGAGCTGCAAGCAGAGGCAGAGTGGGCACTGGGGAGTCACGGATGCTGGTACTGGAGCAGGGGCATGCCTGGCTGGAAGGGAGTGTCTCGGGACTGGTTCTGGTTTTACCTTGTTTATCAGTGTCTGGATTAAGGCCTTGGCTCCATTTGAGACCCAGGGAGGAGGCTGCCAACAGAAGGGGGCCCCCAGTTAAACCCTGAAACAATAGCTTCTCCCTGGCCTTTGTGGAGCAGGATTCCTGCTGTCTAAACCACCCCACTTCCTGCTCCCAACCTGCTAGGAGTTACAGGAGGCACCTCTATCCCCTGTTTTTTAGCTAGGGGAAAGTGTTCATTTACCCCAGCCTTGGACCAGCACAGACTCATAGTCCTGGCAGGCTTACCGAGGGGAGCAAAGTCCAGGCCTCTCTGTTGCCTTAGGTATTTAAACCTGACGCAGGCATTGTTTACACTTCAAATCCAAATGTTCAGATTCAAAGGTTTAAGGGTTATTCTGAAATTGACTTTCCTCCATGGCCGAGAGCTAACCTTAAAAGAGAAGTCTGTCTGTCCACACTCTTGGTGAGGACTTTTTCCTTGCTGAGCCAATCCTCTCCAGCTCCACCCATTGTCCTTATGCAATGGGTGAGGATAATGCTTGTTCCCGGGGGAAACCAGATGACCAGTTCAGGGCCTTATAGGCCTTCTCACCTGAGTGCCCGTATTTTCTCCCTTTGTTTTTCTTTTCCCCTGCAGAGAATGAAACCTAGAGCCCTGGCCCAGGCTAGGCAAGCGCTACACCCCTAGTGCCTGAAGTCAAGTTTTAAAGTGCTGCACACAGTAAACTTGATTTGCCAAAACATCCATCACCACCACCACCACCACCACCATCACCACCATCACCACCATCACCACCATCACCACCATCACCACCATCACCACCATCACCACCATCACCACCATCACCACCACCACCACCACCATCACCACCACCACCATCACCACCATCACCACCAATAACCACCACCACCACAACAGAACCCCCAAATTTTTGTGGAGGTTGGAAACAGATGTGGCATCTATGGGGGATTTTCTAGGATTAGCAGAATGAGAACAACTATCTGGGTCAGAAGGATGACAAGCAGGTAAAGGTGCTTGCCCCACACAAGCTGGGGACCTGAATCCAATCCTCAGAAGAAGAGGAAGAAGAAAGAGCTGTCTTCGCCTGTGTACCCCCTCATCACAAAAGTTTAAGTTTATTTGTTTGTTTGTTTGGTTGGTTTTGTTTTTAAAAATCAAATTTCTAGCCAGTCAATAGCGGCACCTGTTCTTACTCCCAGCATTTGGGAGGCAGAGTCAGGTGGATCTCTGTGAGTTCGAGGCCAGTCTGCTCTACAGAGCGAGTTGGCAGGACAGCCAGGGGTACACAGAGAAACCCTGTCTTGAAAAAAACAAAACCAAACAAAATCAAGTTTCTAAAACATGATCCCAAGTTGGTAATTGCGGAAGACTATTTTTTCTTAATCTGTCTGTTTTTAGAGTTGCAGGCTTCCAACATCTTAAAAGTTATTATTCTTTTAAGAGGGTAATTGATCTTGGCTCCTAACATTTCTGGAGGCTGTTTGCAAAGGACCTGGTGTTTCTGTACCTGGGCTGTGACAACTGCAGTTAGCCTGCTGGCCAGGACAGCAGTTACCACGTACATTAGATAGGTACAGCCCTCTATCCAATCCCTGGACACCTTTCCATGCTGTGCTAGGGTCTTTGGGGCATGAGGTGACTCAGGGCAATCCTGAGGCAGGAGGATCACCACAAGTTGGAGGTCAGCTTGAGCTACTAAATCCTGTCTTTAAAAAAAAAAAGAAAGAGCCGGGCGTGGTGGCGCACGCCTTTAATCCTAGCACTCGGGAGGCAGAGGCAGGAGGATTTCTGAATTCTAGGCCAGCCTGGTCTACAGAGTGAGTTCCAGGACAGCCAGGGCTACACAGAGAAACCCTGTCTTGAAAAACAAAACAAAACAAAACAAAAAAACACAAAAAAAAAACAAAAAAAAAAAAGAAAGAAAGAAAAGAAAAGAAAAGAAAGAAAAAAGAAATTACAAAAGTTAAAAATAAAAGAAAAGGACCCCAGGGCCCATCTTTTTCAAGCCATAAAGCCCACTGTTTGTACCTAAAAACATCTTCCAGTGAACTGTGCCCCAGAAACCTTCCACAGGTTTGAGGGACATTCAGGGTGGCCTGTGAGTGGTGAAAAGATTAGGAACTACTTCAGTATTATTCAGACGGATCACTAAGTAAGAGCTCATTCAAGAGCCAGGTATGGGGCTGAGAGGAGCTCAGAAGTTAAGAGTATGTGGATTCAAGTCTCAACACTCTATCTAGGCTCACAACCAACTATAATTCTAGTTCCAGGGAGCCCTTTGCCTTCACTGGGCACCAGGCATGTATGTGGTACATAGACATACATGCAGACAAAATACCCATAACAATATAGAAAGGTCTAGTGTTGTTCAACGTCTTAACAGCGATGTGATGTTGTTTCTGTAGAGCAGAGGGAAGAGTCACTCACCATGGCTTATACACTCAGAAAAAGTTGCCCAAGGATCATAGAGAGCAGCAATGGGTAGTAAACAGGACTTGGACTACAGCAGAGAGAAGGAGTCTGATTTCACTAAAACCCTTCTCAATCTCTGGTAGTTTGGCTAACAGCACACAGGAATTAGTTTTCCATTTAAAAAGTCAGCTGGGACTGGAGACATGGCTCAGTGGTTAAGAGCACGGGCTGCTCTTCCAAAGGATCAAAGTTTGATTCCCAGCACCCACATGGCAGTTCTCAACCATCTGTCACTCCAGTTTCAGACAATCTGATGCCCTCTTCTGGCATCTGCAGGCACTGTACCCACATAATGCACATGCAGGTCAAACACTCATACAAAGTAAAATTTTTAAAAAGGAAAAAAAAAAAGCAATCCAAACCATTACTTAGCTGAGAAAATGCATAGTGTATGTCCACACAGGAGCTTAAACAGGAATGTTCACTGCAGCATTGTTCGTAACAGTCCCCAACCAGGGAGCAAGCTCACATACTTATCATCCAATGAAGGAGTCACAGAGCATGGTCCCCCCTAGTATGCACTGGTACTCCTCCATCACAGGGTAGACACATAGGCTCACATACCTAGGAATATCAAGTATAAGTCAATCTGCAGGCAAAAAGCCAATTAGTGACTGGTATCCAGGGATGATGGGAGTGACCACCAGCCAATACTGAGTTTCTTTTTAAAGGGTAAACATATTCTAAAATCAGGTAGCCGTATGTGACTTTGAAGATAGGCTAAATGCCAATGAATCTACTGAAAGTCTTAAGCGTTGTATACCGTTTTGAGAGGTCAGATTCACGGTGTGTGACTCATATCCTATTAAGTCAGGTCTTTTATTCTAAAAAGTTTTTTTGTTTTATTTATGTGTGTCTCTGTGAAAGTTTATGTATTAATGTGCAGTTGACTTCAGAGGCCAGAAGAGGACATTGGATCCTCTGGAACTGGAGTTACAGGCAATTGTGAGAACCATGTGGGTTCTGGGAACTGGACCCATGTCCTCTGGAAGAACAGCCAGTGCTCCTAACCTCTGAACCATCTCTCCATGCTAAAGCAGTTATTTTAAAAAGTTGTTACTATATGTATCAGGTTTCTGACTGCTGCAACCAAGTCCCCAATTCCAGGTGGCTCAAGACATCACATGGAAGGATCATAGGAGCCAGAGAAACAGACTTTACTGGGACTTTGTGTCTCCTAGAAATATCAGAAGCTACACCCATGGGGTCTCACCAAGACAACTTCCTAAACATGGGCTGAACAAGGACAATACCAATAGGTATGCTACCATGGACCAGGCGAATCTCACCAGGATCAGTCCTAAACAAAGAGTTAACTAAAGTCTGCTCAGTGGGAGAAACAGTCTTCCTTAGTTGGTTATCCAATACTAAATGGCCAGCCCTGAAAATGTGCACACAATTAACATAGTACCGACTGAGCAGGTTATATTGATGTATTGAGGCACACACACAACAACAATTTTTAAAAGAGGCCATGAATTTGAAAAAGCAAGAAGGAGATTTAGGAGGGTTAGAGGGAGGAAAGGGGAGAATGAAATGGTGTGTTTATATGATAATCTAATAAGAAAAATAATTAAACAACAAACAAAACCAAAGCAAGCAGGATAGCGCTCTTCTGCAAGCCCAGGGGCAACTCCTTCCTTGTCTCCTGTAGGTGATCTTTTGACATTTCTGACTGCTGCAACCAAGTCCCCAAATCCAGGTGGCTTAAAACATCAAGTGTGGAAAGGATTGTAGGAGCCAGAGGAATAGACTTTGCGGGGACATTGTGTCTCCCAGAAATGTCAGGAGCTACACCCATTGGCCTGGAGAGTCATCTCAGAATCTTCTTGTATGGGCCAATCACTGTCTCCATGGAGTCTTTTCATAAGAACAGTCCTCATGATGGACTAGTGCCCACCTTGACAACTTCATCCGAACCTAAGAAAACCTACTGTGGTGGTTTGTTGACCAGGGAGTGGCACTATTTGGAGGTGTGTCCTTGTTGGAGTGGGTGTGTCCTTGTTGGAGTAGGTGTGTCACTGTGGGCTTGGGCTTTAATACCCTAGTCCTAGCTGCCGGAAGCAAATATTCTGCTAGCAGCCTTCAGATGAAGATGCCGAACTCTAAGCTCTCTGCCTGCACCATGCCTACCTGGACACTGCCATACTCCCACCTTGATGATAATAGACTGAACCTCTGAACCTGTAACCTAACCCCAATTAAATGTTGTCTTTCATAAGACTTGCACTGGTCATGGTGTCTGTTCACAGCAGTAAAACCCTAACTAAGACATCTACAAAACCCTGTTCCCACACACACATACATACACATTCCCATACATACATGTTCATAATATGGGGGTGAGACTTCAGTGTATCTGTGTATGTCGGGTGTAGAAACATGGTCTCCTCTGTAGCCCAGGTTGACCTAGAATTTGTGGCAATCCTCCTGCCTCAGCCTCCCAAGTGCTAGGATTACAGGTGTGAACTACTATTCCCAGCCCTTCCATGATAATCTTTCTAAGTAAGGGACTGTGTCTGCCTGGCAGGAGAGAGGCTCCATACAAAGGGGGACTGCTAGAGAGTGTGGCCAGGGTGGAAAGGGATTGGGCTATACAGCGTGACCTCCTGAGGGAGCACGAGAGAGAGAGAGAGAGAGAGAGAGAGAGAGAGAGAGAGAGAGAGAGAGAGAGAGAGAGAGAGAGAGCCCTTGTTTGAGATAACTGTGGAATCTGCTGTCAAATAGAGATGGGCGCTCTGCAGTGAGCATACTCTCACAGCAAGCCTGACAAAATGAAACTCCATGATTGTCTTGGTCTTGTGAGATGGAGAGAATTTGAACATGCAGAGACTGGGGAGAAGAGAGAGGAGGAACATACCACGGATTGGCAATCATAGAGGCTTGGAGGAGTAAGAAGCGTGGGTGCAGGCTTTGGAAGGTCTTAGGTGCCTAGGAAATGCTTAGAGTCAGTAGTTCCTAACAGATTCCAGTGAGCTCTGCCTTTTGTGTTAAACTTGTGAGGGCGGCACTGGCACTGTGGAGCAGAGGGCTGCTTGCCTTGCTCTGAAGTCCTGAGGTCAGGGAGCCACTGCAGGTCCAGGCACAAGGCCTCAGAGGCCCAAGGAAGAAACAAGAGCAGAGTCTCCAGGCCTGGCTGCCCAGAAGCACAAAGGCCCCAGGAGGCCTGGGCAGGACCAGGTTCCCCGCAGATTAATCCCCCACCAGGGGCCCACAGCCTGGACACAACAGGCCTTTCTTTGCTTCAGAGCCCAGCTCAGGTTAGAGTCTGGGAGCCAAGGTGGCAGCAGGGAGGTAGGGGTAATTGGGGGGGGGGGTGTTCTTTCAGTTGTTAAAACCTTCAACAAATATTTTTTCATTGTTTTTGGATCCTTTCCCACCTTGGTGCCAGCAAACCCTGTGCTGTCTCTGTGATTGTCTTTGTTGCTTTTGGAAAGGGACATGTTGGAAAGAGGACCTTTGAATGCAGGCCAAGGTGGGGTTTTAGTCACTTAATCCTCTGAGAAGCTGTCAATCTCTTTTCTTTTCTTTTCTTTTCTTTTCTTTTCTTTTCTTTTCTTTTCTTTTCTTTTCTTTTCTTTTCTTTTCTTCTCTTCTCTTCTCTTCTCTTTTCTTTTCTTTTCTTTTCTTTTTATCTCTCTTCTCTTTCTTTCTTTCTCTCTTCCTTTTCTTTCTCTCTCTCTCTTTCTTTCTCTTTCATCTTTCTTCTTTCTTTCTTTCTTTCTTTCTTTCATCTTTCTCTCTCTTGTTCATTCGTTCATTCATACGTTCTTCCTTCCTTTCTATTTTTCTTTTTACTAGAAACAAAACAAAGCAAAAACCAATAAAAAAAACTGAGTGGCTGCAATTTGGCTCAGTGGGTGAGGGCAATTGCTACCAAGCCTGAAGGCTTTAGTTTGACCCCAGGAACATATGTCATGGAAGGAGAGAAATGACTCCTGTTCTTGTCATCTGACCTTCCCCTGGGCATAGTGATACCCATGCAACCACACATATACACACATATAGATAATTGCAATACATACATACATACATACATATATACATGAGCACATATGCACATATATAAACAAAAAGAGGGGGTGGGCATTTACAGCAAGATGCTGAGGCGTGTGTGTGTGTGTGTGTGTGCATGTGTGTGCGCTGGAAGGAGAATGTGGTTTGGGCTGTGCTGGCACGGGGGCTGCCCACTCTGCTCCAGTCTATTGAGCAGTACCTCTCTCCATAGGCATGAGGCCCTTTCTCTGCCCCTCTCATGACTCCTCTCAGCTGTCTCTGCTATTTGCTCTGCTCCTAACATGGGCATGTTGGGGTGCCCTGCATTTCAATGGTCTTTCCCTGTCTGCATATGTGCCTTGGGGTCTCTCGTGAGATGTCCATCTGGACTCCATGCCAGGTTTTAAGCTTGGGTCTCCATACCTCTTGGACGTGCCCTGTGAATACCTAAGGGGCCTCTCCAAAACCTTGAGTCTCCAGATGTGCACCTTGCCCAGCCAGTCCTTCTTTCAGCTGCACACATAAAATTCTTGAAGTTACTTCTCCCTGAAAACTCCAGGGATGAGCCCAAAGCCAGGTGGGAACATATTTAACATATCTGACTGCTGTCCAGTCTTTACTTTAAATTACCTTGGCCATTTAACACTGATTTTAGCTGCCCCTGCCTCTTCCTTCTCTTCTTCATTTCATCCTGTCCCTCCTCCTCTTCATCTCATCCTTGTCCTCCTCTTCATCCTACCCTGTCTTTCCTCCTCTTCCTCATCCTACCCTCTTCCTCCCCTTTCTCTTCCACATTCCATCCTCTTCCTCCTCCTCTTCCTCATCCCCTCCTCTTTTCCTCTTTCTCTTCTTGTACTTCTCCTTCTCCTTTTCCTTCTTCTTCTCTTTCTCCTTCTTCTTTCCTTCTTCCCCCCCTTTTTTCCCTGTGTGATTTATTCAGACTATGATCCTAATTCTATTCATAAAATCAATAAAAATCTCCGCAGACTTAGAAGGCTCCAGTGACTTAACTTGCACAGAACTCTGGGGCCTGGGTTGCACACGGGATTTCAAGGCCGATTCGTACTGCAGTCAAGGCCACGGTGACTGAGCGGTGGGAAGGGACTTGTCAGCGCTCTGCGGTTTGCATTTGGCTCCCAAGGTCTCATACCCTGGCATTGTGGTTCTCAGTGTAATGATGTGTGAGATTGGTCCTCTGGGAAGGCAGTATCTGGGGAAGCTGTGCTCAGAAGCAGTCAGGGAAATATTCAGGAGAGCAGGTCCTCACAAGGACAAGTCCATTTCCCAAGCCACCCTGTGGCTTCCCACTTCCTCCCACGAGTGGTTTTGCAGTTCTCACACATCTGCCCGTCAGGCCCTTCCAAAGGCTACATGGGTAGGACTGTCAGATCTTGGACTTTCAGCCTCCAAAGTTGTGAACTCAGTGAACCTGTCTCTTTATACGACTCACCCACTGTGCTGGCTGGTTTTTATGTCGACTCTACACAAGCTAGAGTCATCAGAGAGGAGGGACTTCAATTGGGAAAATGTTCAAAAGAGATCTAGCTGTAAGCAAGCCTGTAGGGCATTTTCTTAAATAGTACTTAATGTGGGAGGTCTCAGCCTGTTGTGGGTGGTGCCACCCCTGGACTGGTGGTCATGGGTTCTGTAAGAAGACAGACTGAGCAAGCCATGGGGGAGCAAGGCAGTAAGCAGCATGCTTCTGGGGCCTCTGCATCAGCTCCTGCCTTCAGATTCCTGCCCTGTTTGAGTTCCTGTCCTGACTGCCTTCAATGATGTGGAAGTGTAAGCCAAATAAACCCTTTTCTTCCCAGGTTGCTTTGGTCATGGTGTTTCATCAGTGATAGAAACCCTAAGACACCCATCTCAAGCGTCTTGTTACAGTAACTCAGAACAGGACAATATGTAAAGCCCTGTGGCAGCCCTTTCAGCCAGTGTTTTGGCTTGTATGTGCCTGGTATAGCATTAAGAATGTTTTTGATTCCGGAGGTTCATTGAGGCATCTGAGCAACTAGTGTGTGTTCCTAGGGAGGAGGAAGACAGTGACCTCAGCCTTGGCTGTGAACAGCGAGGTGCTGTGCCCTTTGGCTAAGAAGGAGCCAAACCCATGTTCCTAAGCTCCCCTCCCCCTTCTCAAGGCCGAAGACAGCAAAGACGAATCAGGACACCAAAACAGGGGTTGTTTTTCCATCCTGGGACTCAGGCTGTTTTCCATCTACAGACAGTGCCCAGAGTTACACTGAGCCCCACAGTCAATGTGTGGCCATCACAGAGGAGCAGTTGGCTCCTGCCTGGTTGGGTCTCTAAGCAACACCACCACACGGGCACTCAGGGCACGGAGGTGCTGCCAAGCCTCAGCTCCCACCTTTGATTTGGCGCCTGGAATTTCCATGGGCACTCTGTGTCCTGTTCTCAGCATAGCTACTCTTCTAAACTGGCTTCCAAAGCCCTTGGACACAGAAGCCAGGCTAAGGGAGAAGCAGGGGGAAGATAAAAGCTCTGCACTCCCCAGCCATCTGCTGAACCTGCAGCCCAATAAAGAACTTGGGTGGGAGTCCCCCGGGCTCGGCTCTACATCCTGCCTCTCTTGCTCACTGGTTGTGCTTCAGTTTGCTTGACTGACTGCCCACTGGATGCCTTCACTGGATGCCTTGCTCAGCTTTCGGTGTTACAGTGAGGGCTGAACTCAGGCTCACAGGACTGGAATGTGTAGACCCAGGTGCAAGGGCTGACTGCCTTTTATTGGCTGTATGGCCTTAGGTGGGTCCCATCCCCTCTGTGATGTCTCATCCGAGTCTTTGCAGAGGTCATGATGATATACTCTTCCTCGTTCAACAGCCTCTATTGGCATGCCCGTCATGGTGAGTGGCTGTCAGACCTGCCACTGGCACGTGCCATCTCGCTTCCCTTTCACCTGCTTACTGAGAAGCGGCTGAGTTTCAGATACAGAGAGGGATCCTGAGATGACCACAGTACCCTCGGAGACCCCAAAGTTCATCTGTGTACTATCACATATCTGGCCCCTCTCTATCCTCAGACTGTGGCTTTGGAGGCCAAAGGACACACTTTGAAGCTGAGATGGAAGAACTTGCCTGAAGTCATTCAGTGAATTAGCCAACTGATTCTAAGTCTGGCATGACTCCTTCTGTTTTGATGGAATTTGGGTTAAGAACATGGATCAGGCATGGGGGAGGGACGACAAGATGGCGCAATAGGTAAAGGTGCTTGCCGAGAGCCTGGAAACTTCCGTCTGATCCCTCAGACCTATGTAAAGACGGAAAGAACTGATGCCATATAGTTGTCTTTCATTCCATATGTATGTCACGCCAGGACCCCCTCCCTCCCTCCCTCTCTTTCCTCCCCTTCTCTCTCTCTCACACATCATCATTATCATTTTTAATTTTAAAGGAGATGGGGGAGGAGGTGGCACTGGGTAGCTGGGGTGACAGGAAGGACCAGATCATCTTAGTGGTCAGCAAACAGGCCCAAGTGGCTGAAACCAAGTCATTCCTACAGTGGAGGGCAGGTGGAGGAGATAGGGTGCTGGAAGTCTTAGCCTGAAGCCACAGAAGTGTTACCTGCATATCTGGCCAAACTCTGAGCTCTGGGCTGGGGACATGCTTACTACTATAGAGGCTGTGTCACCTGGGAGAATGGAGCCAATTAATGAGGAGGACTGAAGTCTCAAGCAATAATAGACAACTTTATTCGGAATATTAGATTTTTTTTTTTTACTCCGAGGATTAAGAAAAAAATCATATGAATAAGGTGTGTGATCACAAGGACAAGCCTCATGCAGCAAAGCCACATTTTCCATAGAGGCATATGAACAAATAACAGGGGCCAGTTATAAAGAATGACCTCGACTAAGCTTGCACCTACCTGGGAAGGACAGAGAAACACACACACATTCCAAGAACAATTCTGTGTTTTGAAGAAACGGCGGACACAAAACTCTTTTTGTTTTCTTGGAGTTTTCTCATAAGCCCTCAGAATTCTCCTCACACAGCTCCATTCCTGGACCACGATCAGACAAGGGTACATAGAGGAGCTGGCTACTTCTGTGACTCCTAGAGCATACGATCTTGGAGGTGGGGGAGGTGCGGCTGCTGAGGTACCCTGGGCCACCAGAGCAGGTTTCTGGAAGAGACAGGGTCTCATCTGGATCTGAAAGAGCAGACTGGAGACAGCCGGGTAGGGGAGAGCTGGGAACACCGTGGGACAGGGCTTTCAGGAGCAGGAGAGGTCAGGACAGCGTCCACTGTGAAGGGGTCTAGCCTCCGTCCAGGGGAATATTTGTCTTGTCTTCCTCAGGGTAGGAGCTGGAAATGAGAAAGAAGAGGATACAGGGCGGGTGGGGGTGCTGAGGGGAGGAGAGGAAATGGGGGTGTCTTTGCTTTTGCTCCCACACTCCCTGAACTCCTTGCTCATGGTGTTCCAACCACTCTTATTGGCCATTCTTCAGTGTTGCTGCTTAGTCCTGCCTCAGGACCTTTGTATAAGCTATTCCTCTGGCCTAGATGACCTTCTCCTGCGGACTTGTCATCTTGTCATTACTGCTCTGTGCTGCTCTCTTTGATGGTCCCTCCTTCCCTTACTCCTGCCTTTTCTTCGGATTTGCATGTCCCCTAAGAATCTGTTTCTTTCTGACATACACACCTGGGTGCAGGTGTGACCTGCGCAGAATTACCTGGCTTTGTGGTACCCTGAGTAGCAGCAGTTGTGCGGTGGGTATTTGGGAAAGTGTGTTGCTTGAAGGAGCATCTTAGTTATTCTTCTATTGCTAACACACCATGATCAATGAAACTTATAAAAGAAAGCTTAATTGGGCTTATGATTCCAGAGGGGCAGGTGGCTGGAGCAGCAACCAAGAGCTCACGTCTTGATCTGCAAGCAGGAGGCAGAGAGCATGCTGGGAATAGTATGAGTCTTTTGAAACCTCAAGCCTGTCCCCAGTGTCACACTTCCTCCAACAGGACCACATCTCCTAACCCCTCCCCAACAGTCCTAGCAACTGGGGACCAAGTATTCAAAACTATGAGAAGAGGGGGCTGAGGGAGTACTCTCATTCAAACCAACACATTCAACTTCCTGGTCTGGCGAAATACATTTAGTCCAACTTCGAAAGTCTCCATAGTCTTTCAATCTCAACACTGTTTAGAAGTCCAAAGTCCTTCTGAGACTCAAGACAATGTCTTCACTGTAATCCCCTATAAAATGAAAAAGAAAAGAGTATACATTACCGTTTCTCATGAGGAATGGGTGGGTAGGGTATATAGTAAGGAGACACTGGGCCAAAGCAAGATTGAAAACCAGCAGGGCAAACGCCAAACCCTGAAGCTCTGTGTCTGATGACAAAGTCTTGATGGTTCTGGCCTTCCAGCTTTGCTGACTGCAACATACATTCCTCTGTTGATCTGGGTCCGTTCCATACACTCTGCAGCCCTCCCTGGTAGATGTCCCTTGGCTCTGGGATCTTTAGCATCCTGGGGTCTCCATTGTAATCCTAGGTTCACGTCCACTGCTTCATGCAATGACTTTTCAGGGCTTCCATGCAGGGTCTCCCCTGCCACAGGCCTGGCCTCCGTGGCTGTCCTGAATCTCAGAGGGGGAGTCCACACCCCTTCACTTGTTCAGCCTGCATGACTGAAGCCAGGACCGCATGGATGGTTCAGCTGCCTGCTTGGGTTGGATTTGAGCCCCCTTCAATCACACTTGCAGTTGCTTTCATTTGTTGTTGCTTTAAAAAAATTTGTTGATTATATTTATATGAGTACACTGTAGCTGTCTTCAGACACAGAAGAAGGGGGCACTGGATCCCATTATGGATGTTTGTGAGCCACCATGTGGTTGCTGGGAATTGAACTCAGGTCCTCTTAACAGAAAATTCCTTAGACCTTTTGCTTTTCATAAGTTGGAAGCTTAGAAGGGTGGAGGGTGATGTGAGACCACCGCCCTCACCCACCATGATCCCAGGGCAGAGTAGACCTTTCTTTATCTCTTTAAGCACAAGCTTTGGCTCCAGTATTACATGTTCTGTTCTTCTTTTTCTCTTTAAACTGTGCATTTTGTTTCTCTCTTTGTCCCACTTGCTCTTTTTCATTGTGGACCTGCCTAACACTGATTACTAATAACCATGCTGCAGAATCAATGTTAGGCTATCTTGAAATTTCAGATGAAGAAATTAACCCATTACTTTTCATTGTAGCCTCCAACAAATTCTCAGGACAAGGGCAGAAAATAGCCACATTCTTTGCCAAGATAGCACAAGAACATTAGCTCAATTGCTAATACTGTTCCCCTCTGAAACCTCTTGAACTCAGCCCCATAGTCCATATTGCTCTCAGCACTGATGTCTTCCAAGCTCCTACTAGAATGGCTTGTTAAGTCCCACTTAATGTGTTTGACTGCCTTTCTAGTCCAAAGTCCCAAGCCGAGGGTGGGGGTGTCATTCTTACTCAAATCAAACACAGGAAGTAGCCTAACAGAGTAGGAGGGTTAGTGACATGGGTAGTCACTGGGGACCATCCTTTTCCCATATTGCTTAGGTCTTAGCTGAGCACTCTCAAGTAGCTCATTTAAGTTAACCCAACCTCCAAGCTCCATCCTGCCATGTCTATTCCTAGCTATACTGTTCAGGCCCACAGTCATGTCTCTCTCCTCCCATGTCTCCTAAAGAAAAGACCCTCCTCTTTCTTCCTCCTAGAGTCCTTTTTTTCTGCCCAGAAGTCCTGCCTTCTTCTTCCTGCCCTTCTATTGACCACGAGCTTTTCTAATGACCAATCGGCAGTGAGATACATTGGATGCACCTTTTAAACAGTCTAGGGTGAGAACAATGTGACCTTTCCTTTAGGATTTATAAAACAGGAGGCCAGTAATGGGTCACAGTAATGACAATACCAGAATTGGTTAGCATTTAGCTCACTGCCAATTCAGCAATTAACAATGGAATATTCAGAGTCAAACCTTAATACAATGGAAATAAAGGTTACCTCTACAAGAAAACCTCCTCATTGGCACATAGATGAATCAGATTGCAAGCTTTAAGTCTTTAGGCCAGAGTCCTTATCTTGGTATTGCTCAGGGGACCCTTTGCTCTTGGTTTCTGGTGTGAGCAAGCCTTGGTGGAGGGCTGTGTTGGAGGTGAGCATGGTGCAGGGATGTAGTTGTGGGGCCCAGGCTGGTTCCTGTGGAGTGTCTAGGTGCCCACACCCCAACAGCACCAAGCTAGAGACCAGCCCTTTAACATCTAAGCCTTTAACACCCAGGCCTTTGGGCACTAGAAGCCTATAATGTGTTCTCTCACTAATGCTCTCCCAGGTGTGATTGTTTGCCTTTGAGGTTTGAACCCAGGCCCTCCTGTGTGCTAAGAAAGTGCTCTAGTGCTGAGTTATACCCCGGCCAAATGTGCCTGAAAATTTGAGAGCTGGAGATTACCCTATACCCTCCTCAGATGAGGAGACTGAGGCTCAGGGTACAGGAGGGGGACTTTTTATAGAAGGTACTAAATCAGTGTGGCAGATAAATGTGGAGGACAATGTCTGCCTTCAGACCTGCAAGAGAATTGGGCTAGCATTTAACTGACTGTAAGATACCAATAAGGGCTTAGCTCAAGTCAATGTCAAAGGACTCTTCCAGCTCCAAATAAGGACAAGATTGTCTAAAATGCTAAAAAAGACTTAGGCAGAAGAGCACGTAAGTGATAGAAATAAAAGTTGTAGGTATATATATATATATATGTGCATGTATGTGTGCATGTGTGTGTGCACATGTGTGTATGTGCATACACATACTTCGTTTTGATCTTCCATGGCAACTCACACCTTTCCTGCCCATTCTCGGTAGATGGTAGAAACTATGCCAACATCTCAGTTCTCAAATGCTTTGTCCTCCTGAAGGGTGTGGCAGTAAGACATTGATGTAAAGCTTAAATTTTTAAAAATTTATTTACTTTTATTTTATGTGTATAACTGCCTGCACATATGTGCACCATATGAGTGACTGGAACCCGAAGAGGGTGTCAGGTCCCCAGACACTGGCTCACGTGCATCTTTGTTTTTGAGACAAATCTTGCAGTGTAGCTCATAGTTAACTTAGCTTTAACCTCATTATCCTTCTGTCTCAGCTGCCTGGATGCTGACATATTACAGGTGGATACCCCCACATTCAGCCTTTAGTTTTCATCTTAAATGACCCTCAAAGGCCTGTGTGGTAAAGGCCCAGATGTTTAAGGGTTGGTCTCTGACGTGGTGCTGTTGGGGCTTAGGTAATGGGGTCTAGGAATGGTCTTCAGGTCCTTGGGAGTGTGTTCTTAAGAGAGACTTTGGGACTTTGCCCATTTCTCTCTCTTAAGGTAAACCTTGCTACTATGTCCTTGCCATAGATCCCCAAACCGCAGGGCCAATGGCCATGAACTGAAACCTCAACACCATGGTCCAAAACAGCACTTTTTCTTTTTATGAAGGTGCTATCTCAGGTGTTTCGTTACAGCAACAGAAAGCTGGCAAGCATGGTACTTTCTTGCCCAGCAGGGACAGGGATCTCCAGATCAAGATTATGGTACAAGAAGCACCGATGTGCAGAGGACTGCAGGCAGTCTGGGATCCCCAGTCTGACTTATTTACGTCCCAGAAGCCCATCAAGGTGTGTCAGATGGAGCCACACAACACATAGACTGGGCTACTCTCCAAGGCCCTGAAGCCTACTGCAGGATTGGGCAGGCAAGGATCCTGACATCAGTTCTTGCTTTCTGGTTGCTGTGTGTAGGGCTGGCTCCTGTCTTCCCTAGCTCATCAGATGTGAGGATCCAGGCATCTTCCTAGCCCCAGGAGCTTTCTAGGCTGGGTCTTGGGCCAGGGTCTACATCACCTGGCAAGAAATCAGGGCATGAAGGGTAGGCTGAGACCTAGACTGGGAGACTTCTGGGTAAGTGGGAAGGTGCCTGCTCCTCGGGGCTGCTCTGGGCATCCAGAGCTCAGGGGGACCTGGGCTAGCAGCCTAGTAAGAGGACAGGTTGCCCATTAAACACTGGCTGGAAAGCCAAGCAAGTGGCTAGCTGAGTCTTCGGGAAGATTGATAGGAAAAGGCTTATCTGAATCTAAACCTTAGGGCAGGAAGCAGGATAAGGCCAGGATGTAGTGGATGGGTCCTGAGATCCTAAGACCTGAACCTAGTTCCTCCTGCCCGACTCAGTTGAAAACCCTGGGGTGAAGGAATCAAGAATTAGCATCCTATGGTCATAGGCCAGACTGTCATATTAGAATGCAAGCCAGACACCAGCTCAGGAAGGACCAGCAGTGGCCATGGGTTCCAGTCCAGCTGTGCCACTTAACCTACTATGACATTGTGGTGAGTGACCTCACCTCCCTGGAGCTCAGTCTTCCTCTGCAAAAACAAGGTTTTTAAAGACCAGAAGAATACAAGGTTGGTTTGTTGGTTTTGTTTTGTTTTGTTTTGTTTTGTTTTGTTTTGTTTTGTTTTGTTTTGTTTTTGAAACAGGGTCTATGTATCCCCGGCTGACATGGAACTTGCTATATAGATTAGTCTGGCCTCAAACTCAGAGATTCACCTGAGTGAATCTCTGCCTCCCAAGGCCTGTTATCACCATTGTCAACTGATCAGTAGCCACTGATCTATGGTCAGAAAACTGATATAATAACTACCTCTCATCATGTGGGGACAAGGAAAGGGTTAACCTCATGGGCTAGCTAGGAAGGCTAACTCAGCTACTGCAGGAGAGTGGGGCAGAGCCTGATACACAGCGATCACACACAGTAACCTGTCATTCACAGTGGATGTTTCTATCATCGTTGTAGTCTTTGTCCAGGAAATGATGAGCAAGAGCAAGGCAAGGACTGCAGCCAGTAGCAGGGTCACACAGTGGGATGCTCCCTCCTCCACCCGGGCGGCCCAGACCTCTCCTGTTCATCTGCAGGCACTGTTGGCTCCTCTGGAGTTGGCATCGGCCCCAGCCAAGCTGGAAAGCCAGCAGCAGGGCCACACGTGGGGCTGCACGTGCTGCTGGGAGGGCCCGCTCACATGTCCACCCATGAGGGGCCTCTGGCCTTGTGGTGGAGCTGGCCAGTTTTTATAGGGTGTGGTCCTTCCTCCCTCCTGGTAGGCAGGGCCTTGCTGCCCAATGACTGTATGCAATCACTCCGTTCTTTCCCAATCCTTGAGACTTTAAAAAACCAAGTCCAGATGCTTGTCTGGTCAAGAGCAGTCCCTGGGGTGTCCCTCCATCCTTCTGAAGCAGCCTCCCCCTCTCCCCCAACTCTGGTCCTACCTCACAGCTGACACCTGTGCCAGCTGCCAGAGTGTCTGAGCTAAAGGTAGAAAACCAGGAGAATGGATTCGCCTAAGGAATAGCTCTCTCTAGGTGGGTACATGATGCAGGGGATAGAGGAAGGGCTGCAAGCCTGCAGTGTTAGTGTGGGGACTCTCCAGAGGAAGTATGGAAATTAGGCACAGCGGTGGAGGTTGGCAAGATGGCTCAGTGGGTAAAAGTCTAGAACTGACGCTGCCCACCATGTGCACACTGCAAGGCACATGTGTCCTTTTCACACAATAACAGTAAAAAAAAAAGTTTAAAAGATAATAATGGTGAAGAAAGAAATCCTAAAACTAAAAAATGTTATAAAATGGACAAATGACATGAAAGACCCTGACTCCGGCACCTCGCAGCCTCACTGATGACCCCTGTGCCTCACTGGTCACCTTTAAGGGAAAGTGATTTCTAGTTGTTTATTGAGAATGCAGTTGTCCCCCTGCCGTGTTGATACATGTAGCTTTGCTTAAAACTGTGGCTCTGTTCCCACTTGGGTTTAGAGACAATTCATGTGTGTTTCATCTAAGAATGTTTTTATTTGCTATTATTTTGTTATTTTTATTTAGGGGTGTTTTCCTTTTGAAACGGGGTTTCTCGGTGTAGGTCAGGCTAGCCTTATACTTGTAGTAGTGACTCTTCTGCTTCAGCTCCTTCAGTGTGCAGGTGACCGCAGCTAGTTTCAAATAAATAAATAAGTAAATTACTACTGCTACTACTATTAGCTTTTGAGATAGAGTCTCACTCTGTAGCTGGCCTGGAACTCATGACAACCCCCCATCTCAGCCTTCCAAGTGCTGAGGTTATAGATGTAAACTGTCACACACAACTTCTAAAAAGTGTGTGTGTGTGTGTGTGTGTGTGTGTGTGTGTGTGTGTGTGTGTGTGTGGTGGGTATATGTGAGTGTGCAGACAGGAGGTATGTTTCTGGGTCTATTCCTCTCTGCTTTCCTCCCTTGAGACAGAGTCTCTCATGGAGCCCCGAACCAGGTTGACACCCAACAAACCCCACAATCCTCCTGCCTCCTACCACACCCTTATGCTTATGTTACAGACATACAAGGCATCACAAAGCCTTTTATATGGCTGTTGGGGATTTGAACTCAGATCCTCACATCTGCCCAGCAAACACTCTTACCCAGTAAGCCAACTTCCCAACTCCTAACAGCATTTTTACTGGTTTTTGTTTTTGTTTTTGTTTTTTTCTTTCTGAAACAGCCCTGGCTGTTCTAGAACTCTTTGTAGACCAGGCTGGCCTCAGACCCACAGAGATCCACCTATCTCTGCCTTCCCATTGTGAGATCAAAGGCCTGCTCCACTGTGCCTGGGGCTATCAGTTTAAAATGGGCATGCAGTTGCCCATGTTTATGGGGTCCAGGGTGGCAATGAGATTCACAATCACATCATGCTCACGAGCACATCTATCTTTGTAAGTGTTCATTGTGCCTCTCTGTTGCAAAAATAACTTGCCATCCACTATGGCCAGCCTCCTTGCTGTGGAGCATCCGGACTTGCTCCTCATGAATTTTGGTACCCGTCATTCAGCCTCAGGGTGAGGGTCTCCTGCCTCTGAAGCCAGCAACTACTTAGTCATCAGAAATCTAACAAAGATTCTCAGGTTGGCTCTGTGGTTCACCTTGGGGCCAAAGCTGATGGACAGTCAGGAGAATGAGAAAATTGGAAGTTAAAAGTCATCGTGACCTGGGCTGGTGAGGACAGAGGCAAGGTGGAAGCTGGTAGGGGCCGGTCTCCCCATTGCCCTCACAGAGCCCATTCGTGCCGTAGTATATATATGGTAGATACCTGTTGTTGGGATTTTGATCTTCCATGTCATCCTGGGGCCCATGATTGCTTGGTCCATGGTCGGTAGTGCACTGGTCATGACAGACTCTTGGGAGGGGAGGCTCAGTGGGGGGCATGCTCTTGAAATGGATAGGGACCCTCCTGTCCCTCTTTTACCTTCTGCCTGTCAAAAAGTGAGTAAACCCCCTCTATTTTGGGTCATCTGCCATAACATACTGTGATGCTTCAGGTCCAAACAATAGGGTCAGGTGCTCACGTACTGAACCCCGAAATTATGAGCCAAGACAAAACTTCCCTTCTTTTTCTTTTTATCCTTTTCCTTTCTTTTTTCTTTTTTACTGTACTGGAAAAAAATATATTTTGCAATCAACACACCTTTAATTTATCCTTATAAAATATTTGACCCAATAGCTGTTATACTCACATGATTATGAAATGATCACATTACATAGTTGCAGAACAATTTCAAAATTCCCAAAGGAAATCTTGTACCCACTTCAGCAACTTCCCATTCTTCTCTTCCTCCAGGCTCTGGAAACCACTAATCGAATTTATGTCTCCATGGATTTGCCTGTTTAGGACATTCCATAAAGTGTTCTATAGTATGACCTTACCACAGCTTATTTTTCTTATTTATTTATTTATTTTTTTATTAGATTTTTAAATATACATTTCAAATGCTATCCCAAAAGTTCCCTATACCCTCCCTCCGCCCTGCTCTCCTACCCACCCACTCCTGCTTCTTGGCCCTGGCATTCCGCTGTACTGAGGCATATAAAGTTTGCAAGACCTAGGGGCCTCTCTTCCCAATGATGGCTGACTAGGCCATCTTCTGCTACATATGCAGCTAGAGACATGAGCTCCGGGGGTACTGGTTAGTTCATATTGTTGTTCCACCTATAGGGTTGCAGACCCCTTCAGTTCCTTGGGTATTTTCTCTAGCTTCTTCATTGGGGGTCCTGTGTTCCATTTTATAGATGACTGTGAGCATCCACTTCTGTATTTGCCAGGCACTGGCATAGCCTCATACAAGATAGCTATAACAGGATCCCTTCAGCAAAATCTTTCTGGCATATGCAATAGTGTCTGGGTTTGGTGGCTGATTATGGGATGGATCCCCGGGTGGGGTAGACTCTGGACGGTTCATCCTTTCGTCTTAGCTCCAAACTTTGTCTCTGTAACTCTTTTCATAGGTATTTTGTTCCCTATTCTAAGGAGGACCTTCTTTTTCTTTTATTTCATTCTTTTTCACTTTTCTTGTGAGTGGGAGTGCACGTGCCAGTGCACGTGTGTGCAGAGTGCATGTGTGTGCAGATTGCACGTGTGTGCAGAGGGAGGCAGGTGTCAACCTCTTCCTCAGGAACTGTCACATTGTTTTACTTTTACATTTGTTTATTTAGTAGGAGAGGATGTGACTCAGTGTGTGTGTGAAGGTAAGAAGGTAACTTGCTGGGGTCATGGGTTCCAATTCAGGTCATCAGCTTGGTGCTCCTGCCACCTGCACCTTGTTCCTTGTTTTGTCGTTACAATTTTTTAGATTTATTATTTTTTTAAGATTTATTTTATTTTATGTATGTGGGTGCTCTATCTACACGTACACCTGCATGCCAGAAGAGGGATCAGATCTCATTACAGATGGTCGTAAGCCACCATGTGGTTGCTGGGAATTGAACTCAGGACCTCTGGGAGAGCAGCCAATACTCTTTGCTGCTGAGCCACCTCTCCAGCCCTATTTATTTTAGTTTATGTCTATGTCTGTTTGCCTGCATGTATGTATGTGCACCATGTGAGTACCTGGTGCCCTTGGAAATGGCATCCAGCATCCTAGAACTGGAACTAGAAATGGTTGTGAGCCACGATGTGGGAGCTGGAAACTGAATCCAGGTCCTCTGCAAGAGCAACAAGTTTACACAACTGCTGAGCCTTCTTTCTAGGCCCCAATAATTTGTTAGCACTTGGTGAGTGTTCTTGTGTGGACACAGAAATCCCTCAGCCTTCCTGCTGAAGCATTGGGTCTTCAGGATGGCAGACTGTATAGGAGACTTTTCCTTCCCCAGTCCCACCACATCAGTGATAGGACAGCTCCACCTTGCTTTGTCAGCACTTCCAAGTGTCTACTCATCGACAGGTACCCATAGGTTATCCAGGTTGACAGTGGGCCTGAAGCTGCTTCCTCTTTAAGGAGTAATGCCTCAATACCAGCTTTTCCCCAGCCACCTGGATGATATTTGCTGATGCTCAGCCTATATGGCGATGCCTGCTTCTGGCATTCCGTCAGCCTCTGTGTGACCAAGACCATGGCTCACTTGAGCCTGAGGTTTCTGGATCTTCCTCAGTCTGAATGGCATGGTGGGTCTGGAAACAAAAGGCAAGAAAAAGCCATGCCCTTCCCCAACCCAGGTTGTTTTTTTGTTTATTTTTAAGACAGGGTCCTACTCTGTAGCCTCAGCTGTCCTGGAACTCCCTATGTAGACCAGGATGGCCTAGAACTCCTAGAGATCTACATGTTCCTGCCTCTCTGGTGCTAGGCACAATTCAGCTTGTTTTTTTTTTTTTTTTTTTTTGAGCTACATCTCTCACTGGATAGACTGACTGGCCCTGGGGTTGCCTTTGTGACTCTCTGGTGTTGGGATTACAAGCATGAGCTACTTAGGTGCCTGGGGATTAAGCCCAAGTTCTCACTTTTTAAAAAGCTGTGCTTTTCTGTTTTATCTTATGCACAATTCAGGGTTATCCTGGGACTGCTTCCTTGCAGTGGCCAAGGGGTGTGTGATGAGGTATTGAAGCCCAAAAACTCCTCTTTGAAATTTTATTTTATTTTTATTTTTATGTGTATGGGTGCTGTGCCTACATGTGTACCACATGTGTGCAGTACCTACAGAGGCCAGATTCTCTGGAGTTACAGCTGTGTATGAGCTGCCATGTAGGTGCTGGGAAGTGAACCCAGTTCTTCTGAAAGAACAGCCAGTGCTCGTAACCTCAGTACACTGGGCCACCCCTAGTCCCTCAACAGCTGCTCTTTCTCTTCAGCTTCCAGCAGCTTCTTTCTTAACGGGGTGGCTGTTGACATATACTCAGATGGCCGTGGACATGAGAGGCAGGTCACTGCTCCCTGTGGCATCTATAGCTATTAGCAGAAGCTTGTAGTCACTCAGAGCCTTGACTTCTAGCATCAGGAAAGTGCTATGGTAATGACTGCCAGAGAGCTGTGTGCAGCCTTCTGCAGACATGTCATGATACCCGTGGAAATCCGCTATTTTTGTTCAGTCAAGACAGGTTCTTGTACTAGGTGCACGCCTTTATTCTCAGTACTCGGGATGCAAGGCAGGTGGCTCTCTGTGAATTTGAGGCCAGCTTGGTCTACAGATTGAGTTCCAGGATAGCCAGGGCTACACAGAGAAACCCTGTCTCAGAAAAACAAAACAAAAAGACAGGTTCTTGATACATGGTCTAGACAGGCCTCAAACTCCTGCTCCTCCTGCTCCAGGCTTCTCAGTGTTGGGACTAGAGTGTATATGACCATGCTCTACACAATATTTTTGAGAAGTGGTGTGGGGACCAAGGGGCTGGGACATAGGATCTTCTGCATGCTAAGTGAACACCAGCCTAGCTACCTCTCCAGCCCTACACACAATTGTGCTATGAGAGGTGCCTGTGGACTCCTTTTGGAGCACACACACTGACTTCTGGTGGTTTTCCACAGCTCTGAGCAAAATGTTTAGAACATCAAAGCTATGCATCCTGACACAGGAACAGTAGAGTTGGAAATGACCACACACATGAACACATGTCCTTCTCTTGGGTAAGCACGACCTTCCAGATTCTTATAGAGCTCTCCAGCCTGAAGGACATTGGTTTCTGATTCACCCTTTATCACCACACTGTCTTCCTCCACTTGTCAGGTACACTGTTCTCTTGCAAGCCCTTGCAATACTGTAGGACAAAAACCTTGAGGTCCCCTCTAAATGGAAAGTGCCCCTGCAGCCTTTGGCTTCAGCGACCTGTTGGACCCATGCCCCCTACACCCTGTGGCCAGTGCCACCTTTAAATGACAAGAGCTCATTTTTGAAGCCTTCCACCTCCTAAATTTAGAACCATAGATTAAATCCAAATAAGTGGTTAGTTACATAACTTCACATCCCTCTTCATGGCCCCCTCCCCTTGGAATAATCAGCCTTAATCAGCTAACAATGAGGCCCTGGATGTAGCCCCAATCCCCCTGAGAAGCTATTAAGCTTATGTAAGGAGTGACATTGGCCTGGTGTGCTAGGAAGCTTTACAACACATCATCTGTCATCCTATCGTCCCCCTCTCTGTTTGTCCTGATCCATACACACACACACACACACACACACACACACACACACACACACACACCGCCTCTCACATGTCTATCAGAATGCTAAAGCTGCTTAGCTAGCCTGGGCTTGAGCACAGGCAAGCTGAGAGAAGGCTGTACTCATCAGAAGGTTCAAATGTATCACCTAAAAATAAAACCCCTAAATCGGTAGCGACAGCACACCCTGGGAGGAAGGGAACTTTCTGCCATAGACCCACGGATGGAAGTGAATAGGGAGGGGCAAGGAGGGAGACTTAAGAGGAAAAGTTTCTTAGCACTGCTCAGCAATGAAAAGGGCAGTGAGAGAGAGAGAGCTCCCTGTTGCTGGGGGTGAGGAAACTAAGACTTTGTGCACTGAGCAGAGATTAAGTAGTGGTGTTTATCCATGGTGTGTGCTAAGAACTGTGTTCTGTGGCTGCTGATGGAGAAGGAAAAAGGGTTGCACCTCAAATGTCCAATGAGGAGTCTTCCTGGAGTTCTGGACACACAGAAGGGGCTCCGAGGCTCAGCGAGAAAGAGTTATCTTGATTGACTAGTAATGTCTGCCATGGTTGCAGAAAACAGTAGAAGAGATGTTATTAGTGCTCTATCTTGTCATTTATCCCTTGTAAGCAAGGAAGCCGGCATTCACAACAGGTTTCCAGTTGGTAGGTGACAGAACCAAATACGGACACAGGCTGTTTGGCTTCAAAGTCTGTTGTGGCCACTACTCCATGATATCAAGAAAGGCCTTGGGGCTCAATATGTAACCACCAGGCAGGAAGCAGGATCCCTCCTCTTTTAATGCCATGGAGGTTTGTGGTCTCTTAGTTTTGGCTTTAAAGCTGTGCAGGCTGGTCCAGTGTGAGGAACCATAAAGGTCACTACCAGACTTTGGACAGACCCTCCAATAATCCACCTCCCATCTCTGACTCCTGGCCCTGAGAAGATAATGTGGGTGATCCTTCCTATAACACAAAAGCAGAATCTGATGCAACCAAACATGGGCTGCCCTCTTCCTCCCTTCCTGGGCATGGAGGTGCACCAGAACCCGGCCAGAGAGCCCACTCTACAGCAGGCATAGCACATGGCCATCAGCTACAGACAGCGACATGATACCTTACACGGACACCCCATTCTTGAATAGCACATCTGTGGTCAACTGTCATCCTAGTTTCACCGCTGTCGTCTGGTCCCTATTCAATGGCTTCTCATGCCCCCTTTCAAGTCATTTGTCCTTCCCTCACAGAGCCTGCTCCCTTTAGCCCTATTGCTCAGCCTCCCTGTCTCCAATTTCCCCCAGGGGAGATCTCACTCCTTCTCTCAGCTGAGGAACACAGTTGCCAGAAGAGAGAGATTTCACAAAGGCCACGCATAAATCCAAATGCAAAAGTTCTCCAATCAAATGTGGCTTGGGGCTGGCCCACCCTCCCTCTTCCTTTTTGTAAGCACAGGGACAGTAGGGTAACAAAGCAAGTTGGGCTCATTGAGGCCACTCAAGAGCTTGGCCCAGACCCTGGAGCTGGGGGATCCAAAGTCGAGGCTGCTTTTGTATGGTGCCAGTTGGTACCTTGTTGTGCAAGGCTGGGGGGAGGGGCCAGGGCTGCCGAGGCTGGGAAAGGAGGTTGGGTGTCTCCTGCCCACCAGAAAGTTAACCTTGGATGGGCCTCAAAGCAGACAGAGAGGCTTCCTGCCGCCACAGAAGTGCCTCCTCCTTTAAAATTAACCCCCACAGCTCACCCTCTCGCAGAGATAAGTAAGGAGGTAAACTTCTGGCTGCAAAAGGTGGACCCTGAACAGCCACTACTTCCGGAGTGGACTTGAGCCTTTCTTTGCAGCCCATTAACTGAAGCTGCCTGGAAAATCACAAGAGGCCAGTCATTTCCAAATTCTTGGCATCAGATCTCATTGCGCAAACAAAATCTTTCTTGAAAACTCGGTTCATTGAAACAGAAAAGCTCACAAGGTGTCCAGGTGGGATGAGCCTGGGACCTGTCTAGGATGCTAGAGGATTCCTGAGTTTCCCTCAGGATGGGGGCTCCTGGTATCTTGATTCTCTGAGAGCCACCAGCCCAAGCAAGGGTTAAGAGGGGCTGGAAATGCCTGCCGACAGCCTAGGATACTGTGATTGTCACATCTATTTCTGTCACCTGTTTGCCTCCCTGAGCCCCGTGTCGCCACAGCTGACATTTAAATGAGTTTGCATTTGTGGATCCCACACCAACTGGTGCTGTCTGTGGGTGCTGTGGGGTCCTGAGTAAGGAGGACTTCAAACCAGACAGATGGAAGGGAGTGGCTTCCGGGATTAGGATAGTGTGATCCTAGACCATCAGCACTGGCCGGAAGCATCTGAAATGCCTTAAAGACACAAACCAAGGTGCTGAAGAATGCTGGGAGTGGGCAGACCTGTTCCAGGCACTCTTCCTTTGTGCTGTGTGGCTTCAGTCAAGTCTTACCCTCTCTGTTTTCATCATGAGGACCACTGTTTCTCCAATCACCAAGTGTGTTGTACACACCATGGCCTTAGACTGTATCACCTCCTAGGGAAACTGTTTCTAGTCTGCCTCCCTTGGACTTTTTCTTCTGGTCACTTACCAGGCTGGGGGGACTGGATGGGGGTGGGGAGCACAGGGCAGTGCCAGGTATCCTGCTGTGACAAACCCTGAGATGTCACTTTGATGCTTTAATAGAACGTCTGTAAAGTATGTTGGTTTCTAATGCACAATCATGTTTTATTTCTGCAGAGCAATTTCTGTGCCCTTCCCCCTGGTGATATCAGTCAGGTCATCTGAACTATTAACAGAGTTAAAGCACCCCCCAACCCCCCCCCCCAATTTAACACAAGTATGCCATGCGTGGAGTATGGCTCTCAAATGTGTGAAGCTAGGGAAGATGGCTGGCCGATTGCTGACATGGTGGGGCTCCTTAGCCCCAGCCTTGGAGAGAGTCCCATGGAGGCTCGTGATGATTCAGAACTGCTAGCCATCAGACAAGCGTCTTAGGCAGGGGTTTGAGGGCCTGTTGGGTTACTGGGAACTATTCTGTGGAACTGTAACTTAGTCTGGAAGGTCGAGGGTAGATGAGAAGCCACTTCTGAGGGATTCCATAGAGCATTTGGCTTTATAGTGTCACAGTGGGCATGTTCCCCACTAACGCCTGCAATGCTCTTGCCAGACAAGACCCTTCCCTCCAGCATTCAAGCTTGTGTGTTAGTAGCCTCAAACCCCACATGGCCTTGTGGTATTCCAATACCTTGTGGTATTGTGGGCTAGGACCCAGAGTGGCTGCCTGACTTCAGCTTGATAGCTGGGGCCTCATTGGAAGGGAGACAGGTAGTTCTTGGAGTGGAAATCTCATGTGCTTAGAGTGTAGACGCTCAAGGACCCACAGACAATGTTGCCATGGTGAAGCAGGCTTTCCCAACCTGTGACTCAAGAGGCAAAGTCCCAGGATCACCCAGGCCTGGGTCATGTGAGCCAGAGGAAAGCAGGGTAACTTGATTGACAACTTTGACCCTAGACTCATCAAAGAGTGTCAGAGCTCCCCCAAAGAAAATCTGGAACATCTTTTCTCAAAAAAGGAGTGAAGGCTGCCGGGTAGGAATGCAATGCAGACGGGGCCTGCTGTACCTTCTTGCCTATTTTTGCTGTAGCCTCTGTAAACAGGGGCAAGAATGGACGGGCCCTTTGAGGGAATGATATCATATGTGTGAGGGCCTGGCTCTTAACACTAACACTCTGTAAATGCCAGCAATTTAAAAAGTTTTCCCTCCCTTCCCATCCTTCTTTTCTTTTTTTTCTTTCTTTCTAATTAAGGACACTAAGTCAAAAAGTGTCTTTTGGCTAAGTGTGCCTAGCAGATATCACAAGCACCTTTGGTCCCACCCACAGAGGTCATCTGAGAACCAGGACTGAGATATGCAGTAGAGATGGCTAGCATGGATTGAGTGTCTGCTGTATACTGATCCTAGACCCTGCTTCTACAGGCCACTCTGTTTAGTCTCAGGAGTTAGATGCTGTTGTGAGAAGCCTCACCTGTCACTGAGGAAACACAGGCAGGGCATGATAAATGTCCCGTGTGACCTAGATAGGATTCTCAGCTGTAAGTGATGGAGCTGAGCTTATCTAGCATGAGATAACAAGGAATGTTCTAGATCTTCAAGAGTCTCCTGGGTCCTTATGGAAGGTTCAAGATCCAAACTCAGCTAGAAACTGGGAGGGAGCCTTCTCTCAGCATGAGCTGGGAGTGTTAACTGAGACTGGCTTTTTGCCATTGCTGGACTATGAAGCTTCTGTCACAGCGGTGTATATTGTCCTCCTGCCCCAGTACTTCTGCATCTGTCATGACATACTTAACACTTCACGAGTCACGGTCCAGCAAGAAGGGGGGAGGGGAGCGGAATAGACAGCTAACAGGGTTTCTATAACCTCTGAACATCAGCCTTTCCAGAGAGAATTGTATCCGATAGCTCTGTTACAGTCATACTATGTAACAAGCCACCCCTAACCTTAATGGTTTGAGATACTTCATTGTTCAGGACCTGTGGTTTGACCGGCATTTGGGCTAGGCTAGGAACTGTGGAAGTCTGTTTCTTGGGTCTCTCATGTTCCTGACACAGGGCTGGTAGAGTTCTTATGGTGGTAAAGGCAGAAGCAGGCCAGTGAAGGCACTCACTGGATCTAAGAAGGTAAGAGTTTACAGATACTTGTTGATTGAATACTGGTCAACGAGCAGATCTTAGTCCTATGACTCAAGGTCCGGCATAAGCATCCCTCTGGGTCCCTGGAGATCTTGGTTCCTTTTATCTTTTCACTCCCTCCAGAATGGCTTTGTAGTTTCCGGCTTTGCTATTCTCTGCAACATTCATTCTGGAAGCATCCATGGGATTCCCATCCTCAGTCTCCCCCAGAGAGGCTTTCTTGTTCTGGGCTGAGGTGTGTCTCTGACTCTCATGCTCAAGTCTTGACTTCTGAGACCTCAGTGGGAACCATTTTTACAGCTGTCTCCCGCAGCTCAGGCTGGCCTTGAACTCCCGCTCTAACTGATGTTTACCCTGAATAGCTCTGAGTATTCCTTCTTCCATTCCCAGTGCTAGGATCACAGGTAGCCATTGCTCCTGGCTCTTGTAAACAGAGTCTGATAGCTGTGACAAATTAATTAATTAATTAATTGCACATAGTATGTCATAGCTGTCTTCAGACACACCAGAAGAGAGCATCAGATCCCATTGCAGATGGTTGTGAGCCACCATGTGGTTGCTGGGAATTGAACTCAGGACCTCTGGAAGAGCAGTCAATGCTCTTAACAACTGACCCATCTCTCCAGCCCCCTATTTCTCTTTTTTGAGACAAGGTAGGGCTTTCTTTCTTTCTTTCTTTCTTTCTTTCTTTCTTTCTTTCTTCTTTCTTTCTTTCTTTCTTTCTTTCTTTCTTTCTTTCTTTCTTTCTTTCTTTCTTTCCTTCCTTCCTTCCTTCTTCCTTCCTTCCTTCCTTCCTTCCTTCTTTCCTTTCTTTCTTTCTTTCTTTCTTTCTTTCTTCTTTCTTCCTTCCTTTCTTTCTTCTCCTCTTCCTCCTCCTCTTCTTTTTCTTCTTCATTGTTTGGGTTTTTCTTGGGTGTTTTGTTTCGTTTTGTTTTGCTTCAGACAAGGTTTCACTGTAGCACCAGCTGACCTAGAACTCGCTATGTGGTTGGCCTCAAACTCACAGAGATCTGCCTGCCGCTACCTGCAGAGTGCTGGGACTAAAGGTGTGTGTCACCACAGCCTGACAGATGTGACACATCTAAAAAGGCTGAGCATGACCCAGGGTGACTAGGGCAGATACTTCAAGGTTTCAGGGAGCCCTGTACCTTTTGCCAGGAGGTAGAGATCTTAGAAGAGGGTACGTTAGAAAATCAAGCATTTCTGTCTTCTTCACCATTGTTTTATAAAGGCCCAGAATTACAACTAATAGGTACTCAGTAAATATTGCTTTAAAAAAAAAGGTTCTACATATCTATCACCTAGCCAACCTCACTCATGATGAATAGCTAAAAGGCAAATCAAGTCCCAACTAAATAAACTTCACCTGAAAGTTGTGATGGCTGACCCTGATTCAGCCTAAAGAACTGGGCAGTTCATGTGAATCCTTAAGGGCCCAACTAGACTCTCCTGCAGTGTCATCTCTTAGAGCTGTACCTGGGAACACGAATGGGGTGAAGAACTGGAAAAACATTTCTACAATCTCCTACTTTCCAAGCGAAAGGAGTGAGTGATGTAGGAGAGACAACACTCACAGGGAAAAGAGAGAGATTGAGGGGAGAGGAGCCCGAGAAACAGCACAGGAGATGGGCACTGTCTGGCAGGATGTCAGCAGCAATGGGGGAAGGGAACTTGAGTTTTCAGTCTTTAAGCATGTTAAAAACAAACAACAGACCGAGTCACAGGAGAAGAGGCATGTGCACTAGTTACCAGGAAATACACACAGGAGCCAAATGCAGTCTGAAAAGCAGAGAAGGAGCCTCCTCCCAGGGCTGCAGGTACCTGTGCAGGGAGAGAGAGAGTGAGGCTAGGAGCTAAACCTGCAGATCAGTGGCTGGACAGATAGCCCCTGGGCTGGAAGCTTGGTGCTTTGTTTTAAGGCTCTTCCTTTGTGATCTTCTGACAGGAGTCTCATCTTACTGATGACATCTAGTGACATTGCCTTGAAAACAGGGTGGCTGAGCTACTGTGTAGTCCATACTGTGTCCAGGCAGTAGCTGAGGTGGGTATCCTCCTCTGTGCTGGGTCCCATCTCTAGGCAGGTTCAGGAACTGCAGGAAAACCCCTTCTGTCTTGTTGAGATGTCACCTAGTGATGCCAAAGTCTAGGCTACCACCTGCCAGGAACTTTCCAGGGCTTCAGGTACATATGCAGCCCATGGCTGTCGGTTTCTGACTGTACCATGTCCTGTCTCCACCCATCCTTGGCTTCCCTCAGACAGGCCCTCTTGTGACATGGAAGCAGACACCCAGGCAGGAAGTGGTTGGTGGGCTTGCCCTCAGGGTCAGAACACTGAGGCAGCAGACATGGCAGCCAGAGATCCCATGACAATGTGAAGCTCTCTGGTGAATATCTGAACATCTTGGAGTTGCGACAGACTCTTGGAGGTCAAGAGGAAGTCTAGCCAGGCGAGAGTCCAGTGGGAGCTGGGGCCATGGAGAGGAATGCTGTGAGACCTCCTAAGGATGGGGGGAATAAAAAGCTGGGCCTTGGACAGCACTCATGTGTGCTTCATTCATTCATTCATTCATTCATTCATAAGAGAAGGTCTCATATATTAGGCTGGCCTCTATCTCCCTATGGGGCTGAGATTGGCCTTGATTCCCCTGCCTATATTTCCCATGTGCTGGGATTACAAGCAAGCATCACCATCCAGTGCATGAGACATTGAACTTCAAACTCAGGGCCTTGCAGTCTAGAAAAGTATTCTGCCAATGGAGAGTCCCAGGCTTCATTCTGTGCATCCCTAAGACTTGGTACTGTTCTTTTATTGATGGGGACACTGAGCCAGCACGGGGAGAGTCTCATGGCTGCAGGTGAGATACACGGTGTGAACCCCAGTTTCAGCCTCGTGGTAAAGCCATCAGTGGTAAGGACTGATCCAAGAGGGAGTCCTTGCATTGCCATAGCCCAGACCTTCATTACGTGGGTTCCTGTAGAAGCCACAGCCAGGAGACACACAGATGGGACAGTAGCCAATACCTTAAGCAGCAAGCCCTTCTAGAAATCAAAGCCAATACCATAAGAAGAAACTATTGTTCACTCCTAAAATTGGCCAAGACTAAACAAATCTAATAAAGCTATGTGTTGGTGAGAGGCGTTGCAGACATTGAAGGGGCAAGGTGGGAGGCACAAATGCTGACCTCTGACCTGCAGCCCTGTTTCTAGGGGCTTCTCCCAGCACGAGAAGGATGGACACTCAGAGCTGTGTCAGAGAGGCACCAGTTTGGATAGTGAGACCCTAGACAGGGAACTGGCCAAGTGCATTATGTCTGTCTGTACAATGGCCAGGAAGCTGTCTACTGGCTAATAGGATGTATTACTGGAAAAAGCAAGGAACTGATGGATGAAAGTGACGTCATCAAAAGGAAGCACTTTCCCCACAGCATCCCTGTTCCAGGCAGACAGAAAGCTGTCAGGGAGAAAGGTTTATGATTGGTTCAAAGCCAAGGGATTGTAGCTAGGGTTCTTTCGAATGTGGTAACACTGGTAGAAAGAAGCAAGTGTTCTCCTTACAGGTTAGTCCAGAATTTTGTGTAGACACCTCACCAAAGAAGAGAGACAGGAAAAAAAAAAAAAGCACAGGAAAACATGCCCACCTTCCCTAGTCGGAGGGAAGCTATGAGGTCAGAGCTAGCACTCATTTGTCAGCCCAGTACTTGGGAAGCTGAGGCAGGAGGATCAGGAGTTTGAGGTCACCCTAAGTTATGTATCAAGATTCTGTTTCCAAGTAACAAAACAGCCAGGCATGGTGGGACATGTCTGTAATACCCAAACCTGGGAGGAAGAGGTAGGAGGATCAGAGGTTCAAGAGCAACCTCAACGACATAGAAGTTGGGGACTGGCATGGGCTATGTTTAAACCTGTCTCAAAACACCAAAACCAACAAACGTGGCAATGAAATGGCTGACTTAAGTCAATGCTATGGCTGTGGCTTTGGCCTCAGCTGTTCCCAGAACCCACACATTGAATGCTTTGTCTGTGGTACCCAGCTCTACAAGGGAATGTGGAGCCTTCAGAAAGAGTGTAGGTTATTAAGGGGTGGTATGTACTTGAAGGGAAAATAGGGACCCCAGGCCCTCCTCTTCTGATTCTCTCCCACGTCCCTTCCTAGCTTTCTCCACTGTCCACTCCCACAGTCCCCAAAGTAATGGGGCCAACCATCCATGCCCCGAACTCTGAAAGCTGAGAAATGTAAGACACCTTTCTTCTGTTGAAGTGGGTTGTCCCAGGTGCTTTGTCTCAGTGTTAGAGCTACTGACAGCAAAAGCCAACGCGAACATAGAGCAACTGGAATTTTCCTTCGGGAAACAGACTGAACACACACTTATCGAATTATTAAACGTGTGCTTAGCACATGACCCGGCTGTTAGACTTTTGGATATTTGGTCTCGAAAAATGAAAGCAGACATGTGGGAACACCCAGCAATGGGTTCTTGCTTTATTTGTAAAGGTTCCAAACTGGAAAGAGTCCCAAAGTCCTTCAACAGGTGAATGACTAAACAAACTCAGGTTACCTCCATAATAGAGAGTATTACCCAGCAATAAAAAGGAGGAAACCATTGATTAAAAAAAATAGCTTGAATTAACTTCAAGAGTATTACACTGAGGAAAAAAAAATTCTAATCTTAAAAGGTTAGACATGGGCTGGCGAGATGGCTCAGCAGGTAGGAGCACTGATTGCTCTTCCAAAGGTCCTGAGTTCAAATCCCAGCAACCACATGGTGACTTACAACTACCCATAAAATCACCCATAATGAGATCTGATGCCCTCTTCTGGCACGTCTGAAGACAGTTACAGTGAACTTATGTATAATAATAAATAAATCTTAAAAAAAAAAAACATTTAGGCATATGACATCATTGTCTTTATACAATATTGTCAATGTACATAACTAAAGCCATGGGGGATTATATACGAAGAACATATACATGAATGACTATATACAAAGGACATAAATGAAGAGATCAGGGCCTGCTAGGGGCTAGGGTCGGGGAGGGGAAGGGAGGACTCTAAGATTTATTTTATTTTAAATTAGAGGTGTGTGTGTGTGTGTGTGTGTGAGTGTGTGTGTTGTATGTGGGGCTATGTGCATGTGTGAGTGTAGTGCCCTCAGAGACCAGAAAAGGGTATTGGATCCTGAAGCAGGAGTGACAGATATGAACCTCCATGTGAATTCTGGGAACAGACCTTGGGCTCTCTGGTAGAGCAGTGAGCACTCTGGACTACTGAGCCATCTCTCCAGCTCTGAAGGCGAGATCTTAAAGTGTTAACATAAAGGACTTTCTCTGTGGTGACTGGAATGTTCTCTATCCCAATCCACAAACTCTCCCTGTGTGAGAAAAAATGTTATAAAGGACCACAGAAGAAAACGCAAGCCATTGAAACAACCCCACACATGTGAAAATTGGCGGAGTCCAAATAAGGTCTGCCTCCCAGTCAGTCACGCTGCACCCGTCAGTTTCTCAGCTCTGACAGTGTGCCACAGTTACGTAAGATGTTGTTCCTAGGAGAAGTGGGGTGAAAGGTGCCTGGGAGAGCTTGGGACTATTTTTGCAACTTCTTGTGGGTCTTAAACTATTTCAAAATTAAAAAAAAAGTAGCAATAGTTTGGAGTTGCTTTGTTCAGGTTTTTTTCTTGTAAAAAAAAATAATAGCAAAATGAGAATGTGTATAGAGCAAGTGCCATTAGTGCAAAAATTATCCTGTTGGTGCCAGACATCTTTCTGGAAAGATCAAGAAAGAGCTGGAGAAACAGGGGTCTTTGGGAGAGCAAGGAAATCCAGGGCAAAGAGCGGAGAGAAGACTGGTTAGATTTCATAATCTATCACTTAAAACAAAACAAAACAACCCCCCAAAACCCTCATGTAGCCCGGGGCTATACAGCAGAGGATGGCCTTGATTGAAATCTCGGCCCTCTTGCCTCTACCTCCTGAGCGATGAGGAAGCGGTCGTGTGCCACCACACCTAAACTTGTTTGTTGAGATGTTCTTTTATACTTTAAATCCCAGGCTCTGTACACGTTAAGCAAGTGCTGTCCCGCTAAGCTGCATGCTTTTTTCTTTGAGACAGTCTCACTCTGAAGCTCTGGCTGGCCTTGAACTCATAGAGCTCCACCTGTCTGTCTCTAGAGTTCAAGGATCAAAGGCTTGTGCCACTGCGCCTGACCCCCCCACCCCCAGTCACCCTTTAAAGTCCTAATTTTTGAAAAGCTGAAGGAGTAGGGGGATTGAGGAGTCATGGTTGTGGTTCAGAGAGCCCTCCTTTACTCCTGCTAGAACTGCCTGAGTGCTGCAGGCAGCCAAGGGTGTCTCAGGGACCAACTTCCATGTTCCTCAATAGAATGACGCTACACAAGGGAGGAAGCTGAGGCACAGACAGAAGTGTCTAGTTGCTTCCCAGGCCTCCGGAGCAGAGCTGGTCAAGAAGACCCAAAGCCCTGAAGGGATTCCAGGCTGTAGGGGGTCTATAAAAGAGAATGGGGTTGGCTTGTCCAGCAGTGATAAATGGGAGCCTTGAGATGGCCCAGGCACTGAACTGCCTTGTGGTGTTTACCAGAAAGAAAAGGCAGTGAAAGAAAGAGGGGGTGCGGGAAGCCTGCAAGGACAGGAATGGGACCAGGGTTGGGTGCTCATGGGCAGAATAGCAGTCTGTCTACATAGATGGCTCATCTTCTTACAGATTCCAGCCCATTGCCTGCTGCACAGCATGCTGGCATAGAAGCTTGCAAGGTGTAGAAAACTTTATTCCCCAGGGCTGCCACGCCTGTGACACAGGAGAGCAGATCGCCCGCCTGTCTCCCTGTAGATGGGCTTAAGGCATTTGTGGAGTAATGAAGCAGGTAATTGCATGTGGTAAGGTGACAACTCAACTCAGAAACTCTTCCAAGACTCACATTCAGAAGGCGGTGGCATGAGTGTGAGCCAAGGTGAAGTCTGGGACTTGATGACATCAAAAGGCCACCCCTCAGATCGCTGCACAGAGAGTAAGCTCTACAGCAGAGGAAGACTAGTAAGCAGACCCCTGAAGTGCACCACCCTTAAACCCAGTTCTTGACTGAAAGCAGGCAACTAGGAGCCAGTTGAACTGGGTGCTTTAATCAACATCCCCCATGCCCTGTCTCAGGACTCTGCTTCCTTCTCATATATGGGGAGCAAGTCGGTGCCTGCCTCTCCAGGCCGGCTGCCAGCCTCCATCCAGCTTAGGCGGCAACACCCATCAACATTAGTATTAAAACCTGGTAGGAGGCCAGGTGAAAGGGTCACAAGCAGACTCACGTGTGGAATATTACACAGCAACCAACAGGAGCCAACGGCAGCTGTGGCCTCAGTGAAGGTGAAGCTCTGTGAGCATTGGGGGTGGGGACCTGTAGTCTGTATTGTTTTAGGAGGGCTGCATCTGGGGTGTGAAATGTGAAGGTCGGGGTGACCTCTGTGGAGAGGGGCTGAGGCCCTGGGACCATGCTCACAACTGGACTGGAAAGGAAATGGCTACCTGAGACTGGGCCTCAGTTTCCCTAGTTTGTAAGTAAGTGCAAGCATCAGTCTTGCCCCGTGAGAGTATCTTGAAGGTCAGAGGATGGCATGGGTGTGGAGGTAACTCCATGAGAGGTCACCCCAGGGATGGATAGAGGCATCTGGAGCCTCTCAGACCTGGTATGGGAGTTGCTGTGTTGGCCTGGGAAGCCTGTGCTTACAGTGGATCCTGCTGATGCCCCTGTCCCCCAGGCCAGTTGGGCCAGGGAGCCTGCAGGGCCTCTTGAGGTCTTATGAGCAGCACCATCCTATCCTTTCCAATGGCTTCTCATGTGGTACCAGGTGCTCCCTGTCTAGCCCTGGCAGTTTTTCTGGCTACCTCTCGGGATCACATCTGATGTTAGGAAAGCCTGCGATACACAGACAAACACGTCTGTGAAGTGAATGAGGAATCCCGAGACCTGTGTCTCACAGTGACTAGTCTGTGGTGCCAGATACCAGGCACCCTGAGACCCAGATGCCCAGGTCACCAGGCTCATGGCCACCAGGAGGAACTGTGCAAAAGAACAAGGTCATCCCTGGGATGTGGTAGGCTAGGAGACTCTCCAGGTGAGCTCACAGTTACTTGCTCTCCCACAGAGTGACACAGTGGGAACGGGAGTCCTTCCAACGTCTGCCAGTCTGACCGGCAGGCATGGAGGCTCCAGCTTAGCCTGGCCTTCCCATGACTCACACCTGGGAGAGGCTTCCTTCCTCGGCTTCATCCTTCCCTTGATGAAAACTGTTCTTTTACATTACTGAATGTTTCAAGCATAGAGAGAAGTATAACAACTGATATAAACACCCATGAGTTCTGCACACAGTTCAAATGCTGCCATGTTCCTCTTCCTCCTCTTGGCATGTTATAGAGATCTTGTTGACCCCAACCCTGGGGATCTGTGCTCCTCTCCCTCAGCTTGCCCTCCCAAATTTGTTTGCATATCCATAACATAGTCGATTTGTTTGCTCTCGGCTTTACCTGAATGGGACTCTATGGCATGAGTCAGTCTAAGCCTGTTTTTGATTCTCACCCCCACTCCCGACCCCCCACTCAATCTGTACATGGCTTGGATCCACTCACTTGTAGCCTAAAAATAAACAACAGTGCATACGACCTTCTCCCATTGACGGGTGGCTAGGCCGTTCCCAGTTGTTTGTCCTCAAAACCAGCTGTCCTGGGCATATTCAAATGTGTCTCCTCGCACAAGCACAGACCTGAGATAGGGGAACAGTGACTGGGTTGCAGGTCCAAGGCCTGATGCTTCTCTCCTCAGGACCTGATTGGTTTTCAAGATCACGATGCCAACTCATGATTCTGTGGCCCCAAGACCCTTCTGTATTCCCATTGATACTTGGGGACCAAGATGAACCCTTACTTCTCAATGGCAAGACTAGACTAGGGAGGAAAAGGACCTGAGATTTCAGCACTGGTGACCAAGGAGCCAGGCTAGAGCTGTCCCTCCACAGCCCAGATATCCCAGTAATATCTATACAGATGTTACTATGTAACAAGCAGCCTCAACACTCAGAGCTTTAGAAGTTCAGTTATTTATGAGCTGGAGCTGTGGGTCAGACAGGAGAAGGCTCTCCTAGCATGCTTGAGGCCTTGGGTTCAATCCCCAGCACTCCATAAATTGGGTGTGGTGGTATATCCCAGAATCTGGGAGGGTGGAGGCAGGAGGATTAGGAGTTTAAAGTCATCCTTGGCTATGTAGAGAGTTCAAAGCTAGTCTGGACCACATGAGATTCTGTCTCAACAACAACAACAACAAACCCACAAAAAAGAAACAACAACAAAAATCATTCATTTCTTTTGTTCAGTAATATGCAACATGGGTTGAACTTAAGGAGAAGGTTCGACTCTGCTCCATGCAGTGTGGCATTGACTGGGACAGCTGGATGAGTACCTGAACCATCAGTCCCTGAGATGGCTTACTAACTGCAACTTGATACCTGGTAGAGGCAGTGGGGGGATCATAGCAGGAGACAATGCCGGAGGAGCCTCACAGGGTCTCTTTACAGCTTGCTTAGATTTTCTGAAGGTAAGGGAGATGGATTTCCAGAGCCCCCAAAACTGCATTGGGGTACCTCTGCCCTACTCCACTGGTCAAGCATCATGGGGTTCCCAGGGCCAGGAAAAGGAAACACCGTAAGTCACTTCCTGATGGCAGGAGTGTCAAAGATTTTAGGCTTCTTGTTTCATGCAACTCACCTGCTTCAGCCACAGCCTTCAACAGCACAGGGTTCCAGATATCCCGAGGGCAGCCAGTAAGTAGCAAGGACAGCTATCATAGCTGTTACCCTAGTCACCTTGGAACTGCACAAACCCCAGGGTACTCGTAACAGTAGTGCCCTGAGAGAAACGGCCCAGAATATCAGTGAGTGGCCAAATCTGTGAATGTGTATTATTCAATGAAATATTTTTATGTAAAATTATTTACCAACATTTAACTCCAAACTTCAAGATTTCTGGGGCTAACTGAAATGACTGGGTGCTTGCTGCCAAGCTTTACGACCTGAGTTCAATTCCCAGACCCCAAGCAGTAGGGGAGAAGTGATTCCTACAAGTTGTGCTCTGACTTCCACACATGGACCTTTTGTTTTTAAAAATATTTTTTAACAGAGTGTGGTGACACATGCCTTTAGTTTCAGCTCTTGGGGGGCAGAGGCAGGCTGGTCTCTGTGAGCACAAAGTCAGTCTGGTCTGCAAAGGGAATTCCAGGCCAGCCAGACACTGGGTTTGTTGTTGTTGTTGTTGGTGGTGGTGGTGGTGTGTGTGTGTTTGTGTGTGTGTGTAAAATCAATCTAGAAGTCTGGAAAAAAACCAGAATCATTCTTGGTGACACTTTTACTCTGTGGTCACCCTGGGAAATCTCCCCTCCTTTACTGCAGTCCCCACTGTCCCAGAGTTGACACCAAAGTGGGGGAGACAGTCACTGATGGGGAGCCCTCAGTGATATCCCATAAGGAGAGTAATCTCAGAAGCCTCCCAAGAGGAGGTAACAGGTCACCTGAGTCTGGAAGATGAGAATGGTTTATGACCATACAGGCCTCCAGTTGGACGTCTGAGCACGGGTCAGAAATGACCTGAGGCTAGAGAATCTCCTGGAAACTCATTCCACAACCGCAATCTGGATGAGGAGCAGCACAGAATCTCCCCGGAGGTGACAGAGGGACATTCCAACTCACATTTCACTATCAGCACCCGCCCGCAGCTCCCTACACCCTGGAGGGAGCACGTGTGGTGTGCGAGGGCGTACACGTGGTTGTGTAAATCACTCACTGGCCTGTGAATAGAGGGATTAATTAACACGTCAGGTTAGCTGGCGTGGTGAAGGAGCTCCCGGGATACAGGGGGATGAGTAAGCGTTGGTAAAAGGCAGAGAGAGCTGGCGTCAAGGAGGCTGGGCTGGAACCTGCAGATGGAGCCCCAGCACGCTCCATCTGGCGTCATCTGGACTGGAACCTGGAGCTGGATGGAGGCCTTGAGCTCTTAGGTCTGGGGGGGAGGGCCAGTTAAGAGATAGGAGGGAGGCGCTCTTCTGAGGCTACAAAATGAATACTCTTCTGCCCACAAAGGGATGTGGGGTAGATCTGCCTCCCATCCAAGGACTATTCAGGTCCAACCCTGCTGTAAGCACAGCGTAACAGGCTCAGATGCAGATCTCAGCACCAGGGTTCTGGGGGTGTGGGTGGAGGGCAAAGACTCCCACCATACCAAGTTCATTCTCCAAGGCATAGAGTTGCCCCATCCAATATTTTTGACTTGCATAATTTTGGAAATATAAAGGAACATGGCTCTCAGACTCTAGCGAACATTGTGTACATGCTCCAAGCTCCATCCAAGTTCTCAGATGTAGCTATCTGAAGGGTGTGCATAGCTGTTTTCACATTATGATCCCATGTGGAAAGCCAGCAACTGTGAAACCAGGGGCTCACTGGGGTGTCTCCTGTGTTCTTATTCTTCTTCATATTTAAAAATTTAAACTAAATGCCTTTCAACGTAATCTTCTAATGGATTTGTGGCTTTGAACAATAAGTACTCTCTGAAAGCCTACAGAAACGGTTTGGTGGATCCTGACGCCTCCCTCTCAGGCCCTCCACTGCTCAGTTTCAGAAGCTATTGTCCAAAGAGTCAGTCACTCTCACCTGTTTCTGCCCACTCATCTTCAGTGAGAAGTAGGACCCTAGGACAGTTATCTGGGCACTGAGGTGGGGACCCCCGCTGGTTCCCAGGAAGGCTGGCAGTAGGTAGGCTCCCTGCTTCTGAGTCTCACAGAGTTCCCAGGGGATACTGGGCAACACCGCCATCTAGTGGCAGATAAGCAAGGCACTGAGGGGACATGCCATAGTTTCTTAACTTTGGACACTTGGAACCAAGACTCCAAGTAACACTGGCAGCTAACTAAATCCTAAATAGGCATTTCAGAAAGTATTTTAGTGTCCTCTTGGGGTAGACTGGTAGGTAAATTGTGGAAGGCCACCATGTGGAGTGGGATGCTGTGCTGCCTGGGATTGTGCACTATTGATCCCTATGGTGTCCCTCTGAGTGAGGAGAGGGTTGCTAATTAGAGCCACACCCTGGGAGGTTTCTGCAGCCTGTGAGCTCAAGTCCTTGTCTGCATACAGTAGAGAGTATACCCTCTGTACCAGTTCCCACATCAGTTAGCACAGTCCACATGCAAACCAGGAACACAAAATCATTCCACCTGGGTTCCCAACATTGACTTTATTCAAGAACATTGCTGCTCATGTCACCAAAGTTCCCCAGGCCTGTCCATCTCTCTATCTCCCTCCTTTGGCCAAATCAGTGTTGTGTCTGGCATGGGTGACCCAGGCTTCCAGTGGATTAAGACATCAGTGTGGGAATTGCAACTGGTCACATTCTACGAGGGCTTCCCTTACTGGAATAAGCCAGCCTCTTCTTTGTGGCCCCCAGGAGGGCACTGATGGCCACCCCTGGCCCCTAATCTCTGAGCTCTGTGAGTTACACAAACCTACTGGGCTCTTTCCCACGAGGTTCTCCATTCCTGGAAAACAACCCATACCGTCTAGTTTCTACTCCAACCTTAGAGCCACGTCACCTCCACAGAGGGGTCTCTGTTTGTTTGGGCATCAGCATTATTTTGACATGATTGAAAGGAGCCAATCAGGCCTTTGTCCTTGGGAAATGAAATGAATGAATCAAGCATAAGAGCGCATACACTCAGGAGGAAGAGGCAGGAGAGACAGGAGTTCAAGGCCTATCTTGGCTACAGAGCAAATTGGAGGCCAGCCTGGGCTACATTGGGAACCTGTCTCAATGAACTGTAACCAAGAATGATATGCCAAAACAAAATAGGGCACCAGATATGGGAGGTAGAGACTGTGCCAGGAGTTTCTAGACCTGACAGAGCGAACACTATTCTGGCAGTCACACTCAAGAACAGCACAGTTGATTTATAAAACACACACACACACACACACCTCTCATAATGTTTTAAGTAAGTCTACAATTTTATGTTGAGTCAAATTCATAGCTGTGCAGATACATATGGCCTCATGGGCTGCAGGTTAGACATGCATGCCAGAGTAGACCACTGGCCAGTGGTGAGATCAAAGAAGGAAGGATGCCCCTGAGAGAAGGAGAGCTAGGAAAGGCTGAGGGGGAGATTGGTAGGGAAACTGTGGAAGGCCACATGTTAAGTGTGATGCTGTGTTGCCTGGGATTGTTCGTATGGATCACAATGGTGTTCCTCTGAGTGGGGAAAAGTTGCTAATTAGAGCCACACCCTGGGAAGTTTATGTAACCTGTGGGCACAACTCCTTGTCTGCACACAATAGAGAACATGCCCTCTGTACCAGGGAGCGTCTCTAAGAGAAGGGAAGCATTAAGCCTGGGAGAGAGAACATTCCAGAAATGAAACATGCATAAAGGCTAGACCAGGGGCAGCGAGGCGAGGTTGGTACCTGAAGGATATGTATGCCCTACACCTGCAGTTCTGAGAATAACACCCGTTTCCCCCATAGGGTCTCTCCTTTCCGAATTCTCAGACCCTGTGCTGCCGAAGGAGCTGATTCTCCATGGTGGTGTGTGAACTGAGAATCCCTGAATTTCCTGGGAGTTCTTCTTCATGCAGAAGAGAAGCAAACCCACTTTCTCTACTATCTCAAAAGGTGTGTTTGTGAGACTCAAACAGGGTCAGAGATGGAGGGAGTCACCTTCCCAGTGACAGTATCTGAGCACCTGGATCCAGCCACACCTCCAGCTGATTTTCCATACAATGTTTAGATCCGTGAACCAATACAGTCACTCCTTTGGGGGAGTTGGACTACTTTGCCATCAGTGTCTGTCACTTGTAACCCAAAGGTCCCTACCTAGTCTGGCTGGGACAGAGACTTGCTATAGAAGACAATGAAGAAGGTTAAAGAAAGCAACAGAAACAACAGCTATTATTGCCAGCCTTTCAAGTCTAAACTTTTATCCCAGCGAATTGAGGCATCCAGTGTGGGAATTTCAGAAGTTTGAATCTTTGAGCCAAGCCAAAAATCTGAAAGTAAGATAGCCCTTCTCGTCTCACTGCCTACAAGCCACAATCTCTCCATCAATCCAAAAGTCCTCTGAAAGCAGAACCAGGGACAGAAATGGCCCTGAGCGGCTCTGCTCTTGAACTCCTGGGGATTTGGAAGGAAAGTGTCAGAGACTGCCCAGACCACATCGGGAAAGCCAAGAATCCAGCCAGGGCCGACACGGTGGTAGGGCATCGTGGCCGGGGGGGGGGGGGGTGGGCGGTCATCTGATTTATTTTCCACGGCTATTGCCTTCCTTGTGCTCTGGCTGACCGCTCCGGTCCCTGGTAGAATGTCTTAGTCAGGGTTCTCTAGAGTCACACAATTTATGGAATGTCTCTCTATATTAAGGGAATTTGTTGTAATGACTTTCAGTCTGTAGTCCAACTAACCCAACAATGGGCAGCTGTGGATGGGAAGTCCAAGAATCTAGTAGTTGCTCAGGCCCACGAGGCTAGTTGTTTAAGCTGGTCTTCTATAGAAGTAGGCTCCAACAGATGTGCTGGAAAGTAAGTGCAAGCAGTCAAAGTGTGAATCTTCCTTTTTCCAATGTCCTTTTGTCAGCTTCCAGCAGAAGGCGCGGCTCAGGTTAAAGGTGTGTACCACCTGGATCTAAAACTTGCTTTGTCCCAGGCTGACCTTGAACTCTTGCCTCAGTCTTCTGAATTAATGGTGTGTACTAACTTGCCCGGACCTAAGCTTTTCATGGCCACTATGCCTCAAGATCTGGATCACAGGTGTGCCCTCCATTTCTGGGTTGTGGTTCATTCAAGTTGACAACCAGGAATAGCCATCACACAGAGGAATGCTGTGTAGGAAGCAGAGAGGCAGATGGCTGATTCCAGCCCCACTCTGGTCCCTCCTAAGAGCTGGCCAGCAGATGATACATAGGACAAGCAAGAGCCCAGAGGGATAGTGCCTGTGTTGCCTGTCCTCTCTTGATGCCTAACTCGGTACCTGCTCAGGGTTTTAGAAAAGGCCCTGTTTTCCATTTAGAAAGCAGATCCCGAGTCCTTGGAAATGAGCAGAGAGGAGTCCAGAGGCCTGAGGGAAGTGAGCATGGATCCTTGACCACTGTCCTTTGGGAGCCTTCTGCAGCCTCTCCCATGACCTCCCTCTGCATCCTCTGGCCTGAGACCAGCCTCAGGTGGAACTGAATCAGAAAGATGTATGTTGATGCTCGCCATCCTTCAGTGTCAAAACTGTGAGAAGCCAGGAGAGAATGTTCTTAGCCTGTTGATGGGTATGTGCTGTACACATGCACACACATGCACACTTGCAGCTAGCGTCATCATTGGTGGCAGCTTTTCTCTTAAGGATGGGATCTGGAAATGGCTGTCTATTATTAACATTTCTAGTGAGCACTGTACAATGGCAGCTGGTCTTTTCACGGGGCCAGATATAAAAATAAAAAGATTGGAAAGGAGACATTTTGCCATTACTTCAGATGATAATATTGTATGTGGAAAAATTCCCAGTAATCTTCAGTCTATGAGAAAGTAATCATATAAAAAAACATTACATTTTTGTGTTCTAGCAACAGTGAGAAAAATGAAAATATTGGCATGCCATCTTCAGTGCCCCAAATCATCAAATACAAGAAATTAACCTAATGAAGGCAGCACAGGACATCATTGGCGGAAACTACAGAGCCCCCAGGAAAAAAATGAAAGACCAAAATAAACCAAGGCCAGTTCTGTGTTCATTGATCAGTAAACTTGACATTGTTAAGTCATCATGTTGCCTGGATAGACCCACGCCTCAACCGCGCAAGCATTTACAAGGAAGCTTGTCTGCTGACTGCAAGTCTAACATTGCTATTTGAAGAACCTACAAGATACAGGATGATTCCAAAAGAAAACAAAGCCCAGAGGACTTTGCCTACCCAATGCCAGGAGTTTTTTTTTTTTTTTTTTTTTTTTTTTTTTTTTTATAAGTCTATGATAATAACAGCACAGGCAGAGTCAAATGGACCTGCAGACCAGGACAGGAACTCCAAAACCAATCCATATATAGTCAGCCCTCTGATTTACAGTGAGGGCACTCTACACTTCCAGCAAGAAGGGTGCTCTCTGAAATAGTATCAACTGGAATGGCTAATCCATATGGAGGGAAAACCATCAGACTACAAATGAATGCTGACTTACGTTAGGTTGTAGACCTGAGGTAAAACTCTAACTCATCTAGAAAAAAACTGATCTTCTTGACCTTGGTGTAGACAAGGATTTCTTTAATTAAAATATTGCTATAGTTGAATATTGTGTGTGTGTGTGTGTGTGTGTGTGTGTATGTAAGGATGTCAGAGCACATGTGTGAAGAAGGTCAAAGGATGAACTTCAGGAGTTGATTCTCTCCTCCCACTTTTACAGGAGACCTGAGAATCAAATTCAGGTTACCAGGCTTGAGTAACAAGAGCTATTAGGTGCTGAGCCATCTCACTGGCCCAACGAAGAGTTCTTAAGACAGGTTGAGAGAAAGTGATATAATACACCTGTGAGAAACAACTCAGATCTGGCCTGGGATGTGGCTCCGTGGGTAGAATGTTTGCTTAGCATGTAGGATGCCCTAGGTTTGGTCACCAGCATCACAAAACCCAGCCATAATGGTGTACACCTTGAATCCCAGCACTTGGGAATTGGAGGCAGGATGGTCAACCGTTCAAGGTTATCCTCAGGCACACAGTGAGTTCAAAGCCAACGTGGGCTACATGAGACAGACAGACACACTGCGTAAATATATAAAGAATTTGCATAAATTAATAAAACAAGTGCATACTTCTAAATTTTAAAAACCATCAGAGGGCCACAATTAGGCACTATACTATGAAGCATACACACACATGGCTGACATAGAGCATCATTTGCCATCACAGAAATGCAGATTACAGGCACAGTACGCCACCATCCCTCTTCCCACTGAAGGGTGGCTGTAAATAGTGACTGTGCAGGTGTACTGCGATCAGTCATGGCTTGTGGCTGCCACTCCTTCAGCCTGCTTTGAGGCCAAGGCCCACGTGGTGACTTAGAGGTCAACACACATAGAGGGCTGCTCTGTAGCCAGAGCTCAGAGTCTTGCTCAGATGGGCTGGCTGAAGCCTTGGCCTGCATCTCAGCTCCACTTACTACGATTTTTATCCTATTGCACTCTTCTCTGGCATTTTTTATCTCCCATAAACACCTGAAGGCTTAAACCCCATGTCCACAGCTGCTGTGGGGAAACTAGTCTGTCTGTCCAGGAGGTGGATCTAGAGCACAGAAACGGTGTTGCTGTGTGTATTATCACTTAAGATGGTAGAAGCATGTTTTACAACATGCCCTCAAACAAAACTCACATGCTCGCTCAGGTCAGCATGTTCCCTCTGGCTAGTCAGGTGGCTGGTGTTGTCAACTTGACACAGTCTAGAACGACCTGGGAGAAGAACCTCTCAGATTATCTGGATTATATGAACTGATGTGGAAAGCCCCACCCACTGTGGGTGCCAACACATGGGTTTGGAATCCCGAGTGAGTGTGAGTGGAGAAAAGGAGCTGAGCATAGATGTGTATGCATCTTCTCTGCCCTTGATCTCTCCGGCACACGAGTGTAACAGGGCCCCAGGCCTCAGCACAACTGACTCCATGATGGAAGTGCCATTTAGGCTGTAAAACTCAGTACAAAGACACCATTGTCTGCCAGAACTAAAGCAAAGACCTAATCCACCGAAGTCCATAGATCTGGGAATGTACTAACCTTGCTTTTTAGCTTCTGTAGTTCTGCTTCTGGCTAACTGTTCTTGTTAACTGAAGTGTGTCAACCCACGGCATGGTCTTTACGCTTAAAAGCTCACCCTGAGAAAGGCTCAGGGCTACAATGGGATCCCAACCACCCACGGAGGGTGCTGGCTGGCTAAAAAAAAAACTTTCTATTGGCTTAAACCAATGTTTGAGCTGTGTTCTCTGGTGAAGACCCCCCACAACAGTGAGTAGCTTGTACACATTCCTGTGATCTTGACATCACTACCCTGATGGCTGCAACCCAGAACTGTGCACTCAGATAATAAGCCTTTTGTCCCCTAGGTTGGTTTTGCCGTGATGTTTTAACACAGCAGCATAAATGAAAATAAGATGTGCACAGATCTGTAGGAGTTTCTTGTTTTGTTGTTGTTGTTGTGTGTGGTGGTTTTTTTTTTTTTTATGGAAACTTTCTTCAGCAACCCGAACCAATAACCCCAGTAGATGCCTATCAATAGATAGGACATAAATACCAGGGCAAATTCAAGCAAGACAAGCAGTGCCACATGGCAAATTAAAGAAAAAAGGAAGTGTCACTGAGTACCCCATGGGTTCATCTTCTGGACAGTAGGCAGCACAGAGGACACCAGGCACAGGCTGTACCTGCACAAGTTCCTGCCCTTTAAAACCAGACTGCTGACCAGTGATAGCGGAAGTCAGGATGGGGAACATGAGGCTTAGGGGCTGGAAGTATCCAGTATCTCGACTGGTCTAGACCATGGCTGTGAGTCTACACACTTGCAGAAGTCAACAAAATCATTGTGACAATTTGTGTACTTCGATGACTCTTCCTTGATTTTTGAAATATTGAAGAAATTATGTCGCAAGCCTTCATAATGACCCATATTCATTAGGACTCAGAGTGTATATGGGTCACTGCTTTGCATGAATTGGTTCATTCATTCATTCCACCTGCCCAGGAACACACACACAATTCACGGCCACCCCCATCCACACAACATACATTAAAGTAATACAAAGACACTTGAACATGCAGGTATACACACCCAGATACACATGAATACATGCAAGCTAACACAGATACACACACACACACACACACACACACACACACACACGCATGATCTCCAAAACACAGTCAAGAGCTGAGCCTCAGGAAGACTAATTCTTTTAGGCACAGCTCTTAAGTCTTGTTACCTAAACTCTGTCCTCAGCTGTCTGGTGTTGGCTTTTGCCAACTTGATGTGTACCAAGAAACACCTAGAAAGAGGGACCCTCAATTGAGGAATTGTCATATTAACTGTGGCATGTCTGTTGAGCATTTTCTTAGTTGGTGACTAATGTGGGAAGGCCCATTCCACTGTGGGTGGCACCACCATTGAACTGCACTAGAAAGGTAGCTGAGGGGGCTGGAGAGACAGCTCAGTAGTTAAGAGCGCTTGCTGCTCTTGCAGAGAACTGCAGTTGAGTTTCCAGCATCTTTATTAGGAAGCACACAACTTCCTGTAACTCCAACCTTCTTCTGGCCTACACACATACACAGCATATACTCAACACAGACACACAAGTCTCTGAAAACAACTTTTAGAAAGAGAGACCGGCATTACTGAGGTGATCTTCTGAGAGTATTTCCTTGGGTCAGCAAACAGAAACTGTGGTCTAGGGAGCCAGCCTGTACATCAAGATGGCAGCAGAATTTGGTAAATAATGTGTAAGAATCTCCCACATGGTGCTGGTTTTGAAGGCCATGGAGACCAGCAAAGACGTGTCACTGTGTGGCAAGAATCCCCAAAGAGAGGCCAGGAGGCCATTGGTAAAGGAGCAACCTCAGTTGTAGTGGAGACCCCAGGATATTAGAGATGCTGGAATAATGAGCATCGAAGACAGTTGGCAAGCATGGAGTAGACAGCCTGAGACTATCAGAGAAGCTGTGTGTGCTGTAGACTGCAGAGCTGGAGAAGAGCTGCCCAGGTCCAGCTTCTGGGCTTGGAGCCCAGAAGATTACAAGTGAGTTTCAGATGCTGGACAGTGAGCTAGCTATAAAATTTGACTTGATTGTAACTTCCTCTGTGAAATAAGAAACTATGTAACTTAGTTTTTATTTTTTAGGAACCCACAGTTAAGAGATTTTGGGTTTTAAAAGAGGTCTTGGAATTTTTAAAGACTGGATTTTTAAAAAGTTGAACTTTGGGTTTGTTTGTTTGTTTGTTTGTTTGTTTGAGACAGGGTCTTACATGAACCTCTGGCTGTCCTGGAACTTGTAATGGAGATCATGGGCCTGTTACTCACAAAGATCTACCTACTTCTGCCTCCCCAGTACTGGGATTAAAGAAATGTGCTACCACATACATTTTGAACTGTGTTTTATATTGTGATATAAACATAAGATCATGAGGACAAGACATGAAAAGGGTGTGGATTAAAGGTGTAGGTGTTTCTGTGTCAAAGTTGTCATTTGATAGAATGTTATTCTTTATGTGAACTTGACACAAACTTAGACATATCTCTATTAAGGTATGGCCTCTATCAGGCTGGCCTGTGGGCATGTTTTCTTGGTTGCTGATTGATTTAAGAAGCAGCTGCTCTGTGTGGTGCCAGCCCTGGGCAGATGTGACTGAGCTGCATAAGAAAACCAGTTGAATATGAGCCTAAGAGCAAGCAGTAGGTAGTGTTTCTCCATGGTCTGCTTCTGTTTCTGCCTCCAGATTCCTCCTCCTCGACTTCTTCCTCCTTCTCTTTCTTCTTTTAAAGACAGGATTCTTCTGTGTAGCTCTGGCTGTCCTAGAACTTGCCCTGTAGAGCAGACAGGCCTGAATCTCCAACTGCCTCTGCCTTCTGGGTACTGGGATTAAACGTGTATGTCACCACTCTGGCTTCCAGGTTCCTTCTTGACTTTTGTGACGAGGGAAGGAGTTGATGAGGGAAACCCTTTCCTTGTCACGTTGCTTTAAGTCATGATGTTTTACCATAGCAATAGAGAGAAGCAAACTATGACAATATCATTTCAGACAAGAGTGATTCTGTCTCACCTCACAGAGAGGTGATCGATACACAAGGCAATGAGCGCAGGGCCAGGTGCACCCGGATGCTCTGAACTCAGCGACCAGCTGGAAGACACTGGAGCACCCGGGACATGGAGGAAGCAGGCAAACAAATGACACCACCCAGCTCGTGGGACAGGGTGAGGACAGGGCAGATGCCGGTGTAAATATTTACACCATTCACTGCAGTTTGCAAATTCCTTTCGAGCCATTGATGGCATTTATTCCCTTCTGCAGCCAGGAAGGGGAGGGGGCCAAACACACTACATCCACCTACGGAAGAAACAAGGCTTCACTGTCGAAGACTATTGAACATCCAGGATAGTGCCCAACTCTGCCTTTCCCTTTTGGGAAAACAAGGCAAACTGAGGTCTCTTTCAGGAGATTGACAGGTTTTGAGCTCTAAGAAACTTTGGATCATCCAGCTGGAAAAGAGAAAAGCTGGGTGCAGAATCTGTGGCACAGAGAAGGCAAATGAGTGGCCCCAGGTCACAAAGTGATGGGACTAAAAGCTGCTCGGACTTGACATTTTATCTCCACACACTGTTGGTGCAGCAATGGGGAGGGAGGTGGGGAGGGAGGAGAAGTCCAGACCTGTCTGGCTTCTTTCCAAGTGCTTCAAAGATCAACCTCCCTGTGGACTGAAACTCTGGAAGCAGTTTTCATGGGGACAGAGACCTAGCCCTAGGGACCCCCCAAAGATATAAGCCAGCACCAACTCAAAATGGCTTTCAGCTGTTTGAGAAACAGAAACTCAGCTGGAGGGACTCAGGCCTGCTTAGTGTAACCTTCAGGACACAGGGTAACAAGACGGTTCTCAAAGGTCTAGGGCCCAGACCAGTCCCCACGGGAACATAAAGGTAGGAAAGTCACAGATCTCAAGGCTGGGTTTTCAGACAAATATCCATCCCCAGAAGAGGTCATGCTGGTTCTGCGTGGCTGACCACCATTGCTGGTTCTTCATGGTAGACTACCCTACAGGGTCCAGAATGCCCTGCCTTCCAGCCCATACCTCAGGCAAATTCAGTATATGATTGGGCCTATTTCAGAAGAAATTAACATGGCACCATGGTTCAGTCTTAAATCAGGCCTCTGTGATGTTTGGTGGCTAACGACCTTATTTAGGTCATGGGCCTCAAACTGGAGAAGGAGGGTCTGTCACCAGACCACTAAGCTCCAGCCCAGTGACAAAACTGGTGAAAAAACTGTGTCAGCCACCAGCCCAAGGGTTCTTCCACAGCAACTATGTCTCGGTAGACTTAACCTCAGTAGGCTTAACCCTCATACCTCTTGGTTTCTGGAGTGCAGCTCTGCAGACAATTCTGAGCCTCCATGCAACTGATGATCTTCACCAATCATGTTTAAAGGCCTGCCCCAATTTCTCAAGTACGCATCCATTCTGGTCTGTCCTGTGTAGCAGAACATCTCCCCAGTATGGGTGACCAGGGCCCTCTGGGGTTCTCCCAAGCTCCTTGACCCAGACCTAGCAGAGAGGATCAGGGGCTGGGGCCATTGTCCCCAACAACCAATGTACATCAAATATTTTGCTATGTCCTTGAGTATGTCCTGATCAGAAAGGCTAAAGCCATGGTTTATTTTACCATCAGATACTTGCCCTGCAGGGAGAAGCTTGGATAAGTGGAGGATGAGACAAGGCCTGAGCACAGGATGGGGGACCCAAGGTTTCATGAGGAATAAGTGCTCCTTCGAGTCAGCATACCAACACCCTGGCTACAGAGTGCCTCTCTCTCACCTCAGACTCTGTCCTAATTTTCCCCCACAGTGGCGTTAGAACTTAAGCAACTGACTTCTAGGAAGGATTCGAACATTCAGCCCAGAAGAGGTTGTTTGCTCCTTTTTTGGCAGGGTGTTTTACTTAGGGTTTCTGTTGCAGTGAAGAGACACCTTGACCAATGCAACTGTTTTTTTTTTTGTTTGTTTGTTTGTTTTGTTTTTGGTTTTTCAAAACAGGGTTTCTATGTATAGCCCTGGCTGTCCTGGAACTCACTCTGTAGACCAGGCTGATCTCGAACTCAGAAATCCGCCTGCCTCTGCCTCCCAAGTGCTGGGACTAAAGGCGTGCGCCACCACACCCGGCCCAATGCAACTCTTATAAAGGACAACCTTTAACTGACTTACAGACTCAGAAGTTTAGTCCATTGTGTTCATAATAAGAAGCATGGTGGCACAGAGGCAGACATGCTGCTGGAGAAGGAGCAGAGAGTTCTACATCTGAATCAGCAGGCAGCAGGAAGAGAATATCACTCTGGACCTGGCTTGAGCATCTAAGGTCTCAAAACCTACTCCCGAGCAACACAGTTCCTCCAACAAGGCCACACCTCCTAATAGTGTCACTCTCTATGGCCCTATGAGAGGGTATTTTTATTCAAAACACCGCAGGAGTAAATGGTTTTCCAGGTTTGTATATAGATGTTTTTACCTGGTGCTTGTCTGATGTGTTGATAGGCATATAGGTTGTTTCCCACAATGGGCTACTATGAGCAAACACACCACAAACTTGTATGCACCAACTTGTATTTAGCTTAACCCATCCAGAGGATACCTCAGTGAACTGACGGAAAGTTCCAGTGGCCTTCAGGGATAGCTTGATCTGAAGCAACTGAGTTTTATCACCCTCCACACCATTTTTCTACTGTTGGTGACCTTGATCTTGCTATTCATGTGGGCTCATTCCCAGGCTCCACCTCCTCCTGTTGCTCAGCTTTTCTGCTTCTCTAGTGAGCAAACATAAAGACAGCTCTCCACCAAGCCCTGAGCTCTGGAGGAGGGAGCCATAAGTGGTTAAGACTGGTTCCTGGTCTTCTGAAATTCACGGTACCACAGGGAACCAGTGACAAATGGACACAGACTCCACACATAACTGTCTGCAGACCTGGGTTTTGCATACAGTGAGGGATTCTGCGGGGTGAATGAAGCCATGTTGTGACTGTCCTGTAGGCACCCAGGTTTCATTCCTGGGTTCCTCCAGAGTTTCTCTCAGTCAGATGAAGTCTTCCAGACAGCCGATGTCTATGAGGGCTGTTTGTTTGCTTCTAATCAGGGCCATGTTTATGAAACATGGCTTGGGAAAGCATTCCTTATTCAAATAGACATTCAAATCCTGTAGGAGAATTCCATGTTCTTGAGGTTAAGGACTCGGTGTTCCATACCAGTGTTATTCCCTCCTTAAGGACTTTCCGCTCAGCCACCGGAGCTAGTGAGACACATTATTTATTGGCCAGATTAAATGTGTTTTTTGGCTATAAAACTGGTACCAGTATCTTTGGTAAGACAGAATTGTCTCTGTGGAAAGAGCTCTGAAGACCATGCCCTCCTAAACCCTCCCAGGGTGAGAGGTTCTAGGTAGGCGTGGTTTTCTGTCTCAAAGGTTTACTTGGCAGCCACCCTGAGATGGCATCCTCATGCCTGGTGCTTGGCAGGGATTGGGCCAGGCTCTGGGGCACAGCTCCAAGTATGACAGCCTCGGCTGTATTTTTGATGGAGCTCAGGGTTGGTTCATCCCATGAGCAGAGATTCATACCATATCTATGGTGTGATTCATGGTGTTTGCCATGAAAGCAAAGCGTGGGGTTTAAGGAGGATGTCTGGGTGGCCTGGCTGAGATAAAGGATACAGTGACATCAGGGCTGGAGAAATTTAAAGGATGTAGACATAATAACACAGAGGGAAAGGGAGGCAGGGTGGGGGTGGGAGTGGCTATTACATGCAAAGGTCATGAGTTGGGGACCTTTGAGCAACCAAGAGAAGCTGGTGTGAGTGAAGCAGATGAAAGGTCAAGGTATGCTAGGATCTGTGTGGTTCATGGTATCTGGGGTTTATTCTACGAGCCGTGAGAGCTATGGGGACAGTGAACAGGAGGCTGGCATTGCCGCATCCCTGGGTCCCTGTATCAGTCTACCCTCAGCTTATCTCCTCTGACCCTGCCCATGGCAGGGCTCACCTCTTATCACTCATTTCCAGTCCTAGACCCCACTAGTGTCTTCATTTCAGACACAAAAACAAACTCCCTTGCGGGTGTGAAGTGTTGGTAATTGATCAAGACTTTGAAGGATGAGTAAGTGATTGGTAGAGTGAATGAACTCTAACTCTGTGTCTCTCAGTGCCAGAGCACAAGCTAATCTGTGAAACAACTTTTTAAGACACTTTCGGCAGAGACATGCGCAAGGAATACAGGGTGGTTGTCATTGTCATCAATTCTGTCTCTATCTCTGTCTGTATCTCTGTCTCTTTCTGTCTCTGTCTCTCTTTGTGTCTCTGTCTCTTATTCTGTCTCTGTATGTCTCTGTCTGTCCCTTTTTGTCTCTCTATCTCTACCCCCTCCTCCCCCCCCCCACAGCCCCTTTTTGGAGTCAGGGTTTCTCTGTGTAACCCTAGCTGTCCTGGAACTCACTCTGTAGACCAGGCTGGCGTCAGACTCAGAGATTCCTTGTCCCTGCCTCTCAAGGGATTAAAGGCGTGTGCCACCACTGCCCAGCCATCACTGATTCTCTTAATTAAGCTAGGGTTACAGTGCCAAGTAATTTCCACATGTAGTGGCTCACCATCGTTATGTACCACAACAGCCTAAAGTTCAGTCACTTAGAACCAGAGTGCCAGCTCACAGTTCTGCTGATGGCAGTGTAGGCCAGACTCCATAGACAAGGTGAGAAAGAGATCCCACATCTTAATGAGGAGGTATCACTAAGGAGCATGGAAGGGGAGAGGCGGGAAATGGAAGTGATGTCATCCTCAACGGGACAAGAGTCAGGTCTAGTTTGACAAATGGGGAGGCTGAGCTATAAAGAAAAGAGACTTACTCAAGAAGCTGATAAATATTAGAACTGAAATTTAAACCTCGGAGTTTATTTACATTCTCCATAGCCCCCCAGGCTGACAAACTCGTCATCTTCCTGACTCAGGTTGAGCATTGGAATCAGAGGTGAGTGCTGCCATGCCTGGCTCAAACCTGAGGTCATGACTCTCCAGTAATCTTGTGTGCTGGAGCCTCGGGACACACTGTCCACGCACAGACTAGTCTAAGCTAAGGGAGCAAGTTTCTCAAGACACGGGCTCTCTTCATCATCATGGCTATTGTGTATCTGTGATATACAGGGACTCTCTATGAATGTTTGTTTCTTTCTTCCAGAAGCCCTAGAAGGCGCTGTTGTCCTTAGCACTCGGCACCTGTCGGAGGTTGATCTCAGCATCTCTCTCCACTACAACAGGTAGCAAATCTGTTGCTGCACAAGCCCCTTGTATAAAGTATAAAATTCAGGGTGTTAGGGTGCAGTCCACACATGTCCTCCCATAGAGTCAGTGTCCCGGGTAATGGCACTTCCATTAACACCCTCCACATATGACTGTTGTCCCATGAGGTCATGTCACCTAGTGAGCTGGCCATCTGCATGAGGACAAACCCCATGATGGTCACACAGCAGAACTCTGCCAGCACATCCCAAATGTGTCCCTGATATTAGAGTGGCTGTGCTTTGAGCCATTAAGACAGTGTGAGTGCTATTATAGTGCTGTGACCATATACCCAACCCCAGGGGACAATGTGGGGACGGGGGAAGGCTATGCTTGTTTAGTACTACACAACATTTTTTTTTCAGTCTCAAATTAATAATATAGCCCAGGCTGGCCTCAAGCCTGCATGGCCATCCTCCTGTCTTAGCCTCAGGAATGTTGGGATTGCAGGTGAGAACCAGATCTGCCCAGCCAGGTTCACTTCTCTCTGGCACATATTTGATTTTCATTGGTTGACTCTGTAGGAGTAAACAGGGAGGGCTAGGTTATTGATGAACAGTTTCCCCCATAGCGTGAGTGAGAATGTGAAATCTCTTGAGGGACCTGGGGGTGAATTTTGGTGGTCAACTGCTTGCCTGGCACACATAAGGCCTCAGACTTAATCCCTAGCACTATGACAATATCAAAAGAAAAAAATCCGTGATGGTGGGGACTGTTGTTCTCATTTTGGTTTCCCCCTTAGTTAGGATAATGTCTGATGTACTGTTCACATTCTCTTTCCAAATATCTCTCAAGTAACTGAGCAGACAGAGGCCAAAGTCATGCAAAGTGCCCGCTCCTTCCCCATAGTGGCCTGAGACAACCTCATTATGGAGTCTGATAAAAGAATAAATGAATGATTGGTGGAGCGCATCTTTCCTGAGGTGCCACCACCCAACTTACTAAGAGTTCCTTGTGATCACCTAGCACAGTGGAAAGAACCCTGGGCAGCAGCCAAGGGCCCAGGTATGCTGTCCTTGGTTGATGTATAATCCTGGCCAAGTTAGCCAAGGGAGGTCCTGCTTTCTTCATCTGAAATGCTTGGCAGTGAATCCCCAGCCATGTCCCTGGCCTATATCAGGGTAAGATTCACTAGAAACTTGGGACATGTTTCTCTGCTAAACTCATCGGCTCCACTGACTGTGCCATGGTCTGGGCTCTGTGTCCGGAGAACCCTGAACCTTCCATATGTATTTCCTACGCCTATCCTTGCAAGGGCACATAGGTGTCTAAGCTTTGTCTGTGAGTCTTTTGGCCTGACAACCTAGCTCAGGATAAGAAGAAATTGAGAGCATTGTCAAACTGCAGCCATTCAAAGAAATAAAGCAAATCCAGGACGGCTCGTAGAGCACTGGTGGGTTGTAAGATGGATTGGCTACTTTGGAAAGCATGGTAGTTTCTTAAGAGGTTAAATGTCCCCCTCATATGGTCTGACTTTTCTGCTTTTTTAGTGTTTATCAAGAGAAAAAAGTCTAACGGTGAGTGGTGGTACATGCCCGCCACCATCCCAGTACATCAGATGTTGGAGGCAGAAATTGGATGTTCAATATAATAATATTATATTAGCTAGGTGGCAAATACAAGGTCAGCCTGGGCTACATAAGACCCTGTCTCAGGGGGAAAAAAAAGAGCTGACATAAAGACGTAAACACATTAGGTTTATAGTGACTTTATCTTCAAAAGTACAAAACCCCAAAGAACTCAAGTGTCTCTCAGCTGGTGAAAGCAAGACAGATGGCGGCGTGCACAGTGCAGATGCCACGGATCACGTCAGCAAGAGAAATGAATGAGCTCAATGCACACAGCATGAGTAAACCCCACAGTGGTTAGACACTTGCCTAATATGACATTTTGGTCAATGACTAACCACATATATGACAATGGTTCCATTCAAATCCTGTATGCTGTGTGGAAAATGCCAGAAGAAGAAACTGCATACTATTTGGTTCTATTTACATGAAATGCTAAACCATGCAAACTAATGAAGGATGGTGCTTGGGGGAGCTGGAGATGGAGTGGGTAGGGACAGACCACAATAGAGCATGAGGAGTTTGCTAGGGGTGATGGGAACATCTGTCAACATGAGTGGCAGGATCTTAATAAAACGTGTCTCCAAGGGGAGATGCTTGGGCTGGTGACCGAGCTCAAGTGAATCTATAGGGAAATGCAGGCTCAGCACTATTTAAAACACCTCAGCACAGAGAAGAAGGGAAGCTTCCAGATTCCTTACATGAAGCCAGCATAACTCGGGCACCAAAAAGCCTGGCAGGACTGTTGCGTTTGTGAGCAAGAGGCTTTGTGTGCACCACACTCAGGGTTGTTACTAAGTCAGCAGCCTGTAGCTGACGGGCAGCTGTCTCCCCCTCATACATTACAATGGATGTTCCTGAAGAGCTCTGTGGCTGTGATTAAAGAGAGACTGACATCACTGAGTTCAAGGCCAGCCTGGGCTTCATAACAGGACCCTGCCTTAAAATTTTAATAAATAACAAAGGTTCATTGGTAGAGCAGTTGCCTAACCTACTTGACACACTGGGTTAGATTCCTAAGCCCACTGGGGGAGGGGGATGCAGGGAGTGAGCCAGGGAGATGGCTCAGTAGTTAAAATATTTGGCTCAGTAGTTAAAATATTTGCTATGTATGCAAGAGGACCCATGTAAATACCAGACGGCCCTCCACAAATTCTAGCACTAGAGATGGGCTCCCTGGAGCAAGCTGCTAGTGAGACCAGCCATATCAGCAAGGTCTAGTTTAATTGAAAGGCTCTACCTCAAAGAGTAAGGTAAAGAGTGCTCGAGGAAGATGGACAACATCAACTTTGGGCCTCCACATGCATGCACATATACATGCTCCCACACACATGTGAACACACACACTACATACCACATATACATATGAGATGAAGAAAAAGGGAGGGAAAGGTAGTTCCTTTCTTTTTAAAAAAATGACTGTATTATTGCTTAAGACGGGGTCTTACTGTGTAACCCTGACTGGCCTGAAATTCTCTATGTAGTCCAGGCTCAGATTAAAGGTGTGCACCACCAGGCCACTCCTGCCCATTCCCCTTTTAAATTTACATATTCTTTCAATTATACAAGGGACCTTTTGTGTATTGTAGAATGACCATCTTGTTTAAGTAAATATTCCTATTGCTTTTCATGATCTATATCTAAACCTCTCTCATTCTACAAAATAAAAGAAATAAGGGAGATGTCCTCTCACCCCCAAATCTATCTACTGTAAGAAATTTCAGACCACTCAGGTTAAATGAGGCAGCTATAAAAACAGTTTTGGATCCTGGCTAGTTTCTTAGGAATTTAGTTACAATTTGGCTTTCAAAATTCTGCACTCACATCCTCAGACGTACCTTTCCATTTTTGTAGCCCTATAAGAAACCAGTGGATAACTGCTCGTTAACTGTAAAGAGCAAACAGGCTGGAGAGCCCGGGCACACCTGGGTTAACACAGATGAAGCAGGGTGAGGGGGCTTGTGCCTGGTGTTCCAACATTGCAAGGTGGAGGCAGACAGATCAGTTTAAGGTTGTTCTTGACTATATAGTAAGTTTGAGCCAGCCTAGGCTACATGAGACTCTGCTTAAAAAAAAAAAAGGCAAGAGAGGCTACGCAGACACCCACAGACACATTTTAAGTTGTCTTGGGTGCCACACAGGCTCTGAATCTGGATGGAAGATTGTAGGGCATAGGAGGGAATTGACAGTCTAGTTGGTAGTAAACACTTAGAACAGACATAAATGGAGAGGTTCACAAGATGGCATCCTGCTCAACATCCTAACATCAGGACATGCTGAAGGCAAAAATGAGTACCTGTGTGTAACCAGCAATGCCCTAGGAGCAGGCAGCCCATACTAATCAGGAGCAGGGGTCAAAATGTCTACAAGGAAGCCAGGTGGTGGTGGTGGTGCATGCCTTTAATCCCAGCACTCAGGAAGCAAAGGAAGGTAAATCTCTGAGTTCAAAGCCAGCTTGGCCTACAGAGTGAGTTCTAGGACAGCCAGGGCTACACAGAGAAATCCTGTCTCAAAAAACAAAAGGGAAAAAAAAATTCTGCAAGGACAAGGTACATCTCAGAAGGGCCAGTATACCTCAATACATCTCAATGTACAGGAGCTGCCTACTCTAGCAACAAGGGAACCCTTTCAGTGACCACAATCCCCACCAGGATCTCCTGCCTCTGACCTAACTCTGACCTTAGTGAGCACTGCATGTCTGGTACCCTGGCTAAGCACATTTGAGAGCATGATCAGTGAGCCTCCATCATTTTCAGGGAGCATCTGCTTACTATATAGTAAGTTTGAGCCAGCCTAGGCTACATGAGACTCACTCTGTCCTTTCCCCATCAGTGGGTGTGGATGTGGTGACTTACTGTATACTGGACAATCAGAACTGCAGCGCACCTTATGCCACCTCAACCCACTGTCTGAAAGTAAATTCTGCCTCCAGACACAGTAGCACCACTTAAAGCTAGATTGTTGGATTGTTAGATTCATTTGCTGTGAGTTGTTTCCCTTTTCTATATGTGAACAGTAAGCTATAGGCATAGATTTTTCTGAACCTACTTTAATATTCAACTTTCCTACCCGCCAGAGGTAGTGGAAGACCAAAGTTATTAGAAGTAGACCTGTTTAGAAACAGGGGCGAGTCCAAGTTTTGTTGTCAGGATAACAGCAGTTCAGTCCAGTAGCAAACACCAAAATGAATCAACCGCTACAGTCAAGTTCTTCCAACCATCACCACGCATGAACCAGCGAGGGCAGTTCAATCCAGAAGAAGCCACAAGGCTTAGCAACTAACTGGGGTCCACAGAAGCAGCAAGAAGCTGCAGGAACCTCATAAGAAGTTCTTGGGGAGTTTCTCTCTAAGGAGTCACAAGTGGAGCTCAGCAACGCAATGCAATGTAAGGCAAACCAATACATGTGTTGTTAGAGGAGAATAACTAGGTGGAACAAAACAAACAAATGTCTCTGTCTGTCCATGGGGTCATATTTATATCACACATCCTTTCACATGTCTACTACAACAAAACATCCTTTCACCTATGTCTACTTCAAATAAAACATTCTTTTACATGTCTTCTTTAATAAAATATCCTTGCACCTATGTCTACTTCAACAAAACATCATTTAACATAACTAACTTTCCAAAAAAAAGAACCAAAAGTTTCTACTTCAATAAGCCATGCATTCAATACCTGACTCTCTGCCCCTCTGTGACATGTAAGTCATGTTTAAGACACCAGTCATTCTATCTGCCTCCAACAAGTGTGTAGATTCATGGGGAAAATGAATTAAACCAAACGATGAGGAAGAATAAAATACAAGCCGGGCGTGGTGGTGCATGCCTTTAATCCCAGCACTCTGGGGCAGAGGCAGGAAGATTTCTGAGTTCGAGGCCAGCCTGGTCTACAGAGTGAGTTCCAGGACAGCCAGGGCTACACAGAGAAACCCTGTCTTGAAAAACCAAAAACCAAAAATAAATAAATAAATAAATAAATAAATAAATAATAAAATACAGACAATACCATAGACCCAAGAACATTATCTCTTTTTGCCACAAAAAAAAAAAAAAAAAGAAAGAAAAAAGGAAAAAGAAAAAAGAAAAAAAAGTCCTTTTTTTTAGGCTGGAGAGATGGTTCAGTGGTTAAGAACACTTGCTGCTCTTATAGAAGACCCAGGTTTGGTTTCTAGCACACCAGGCTGCTCACAGCTGCCTATAACTCCAGTTCTGAGGGATCCAACACCCTCTTCTGGCTTCTGCTGGCATGACATGCATATGATGCATATTCAGACAAACACACACACACACACACAAAATAAAAATGAAAACATACAATACTAATATTAAAATGGGGTTCTCTGGAGCTGAGAAAATAGCTTACTTAGTAAAGCACTTTTAAAGACCTGAGTTCCCACCACCACCACCACATCCAGTCCCATCTACAATAGCTAGGCACAGTGACGTACATTTGTAGTACTAGCCCTGGAAAGGTGGGCACTGGAAAATCCCTCAGGCTCACTGGCCGTCCAGCCAGCATAGCTTACTTAGCATGTTCCAGGCCAATGAGAGGCCCTATCTAGAAGAAGAGTGGAATCCATCTGAAGAGTGATACCCGAGGGTTGACCTCTGTTTCATTTGCAGGAACACACAAATACATACATGCACCTCACACACATGTGGCCACACACAGGAACATGTGAATACACATTGACATACAGAGAACAGGTGGAGTAGGAAGAAGCTTGCTCTGAAGCATGGAGAGTGCTGGTGGGTGAGTCTCTTTTGTCTCCTCTGGGAGGTCTAAATGCGGTCTGGGCAGTGTGCACAGCTGGCAGCTGGGACGTACATTCGCTTCCCCGGTGTCCTTGCTTTAAGACATTTGGCGTTGCCTTTGGTTCTGGGTAGGGGAAAGCCATTATTTCAGTAGATGGGTATTCTGTAACTCCAGTAGCAGCTGTGTTAAAGGAAACTTGCTGAGTATTAGCAAGCGTGCAGAGTCTCTCATGGGCCCCACCTTCATCTGTCTGTCACTTGTCAGTATCTTTGAAGCTTCTAGGAAAACACTGTCAGTGATAGGTTAGGTGTGACAGAATAACAGTGGCTGTGATAAAATACGCTGTTAAGTGGCGGTTTATTCCAGCTTACCATCCACCATGGCAGGGGAGTCAAGGTGTCCGGAGCTTGAAGCAGCTGATCATGTTGTATCTATAGCAGGAAGCAGAGAGCCATGGATGTAGCAAACAGTCCAGCCCACTTTCTTCATTCCCACAGTCCAAGATCCCAGCCAAGGAATGCTGTTACCCTCAGTGGGTGGGTCTTTCCAGCACACTTAGTACAATCAAAATGATCCACCATAGGCATGCTCAGAGGCCCACCACCCAAGTGATTCTAGATTCTGTCAAGCTGACAGTTACCAGCAACCATCAGCTAAAGCCACCCCCAGAAATACTTGTGCATCATTTCTTTGACTTGGTTGGCCTATATCAGAGTATCACTGGCCCACATAAACTGCTCTGGGCTGGTACACACTGCCTGTCTCTGCTCCTGCTTTTCCAGGCTGCCCCATGGCTTTCCAATATTATAGGGCTTTTATTGATGGTGACTATAAGGCCAGCAGGAATGGAAAGAAAGCAAGTAACTGATAGCTAGTAATTGTCTATTGTAGCATTCTGCTTTTTAACTAATAAGCCATTTTTTAAAACATTCAGATGTCTTTCTGTGCTTCTCTGGGAAGGCTGTTTTCCATGATGGACACAACCGTAAGATTTGTAGTTTCTAGACAGCCCCATCCTGCTGCCACCATCCAAGAAAGAAGATTTGTGTTCTGAGGTTGGTTTGCTTATAACTCTTTGGCTCATAGAAGACCCTGTTCAGCAATGCAGATGTCTCTTAATTATCACCATTGAGGGCTGTAGAGACGTTGAGGGCTGCTCTTGCAGAGGACCCAAGTCCAGTTCTCAGCACCCTTATCAGGGAGCTCATGACTGCCTGTAACTTCAGCTCCAGGAGCTCCTATTCCCTTCTTCTGGCCTCACCAGACACTTGCTCTCACCTGCACCTATCCACACAGAGACACAGAATTAAAAACAATAGTGATAAAACAGATCTTTAAGAAATACCATCATCAAACATACATCATTTTCTCAAGAGCCTGTCTGATGATTTACAAAATCTTCACGCCGTGTGGGTGGTCACCAGTCATCCCTGTCAGTGCTTGCTCACATAATAAACCCAGGAGTGAGATCACCATGAAGTTGTGAACAGCAGACACACACTGCTCAAGGTGGATTCCTTCCCAAGCAAAGCTTTCCTGCCAGAATTTCCATCCTAAAAACACACGGGTCTCCAAGATCCAAGACCCTTTCTCTCCAGTCACCAAAATCCCTTACTATCATTTTCTGGGCAGTTAGCCACAACTGATATAATGTGACCTGAGGCAGAAAGAACTGTCCTCCAGTTTTCTCAAAGTATATTTAGACTGGGACCAGGCAAGGCTAGCTGTTGGTGTATGTTGGCACTGGACTTTCAAAGTCATCTTGTTAAAAAAAATAGCTACCTTTATTTGTGTGTGTGCATGCTCATATACATCCTCAGAAACCAGTTGTTCAATCCTTTGGGACTGAAGTCATAGATATCTGTGAACCACGCAGCATGGGTGCTAGGATTCAAACGCTACTCCTCATGGTAGAGCGGCAAGCTCCTCTCAGCCACTGGGCCCTCTCTCCAGCCTCTCAAAGTCATCTGGCGGTGCTTTACAAAACAGCTTTTCTCAACTGGGTGTGGTGATGTGAACCTTTGATCCCAGCTTTTGGGAAGCAGAGGTAGGCAGATCTCTATAAGAAACCAGCAAGGTCCAGGCCAGTCGGGGCTACCCAGTAAGACCTCGTGTTGTGACTAAAGAGACAACGTAGCAGTTAGGAGTGTGTATTGTATTTGCAGAGGACCCAAGGTCAGAAAGCTGACACTGCAGTCCCAGGACATCTGATATCTTCTTTTGGCCTCCCTGGCACTGCACTCATGAAAATCTCCCATTCACACACACATAAAGTAATTAAAACATAAAAAGCAAAAACACCCTACAGAGTTTATGATATAAGTGCGCTTCCCTAAAAGGGTGTTCATATTTTTCTCTCAGGACTTTATAGAATTGTAAGCTTGAGTGTCCTGAATCCCTAGCTGAAGAGGGAAGACTCTGAAGGCCAGGCACTGGTGCTTCCTGTAGTGTAGTGCCCTTCCTTGTTTGCCTTGGCTCCAACATCTGTGCCTGCTCATCCTCTTTCTGGTACAAAGGACATAGCGAACTACAGGGAACTGGGTCTGTTATTGTTTTGAGGCAAGATCTCACATAACCCACACTGGTTTCGAATTCACTCAGTAGCTAGACACAATACTGAATCTTCATCTTTTTGAACCCTGATCCTCCTGCCTCCACCCCCTAAGTGCTGGGATTGCAGTATGTGCCACTGTGCCAGACTGGACTTGTCTAGTCTTTTCAGTAAACTTCTGGTATAGACACAATTGATGTGGCCAGCCACCATCGTGTTCTGCAGATGAGAAGAACAAGAGCCAGCCCAAGTCACACTGCTGATCCAAAGAGCTAAGATTCAAACACCAGTGCCCAGCCACTGGGGCTCAAGCTTGTCTCCACATGGCCCTACCATTCTTCCATCTGGGCCCTAAGGAAGCAATTTCCCCCTCCCAGCTCTGTCTAATAGGGATCTCTGGAAGCCAAGGGTTGGTCTGTTACTATTCTCCCCTGGCACCCTCTCTGTAAGGACAGAAGGCAGTTTGTTCTGGAAACACTGCTTCTGAGGAGCAGGGGAGCCAGGGAGCTGGGGAGCTGGCTGGAGCAGAAGAATCTGGAGAAGGTAGCAGTGCTGGCTAGGCCTCTCCAAACAGCACCTTGTCCAAGTGGGCTCCATCCCAGCAGCATGGTTCAGAACCTCAGCATCTATGCACAGCCAGCCCTGGCCTGCCTCATGGCTGTCATCCTGGTTGAATCACTGGCCACCCACAACATCTTACCCACCACTGATTCCTGCTTCTGGCATCAGCCCTAGCTATCTCACAGCCCTTCTTACTCAAGTCCCATCCTACATATTGAGCATCATATCCTGAACCAGCAGCTTGGACCAGCAGCTTACGGTATTCACAGCGATCTCCCTGCAGCCAGTGAAGAAGATGCTATGAGGTTCCGTCTGCTGATGGGACACAGGGAGGGTAAAGGTCACACAGCGAGTGACTGGCCACACCTGTAGAGGTCTGGATCCCCCTCCTTCCATCACACTGGATCTTATGGACTCCCCTGCAGAGAACCCTAAAGAGCTCAGTCCCTTTGGTTTTGGTTTGATTTCTTATCTCTTCTTTTGCCTTTCCCTCTCCCTCCCTCCCTCCCTCCATGTACCTCTTTTAATTCCCACTAGTCAGGGTCTCACTCTGTAGTTCCCAGGTGCTGGAATACAATGTAACTCAGGCTGGCCTTCCTTGAATCCACAGCAGTCTTCCTCATCCTCTCAGATATGAAGATTGCAGACTTGGTTCATCATTACTGACTTTCTTTCTTTCCTTTTTTTTTAATGTGTAAAAGTGTTTTGTTTACATGTATGTATGTACATCATCTGCATACCTGGTGACCAGGAAGGCCAGAAGAGGACAATCAATTCCCTGAGGCTGGAGTTGCAGATAGCTGTGAGCAGGTGCTGGGAATTAAAACTTAATCAGTGTCTTTGGGTTTTACTCCTGTGAACAGACACCATGACCAAGGCAACTCTGTAAGTACAACATTTAATAGGGGTTGGCTTACAGGTTCAGAGAGAGGTTCAGTCAGTTTTCAAGGTGGGAACATGGCAGTGTCCAGGCAGGCATGGTGCAGGAGGAGCTGAGAGTACTATATCTTCATCTGAAGGCCACTAGGAGAAGACTGACTTCCAGGCAGCTAGGACAAGGTTCTCAAACCCCATGTCCATAGTGATACACTTTCTCCAACAAGGCCACACCTCCTAATAGTGCCACTTCCCATGAGCCAAGCACATTCAAACCACCACACCCGGGTCCTCTGCAAGAACACAAAGTGTTCTTAACCACTAAGCCATCTCTCCAGTCCCCAACTCCTTTGTATTGTTGAGAAGAGTTGCAGGAGGGAAACTCAGGAGACAGAAGTGTGTGTGTGCGCGTGCGTGCATTTTCTCTATCTGTGACAATATGCCTTATGCTGGATATTTTATAAGCTCACAGTTCTGGAGGTTGAAAACCCAAGACCCAACAGTTATACCTCTGGTGTCAGGATATGGTGGCATTTTGTTGTAAAACTGAGAGCTCTCATGGTGAGACAAAACCAGAGAGCAAGGAGAGATCAGGTTTGTTCTGGGGCTGAAACCTACCTCCCTGGAGCTTGCAGAGACTGGATCAACAGTTCTGCCACCTGAAGACAGATGCATATGGCTCTAAACCTCAACTCTGTGTTTTCTCTTCATGACCCAGTTTAAAATTGGGAAGACGGTTTCTATGTTAGAGGATATGGTGTGAGCATGAAGGACCACTGCAGCCCTTGCTTTTATTGTCTTGTCCTGTGTCACGGTTGTGTTTGCTGTTAGCAGATCACAAGCTCCTGGAAGGAGGGGCCCGTGTTTAACTGCACACAGTGGTCATCACTCCATTAATGCTTATGAAAGTAAATTTGAAGTACGTGCTGCCCTCCTCACTCTGTCTAGCGGCTCAAATAGTTGCTCACCCCAACTCTCTGTACCCCTTGCCCTCTCCATTTCTTTACATAACACCAGTGGTTTCCTGCCTACAAAAATAGACTAATTCAATTATTCTGTATTTATCAGTTAGAACCAATGGAATGAAAATAAGCTTCCATAGCACAAAACCCCCAGATGTTTGGGGTTAGTTTTCTAACACAGCGTTCAACTATTTTACTTATTTAATGTTTTTCTTAAGAGGCAAAACAAAACCAGTCTGCCCTGGGATTTGGAAACAGGATCCAATTTTCTTGGAGCCTCCCGCTCCCTGCTGGGAGTGGTGTGGGCATGTGGGACAGACAGGTAATGGGAAACAGCTGCTTGGCCCATGTCTTCTCCCAAGCCCCAAATTGGTGATGAGGTGCCGCAGACAAAGGGCAGGCAGTGATGGTTTGGGCGGGGGCTCTCTGAACAGTAGTTAAACCCTTCTCACTAAGCTGATGGAGTGAAGCAGAGGCTACTCAGATGGGCAGCCTCTGGCATTAGAAGTAGTGAGTGCATACCCAGAGAGATGAGTCTGACAGGCCTGCCCTTCCCTCTGATGCGGAGAGAACATCCCCAGCAGGCATTGATGCTCTGAAAAGCTCATCCCAATGTCTTATCCCGCAGTGACCTGGTCACTCTCCATGATGCTGTGACATGACATGACCCTAAACAGCAGGCACAGTCAACTTCAGAAGACATCATTTAGACGAGGAACCAAAAGACCTTCATATAAAGGACCAGGAAGAAAGAATAGAGTTGAGGCTCCACAGAGAAGGTGGGTTTCTGTCTAAGTGCTTGGCAGTGCTCGTGTGGTGTGGAAGCAGCCATAGACAACATGTAAATGACTGAACGCATCTATTTACAGAAACTTGTGGGGCTGGATAGATTGGCTTCGGGCTTCTTCACTGGCCTCTCCGCTCAAACCCCATGTGGTTTCTCACTCCCTCAGTGTGAAATGAAGGTCCTGAGTATGGACAGGATGACCTGCAGGCCTGACCTTGCTTGCCCCTCTACCCTTTTTTAGGGCATGCCCAGGTCATTCCTTCCCCCAGCCCTGAGCTCAGGCTGCTTCCTTAAGTGCAGCAGGCTCCTTATCCCTACTTCTCCGTTCACACCATTCACACATTCCTCCTCTTTGGGGTCAGCACAAATGCCATGTCTTCAGAAAGACCATCCATCCCTGTGGCATCTGAGACCACATGACCATGCCCTCTCTCTCTGGTCAGGAGTTGCCATGGTACCCACCGTTTTATTCTCTGCACAGCACTGATCACTGTTGGAAAAGATCTTCTGTGGCTTGGTGTGTATTCTTCACTGCCATCAGTTCCAGGAGGACAGCAGACTCTATCTCCAATGCCTCTGGCCCATAGAGTTGGAGTACAGGAAGTATGTGAGAGTGACCAGCTGGCCTCCCTTGGTCTCTCAGTCCCTCTATTCTCTCAGCCATGTTGCTGATTAGAGGTATCTTTTTAAATATTAGGACCTAATCATGGCCCATTTCTACAGAGTACACTTAGAATAACATTCAGGCCCCCACCATTGCCCCTGAGGTGCTGCAAAGAGGACCCTCTGTCTCGTGCCCCCAGACCATCTCTCCCATCCTGAAGAGATGGTTGCCTGTAAGTGTAGTGATGTGAGTCCAAAGGACGCCACTTGGCAGTGGATGTGTTTTGTACTGATAACAGACAATGGGTAATGTTCCAGGGATTATCTTTAAACAAAAGAATGAGGCCATAGATACCTGACTCATGAGTGGCTGGGAAGGTGTCCATTTTCCTCATGTCTCCTCATCTCTCCTGTGGCATAGTCAGGGTAGAAATGGAGAATTTGTTTGTTGTACATTGATGTCAAAGACTAACCCGGCTGGGAGCACCTACTGTGCTTTCCAACCTGACTGAAACTACTACAGACAATGGAGGGGAAGAGATGACGCAGAGCTGTCTGTCCTTTGAGTCATGGACTCCTTGCATATGTTTATCTTGTATTGCTTTCTCCAAAACTGAAAAGCTACTTACCATCCCACAACAGAACGTAGGCAGAATGGACGACTCTAATGAGTCTTAAGATGCATACTGGTTGCGTTATATAAAGGAGAAAATTTAATAAGTAACTATCTTTTGTCTTCCTCTCAAAGAAGGCCCAGGAATTGATATCCAAGTAGCTAAATGTAATGCCACACTTCTAAATGACATGGCATAAAATACGTGTTTCAGATTGCAAGAGAATCCATCTTCCCTCTTGGGCATTAACAAAAATATTTTAATTTTAAGTAGGAAGGATCATGGTCCATTAGAATTTCTTTTTTTCTTGAACTAGCTTATAAAACGCTAACTGTTGAACTGGGTGTGGTAGTATCCACCTTTAATCCCAGTACTTGGGAGGCATAAACGCCTCAAACCTCTGAGTTTGAGGTCAGCCTGGTCTACATAGTAAGTTCCAGGACAGACAGGACTACATAGTGAGTCAAAACCAAACGAACAAACAAACAAAAAACCCAAAGCAAACCAAAGTAAAGCAAAAACCCAAACCACCACTATCATAAGCACCAAGCTAACTGCTGACTTGAAGTACAGTGTTAACAGCAAGCTCAGCTCATGCACCCCACTTCTGGTCATTTTTTTCTTTGAGACAGAGTTTTGCTGTATAGCCCAGGCTAGCCTTGAATGCAGGGAACTCCCATCTCTATCTCCCAAGTTCTGGGATTAGAGAAACATGACCCAGAAATTTGGTCATGTTTAAAGCCAAGTCAAGGAACAAGGTATCACACCCTTTTAGGCTTATAAAAGAGGACATTTTGGTACCAGTGCCCTCTGATGCTAGTCTTGTTTTTGCTTTAGCTCCTTTTTCTGTTGCTAACTCTTGAAGCTCTGAGTTTCTCCATCTTTCTGATTATCTTTGGATTTGAGTATTTCCTGACATTCACATCTCTGCTCCCCCTTTAAGGCAGTGGTTCTCAACCTTTCTAATGCTGTGACCTTTTTATATAGTTCCTCATGTTGTGGTGACCCAATCATAAAATTATGTTCATCTCTACTTCATAACTGTAATTTTGTTCCTGCTATGAATTGTAATGTAAATATCTATGTCTTCCCATGTTCTCAGGTCACCTGAGACCCTAAGGGTAAAAGAGTTGTTTGATCCTCAGAGGGGTTGCAACTCACAGCTGAGAATCACTACCCTGAGGATTCAGTCCTCTTGCTTCAATCATCTTCCAGTCTTTCCATATTTTCTGTGACCTAATTGATGTTCAAGCAGAGATCAACTCTGATATTTGACCCTTGACCCTTGAATAGGGAGCAGGCACTAGTGTAAGGTTACAACAACACTGGAGAGATTAGGAACAACATGATCTATTCTCTGGGCATATACAGCCTCTTCCCTGCCCTCTCACCCTCCACTTACTGCCTTGCCATAGACCAGAAACTCCCAGCTTCGCAGGACTGTCCTTTATGTTTTTTTTTTCCTTTTTCCTGACAACTTTATCAGAAAGCCCAAGTTGTCAACAAGCCTGAGAGCCCTGCTGTATTCTATTTCCTGCAGAGTGCTGATGTGTGGCATGAACTCCAAGGCAGCTGTCACCACACCCTCTCCCTGTCACTTGCTGAGAGCGGCGACTCGGCATGCGACAGGAGTTAATCACTCCCACTTTTCACCAGAGCAGCTCCCTATGCTTGTTCAGCCCCTGGTCATTCATGCTCCACAGATAAGTGATAGCCATAGCCACAGCTGGAACGTGGGCATGTTTCCAGAGTGGCCAGATATAGCCCATTATCACCACAGCTACAGTGCATGGGCTCATTGAGAAGTTACTGGACACTTTATCAATGAGGGATGTGGGCCCAGGAACACTGGTGCTGGGTTTCCTGTGAAGGAATGGAGGTGAAGATGACGTCTCCTGAGATAGCACCAGCTGCTTATCTGACACGTTTGTCAAGCGTCAATGCGTGGTCATCCCAGGTAGAGACACACTACGGAATGCCTAGCCTGGAAGATGGTGGAGGATTTACAAATGGAGAAAATGAGACCCATGACAGGGTCAGAGTGGACCAAGGTCATATAGGGAGACCGTGACAGAAGCTCTGACTTCCATAAAGCAAGATCAAGACCCTGTGCCCTTTGCGAGCTGTACTGAACTTTATGTGGAAAGAAAGGGTGTTTGAGGTTTGCCCTGTTAACAAAGTGTAGCATCACATGAGAAGGGAGTCAAGATTGAAGGATTACTCAAATCAGATGGACCTATAGCATGTTTGTCGGGGCTTGTCTTGATTTTTAACTGATGTACAAGGGCCTGCCCACTGTGGGTGGCACCATTCCTAAGGAGGCGGTCCTAGGTTGTATAAGGAAGCTAGCTGAGCTGGGCCTGAGAGCAAGCTGATAAATGGCACACAGTTCCAAACCACTCTGTGGTTTCTCCTTCAAGTTTCTCTTTGAGTTCCTGCCTTGACATCCCAAAATGATGGACTGTGATCTGGAAGGATAAACTAAACATGAACCCTTTTCTCCTCCAAGTCAGTTTTGTTCAGAGTATTTCATCACAGCAACAGAATGAATCCAGGACGGGGGTCTTCACTGCTTTGTACAAAGGCATATGGAATAGTCAGGAAGGACACAGTGGGGAGCTGTGCTTCAGAACCCCAGTTCAAACCTCCAACTGTTGGGTGGTGTCTTGACCATATCCCTGAAGTCCATATGGATATGATTATATACTTCATCAGTATTCAGTGAGCAACCCTCATTCATTCCTTCAGTGGGCTTGCTTCAGCCTTAGGGACCAGAAAGGACCTACAGTTAGTTTGACTTTTACAGAACTCTTGTTCTGAATGGGAAGGTGGAGCATGAGTAAGTTAATAGAGAGAGCATCAGATGGGGGATAGATTCCAGGGTGTTCTGAGGATCCAGGATAAAGGCACTCAACAGAGGCATTGTGGGCTGGAGAGATGGAGAGATGGTTAAGAACACTGACTGTTTTTCCAGAGGTCCTGAGTTCAATTCCCAGCAACCATATGGTGGTTCACAACCATCTGTAATGGGATCTGATGCCCTCTTCTGGTGTGTCGGAAGACAGCGACAGTGTATTCACATAAAATAAATTTTGAGAGAGAGAGAGAGAGAGAGAGAGAGAGAGAAAGGTGTTCTTTACCAGCTACTTCCTGATGCTATCTGCAGGAAGTACTATGGGCAGGAAATGCAGTCGTGAAAAAGCCCTGGGATAGAGAGAACTTGGTATGTATTGGGAGACATTCTCAGAAGCCTGAGGAGCTGTAGCTGAGGAGGGAGGAGGAGAGGCAGAGAAGGGGAGTGGGAAAGGAGCTCAGACAGTCATGCAAGGTTGTGTGCGTCCTTGCTGGAACCTTGGATTTGCTCAGCATACACGAAAGAAATCACTAGTGTTTCCTGGGTCAGGAAATGAGGCAAACTGTGGTGTCTTTTGAATGAATTCAACTATTTGCTCATATATCGGGGGTGGGGAGAGAAGTGAGGTGACCTGTGGAGAACCGATGGGCTTTTTAAAAGGTCACATGGGCTGCAAGGTTGAGATGAGGAGGGGTGGGCAGAAACAGACCATTGCCTGTCATGCTGATGGGCCAGATATGGGGAAGATACCAAAAGGTCATCAAGCCTGAGCTTACAGACAGAGTTCTCCTTTGCTGAGCCGGGGAAAATGGCAGGAGGAGAACGCGGGGTGAGAGAGAGAATCAGAACTTTGGTTTGTGTGATAGCTGGAATATGGAATGACCCCTCTAGACCATATACAGAAGGCTTGGTCCCCACCCTATGGTGCCGCTGGGTGTGGCAGGGAAACTTTAGGATACAGGGCCTGGTAGAAGGAAGGTTGGTCATGCAGGAAGTGCCTTTGAAGGAGCTCCTGGGATCCTGGCTTCTTCCTATCTCTTTTAGCTTCCAGCAGCAGCCATGCTGTGAGCATTCTTGCCCCATCCCGTCATGCTCATGCGTGTCTTACTGCGCTTTTCTGACTGGTCTTAAGCCCCAGAGCAGCATTGCCAGCTGAGCACAGTTCCAAACCTCGGAGGTTGCCCTTTCTCATAAGTTTTCTCAGGTGTGCAGCCACAGTAGCCCTTGGGACAGGAGGAGCCAGACAGATCTATGATGCTTCAAGGCAAAAGGCTCAGGGATGTGTTCTGGGAGTGGTCAGCCAACTGGAAACATCTAAACTTTCTACACCAGAACCCCATGAGGGGCAATGAGTGTGTCAGATGTCAGAGGAGTGACTGGGACTCAGCCTGGAGGCCCCCAACATTCAGATATCAAGGCAGTGAGGAGGCTGGCACGAAAGGGTGAGGCATGTTCAGTGAAGGATGTCAAGCCCAAAGAAGTCATCTTTAGATGGGCTGACAGTGCTTCAGAAAGGAGGGAGCTGGAAGCTAACCGACCAAGAAAAGGCTGGTGTCCCAAGGAACATATATGTCTCCCAGCTTAGCATGCACAAGGCCCTAGCTGAATCTACAGTGCAGTTTAACTTAAAAGGAGAGGAAAATGAAAGAGAGAGATAACAAAGAATGACATGGGCGTGAATTTAACTTTGGTGGCATGGTAGCTGGGAATGTCTGTGAGACCAGGGCGAGAACAGTCAGAGATGGGGACTCACAGCAGCTCTTTTAAGACATTTGATATCACAAGGGGGAAAAAAAGTGAGGAACAAGCTAGGATTACAAAAAGAAGGCAGTCTCCTTATCCCTGGAAATGCCCCTTCCCACCCATCACATCAGACTGTAAAGAGCAGGCTGTGAGCTTGGCAGGGTTCACACCTCCTGCTTTTCAGCACTCCCTGCCTCAACACCTCCACCCATTGGCCTCAGACACCTTCAGGACCTGTTTCAATATTTCTGTGTAGCCCAAGTGGCAGAAAGATAATCAGTGCACACACCAGGAATACACCCCAGAAAACGCACACACAGAGTGTGACGGGGGAACAGAGGAGGCTGAGGTCAGTGACTGCAGAGAACTGGACCCTACAGGATGGAGGTGTTAGTTGTTTCACGGAGGACAGCCCTTCAAATGCCCACTCCCTAGGGTTGAGATGGATGGAGAACTCTAGAGGGAGGGAGATGAGGCACAGTCTGCTCTAGTCTGGGCTCCCCAAGAGGCAGACTTCCAGCCAGGGATTTCATTATATAGCTTATTTCATGCCAAGACAAACGTGTAGAGGAATGGGGCTGAGATAAAGAAGAGAAGGAGTGGAGAAAGCTTGTGTGAACACACACGTTACCTCAGTGTGCTGCGGGAGCCAGCGTGGAACACCCTGGTGTTCCTCCTGAGGCAGGCAGTGAGGGCTGCCAGTGCGGTAGATGTTCACTTGGCAATTCTAGACTGCCGTACCTGTTCAGAGAGCAGGTCTCAGCAGCCAGAGGAGGCTCTGGCAGACAGGGTGGGCTGGTTTGCATGGAAATGGAGAGACCTAGGAGGTATGGGCTGGACACTGGAGCTTCCTGGGTTAGGCCCAGTCCTTCCTGCTACAGATTTGTTGATGCTCACAGTTTCTGCAAAGAAGAGAAGAGTGCTTCTGGAGCCAGTAATATGCTAGCACACACTTGTAATTTCAGGACACAGGAAGGAGAGGCAGGAGGATTTAATTAAGGCCAGCCTTGTCTACATGAGACCCAGCCCTCAAAATGACAAAACAGGAGAGTTCAGAGACCCAGCTGCCACCCACTGCTACACTGGCTCCGAGTGCTCGAGCAGTTCCTGGTGTTCATTGTTGAGCTCCTGTTACTTAGACTGCACACAGTGGCCCCTACTCTAGGGGGATGGCGAGTCTTTGTCTGTGTAGGCCTGAGCTCCCATTCTCTGCTTGGATGGCAGTTATTTCATTGTCTATAGTTGTCATCACCGGTCAGAGGAATATCTAGAAGAGCCCCCCACTGGGCCCCTTGAGTTCTGAGCATGTAAATCCCATAACCAGCCAATTTCCTCATGATGACAACACTCCATTGTCCCACTGCTATGTTGGCACAATGGGCCTAACCTGATAAGGTTAGGCTTAAATTCATGTATTCCTGATTCTCATCTTTCTTCTCCTTATATCCACATCTCTCTCTCTCTCTCTCTCTCTTTCTCTCTCTCTCCTACACCCCTCTTTCTCATACACACACACACACACACACACACACACACACACACACACACACACAGGGACGCGGAGACTACTAGTTCAGAACCTAATGTTCCAGGACGCCTGCAGTGAGTGATGACGGCCCCACCTCTCCTTTCTCTCCTTGGTTCTTCATAGTCCCAGCACCAGCTGTGAAGTGCAGATCACATCTTAAAGGACAGAGTCCCAGAGGAAGAACTACAGAGAAGGGGACTTCAGAAGCCTGTGATCTACAGACAGGGCCAGTGAACTGGTAGAAGCTTCCAGAATTTTACTAGAACTGGAAAACTAAAAGGTCACAAGAATCATGCGAATTCTTAATCAAGCACAACTGAAAAATATAAACCCTGTAAAATCTTAACATTAGAACTTTGTGGTATTTGAACCCCGACATCTCCCCGGCTATCAACCACTCCCATGCCTAGTGCAGGAGCCCAGTGCCCAGGGAGGAAACATGGCTGTCAGAGAACCCTATCATTTTCTCTGGCCTGCTGCCCATTCCCTCGAGGGCCAGGCTCACTACTGAGCTTTCTCCAGGAAGAGGCTGAGTCAGCTTCCCAGGTGCCATATTTTAAACAATGCAAGGCATTGCTTCTATAAGTCCAGCAGAAAATGCCTGGAGCAAGCTAGAGACAGACCAGATTGGCACCCGCTGAGAGATAAAGGCTTATTCTTCAGATATGCATTTCTCAGAGCTTCAGAAGACTCAATGGGCATTCTCACTTCTGGCTGACCTTGTGGTCCTCCACAAACAGGAAGTGAAGACAGGTAACATTATAAAACAATAAAGACACGTACCAGCATGCATATGGTTCACTTGCAAACACTGGGTTTTTTTGTTTTTTTTTTTGTTTTTTTTTGGTTTCAGACTAAGTGTATAAGTGTGGGTTAAAATCACTGGCTGTGGGCTGGAGGGAAGGCTCAGTGGTTAAAAGCACTGGCTGCTCTTGCAGAAGATGTGAATTTGCTGGCAGCTCACAACCATCTGTAACTCCAGTTTTAGGGGATCCAGCCTCCTGACCTCTGTGGATACTGCATTCGTATGGTGCAGACATACATGGAGGCAAACCCCTGCACCAATTACATTTTTAAAAAATAATAAAAACCCAATCACTGGCTGCCTGCCAGGCTAACAGAATGAGCTCCTCCGAGGCTGTGTGAATCAAAGAACATGATGTGCTCAAGTTTAATTCAGAAAAGGGGACCAACGAGAACAACAGAATGGCCACAGCACGTGGCACTGAGCAGCACTGGTGAGCATCAAATGATGTGATTTTCAGAGTTGTAATATTAGAATATTAAAAAAAATTCAGCCAGGCATGGTGACATAGCCCTTTAACCCCAGCATTTGGGAGGCAGAGGCAGGGGTAGCTCTGTGAGTTCCAGGCCAGCCTGGTTTACATGATGAATTCCAAGCCAATAAGAGTTACACAGAAAGAGCTACACATGGAAGCCAGTTTTCACCCTAGAGACATTACTAGAAGCGGTCCATGTGGAGTCAGGTGAGGTGGTGCAGGCCTTTCATCTTAGCATTTGGGGAGCTGAGACTGGAGGATCAAGGGTTTGAGATTTGAAAATGGCCAGGCTGGTCTACTCAGCATGATACATCTTTTTTTTTTTTTTAAATGCATGTGGAGAGCTGGAGAAATGGCTCAGTTAACACATACACTGGTCCAGTGGAGGACTGGAGTCTGTTTCCCAGCTCACAATCACCTGTAACTCCAGCTCTAGAGACTCAGTGTTCTCTTCTGGCCTCTATGGACATCTTCACTCCTGCACAGACCCACCCACAGAATGCACACATGTACACAATTAAACATAAAATAAGTCTGGTTTGTTTGCTTTGTTTTGTTTTTTTGTTTCTGAAGATAGGGTTTCTCCTTGTAAGCCCAACAGTCCCGGAACTTGCGCTGTAGACTAGGCTGGACCTGAACTCACACCTGCCTCTGCCTCACGAGTGCTGGGATCAAAGGCATGTGCCACCACTACCTGGCTAAAATAAGTCTTTTTTTTTTTTTTAAGTTGTGAGGAAAGCAAGAAATCTGGATTTAGTAAGCAAGACTGTATGTAGGTCAGCTTATATGCAAAAGCTGAGTACAGTACTTCTCTAAGACAGTGATTGACATGATACCAAAGCCAGGTTCAGACATCACAAAGAAACTGCAGACTAGCATCCTCATGGGTAAAAATGTAACAATACCTTCCACAAATTACTCACACAGAGATCATAACCAGGTAAGATTTCCTTCATGAATGCAAGGATGGTTCAATACACAAAAGTTAGTCAACGAGACAGATCATGCAAATAGATTAACTAAACCCGGGTTCTCTGATACTTTATAGCATTACTGTTACAGCATCTTCCCACGCTCACTCATTCACAGTATCCCTCCCGGACTCTGGCAATTTCCTTTTCCCTATACTCTGAACTATCTGGTCACATTTAACTTTAATTTTAATCTATTTGAAGATAGATTTAAATTTAAAATAAAACACAAAAACTGTGATCATCTCAATTTCTGGAAAAAAGAACTTGATAAAACTATTCCCTTTTCGTGTGTGTGTGTTTGTGTGTGTGTGTATGTGTGTGTGTACCACCTGACAGACTAGTAATAAAAAGGACATTCTTCACCTAAGCGGTGCATAGGAATGATTCAGTTTGAGTGATGTGTAGTGGTGAAAAGCTGACCCATCCATCCCCTGAGGTCATGACCCAAGGATGTTTTTCCTTCACTGCTCCTATTCAGCATTGTATCACAAACTCCACCCTGGGCCATTAGGCAAGAAAAAGAAATGAGAAAGTACTTCCCAAGGTGATCAACAGATCAAGTGGAGTCCCTACCAATGACCTGTTTTTGCAGAAGCAGGTGAACAGATCCTAAAATTCCTGTAGAATTAATTGCAAGAGACCCTGGGTAGCAAAAAGCAATGTTGAAAGGCATATATGAAGTTGGAGGTCCAACTTGTCAAAACTGAATGCAATGGTCCAGTAATGCAACAGTCCACAATAGACTGTGATGGGTGTGAGGGTGGGTATGTAGAGCAAGGGAACAGAGCCTAGAGACCAACAACAAATCCAGACTGCATCTACATTTAACTGGTTTTCAGCAAGGGTGTTGAGATTTTTGTTTTCTTTTAAAATCATGTTAATTTTCATGTATATGTATGAATGTTTCCCTGTGTGTACCACATGTATGCCTGAAGCCTGCAGAGGGTATCAGATCTCCTGGAACTGGAGTTATAGATGGTTGTGAGCCACTGTGTGTGCTGGGAAATGATCCCAGGCCCTCTGCTCTCTACTACCGAGCCATCTCTCCAATCCTAGTCATGACTTTTTAATTGAAAAAGAACAGCCTGCTCCAGGCAATGGGAAGAGCCCATGTGGAAGAATGAAGTTGGGTCCATGCATTGCACAGTGTTAGGGACTGCACTCAATATGCTCCAGATACCTTAGCATAAGGGCTGACTGAAATGCTCACACAGTTAAACAAAGGTGCCATCCTGGGTTTGGCCATAGTTCCTGATAGCATGACCAAGTGCAGACAGTGAAAGCAATGCAGGCAAGCTGGACAAAAAGGTAACCTATATCTAGGAGAAATCACAGGCAACTCTCATTCCATATAAGGGATTGATATCTGGAATATGTAAAGAACGAAAACAGAAGAACAAACCAACTCCAAACACGAGCTAAGAATAAGTTGGGTGTGCCTTCAGACCCAGCACTTGGGAGGTGGAGGCAGAGGATCCTTTCAGCCTGCAAATGAGTCCAGAGCCAGTCTTCCGTACTTACAATACTGTCTCAAAACAGCAGAGTGGTGATATATGCCTGTAATCCCAGCTCTTTGGAGGTGGAGGCAGAAGAATCAGAATTTATTCTCAGCTGCATAGCATGTTTCAGACCAGACCTACATAAGACTTTTGTCAAAAAAAAAAAAAAAAAAAAAAAAACAGGCAGGGGTGAGGTGGGGTGGGGCTGGAGAGATGGCTCAGTGGTTGAATGCTCAATGCTCTTACAGAGGATCTGAGCTCAGTTCTCAGCACCCTTTGTGGGTGGCTCACAACTGCTTGTACCTTCACCTCTAGTGGCCAATCAATCTACAGGCAGCCAGGGATCAGTTAATCCTAGGACTGTAGTTAAGACCTTTGGGAAAGCTGGCTAAGATACAGGATGTCCAGCCATTGCTGCTGAAACTATTATGCCACTTGGGGGTAGAGAACCTGTCTCAGGGGAGTTAGGTAGGAGTCTTGTGAGCACAGCCAGGGAAAGCAAGTTACCTGGGCACTTGGGCACAGCCACACCTGAAGTAAGAACCTGAATTTTTTTTTTTTTACCTTAAGTTTGTCTAATCAAGATTTTTTTTTAATTGGGGGGTTGGGAGTGGGTAGTGGTGGATGCCTTTAATTCTAGAGGCAGGGCTATGTGAGTTCCAGGCCAGCCTGGTCTACATAGGGACAGCCTGGGTTATGCAGTGAAACTTATAGATAGATAGATAGATAGATAGATAGATAGATAGATAGATAGATAGATAGATAGATGGATAAAGTCTGGGTTAAAGTAATCTGCTATTGATTACTTTAATCATACCTGCTATTGGCCTTGACTCTCATTAAAGTTATGTTTTTTCCTCAGAGCTCTCAAGGCTGAGGTATGAGGAACACATACACACATGCACACACGCATGCACAGCCCTTCACCTTCTCAATGAAGCCTCCAGCATCTTGTGGCTTATCTTTACACAGGTTATATCTCCTCTGTCCTGTCTGCTGTATCCTGATCTGCACTGGGCTTCCTGTCAAACTTGCCCAGGGTTGTGAGAGCAAGCCTCACAGCATCACTGAAAAGCTTCATCCTAAACTAGAAGGTGTTTAGTCTCCATGTTCCCCATGAAGGGATCATGACAAAAACCCTTGAAGTATGCAATGCCAGGGATATATATATATATATATATATATATATATATATATATATATAGTATTTATTATCCCCTTTCCATACATTGGCATCCTTTGAGATCAAGTCTGTTGGCCTGTATGTCCAAAGCACACAGCCCAAGGCTTCAGACTCAAGGCCCACACACCCATCTCCCCTCTTCTACTCCTTGAAGATGCCTTGTGGAAAACAAGCCACAGCTGTGTCTTTTCTTCCCCCATGGAGAGGGAAGTTCTCCTGGGAGGAACCAGAGTTGCCTGGTTCACAGTTATCTTTTCAGTATAATAAACTTTAGAATCAGTTTGTCTAGTGCAGTAAAATCCTGGGTCATTAGGCGCTTTATTGCCTGGCTATCTCTCCAATAACTCTTTGCCAACCTTAGCTGGGAGCGGCTGCCGATAAGAGCACTGAACCCAGAGCTTGGAAACACGGAGTCCTAGGCCCAGGTTGGCCATTAACTATGGACGACTCCAGGTCTCCACCTCCTGTCTCCGAGTGCCTTTCACCACATCTTGGATATATCAGTAGAGTCTCAGTATTTCTCATTATTTTCCAGTAGGCATATACTTTTTAGAAATTAAAATAAAAAAAAAAGGCAAAAGTGACTCCCTTTCATACCCACCAGTCAAGCAAACACGGTTCCTCATTATGGGCCTTGGGTTCTTAGTTTCTGCTGATAATATCAGATAAAAAAATCACAGCACAGTGCAGGTCCCATGCTTCCCTAACAGAGAAAGCTTGCCCAGTACTGTGTCTTGGAAAGTGTCTCTGTAAAACAGGCTTTGGGGAATATTAGGTTGAGGATCTGTAGGGCAATTATCAACTTGAAGGTGTTCTTTCCTTTATGAGTATATGCATACATGCTCTGTGCGCGTGTGTGTGTGTGTGTGTGTGTGTGTGTATGTGTGTGTGTGTGTGTGCGCGCACACACACACATGCTCAGAGGCCAAAGAGCGCATTGGATCCCCTGGAGCTAGAATTACAGGTCATTATGAGCTACCTGATGTAGGTTTTGGGAACTAAACTTGAGTCCTCTAGACTCAAGTGTAATAAGTGTTCTTAACCACTGAGCCATCTCTCCAGCCCATAAGAAATTATCATTCACAATAGATTGGTTTTTATTGTTGTTGTTTGTTTGTTCATATTTATACTCTTTTAGTTTATGAGTTTGAATGTTTGTATACACGTGTATGTGTGCCACATGCATACAATGCCCAAGAAGGACAAAAGAAGTCTCCTTGGGCTTGGAATTACAGACAGTTGTGAGCCTCCATGCAGGTGCTGGGAACTGAACCTCCTGCCAGAACAGCAGGTGCCTTTAACCACTGAGCCAGCTCTCTGGCTCTAAGGGTGTGTTGCTTTGACTTAAGACTGTGAGATTCAGAAAGTGCATTCAGGACTCTGAACAACAGAGTGTCATGGTCAGTAAAGTGTAGAAGAAGTTCAGTTGCAGTTTACAGAAGGCCACTTTGTAGAAATGAGAGTCCCCATGTGGACAAGACAGCCAGAGCTTTGGGCAACAGCCAGTCAATGACTCAGAGCCAGACTGGGCAGTTCTGAGCTGAAATGGGTCTGCCCTTGCCTGGTTGTGCTGGGCAGTTGCTGCAGTGTGCCTGGGCTGTCCTAGACTTACTTACATACTTTCCTTTATTTTGAAACTCTTTAGGTTTCCTGTCTGGTAGCACCAAAATTCAAAGAGCCTATGGAGTTCTGTGGAGACTGTAGACGCAGAAAACGAATCCCACGTTGTCCCTGAGAAAGGTGAGAAGCAGAATGAACTAACAGTCATTTTCTTGCACATGCCAGAGAGAAAACTAATTAATTCCTCAGCAACCCTTATGATCAATCATAAAAATAATGTGATTGGCGCCTGTGCGTGGCACATTCTGTACTGTCTTATTTAAATAGATCCATCTTCTTTTCTCTTTTTCACTCTTTTTTTTTTTTTTTTTTTGAGACGTATAGAGTCTTACTCTGTAGCCCAGGCTAGCCTCAAACTCATGGCAGCCTCCTGCCTTAGCAGCCTCCTGAATGCTGGGATTTCAGATGTTACCACACTCATATCAACATCCTCATAGTCTACCACTGTGCTCATATATGGGTTTCATATATGGGTTCATCCACTATACATCGATGAGGCCTCCTGTGGCTGAAATCTATAGCCAGAATGATCTTATAGGCCACCGGAATTCCTTTCAGATTTCAGAGTCATTAGTACACACAGCCCTGCCTGATGAGAGATATTTGCTCAAATGCATAGAGGGTATCTACCCTTCTGCTATGGTCGGAATGCCTATCAAAAACTCACTCATTTACTAGCTACCATAAGAAGACTGAGAACTGGGACCTTTAAAAGGTGCCAGGGATTGATGATGAAGTAATGTGAGTAGGTTAATTCTCACAGGATGGACCTGCCAGGGGTGCGGTCTCTTGTTCTTCCATCCTGGGCATGCTCGCTGACAGTCCACCTTGTGCACTTGCCAGATAGTGCCTCCGTGGTTTGGAATTTTCCAGTTTGGAATCTGGAGACAAACTTTTGGTTTATAAGTTACCGAGTCTGTGGCATTCTGTAATAGTAGCAGAAACTGGACTGAATCTCTGTGATTCTCATTCCAGTCTCTCTCTCTCTGTGTGTGTGTGTGTGTGTGTGTGTGTGTGTGTGTGAGAGAGAGAGAGAGAGAGAGAGAGAGAGAGAGAGAGAGAGAGAGACTCTGTGAATTTCTCATGCCCCAAATCCTTTGTCCTCATGCCCTTCAGTAGCGGGGAGGCATCTTTAGTTGTGTGTGTGACATCAAGAGATTAGGATCACTGAGCCAAGGTTGGAGGATCTCACCTACTTGAACTACATACATAGCATCTCCTGCCAGTTTGCAGTCTGAGGTCAGGAGACTCTGGAAGGGGGATCTTCCTGTCAGCCACTATCCTGGCTCACTGGCTCATCAGAACAGCCTCTCCTCTGGGGAGCCATCAGTGAGTTGTGCTTCCAACAATAATGCTGTGTTCTTCTCTCCCCCTCCTCAGCTCTGAACTTTGTGGCCATTAAAAATAATGGAGCTGTGACATTTTTTTTCTCTAGAATAACAAAATTTTGTTAATGTGTCTCTTTTATTCACACACTCTCTGCCACACATTCCTGTAAAGACCGTCCTTCAAATGCCCACAGAAAATGCATTTTCAATTCTTAACATAATTAGCTGGCTTCCTGAAGGAGGGAGAGCAGCATTTATGGGCATAGATAAATCATATCCTTGGCCAAGTACCCTCTTCTGGAACTCAGGGCAATCTCAGGACATGGCTCCTTGTGTAGTCTCAGACACCCCTGCACAGAGATCCGAAGGTCACCCAGCAAGTCCAAGGCAAGGCACGCACTAAACCCCAGGAATCTCAGACCTCCCAGTGCGGTAATTGATCTTCCAAGACAAACATTTGTCTTGCTAACTGTAGTCCTTGCTTTGGAGGCTGAAGATTATAGAGGGGGTAGGGGTTGGTTATGAGTGTAGAGATTAATTGGCAGAGAAAGCTTTCAAACTTCCAGGGAGGGACAAGATCAATGAGCTGAAGAGAAATAAAACATCTTTTTAAGAAATGTCCTGTTCTCTTACATTGTTTCAATTCTTCATGCTCAGTTTCTTCCGGAGACTTTTTTTTTGAAGTGGGTTTTTGTTTTGTTACTTTGTTTTTCCTTTTTTTTTTGTTGTTGGGTTTTTCCCCCCTGCCAAGGTTATTTGATTGTATCTCCAACTTAGATTACTTCTTGAGTTGAACTTGACCGTTGCTCAAGCAGAGCAGTCTCGGGTTTATCTAAAGAAAACGGGACCTGAAGGCTGTGGAGTAATGAGAAACACAACCAGAAGAGCCGAGATCCCGCACGTTCCCTCTCTGCCAGAAGGCTGAGGTCGTGGGACACTGGTGGGCTTGTAAGCTCTGAAGGGAGCCACCTGGCACTAGAGCACACTCTGCTCCACCGCTTCTTGTCTTTGGGGTAGCATCTCACCTGCAGTGTAGAGAGCCGAGGAGCTTCCCAGCTCAGCTGTGTATTTGCTACGTGATGCTAGCCAGTTAAGCAACTAAGTCCTAGTGTTTCTCAGCCAAGCTCCTGCTAACGTGCCAAGCTCCTTAGGGAGCAGACCCTGGGTTCCCAGTGCTCAATAGGTAGGTGCTCAGTACCTATCAGCTCATCGAATGAACTGAATTCAACGTTGTCAGCGGGGTTGTAGGAGCAGGGAGAGGGTTATATGAGAAAGGAAGAAGTTAAAGCGGAGGCCCAAGCCAGGCATGGTGGCATGTGCCTATGTGTGCTTGGAGGCTAAGGCAGGAGGAGCTACTGAACTTGACCTCTGCCCAGGCAGCATAGAGAGGTCCCCGGGACTCCACGGAAGCACTCACATCCTCAGATTCTTCATTTCATTGTCAGACCAGGAAAGAGCCTGGCTGTTGGACCCGGAGCTGTTTGTCCTGCAGATGGGGAAACGGGTTCATCATTTATCGTTCCACATGTATCCATGAGGCGCCTGCGGTCTGAAGGACGCATCAGATGGAGACATTCTCCACGCTTCGGAAGTTTACATTCTGGCGGGAGGAGACCCTAAACACGGAGACAGATAGATATAAACAGAGATGGTTTACAACACAGAGTGCTGGGAGAAGACGCAACAGGTGATGTGGGCCGGCAACACGGCTCAGCAGTAAAGGTGGTTGCTGCTAAGCCTGAGGACCTAGCCTCGATCCCTAGAACACACAAGTTGGAAAGAGTCTGACTCCTACGAATAGTCCCCCTCATCCCCCCCCCCCCACAGAAAGACGGAGGGGGAGACAGACAGAGAGAGACAGAAACAGAATTAAATACATGCGAAAAGAAAAATAGGTGATGGGGCCTGGGATTGGTGGGAGTGGCGTGGCGTGGCGTGCTGTGCTGGAGGAGTGGCCACGTAGGACCTCTCTGTGGAAGCTTTCCCACTTGGGTTTTGATTGACAGTTCCGAAGGATTCAGGTGAGATTATACCTGTTTTGGAAGGAGGCCCAGCAGAGTGATATGGAATCAGCAGTGTGCAGTGGCAGGAGGCACATGGTGCTGATTTGTGGGATAGCTGTGTGTGGTTAAGGAGGACTCCACCTCGCTGGTCTACTCTGCCATTGGTTTCCTCTCAGTAGTGACTATGTCGCTTGTTGGTGGTGTTTTTACCATCCACCTATTTGGGCCCTAATTCATTTTTACCATTCATGGGCAATTGCCTTTATCTTTGCTTCTCCTTGGTAGTTGTGGGTTAGCCAGCTTTCTGTCACCTGAAAAAATATCTGAGAAGAAAGGATAATTTTAGCTCATGGCTTCAGAAGTGAAAGTCCATGATCACTTGGCCCCTATTGCTTTGGACCCATTGTAAGTTATGATCTCATGGAGGAGGCATGTGGCACAGACAACCTGTTTGCCTGCTCCACAGTAGAAAGAAAGCAGAGGGATGGGCCAGGTCCCAACGTCACGCCCTCACTTTACTAGGTTCTTCCCACTGGGCCTTGCTTCCTAGAGTTCCCACCGCCACCCAATGGCACCATAATCTAAGGCCAAGCCCCTTACCCACATGGGTTTTGGGTGCCCTAAGGCTCACTGAATCAAATCTCTACTCTAGAAGTTGGTATTTTACTGTGAGAAGGAGTTTTTGTGTTCACACTTCTTTCTATAATCATCTTATAACTACAAAATCACAGATTCACACATTAATAGTTTGTATCACTACAATCAGATTCATCTCAAATCAGACCACTCTTTAAACTGGCTTCTGGAGCTGGGGAGATGGCTCAGCAGTTAAGAGCACTGGCTGCTTTTCTGGATAGCAGAGTTTAGTTTCCAGTATCCACAGGCAGCTCACAAACATCTGTAACTCTAGTTCCTGGGTGTCTGATGTCCCCATCTGCCTCTGTGGACACTGTACCTACACATGCATACACAACACACACATACTAAAAATAAAATAAAGATTTTTTAACTGGCTTCTGTGTCTCTGGCATCACCCTCATTTTTGAAGTGTATGTAGGTGTGTACACACGTGTGTGCATGTGTACAGGTACACTTCCTTGCAGGCGGGTATGGAGAGGCCAGAGGATAACCTCAACTGATATCCTCAGGCACAGCCTGCTCACCTATTTTTGAGACATTCCCTCACAGGCTAGGAACTCCCCAAGTTGGTTACACTGGTTCACCAGTGAGCCCTAGGGATCCAGCTGTCTCCGTTTACCCATCACTAGGATTACAAGCGCATGCCACCATGCCCAGCCTTTTAGAGTGAGTGAGTACAGGGATCAGATTTAAGTCTTAGTGCTTACAGGGCCACGCACTTTGCTGACTGGGCTACATCCGCAGGTTTCCCCTGCTCTCTGGCGTAGTAAGATGTTTCAAGATTGTCTGGTTCTTTCTTTGCCTCAGCCCTGGCCTGAGCCTTTTCTCTACCAAGCCTGAGCCTTTCAGTGTACAAAGATAATTAAGATGCGAGACCCAGGCAGGCCAGGCTCTTCTCCCAGTGTTTCATGGCTTCTGAGTCCCTCAAGACAGGGATGAGAGACCTCTCAATTCCTAATATGTATGAATCACCAAGAACAGTTGATTCAGCAGGTCTTGTTTGCTAGCGGGGATGGCACTGGGAATCTGAACTCTGACAGCTTCAGGGAATTCTTGTGCTCCCGACCCACAAGACAGGTTGAACATGAAGGATGGAAGCCAGTACTTCTCAGAACCTGGTGGGCATATCACCTCAGGGCTTGTTTAAATGTGTGCTCCTGACTCTATACCCCAAATTGCTCATTTGCTATCTTTGGAATAGGGAAGGAGGTCTTGCTTTGCTATTGTTCTTAGCACATTGAGTTTCTAACACATCTCCAGGTACTGTTGCTGCTTCTACTGACCTGGGATTGCATTTTGGAAAACACTCATCCAGACATTGGCTCTGAAAGCGGCTACACGCTAGACTTCTTAGAGGAGATGTTTTACCCTTTTGTTTGTTTGTTTGTGTTTAAATATCAACCCAGAAGGCTCTAGAAACTGTGACTTAGTTGGTGTAGGATATTTTGATCATTAAGAATTTTATGAACTGGGCAAGTGGGGCTGTTGCTCAGCACAACTGGAGATGATTCTAAGGGGAGGGAGGGTCCAGTGGGAAGGGACTTAGGAGGCACTGAGCCTGACCTGTGTGAGGAATAGCAAAGCAGCCAGTGGGATTGGTTTGAAGGAGGAGAGGAAGGTGAGAATGGCAGGTGGGGTAAGAGGTGGGTGAGATGGGTCATGTATCTGGATGCTGCTCCAGTGGTCTGGGGAGCCTGGGGATTGGCGGCAAGCCGGGCCTTCTGTCTGGAGAGTCAATCCGAGGCCAGCTTTCTTTTTACATACCAGTCTTGGATTCTCCCTAGCAATGTGCGGCTGTGATGAAGGATGAAGGTGCTCCACTGTTGCAGGATATTTGATCACAGTGTGAACCCTGAGATTGTTTTGTTGACTGGAAAAACCTGTTTCTAGTTGTAGTGTGGCTCGATCTTAGTACACACCTTTAATTCTAAATAACAAAGGGAAAATTAGTTTGTAGAAGGAAGCACCCATATTTGAAAGTGAGAATGAGAAGGTAAAGACAGAATGAGCCAGAGAATGAGAAGGAGCCAGAAGATTAGAACAGATTGCTAGAGTTAGTTTGAGGCCGAGTAGGGCAATTCAGTCAGAGACCAAGAGAAGCCAGATTCAATCAGTCAACTTGGAGAGGAGTTTGAGCCAGAACAGCTGAGTTGAACCAGCCAGCCAGAGCTCAAAAAAGAAATAGAAAGAGTGAATTTGTTCAGCAGTAAGTTTCAGACGCTGAGACATTCTAGGCGTGGCTAAGATTGTATGGTGGCTAGAAGCTTCTAGGACCAGGCCTAGGTTAGCAGATTGAGGCAGTAAGCCTTGGAGACAACAATTAGTACAGGCAAATAAAAGTTCCTTTTACACGCCACAGCTTTCTTCTCATATTTTGAATACTGCCCATGGATTTGAAACCTTTGAAAAAGAAGTCTAGACAGAGTAATAAAGGACTGTGTTGTGGAACAGGGACTTGGCAGGTAGGGGACATCTTCAGTCATTCACAACAATGTGAGTGCTTACTGTGACAAAATTCTCCTTATACAGTGTTAAGATGGTACATTTTATCTTATGCTGTGTGTGTATATATGTATGTGCACATTGGTAAAATGGTGTGTGTGTGTGTGTTTGTGTACTGTGAGAATACAGGTACAGGCCACCAGAGCACATGAAATAAATAGTTTGGGACAACCATTTACTTTGACAGAATGATTCCTTACATGAAGTTCTACACGTGGCTTACCTACAAAGCAGGGCATCTGGGCTCCAAAGACATGATTGCTTGACATGCCGCATGGCAGAAACATCAGCCCGAAGAGCAAGGCTGGCTGCTTTGATTCCTCCTGCAATGGCAGTTCCAACAGCTCTGCCCTCCAAGGACATCGTGCAATCCAGTGTGCTTGAACTAAACCGGAGTCTTGCCACACAATTCTCTCCACATCTATTTTGACTCTGGCAGTTGCTAACCTTGCTTCTAGGAAAAGGTGGGGGGTGGGGACCCCTGTTGGTGAGACTCTACTGTTCTGAGCTTGTGAGAGTGCTGGCTGAGCAGAGGCAGGGATGAGCTGCTCCTGGGTAGCTTTCAGCAACACTCCTGGGCCCTGATAGTTGGCAGAGGCCTGGCACCAGCTCTGTCACCCTGCGGTGAGGATGACCTGTCCTTTCCCTCCGTTATTTGAGCTCTGGGCCAGAGCTGATGGTGATGTCATCGTCTTGTGATGTTGTTGGGTGACCTTGGTCATGAGGCTGGTTCTGCTCGTTTCTCTCACACCTGACAACTGAAATGAGAAAAGCATTGCTGGGAACCAAAGAGGGAAAGACAGAGGACCCTGCAAGGGAGAACTCTGCCAATCCCCAAACCCTAAGCACAACTGCCTTGGATCCAACCTAGTTTCTAGTGGTTCTAGGCCTGGAAAAGCTGTAAAAGAAAAAGAGAAGAAGACAGTGAGGGCTGGGTGCAGTTCAGTAGCAAAGCACTTGGCTAGCTCCTATCTTATAAAGGAAGAAACTGGATTGAAGGGATTGAGTCTAGTGTTCAGCTAGTTGTAAATGCAAGGTTTCTTGTCTCCTCATCTGTATCCTTGCCTTGTAATACAAATGATGGCTCTCGGGTATCTTTCGATCTCTCTAAACCTGTTGAATCAATAACAAAGTGCTCTTAGGCTGGAAGGACAGCACAAATGAGGACATTCAGGCTGACAGCAGGGACAAGAATCTGCTCAGTAAGATGGCAAAGTCTGGCCTTGAGCTCCCTGCCCCACAAAGCTCAGCTCCACCTGTCAGATACACCCAGGATCAGAATGCTGGGGAAACCATCTTGCCTAGACTGTGTGTGCTCTTGTGGGTGGTTCCAGCTCAGCATCACAGGAGCTGCCACTGTTAGAAGGATACTTTGCCTGAAAACGGTCTCCTGGGGCTGTGGAGCATGTGATGTTGTCTGTCCTGTGCTTCTGGAAGTGCGGTTGGATTTTCACATAGTTTGCATTTAAGGAATTAAATGGCACAGTTTGCCATCTAGTATGTTGATAATGAACGGAGACAAATTGAAAGGGAATAGTGAAGAGTGTAGCACCCTCTAGTGTCAAAACAAGCTCTTGACTGATCCTGGAAACTTGAATAAGAGCAACAGACCTGGTGTGCTACATAGTAGGTTGTGGTGATGGCTGTGTGTTTCACAAGCAACAAGAAAAGATTTTAAGTTTTCACCAGAAATAAACTAAATTTAATTATTTTAAAATACATGTTTGGAGATAAACATTTATATTCACTAAGATCCCATCCAATGTGTACCTGTTTACTTATGTGTGCCTATTTTATGTGCTTGTCTATTGAGATTAAGATCTTGATATATAGCCCTTGGCTGGCCTAGAACTTGTAATCCTCCTGCCTCAGCCCCTTGACTGCTGAGATTACAGTTATCCACCACAATGCCAAGCTCCAGTGTTTAGCTTTTATGTACCAGCTAAAAATATATTTAATTGAGGAAGGAAAAAAAAAAAAAGACATGCAAGTTTAGGTGAATTCTCTTAGAAGTACTCTTCATGTCCCCTTGTGTGAGCAAGTGAGACCCAGGAATGGGGGGGAGCTTGCCAAAAGCCACAAAGCGTGTTGGTGACAGAGCCAAGACTGACAGGTTTGTTACCCACCTCTGCTTTCAGGTTTGTTGCCCACCTCTGCTTTCTCCAGGAGGCATTTACTCCATAGCGAGCACGGACGGAAGACCAGGTCTCATTTAGCCCAACAGCAGCTGCTCACTCAGAAGGAAGAATCCTACCAAAGGGGAAAAGGAGGGGAGGTGGGTGGCATGTGATCTGAAGGGAGCACAGCCCTCAGACTATACACTCTATTCAGGGGCTGCGGAGCTGTGTGAACAGCCCTGCTGCAGCTGAGCCCCACAGTGCCCTGATTCCATTTCAGAGTCTTATTTATTGGATGCTGTGACCTAGGCAGGTCTCGTCCACTCCCTAGGTCTTTGTAGTCCCGCTGTGAGATCAAAGTACTGAGTGAGGTCAGGCTTTCTCACTTCGTTGAATGCCCAACTAGACACAGAATTCTCTAGCACTGGCCTCTTTGCTGACCTTCAGCCAGGGCGGTAGTGGTGGTGAGGGATCCTCACTGCTCTGAGGGATCCTCACAGAGCCTATCATCCTGAGAGACAGACTCCCTTAAGATGCTCTATCTTCTCCCTCCCTTCCTTGCTTCAGGCCCTTAGTTGGTCCTGTTGCAGATCCTGGCACATGGTAAACATTTTTGTTCCTCTCTGGTGTAGAGTATGTGTTCACTGGTGTGTGTGTGTGTGTGTGTGTGTGTTTGCTTGGAGAGGTCAGAGGTTTATGTTTTATCATTCTCCACCTTATTTTTTGAGACAGGGTCTCTCACTGAACCTGAGGCTTACTGTCTCAGCAAAACTAGCTAGCCAGCAAGCTCTGCTGACCTTCCAGGGCTGGCTTTGCAGGTTCATTCTGGCATACCTTCCTTTTCACATGGGTGCTAGGATCTGACCTTAGATCCTCATGTACGCCTGGCAAAAAAACACTGAGCCATTTTCTCAGCCCTTGCAAAGTACATTTTAACTGGACAAATCAAAATATTTCAAAGCCAGGTTGCCCTGAAAACAACTTAGGGAGACAGAGTAGAGAGCAGCTGGACTAAGGCAGCTTAAAGGAGTGATTTCTGCCCACCGCGCATGACCTCTCTGTGCTGCTTCCAACCTGGGGACAATTCCTGGGCTGTCCTGGGCTGCTCATGTAGACACTCGTTAGTCCTCACAGCTGACCTTAGGGCACTCCATCTACTTAGCTGGCACATGGCACAGCTGTGCTTTGTAGCTTGGTTATCTGGCTCCATGATACTGCAAGATCCCCTTGCAACTGTGGGAACTTTCCCAACCCACAAAGGACAACTGGGGGGCTCCTGGCAACACCTCACCCTGGATGTCCATGGCACAGGAAGTGGATGGGAAGAATACCAAGAAAAGAATCCCTCAGGGGTAATCAATATCAGAAACCACAGTGGGGCATGCTGTATCCACACCCATGAAACTTAAACTTCAGCCAAGAAAATAAGAATCGACATGCTCTGTTTGAGTGGAGCAACAGGCCTGCAGGAGTTGAAAACATCGGGCCTTGTAGTCCTCATTTCTTGGTGTTTTCCATGTAAACTGATGCCTGGCTAGGTGCCCGCAGCTGGTGCCTGCTGGTAGTCTCAGGCACATGGTGGCAGAAGATGGCTGAGGGGTGAAAGGGAGGTAAGCCTTGCTGAGTTGTGGGGACCCCAGTATTGAAGAATGATGTCCACAGCTTGCCTCTCCAAAGTACCACTGGCCCCTTCTGCCTGCAATGCATCGCATAGCACTGCAGGCCTGGTATCATTTAATCTTCACCCATTCAGCATTGCTGGAGGACAAGCTGTTGGCCAGGCCTCAGCCTGGGGTTGTGAAAACAAGCAGTCACTTGTCTGATGGGATTGTGTTCAACTCTTAAGTTCTCAGAAGCAGAGGAGCCAATACCTATGCCCGGCTTAGGAACCCCACCCAGTGCTGCAGCAGGACTCTACAGGTAACCCCCCCCCCCCCCCCGGGTCCTGCTGCCACCATGCTGCCCAGTCTGTTACTGAACAAACCTAAGCTTTGCCCACCTTGATTTCTTGAGGCTCCAGAGCTTCCGATGAGATGTCACAGCAATAGCCTGAGGTGTCCCAAGAAATCTGCCACTACTAATTTCAGCAACTTGAACTGACTTATCTATAGAACAGGCCTTCTTTGCCTCTGGCAGTGTCTCCTTATTTTGGCTGCCAATGAGAGAGGTGGGGAGCATCCTGCTCAGGCCCGGCTCACTGAAGCCTCCATTCTCACAGCTGGATGAACAGCCTATGGTTGAACACAAGATGTTTGAATCTGCCATAGGGAAGTGCTTGCCCTGAGCTCAATAAAGAGCCAAGTAACAGGGCTACCTACAGTGCTTACTTTCCTTAAACAACAGAAATTCTCTGCATCTGAGGCAAGCCAGGGTGGCTTCTTTGTTTCCAGTGAGGTGTGTGTGTGTGTTCATCACAGGTAAGCTTTGCTCACTGCTAGTAGCTGCTCACAGGATGGGACAGCAGTGACCAAGTATTACCCCTGAAGAGTAAATTAGAGGTCATGGGAATTATGGCTGACACCTCATATTGGGGCAGATCTTTGAAATTTACTGCTTAAAACTGTCACTTGTAGCTAATGATTATAGATGAACATCAGTCAAGTTACTTGGATTTCAAATAAAGCACATTGCGAAGATAGCTTGGTATTTTCCGTCTTTGTGAGAAGCAGTCACCATTCCGAATTATCTTTCATGAAATAACCAACCCAGGAATGAAGGTGTGGCATTTGCTATGCCCATCTAGTTGACGAGAAGCAACTCACAGAAGGGTTTGCTTTGGCTTACACTTTGAGGGCACATTACCCAGGTAGGGAAGGCACTGTGGGGGGAGGCTCAGCTGTGATGGCAGGAGCATGGTGCACTTGTTTACATCTGGGGGGGTTCAGGAAGCAGACAGAACAGGATACAGGGTTGGACTATAAAACCTTAAGGCCACCCCTCAATTACCCCAAAAGGTTTCATAGCTTCCCAAACAGCAGCACCAGCTGGGGGCCAAGCACTGAAATACCCAAGGCTTTGGCGGACAGTCCATATTGTAACCATCACAGACGGTGTGCTACAGAAACCACTCTTACTAATTCCAGCAAGCATGGCATATCCAGGTGAGTGTTCTCTGACCATAAGACTAGGACATCCTTGCTAGGAACCCTTTGCCATAAGGCCTAGACAGTACCACTTCAAACCAATAGTGGTAGCCCTGGTATGGGGGTCAGCGGCAGGAGGTCTGCTTGAGTCCCAAACCTGAAGAAGCTGCCAACCTTACAAACCTGTTTGCTCCTTTTAAGACTGTGGGACTTCTGAGGACTATGATAGAGGCTTTGCCAGAGGCATGCTAGTCGGTGAGTTAGTTTAGGGCCAATGCTGCTAGAATTTGGCTAAGCTGTCTACTCAGGGAGGGGATCTCAAGGAATGACTACTTGACACAGTCAAAATCCCCAGACCTACGTTTCCCACAGTGAACAGGACATCACCCAGCACAGCTAAAGCCTAAAGACAGCGTCAGGGTGGTCAGGGCCAAGGGAGGGTTCTGCCCCACCTACTCACTGAAGACCAAACTTCTATCAGCTCAGTCACACTTGTTTTTCTCTTCTCTAACTTGTAGGAACAGGTACAATAATGAAAACAGAGCCTCTTCAACATAACGTCGGCTCAGAGCACATGAGCAAACTGCACTTGACAGTGGATTAACGAACTCAGCACATTTATAGACATGTCCCCCAGTGTGGCTGTCTACAGTTTTTTTGTGGTGCTGGGGACCACGGCTCTAACACATCCAGGCTGAGGGCCACAGCCCTAGCTCTATTTTCTCTATTTCACAACAGGGTAACCACCAAGTGTTGGCCCTGTGTTCTTGTGATTCTATGTGAAACGTAGGCTGGCTGAAGCCGGAATGGAAGTAGCTTTGTTCTCACTGCTTCCTGCTCAGACTCTCCATGTCCTTGTCACTGGCGGCCTATGAGCCAGGATTGGAAAACAGTTTCTTCAGAGTCACACAAGTCATGTTTTGCATTTACCCAGTAGGTTGACAGCTGGGGTCATGTGCCTCCCTTGTCTAGTTCTTACTGGGTGCTACCTGAGCTTTTGGGGCCCCTAAGACAGGTAAGGATATCTGCAATGCCCTCCCACCCCAGAATTGCTGGAACAGCACTCCCTCAGATAAGGGCAGGGCAGACTGGCCACTCTCCTTCCTCACACCCAACATGATGCCCTAGACATTGGAGACGCACTGAACACACCTGGTAAAAACTTGAGAATCCATAAGACACATTAAAAAAAAAAGTAATAAAAAAGGAAACATCAAATTTAATTTAAAGAAAAACAACCTGAAAGTAACTGCAAGAACAACGGGCAAACCAACTCCTGAAAAGAGCAAGGCGGTCACACTGACTGAAGGGCTGGAGAAAGGGGCAGGTCATTTAGCTGGAGAGCTTGTGAGTTGCTTGCAAATGAACTTCTTTGAGGGTAGAGGGATCCTCGGGTCATTTCTGACTATCAGGATTCGTGTGAGCATCTCTCTCTGGGAGTGTCCTGTACATCTCAAGAGGCAAAGTCTCCACTTTCCTACACAGGATCCATCTTTTGTCTCAGCCAACTCTCAATGGAGGGGCGACTAGAACGACACCATCTCCCCGGACGAAGAGCATAGGGATGTTTCGTTTTGTGGACTGGAGGAGAACAAAAGGGAAAAGCAGGATCAGGTTAAGCAGTCTGAGTGAGTGCCTGTTTCCTGGGTGACTGCAGCAGGGACTACTGCTGAGCACCGAGACCCACTCTTCTCTTGCTGTGTACTGCTAGAGTGCACTTTCCAGGCTTCTTTGTGACCAGACCCGGACACAAGGTAGATGGGTTTTGTGTTATTTTTTTGAGATGGGGTCTGTCTTGCTGTGTAGCCCATGTTAGTCTGAAATTCCTAATCCCTATACCTCTCACACCTCAACCACAAGTGCTGGGATTATTATTAAGATTTATTTTCACTGTGTGTGTGTGTAAGTGACATTTCTGGCACTTGGGTTCTTGTATGTACATGATACACATGAACTCAGATGCACACATACACATAAAAATTAGATAAATAAATGTAAAATAAAAACAAGTCAGACATTATGGCTCATGACTGTAATGCTAGCATGAAGAAGGCTAAGGCAGGCAGGTCACCATGAATTCAAGTACAACTCAGCTACATGGCACATTTCAAAATTGCCTGTGTTATAAGTAAAGACTGTCCCAAAATACATGTTAAAAGGAGAAAAGAAGAAGCAAGTGCTCTTGGCCTCTGAGCCGCCTCTCCAGCCTAGGTGCTGGGATTGCAGAATTTTGCCACTATGTCTGGTTTTGAACTGACTGGGGGAGAGGGTGCTGAGGATTGAATTCTTCCACATTCTAAGCAAATGCTTTACTACTGAGTTACATCCTCAGCTATGGCTGAATTTTAGCCATGGATTTCAAGAGTGACTTCCTTTGAGTGTCAATGGGTAGTCACTGTTTTACCAATGGATGGACCCTGTACACTGAGATCTCAAGGAACAGGAGGGTAGAAGTCTAATGTCCCCAACTTAGCACTATGCTGACTGTAGACCAGGCCTCAGCCTCCAGAGAGCCCAGTCATCACACCTGCTTCTGTGTACTCCTGGGGTGCAAATGGGGAACACAATTTCTAAGGCTTTAGCTCAGTGGTCAGGCTTTGGGCAGTCAACAAACATGGTGCATCTGGAGTCGTCACTAAGCCTTGGCAAAATGTTAGCAGAACCTGGAGCCAAAAACCTCCTGAGCCTATAGACTGTGAAGACGAAGGCTGGAAAAAGCCAAATGTTAATAAGTGCTCTGGTGTGACAGATACATTCAACAGGGAAGTACAAAAATGAGATCAGGCAAGAACTGGCTAGTTATCAGGAAGACAAAAAGAAACAACGGCAGATGCTTTTAAGCCTAACTATGTAAGTACAAAAGAAGCTGTGATGAATAAGCTTTTCAGTTAACACCACTCTGTCCTCAGGCAGAGACCATGCAGCTGCTGAAGGGTAGGGTTAGTCAGGGCGGTCTGATCGAGATGCTGTCTCCTTGGTTTCCAACAGGTCTGTAATTATGTGAGGACTGGTGCTTTAGGATGAGGGTCAAGACGGTTCTGCTACAAAGAGGCCATCATCAAGAGCAACCTGTCAGTTAACCACACTGTGGGCTATACGGTGAAGGAAGGGGATGAACATGATAGACAGCAGGAAAAGTGGGCTGGAGCCAAAACACTTTAGCAATCAACAAGAGCAATACTCTAACTGTGGTGGACTGAGAACCAAAAATACGGGGCAACCACTTTCTGTCTTCCTATTAGCTAGTTGGTCTCAATCCAGTCACTCAGGAGTTAATTATAAACACCATGAGGGGAAAACTCTGGGAATCCTAGTGGTCTGTAGGCCCCTTCCTGTTTTGGAAATGTTCCTGTTCATTAGTTAGGTCAGCTGAGAGAGGGCAAAACATACAACGGGCCAAGGGGAGGCTGCTGTCTGGTTTCCCATCTCAAAGGTAACGAGCGATATAAGACAGCAATGTCGTGTTCTCCACAGTGCTGCATGATAAGGACTGTAGATACTACCTACAGCACGTCTGTCCTGCCTCTGTGTGTAGTCAAGGCACATGACACATTCTTAGAGACCATGAAGAGATGCTCAGCAGTTGAGAGCATTGGCCACTCTTCCTGAGAACCCAGGTTCAATTCCCAGCATTCACAGGGTGGCTCATGACTGTTTATAACTCTAATTCCAAGCAATCTGATGACCTCCTCTGGTCTCCTTGGACACCAGGCATGCACATGGTACACAGACATACACAGACATCCAGACACATAAAATAAATTTTAAATTTAAATTTAAAAAGAAAAGAAACTATTGTATTTGTGGGCTTGGTGTGGTGGCACAAGCTTTTAATCCCAGTACTCATGAGGCAAAGGCTCAGACCAACTCAGCTGACTGGAAAGGGCACTGTCAAACTCTTGAGCTGCCTCTAGGCTGTGCAGTGTGTGCCAGGTTCCAGCTTTGTGAGCTGTCACCCATGTTGAGGCAGGCTTTAGTGATACAGCTGTCTTTAAGATCAGTGTTAAAAACAGGTTGTGTGACTCCAAAAACCCTTGCATTTTAGTTATACAATCTATTAATCGTTCCTAAGTAGGTGCCAGAACATAATGGGCTTTCCACAAATATGTGTTAAGCTGTTGCATGTTGAGAACTGGCATTGTCAAAGCAAAGACTTGCAGGACTCACTTTATATATCTCTTCATATGTCTCCTCATCAATCTCTATCGTTGTCACAGTTTCTTCTACATCTCCCAGGATCATATTTAAATGTTGATCATAAGCCTGAAGTGGGAGGGTGAGATTTGAGAAACAAGGAACATGGCTTAAAAGATACAAGTGGATTATAAGTAACAGGTTCAATACTTACACCCAAAATTTTACATGCAAATAACAAACACTCCCTCTGTGCTAGCCTATCATGTCTTTACAAGCTATTCCCAGTGACAATACTGCTTATGATAAAAAGTGAGGCCACCCAATGTAACCCAAGAATACTTAAGTACCGCCTTCACTTGTTACCCAAGGTGATCCCACCATTCACAATAGTTTATTATGAAAAAACAGCAAATTCTGTCAGACTTCTTTCGAGATACTAAGCAGCATAAAGTCCTCTCACTTGCTGTGTGATAGAAGCATGGTTCTCAAGCAAGGACACATTTGATGCTCACAACAAAACAGGTGCAGCAAAATTTGACCCATTTTTGTGGACATGGGTATGTGTGTGTGGTGTACATGTGTACTACATGTTTACATGTGTGTGAATGCCAGAGGTTGAAGCTGAATGCCTTCCTCAGTTGCTCCCCACATAATGTGTTAAGATAGTGCCTCTCAGGTGAACACAAGAGCTTGCTGACTGTCTAGCTAGCCAGCTTGCTCTGGTGTTTCCACAGGTGCTGGGGAGCTAAACTCTAGTCCTAACACTTTACCCACCAACCATCTGTCCCACCTCCACTTTGCCCATTTATAACGTATCCAGAATTTAACGTGCTTTGGCATCTGTGGGCTCAGTCAGGAAGGATTGCAACCGCAGTGTTCAGTGCAATCTCCAAAGTTCATTCCTTTTACTAAATGGCAAACCTCCTGGGGCTTGTTCAGAACCCACTACATGTTCTTCTAACAAAGTGCTAAGCACTTTTGCCTGCTCATATCAAGATTAAAAATAGCCTAACAGCCACACTGGGAAAGAACTGCTTGGCAGCTACACAAATGAGCAACTCATCTGGAGAGCAGGGAGGAAACAGAAAGCTGGGCCGTTACTGCAGAGGTAAGAGCTGCAGACACCAAGTTAGAGGCGACAGTCTGGCCTGGGTATCATTCCGTGCACCAGAGTGCCATGCAATTTAGCATCATCCCACATTTCTCACCAAACTGACACCGCTGTTCCCACAAGGCTAGCTTGTAGATCAATTCTTTATCCTTGGGTTTCATGAAAGAACTATGAATTTCTAAGACTGAGATTGAAGTGCGATAGCCTGGTCCCCTACAGTGGCTCTGTCACTGTCAGTAGAGGGTTGTTTCTAATTTCTAAGCCTGAACTAAAAGACTTATTTCAATTCCTGTTGTAAACAAACAGCCCTGAGGGAAGTAACAAGAGGAGACAAAACCTTAAGTACACAATGATGCTACTTCAAGGGACCAATTCCTCAGACATTATAAATGTGCACAAGCAATATCTGTGAAAGTACCCATTGCAGTTTTAGAGCTGGGGGCGGGGGGGGGTGGTGGTGGTGGTGGTGGGGGAGTGACTGAAGCCTGACACAGAATCCTGTATCCTGTGGCGTTGTGTCAGCTGTGTAATCATCCCACACAAAAACCATTTGAAAAAAGTGTGTACTTACGAGACAAGGTTTCACTATGTAGGCCAGACTGGCCTCAAATATATGATCGTCCTGCCTTGGTCCTCTAAGTACTGGAACTATGGCACATGCCTCCGTTCCTCACTAGGCTCCCCTTCAGACACAGATGGCATATACGCACGCAGAAAAGATGCGGACGACTATGCAGCCAACTTTGAACAGTGGTCAGACATAGAGAAAAATGGAACTTCGCCTTTAATTTTACCCATTTCTATGAAGTTTTTTTTTTTTTTTTTTTTGGTAGTGCTAGGGTAGGGGCTTTGCTGCATGCTAGGCAAACTATCTCTAGCCTGCTATTTCTTTTCATGACAAAACAGAGCTTTATATGTCAAAAGCTAAAATACCCTATCCAATAACTTTTAAAAATCCAGGACAATACCAAGAATGAAGAGCATGTCTGTAATCCCAGCTCTCAGGAGAGAGGCAGGGGGAGCTGGAGTTTGAAGCTAGCCAGGTTTTCTAGTATGACCTTGTCTAAACCCAAGAGAACAAACAAGTTTATTCATAAATAAGCAGAAGACAAAACTGAAGGAAACGAAAGTGTTCTCTATGGTTGGAGAGATGCTCAAGCTAAGAGCACTGGATTCCTGAACAGGACCTGAGTCTGGCTCCCAGCAACAGCATCAGGCAGCTCACAACAGTCTGTAACTCTAGCTCCAGGGGATCAGACGCCTTGTTCTGGTCTCACAGGAGTCCCATCCCTCTCTAAAAAACCATTCTGGTTAAGGAAAACATATTTTAAAAGTAAATAGACGGATTTTCCAACTCCCAAAAGAAATTCAAAAAAGTAAGTTTACGCTGCGGTTCTAATTTGTAAGGAGGTAGGATGCAGCCTCTGGCTCTGAGATGTTTTAACAGACTTACGTGTAGTCTGCCTCGAAGCTCTCGGTCATTTCTCATTTTCACATAAATTCGCTCATCCAGGCTGAGCCTGATCAGATCCAGGGGCTCCTCTACGGTATTGGTGGTCTGTTGCTGCGGAAAGGCGAAGGCTTACTCATAGGATACAGAGGCTGTGTGGTGTTTCAATCACTGGTCAGCCGCGAGAGCAGCATGTGGGTGCTAGTACACAACCAGGGTTGTCTCCAAGAGCAGCAAGCGCGCTTATCTGCCAAGCCACCTCTCCAGCCCCAATAAATCCCCATTAAGGAACTTACATTCTAGTTGTGGAAGAAACACTTTAAATAAATACATATTTAAAACAACATGCTCTGGAGAGAAACACAGTAGGGTAGCACGTACATACATACGTGTGTGTGTGTGTAGGGGCTGTGTGTGCATGTGAGGGTGTGAAAGTCATTTCGGTGGCCAAGGTACACCACTACCTAAGAAATAGGGAAGGGTAGGTGCAGAGGCCCTTAGGCCCTTCTGTTGGCCTGTGTACCAGATCTTTGCTTGTTTTCTTCATACTCCATCTCTAGCAGTTTCTCCATCTCCTAGACCTGCACCTTTCCTCTGACCTCCCCTCGTAATTCACTCCAAGGGAGCCACTGCCTGTGTCCCCGGTGCTCACTCGGATTGCTAAGCTGGTGTCCTGCTACGACCTCCCGCTTTCTGTCGGAATCCCGACAGCTAGCTCCCAGAGATGGGCATCTCCAGCCGCCTGCATTCATTCTACAGAGAATGGGCGACGACGAGCAAGATGGGCAGACGGGCGGGTTGAGAAACTCTGGGCCTACGGAGGTTTCAGGAGCAGGCCCGGCTACGGAAGGCCGTGGTGACTCGGGAAAAAAAGAAAAGGGCCATCCCACGGGAAGCGGGAAAAAGCGAGAAGCGAAAGCATTTCCTCTTCGAACGCCTCAGGTCAAACTTACCTGATCTACGTCGTCCGCCATGTTTCAAACGCTGCGCCCTTTCCACCTCTCGCGGGAACAAGAACTCAGAAACCTTAGGCCGCCACGCACTGAAGGCGAACTATATTATTTTTGTCCCTTCGCGCCCTCGTAGTTTGCATGGGGGCGGGGCTTCCGTCGAGGGCGTGGTCTTACCCTGGGCTGGGGGCGCGGCCAGGCGTGGCCCGCCTCCGGGCGGGGCGGGCACGCGGAGACCTGCGGCGTCCTGCCTGGTAGTCCGGAGGAACGCCTCTGGCTAGCATGGCCCCAAAGCGCACCGCAGACGGAAGGCGGCGGAAGCGCGGCCAGGAGACCGAGGACAACAAAGTAGCCCGGCAGGAGGAGAGCGATGCGGGTGAGAGGTCGAGTCTGCAACATGCTAGGCAGTGGTGGCGGAGGCTGGTGCGGGGGGCGGAGCGGATCTGCGCCTGTGGCAAGGTCTCCACGGCCGGATGCGCGGCGCCCCCGAGGGACTCTATCAGCCTTAAACCCCTCTGTTAACCATTAGAGCCAAGTTCAGCTTCTTAGCAAGTGTTGAAGGCCGAGCAGCAGAAAGCTTCGCAGTTACCAGGTGTCTCAAGGAGACCCCAAAACCAAGACGGATCTAGACTCTGTAGTGCGTGCGAGATCTCCAAATTCCCGACTGCCATCCAGTGTAACTCCAGCTCCGAGTTTAGGATGTGCTTTGTTGCTGCTTTGTTTTTCCGGACAAGGTTTCTCTGTGTAGCCCTGGCTGTTCTGCAATTTGCTTTGTAGACCAGGTTGGCCTCAAACTCAGAGATCCACCTGTCTCTGCCTCCCTAGAGCTAGGATTAACCCGTGTGCGCCACTGCGCCCTGGCTAGAATGCGCTTCTTACCTAGATCTTGAACAAAGCAAAACTTCCATCTCTTAAACAAATCCATCCTCCAATTGTTCCATTTCAATAAATCACCCCCTTTTAAACATACCTGTTAAGACACACCTTTTCTTAACTGCCAGTTCGGCAGCAAGTCCAGTCAGCTTCGGAACCAATAAAATCTGTACCTAATTCTCTTAATTTTATAGCTGGAGATCCTGTCCATAGTTGAGTAAGTGAAATTCATGTTGCTTCTTTTCTGGCTTCCTCTCATCTGTCTGCCTCAGGTCATCATCTAGCAGCCAAACGGATGTGGAACAACAAAACCTCATGCCTCTGTCTTCTTATCTAAAACCCCCTCAGACTTGTGTTCTCCAACTATAGCATCTTCCTTACTTAGCTGGTTTCCTACAGGATTTAGAGGCTGTCACAATTCTGTCTCCTTTCCAGATATTCTTGTTTTTATTTCTTCCTGTTTATTTTAAATAGCAGGCTGGCCTAGAAATCTGGATCTTTCCGTTTCAGATATTCTTATTTTGATTTTTTTCCTGTTTATTTAAACAGCAGGCTGGCCTAGAAGTCTGACTTCCGGTCTCATCCTCCTGATCACAGGGATTGCAGATGCCTGGTTTTTAGTGGTCTTCTTTCTGCTCTTTAGATGTGCTGTATATTTATCTGGAGGCTCACCTTTGGTGTTTCTTTGGCTTAGAATGTTCATCATGGCTATTTGATGGGGCTAATTTCTTCTCTGCTTCAGATCTAAGACACTCCATGATCATCTTAAGGTAGTCATTCCTGGGAACCCACTACCACAGAATCCCAGTTACTGCCCTGTCAACCTCTTACTCTTCAGTGATCTTTTTATCTGATTGTCTGAGGAAAATGTAACCTTCATAGAACCATTTCCCTCAATATCCTGTTTTGTTCTTCCTCTTTTTTTCTTTCCCTGAAAAAAAATTCTACTTATCTTTTATTTTATGGGTATGGGTGTTTGCCTGCATGCATGTCAGTGCACCGTGTGTGAGTTGTGCCTGCAGAGGCTAGATGAGGTGTTGGATCCCCCAGAACTGGATTTGGTATCTGCAGTGTGGGTTCTGGGAATTGAACCTGGGTTCTCTTGAAGAGGCAGCAAGTGCTCTTAACGGCTGAGCCATCTCTTTCACCTGGCCAAAACATTTTAAAATGTGTAAAATGCATGCTGCGAGAGAAGGGAGAACTAGACCTTTTAAAGTAACTAGGTAGAAAGCAGGACTCGTTCAGTGACCCTTACCCCACCCACCCTGTGCCGCCCACCGCCCTGGAATCTGATTACATAGAGGTCATAGCTTCACCGTCCACTAGGAGATGCTGATATTTGCTAAGCTTCAGAGGAGCTGGCTTACTCCACGCTTAAGCTTCAGCTTATTCATTGGCTTATTGCTTCTTGAGTGTCTGCTAGGAGGTTAGGTAGCTTCTACACATCGGATTTGAAGAGCATCCCTGTGCATGCAGAGGAAGATGAGGCTTGGCACCTTTTGTCCTTGGTTGGCAACAAAGAGCATCATACCTTGCTGCTGAGTGGGTGGCTCCTCTTCATTTTTCCCCCCTCTATGTTATCTTCATTGGGAAATTTATTAATTTCTTTATTATTTATTCAGAGATTCCCAGCCATTGCCCTAAGTCCTGGGAATATACTAGTAAATGAAGCAGGCAGAGTTCCTGCTGGTAGGATGCTGAGATTCTTGGGGAAGGCAAGTTGGGTGAACATGACAAGATTTTAAAAAGAGAGAATGAAAAGCAAATTCACATGGTGGTGAGTAAATCTGGTTGCTCTAATCAGACTGCCACCAGTATAAGGAAGAAGCTGTCAGTACCCCGTATTATAACCAGTTACTATGTTAATTTTGAGCTCTTCATAAGGAGTTCGGTGGTATGGGGGTGGGGTAGGTAAGTATTCTTATGCAGAGAAAACAGGATGCTGAAAGACTCATGGCTAGACTCAGAATGAAGAGGTGAGTGCTGGGACTTGAGGTGACTGAAGGGCAAGGATCTCAGCCTGGAGATCATGCTAAGGAATTTGAATTCATCCTAAGGGTCTTGGGAGAAGGTGCTTGCCCTTAAGTCTCAGTAGCTGAATGAGCAAGCCACAGTGGTAATTCTTGAACTGTTGACGTGACATTGAGTTCAAGGAGACTGGTTAGGCATGTTAGATAGCTCTCAGGATTAGAAACTTATCTGGATATTGTTTGAGAGGCTTCCTTCCCCCGTTGTGTCCTGCAGAAAATAAACACAGCGAAGAATACTGAAAAGCCACCTGCTTCTGTCTTCTAGTGATTACCACTGCAGGGTGATGGGCGATTTCCTTGCTGTGTATTCCATACTCAGCAAAAACAACACATCATGTTGAACATCATATCATGCCATGATCCTTTATTTTAATAATGATTTAATTAAATCAGGCATGGAGGTGCACCCTTAATCCCCGCACTGAGAAGGCAGAGGCAGGTGGATCTCTATGAATTCACAGCCAGCCTGGTCTCCATAGTGAGTTCCAGGCCAGTCACGGCTACACAGGAAGACTCTGCCTTAATAACAACACAGTGTTATATATCATAGGGTGATTTAATCATTTCACGGCAGGCTATTCAGGGTTGTTTGGTTTGGCTTGGCATAGTTTATTTTTTTGAGACAGAATCTTGCTTTGTAGCCCAGGCTGGCCTATAACTTTTGGGAATCATGTTTTCTCATTCCCCTGGTGCTTGGCTCACAGGCGAATACCACCAGGCTCCCCTGGGTAGGCAGAGTTTGGATACTTCAAGTGTGCCGGGTAGTATCAAATCGACACAAGCTAAAGTCATGGGAGAGGAGGGAACCTCAATTAAGTGTCTGCATAAGATCCAGTCGTAGGCAGACTTGTAAGGCATTTTCGTAATTAGTGATTGATGTGGGAGGGCCCAGCATTATGGGTGGGGTTATCCCTGGGCTAGTGGTCCTGACATCTACAGGACTGAGCAAAACATGGGGAGCCACCCTGTAAACAACACCCCTCCATGGCCTTTGCATCAGCTCCTGCCTCCAGGTTCCTGCCTCCAGGTTCCTGCCTTGGCTTCCTTCAGTGGTGAACAATGCTGTGGAAGTATAAGGCAAACAAACCCTTTCCTCCCCAAGTGGCTTTGGTCATAGTGTTTTGTCGCAGCAGTAGAAACCCTAAGGATAATAAGTATAATGTAATTCTTTTCCGTTACGTCCTCCACCATTCAAACACAGAACCAAAGTCTGTGCCTTTCAAATGACAAATTTGCTACTGCCTAGGACACTATTTTCTCAGTGTTTTGTTTGCCATTGTATCTAAGTGTTTAAAACATGGAAATTGCGGAGGCAGGAGAATCACCACAAGTTCTAGACCCTGTCTTTGAAATTTAAAAAAAAAAAAGAAAACAAGACAAGAATTGGTGTTTTATCTAGCATAAAAACAAATGTTTGTCTCATGTGAATTTGAGTTTAATTAAATTACCGTTTCATTTAAATCTAACCAAAGAGTCTTAGCCTCCCCCACAAACAAAAATATATTTTTCTGAGAATATAAATACGTACCCAAACAGTCAGCAAGACAAACAGTGAACGATAGAAATGGGTTGATTTAATAATTCAGCACTCCCTTTTGGAGTCTTCCCCGACCCCCACCCTGTTTTCAAGACAGGGCTTCTCTGTGTAGCCCTAGCTGTTTGGAACTCTCTCTGTAGACTGGACTGGCCTCGAACCTGCAGTTATGCACCTGCTTCTGCTTCCCTAGTGCTGGGACTAAGACATGCCGCCATCACCCATAGCTCTGTGGAGTCTTAAAGCTAATCTGTCTTCCCAAGGTCAACTGTGGCAGAGCTATGGGAAGCAGAGTGTCTCCTTGGATTTGTTGATAATTTGCACCTGTAAAGTTGATGCAGATGTTTCAAACGTCGAAAACCTTTTGGTATCTGAGCACTGGAATTGAGGCCAAGCAGCTGAGAAACATCCACAGTCCTCTTCCGACTCTGGAGTCTGCCGAGGCTGTTGACTTACGGGCACGGTCTCGGTTAGATCAGCAGTGTGCTTTGAGCAGAGTTTGGTGTAAAATACGGCAGAAACACAGTAGTAGGAATAAGGTGCAGAGAGGTTTGTGAACTAGAAGCATCTCACCTGAGAGTGGTAGGTTCTGATAGGCCTTGGCAGGTGGGTGGTGGACAAGGTGCGGATGAGTGGATTCAGGCATTTCCTTGAAGGTTGGAATTTAGAGTTTTAGTCACAGGGCGGTTTCAGTTTTAGACGTACAGCAAGAAAGGGGAGTGATCTGGGGGGGTAGCATGATGGCGGTGCTTCCCTACCCTACAGATCAAGGCTTTGCGTTTGATCTGTAGTTTTCATTGTGACCATGGCGAAGGCTCCGTGTGAAAGGCTGAGCGCTGGGTGCTGCCTAGGCACAGGCTGGTGAGCAGGTGACAGACGGGTGACAGAGCCGTGGTTGTGAGGAGACTATGAGCCTTTTCCTGACCCTTGCCCGTAAGTCACACCGCCTCCACCTTCCCACCCGCCCGTCACCTCTTGCCCTGTGTTGTCACACAGATGACTTTGAAGATGAGAAGCAGAAACCTCGAAGGAAGTGCTCTTTCCCGAAAGTTTCTCAAGGAAAGAGGAAGAGGGGCTGCAGTGATCCAGGGGACCCCACAAATGGTGCAGCAAAAAAGAAAGTGGCCAAGGCCACTGCTAGATCCAAGAATCTCAAGGTTCTGAAGGAGGAAGCACTCAGCGACGGGGATGACTTCCGGTGAGACGCTCAAGCCCGGAGCCCAGTGACGAAGTGACTCCTTGCTCTCTAAGGGGATGTGGGAAGAGGGAGGGTTGTTAAGCATTTCTAGACAGAGCCAGGCCAGCAGGAGCTGGAGGCCTCGGTTTCTGATGAGTTCAATGGCAGCTCACATATAGTCATTTATTCATGGTTTCACAGCTAGCTAGAAGCACACTCAGCCGTCGAATTCAGGGTTCCCGATTCTTGGTCTGAAGTTATTTCAACTTCACAGACACTTAGCAGAGAGGCAGGAGAGACTTCTGCCATCTGGAAATTGGAACTGGCAACTCATGCTCAGTTGGACTTTGAGCGTTCACTGGGCACATTCTTGTCCCCTGCTGCCCTTCTTAGTTTTATGTTTTTGTTTTCTCATAGTTTAGTGGATCATACCAAAGGCTTCCTGCATTGTGAGTGAGCACCGAGCACTGAACCCCACCTTCAGCCCCCCTCCTTTTCCTTCCATCTGGAGTATTTTCTTTCCCTCTCGTACTGTGTCTGAAGCCAGTGGCTCTGGTTTTTTTGTTTCGTTTTGTTTTTGTTTTTGACAGATTCTTGGATTTTTTTTTTTTTTTTTGCTCCTGTTTCCTGCTGCTATGTCCACCTGAATGATAGTTCTCTATGACAGTGCAAGCTACTCAGGTTTTGCCACCCTCTAGGGTGCTCACACTTCTTGGGCCTCAGCTACAACTGTGACCTTCATTCATGTTCACAGGGCCTTCGTTCACATTCATCTAGGGTGGGCCTGTAGTTTGCCTTAATGGCAGCTGGATATCCTTATTTCAGGATGAGGGACAGTGAGAGACTAGTTAACTACCCAACCTAAGCAAGCTGGAGGGTAGGTGAATAGAGGAAGCTGAACTTGCTGTTGATGATGGGAGGGCAGTCCAGCAGAGGGCAGTAGTGGGCCAGGGGAAGTGGCTGGACTCTCCACCGTGGCTCCTTAATGCCTCCTGGTTGCAAGTAGCAAACAAAAACAAAAGTGGAGGTTTTTTTGAGCTTTATTGGAGCTCAGGACTGAGATGGTCCTAAAATGTCTATGCTAAAAATCTTGGCTGTTTCCTCTAGATACCAAGTATCCTAACGTTTACAAAGGCCAAAGTAACCCAGAACTGTCAACAGGATTTGGGGTTTATATATGACTCTGCAGACACATGTCAGGGTCCTGGCAGCTGTTTACCTCACACCTCACGGTCTGTCGAGCTATTTGTCTACATGGGTTTCCCCTACCAGCAGCCCCCCAGCCTGGACCTGCTTACAGGTTCTTGTGCGATCACACCTGACTTGCTGTGTTTGAGGTGTGGCAGCTTCAGTGTCCTTGGGCTATATTTTCTAATGGGAGAAAAGCATTCTCTGAGTTGGGTCTCAGGCAGCTTTGGCTCTGCTGGTGTGAGCTTTTTTTCCCTCCCTGGCCTCCAGCTCCGTGCTAGTGTACCTAGTTACCTCAGCAGTCCAAGACTCCTGGGATCATGTGATTGCTTTAATTTTGCCCTCACCTTTTCAAGGCACAGCAGTTTTGTTTTGTTTTTGGTTTTGCTTTGTTTTTTTATTTTATTTTTTTTTGTTTTTCACATGGATTGTGAGTTAATAGGTTCTGGGTTTGTTTTGAGAAACAAAGGCCTTGCTTAGTTGCCAGGGTAACCTTACACTGGAGCTCTTCCCACTTCACGTCTTGAGACTTTTGCGAGCCAGCTGTCCATCATTTTCATGGATGTGGTTGCAATAAACAGTCAATAGGAGAAAGACTCCTGGAGGTTTGCTTAGCCTGAGTGTGACACTAGGATATGTATGTGAGTGAGCCTTCTGTGTCTTTGATCCATATACAGGGACTCACCAGCTGACTGCAAGAAGGCAAAGAAACACCCAAAAATCGAGGTGGTGGACCAAGGCACTGATGAAGATGACAGCGAGGATGACTGGGAGGAGGTGGAAGGTGAAGTTCTCTTGTTTCTCTCTTTGTTGGTTCTGAGTTTGCTGTTTGGAGCTAAGTCACATGTTGCAATCTTTGTTGTTTCTTTGTAACAAAGACCATCTTGAGATAAGTTACAGTAGGGACTTGACAGAAGCAATACCGAGGAAGAGTGCATCCAGAGGAGCTGTGGAGTCCTAACTCCAGCCCAGTGCCACTCCACATAGCTGTTTGCTTGCCTGAGGCAGGCTTTTGCACAGGCAGCATTCTGCAAATCGCATGCAGCTGTGAGTTGTGCCTAGTCAGGCTGCAGGATTTGGGGAGGAAGTCTGTAAGTGCTGTAGGCCTGAGCCTCAGGTCCACACCCTGAGAGTGGTACAATGCTAATCCCTGGTTCCTTCTGTGGGGCATGCTTCCCCCAGCCTTTTATTTGACAAGGTTCAAATCTACCAAGAAATGAGAGTAGTCTGATACCTGGTCCTTTATATTGAATGTTTCTTTCTCTATGTAGTCCCAAAGCTTGGCTTTTGAATATTTGAGCAAGCCTTTACTAAGAAGGTAGTGGTGGCTTATCTGACAAAGCAACCTCATCACACCCCAAACATGAAAAACAACCCAAAGTTGTGAAAACAAAAAAAAGTCTTTATAGCTCGCTCACTTGCTTTCTCTCTTTCTTTCTAACCCAGGTCCCGTGGTTGTTATGAGTTTGTACATGTCTTTTAATCTAAAGCCCCCACCATGTACTACCTTTATTAATTCCTTATGGTGCCTTAGGAATGCTAGGAGGGTGCTCTGCCACAGAACTACGACTCCTATGCCTTGCTTTTTTGGTTTGGTTTTTAAAGTGTGTGTGTGTGTGTGTGTTATGTATATATGTGTGAAAGTTTATGAGTTTTATGTATGTATCTGTGTATGGTGTGTCTTTGATCAGAGGACAGCTCTCAAGAGTTCTTTTCTGTCACCTTGTGGGATCCAACCCCAAAGTCAGGACCTCAGGTTCTGTACAGTCTCGCCGGCCTCTAGGCCGTGGTTTGTTTGTTTTTTTAAGATGAGGCCTCTATTATTGAACTTGCTATGTAGCCCAGGCTGCCCTGGGATGTAGGGCCTCTGGTCTCACTGCTGAGTGCTGGGATTACAGATGTGTGCCACCAGAGCAGGCACTGCCTTTTTTTCTCTTTGTAGAGCAATGCCTGCTTTGAAAAGTCCTGGCCTCTTGCTTTTTAGAATATCTGGTTTTATCAGATAAACAATCAGGAGTCTCACGGCTTCCTTGTCTATTCCTGATCTTGTTTCCCCAGCAGAACCCTGATTTTGTTCTATATATTACCTCATTATTGTTAACTTTAACTTAGGTGTATAAGTGTTTTGCCTGCATATATGTCTGTACCATGTGTCTGGTACTCATGGAGGTCAGAAGAGGGTGTTGAGTCCTCTGGGACTAGAGTTATAGCTATGAGTCACCATGTGAGTGCTGAGAATAGAACCCAGGTCCTCTGTAGTCAGGGCTCTAAGCCACTGAGGCAAATTTTCAGCCCCAATTATTACTAACCACCTTTAAAATTACTGTTGATAGAGCTTACTGAACCTGTGCTGGACATGGGAGAAAATTCTGCCACCTCACCGTCTGACCTGCCTGTGAAGGCGGTGGAGATTGAAATTGAAACACCACAGCAGGCGAAGGAACGGGAAAGAAGGTAGGCTGGGCTCTGCTTCTGGGCCCCTGACCTGAAAATAGGCAGCAGACACACGGAGAAAGCCTTTGCATGTCATCGTGGTCTGGAGCCACAGAGGAGAGCCTAGGTTTGCAGTGGGACTGACGGAGACACCTGGATGTCTCTGCTGGGTGAGATAGAGGTGCATGACACGGACTGAGCTCCTTGTTTATCTCTGACTACCTGACCCTCGAGCAGGAGTATAAATGAGAGGCTCAGAGAGTATGTATGACAGTCCAGGAGTCACCTAGCCAGTGAGTGGAGGACCCAAGACCTGAATTTCCCCCTGGCACTTATGCTTTCCCTACCACGAATCACTACAAGGCTTGAGATAGTGCCCACTGTGGAAGGAGCACCCTGCCCAGGGTGCCTAGCTCCACTGTAGCCTCCTGATTGGCCTAGGAAAATGGAGCAACGAAGCTCGCTAAGGAGGTTCACTTCAATGGGAGACATTGTGTCTTTTAGGAAGTGCAAGGTTTTCCTGTAGGTTGATGGGCCAGGGTGAAAGATTTTGCAGAACAGTCATGTAAATGTCTTCTTTAATTTAGCATCTGTGTGACGGTTTGAGGAGGAAGTCAGTGGTTAAGATTCTGAAGGAAGGGAGTTTGAGGCCTGTGGGTGAGGCAGGGCATGCTGGGAGGGGTTGGAGGATGTATTGCCCAAGAGCAGATTTCAGATGGGAGCTGCTGCATCCAGGGGCTGCACAGAGACCTGTGAGCAGGTTTGCAGATGAGAAGTGCTACATCCGTCATGGCTGCAGAGATGGACCAGACTGGGGCAAGAGGGAATGAACAAAAGACAGCCATGTGGACAGAGAAACCTCAACCCTCCAGACTGGAGTGTTTACTACATAGAGGTGATCAGGGAGGCAGGGTCTATGGTGTGCAGCTGGGTCAAGAGAACAGGTTTAGGTCATCTCAGTAGGAGCAGTCTCTGGAGGGGAGCATTCTTGAGGCTGTAAACATGGTACGGAGCTATGGTGGACATTTTTTTTTTCGTACACTATTAACATCCATACTTGAACCCAAGAGGAAAGTGAAGCCTTTCCCATTTCTTTGAGTCTCGTGGGCAAGGGGAGGCTTTGCCATTTTCCCATGAGTCTGAGGCTATGGGACCCTTGGCATGGCCATGCCTGTGTCAGCAACACACATTTCACTCAGACATCACTCTTCTCCCAACAGAGAAGGAGCAGATGGTGGTTGCTTGTTGATTTGGCTGAGTTAGCACAGCCTTGTGTAGGAACCCAGGGAAGTGACTCCCATGTCATGGTGAGGAGTTGCGGATTCCCGATTCAATCTTGGGTCTCTCACTGTGTGTTTCAGTGAGAAGATAAAGATGGAGTTTGAGACATACCTGCGGAGGATGATGAAGCGTTTCAATAAAGAAGTACACGAGAACATGCACAAGGTGAAGGCTGGTAGGACCACGAAGAGCAGGGCCAGGTGGGACAGGCAGGCCTGCATGACGTTAGGTGCCATCCTCACGGCTGGGCTTACAGGCAGTGTCCAAGTGGGGCTCCTTTCACCTGGGTGTGGAGAAGGCAGATGAGTGGCAGGAAGGAGAGGGAAAGCTTTGTGTGGAGATGAGAGAGAGTGGACAGCCTTTCTGTTGTCTCAGTAGGTTGAAGGGTGGAGGACAGGGTAGGAGTTAAAGTGGGGTGCCCAGCAGAGCAGGGTGGGTTCAGATGAGCAGGTTGAGAGGAGAGCAGTCAGGGAGGCTCATGCTTGGCCTCCAGCTGGTGCCCTGAGCAGCCTGTGCCTCCCCTCCTCTCCCCTCCCCTCCCTCCCCTGCCCAGCTCACTACAGCCTACCCAGGGGATGTGATGCTTCCTCTGAAAATCCTGCAGTTTGTAAAGGGGAGGCTGGGAGAGGAAACGTTCTCATTTGAACTAGTGGATTCTTTGAGGGAGGGAGTACATGGAGAGAAGAGAGTGAGACACAAAGCCTTGGAGTATGGCTGATGACATATTCCTTCGCACTTTGCACTGCTGTGTGTAGAAGCACAGCCAGTGTTCTCTGTCCACAGACCATCTGAACTGGGCAGCAGGATCCCTGCTATCCTTAGCTCTCCCTCTATTCTCTACAGGTTCACCTGCTATGCCTGCTGGCCAGTGGCTTCTATCGAAATAGCATCTGCCGACAGCCAGATCTGCTGGCCATTGGCCTCTCCATCATTCCAATTCGCTTTACCAAGGTGCCACTTCAAGATAGGGATGCCTACTACCTTTCAAACCTGGTAAAGTGGTAAGGCCATCTACTGTACTTGAGCACTGGGTTTTAGGATTGGGTTTCTCTTGGTCTGGTTCAGGTCAGTTCTATAGACCTCTCCTGAAGTGGTCAGTTGGCATCAGGAAGGGGCATGACATTGAGGCGAGGGACACACCAGGATGACCCTAGGCTTAAAAGAGAGCCTTGGCTGGCTCGAGTCCCATATGCACCGCATACTCAGGCTAGTGTGAGGAGTTCTGGGGTAGAGAAGCGCAGAAAACAGGGTGCTCCTCTCGGGTGGCAGTGGAAAGTGTGCCCAAGGATGTGCCAGCTGAGTTGGGTCAGTGATGGTCAGCACTAGCTAGCTGGGCTGAGAAGAGTCGGTGCAGGCAGGCAAGTTTAAGAGTCACTTCCTGTTGGTTTGCTTGGCTGTAAAAGACTAGAATTTCTCCTTCGCTTTGACTGCTGTATAGAGGAGTACCTGGTCTCTCCCCAGGTTCATCGGAACCTTCACTGTCAACGCTGACCTTTCAGCCAGCGAGCAGGACGGCCTGCAGACCACCTTGGAAAGGAGGATTGCCATTTACTCAGCGAGGGATAATGAAGAGTTGGTCCATGTAAGTGCTTCCACTGGTGACACTGCTTGTTAATGGGAACGAAATACCATGTCGTCCTGGAAGGTGCATGTTGTCTTAGTCAGGATTTCTGCTGCTGTGACAAAACTCTATGACTAAAAAGCAAGTTGGGGAGGAAACAGTTTATTTGGCTTATACTTTCATATTGCTGTTCATCATTATGGAAGTCTGGATAGAAACTCAAAATGGTCAGGAACCTGGAGGCAGGAACTAATGCAGAGGCTATGGAGGGGTGCTGCTTACTGGCTTGCTCCTTATGATTTGCTCAGCCTCCTCATAGAACCTAGGATGGTTAGCCCAGGCATGGCACCACCCATAATGGGCTGGACCCTTCCCCATTAGTCACTAATTAAGAAAATGCCTTATAGCCATCTCTTTCTTTTTTAAGATAACTTTAAAAAAAATTCACATATTATATCTTGAACACTGTTTCCCCTTCCTCTTTCTCTGTTTCTCTTCAGAAAAGGGCAGGCCTCCTAGGCTTATCAGCCAAACATAGCTTACGTTACAGTAAGACGAGGAACAAAACCCTTATATCAGGGCTGGATAAGGCAACCCTGTAGGTTGAAAAGGGTCCCAAAAGCAGGCAAAAGAGTCAGAGACAGAGAAAAGCACCGGGGTAGCGAGGGCGTAGGGTCGGCTGACACTCGCCAGCTACCCACGACATCCGCCACAGGATCTTAAGACTTCTGGTGAGTGGAACACAGCTTCTGCTCCAATCCAATTGCGCGCGGGACCTGAGACTGCATTAGTTAGGGAAGCAGAAACCGGCCAGAGTAGGGCCACAGGCCTCATCCAGCCGGATCAGCACCGGGGTAGCTAGAGCCCAGGGTCGGCTGACACCCGCCAGCTACCCACGACCCCCGCCACAGGATTTTGAGACTGCTGGTGAGTGGAACACAGCTTCTGCTCCAGTCCAATCACGCGGGACCTGAGACTGCTCTGGTTGGGGAGAGAGAAATCCGGCCTACAGAGGGCCACAAACCTCTTCCGGTCAGAAAAGCACCTGGGTAGCGAGGGCGCAGGGTCGGCTGACACTCGCCAACTACCCACAACACCCGCCACAGGATCTTAAGACTTCTGGTGAGTGGAACACAGCTTCTGCTCCAGTCCAATCACGCGGGACCTGAGACTGCTTTGGTTGGGGAGGGAGAAATCCGGCCTACATAGGGCCACAAGCCTCTTCCAGTCAGAAAAGCACCAGGGTAGCTAGGGCGCAGGGTCGGCTGACACTGGCCAGCTACCCACAACACCCGCCACAGGATCTTAAGACTTCTGGAGAGTGGAACACAGCTTCTGCTCCAATCCAATTGCGCGCGGGACCTGAGACTGCATTAGTTAGGGAAGCAGAAAACCGGCCTGAGTAGGACCACAGGCCTCTTCCGGCTGGACCAGCACCGGGGTACTGACAGCTACCCATGACCCCCGCCACAGGATTTTGAGACTGCTGGTGAGTGGAACACAGCCTCTGCTCCAATCTTTAAACAGTGACAACAACAACAACTAACCCCAGAGATTACCAGATGGCGAAAGGTAAACGTAATAATCTTACTAACAGAAACCAAGACCACTCACCATCATCAGAACACAGCACTCCCACTTCGCCCAGTCCAGGGCACCCCAACACACTGGAAAAGCTAGACACGGATCTAAAAGCATATCTCCTGATGATGGTAGAGGACTTCAAGAAGGACTTTAATAACACACTTAAAGAAATACAAAGGAACACTGGTAAACAGGTAGAAGACAATAAAGAGGAAGCACAAAAATCCCTTAAAGAATTGCAGGAGAACACTGCTAAAGAGTTACAAATCCTTAAAGAAAAACAGGATAACCTAATCAAACAGGTAGAAGTCCTTAATGAAAAACAGGAAAACACATCCAAACAGATGATGGAAATGAACAAAACCATACTAGACCTAAAAAGGGAAGTAGACACAATAAAGAAAACCCAAAATGAGGCAACACTGGAGATAGAAACCCTAGGAAAGAAATCTGGAACCATAGATACCAGCATCAGCAACAGAATACAAGAGATGGAAGAGAGAATCTCAGGTGCAGAAGATTCCATAGAGAACATCAGCACAACAATCAAGGAAAATGTAAAATGCAAAAAGATCCTAACTCAAAACATCCAAGAAATACAGGACACAATGAGAAGACCAAACCTACGGATAATAGGAGTGGATGAGAATGAAGATTTTCAACTCAAAGGACCAGCAAACATCTTCAACAAAATTATAGAAGAAAACTTCCCAAATCTAAAGAAAGAGATGCCCATGAACATACAAGAAGCCTACAGAACTCCAAATAGACTGGACCAGAAAAGAAATACCTCCCGACACATAATAATCAGAACAACAAATGCTCTAAATAAAGATAGAATACTAAAAGCAGTAAGAGAAAAAGGCCAAGTAACATATAAAGGCAAGCCTATCAGAATTACACCAGATTTTTCACCAGAGACTATGAAAGCCAGAAGATCCTGGACGGATGTTATACAGAAACTAAGAGAACACAAATTCCAGCCCAGGCTACTATACCCAGCCAAACTCTCAATTAACATAGATGGAGAAACCAAAGTATTTCACGACAAAACCAAATTCACACATTATCTCTCCACGAATCCAGCCCTTCAAAGGATAATAACAGAAAAAAACCACTACAAGGACAGGAACCACGCCCTAGAAACAACAAGAAGGTAATCCCTCAACAAACCTAAAAGAAGACAGCCACAAGAACAAAATGCCAACTTTAACAACAAAAATAACAGGAAACAACAATTACTTTTCCTTAATATCTCTTAATATCAATGGACTCAACTCCCCGATAAAAAGACATAGACTAACAAACTGGCTACACCAACAAGACCCAACATTTTGCTGCTTACAGGAAACTCATCTCAGAGAAAAGGATAGACACTACCTCAGAATGAAAGGCTGGAAAACAATTTTCCAAGCAAATGGCATGAAGAAACAAGCTGGAGTAGCCATTCTAATATCTGATAAGATTGACTTCCAACCCAAAGTCATTAAAAAAGACAGGGAGGGACACTTCATACTCATCAAAGGTAAAATCCTCCAAGAGGAACTATCAATCCTGAATATCTATGCTCCAAATACAAAGGCAGCCACATTCATTAAAGAAACTTTAGTAAAGCTCAAAGCACACATTGCACCTCATACAATAATAGTGGGAGACTTCAACACACCACTTTCACCAATGGACAGATAATGGAAACAGAAACTAAACAGGGACACAGTGAAACTAAGAGAAATTATGAATCAAATGGATCTGGCAGATATCTACAGAACATTCTATCCTAAAACAAAAGGATATACCTTCTTCTCAGCACCTCATGGTACCTTCTCCAAAATTGACCACATAATTGGTCACAAAGCAGGCCTCAACAGATATAAAAATATTGAAATTGTCCCATGCATCCTATCAGATCACCATGGACTAAGGCTGATCTTCAATAACAAAATAAATAATAGAAAGCCAACCTTCACGTGGAAACCGAACAACACTCTTCTCAATGATACCTTGGTCAAGGAAGGAATAAAGAAAGAAATTAAGGACTTTTTAGAGTTCAATGAAAATGAAGCCACAACATACCCAAACTTATGGGACGCAATGAAAGCATTTCTAAGAGGAAAACTCATAGCTCTGAGTGCCTCCAAAAGGAAACTAGAGAGAGCACACATTAGCAGCTTGACAACACACCTAAAAGCACTAGAACAAAAGGAAGCAAATTCACCCAAGAGGAGTAGACGGCAGGAAATAATCAAACTCAGGGGTGAAATCAACCAATTGGAAACAAGAAAAACTATTCAAAGAATCAACCAATCAAGGAGCTGGTTCTTTGAGAAAATCAACAAGATAGATAAACCCTTAGCCAGACTCACTAGAGGGCACAGGGAAAGCATCCTAATTAACAAAATCAGAAATGAAAAAGGAGACATAACAACAGATCCTGAAGACATCCAAAACACCATCAGATCCTTCTACCAAAGGCTATACTCAACAAAACTGGAGAACCTGGATGAAATGGAGAAGTTCCTAGACAGATACCAGGTACCAAAGTTGAATCAAGATCAGGTTAATGATCTAAACAGCCCTATATCCCCCAAAGAAATAGAAGCAGTCATTAATAGTCTCCCAACTAAAAAAAGCCCAGGACCAGATGGGTTTAGTGCAGAGTTCTATCAGACCTCCAAAGAAGATCTAATCCCAGTTCTTCACAAACTATTCCACAAAATAGAAACAGAAGGTACTCTATCCAACTCATTCTATGAAGCCACAATTACTCTGATACCTAAACCACAAAAAGACCCAACAAAGATAGAAAACTTCAGACCAATATCCCTTATGAATATTGATGCAAAAATCCTCAATAAAGTTCTTGCTAACCGAATCCAAGAACACATCAAAACAATCATCCATCCTGACCAAGTAGGTTTCATCCCAGGGATGCAGGGATGGTTCAATATTCGGAAATCCATCAACGTAATCCAGTATATAAACAAACTCAAAGACAAAAACCACATGGTCATCTCGTTAGATGCGGAAAAAGCATTTGACAAGATCCAACACCCATTCATGATAAAAGTCTTGGAAAGATCAGGAATTCAAGGCCCATACCTAAACATGATAAAAGCAATCTACAGCAAACCAGTAGCCAACATCAAAGTAAATGGTGAGAAGCTTGAAGCAATCCCTCTAAAATCAGGGACTAGACAAGGCTGTCCACTTTCTCCATACCTATTCAACATTGTACTTGAAGTCCTAGCCAGAGCAATTCGACAACAAAAGGACATCAAAGGGATACAAATTGGAAAAGATGAAGTCAAAATATCACTCTTTGCAGATGATATGATAGTATATATAAGTGACCCTAAAAATTCCACCAGAGAACTCCTAAGCCTGATAAACAGCTTCGGTGAAGTAGCTGGATATAAAATTAACTCAAACAAATCAATGGCCTTTCTCTACACAAAGAATAAACAGGCTGAGAAAGAAATTAGGGAAACAACACCCTTCTCAATAGTCACAAATAATATAAAATATCTTGGCGTGACTCTAACTAAGGAAGTGAAAGATCTGTATAATAAAAACTTCAAGTCTCTGAAGAAAGAAATTATAGAAGATCTCAGAAGATGGAAAGATCTCCCATGCTCATGGATTGGCAGGATCAACATTGTAAAAATGGCTATCTTGCCAAAAGCAATCTACAGATTCAATGCAATCCCCATCAAAATTCCAAATCAATTCTTCAACGAATTAGAAAGTGCAATCTGCAAATTCATCTGGAACAACAAAAAACCTAGGATAGCAAAAACTCTTCTCAAGGATAAAAGAACCTCTGGTGGAATCACCATGCCGGACCTAAAGCTCTACTACAGAGCAATTGTGATAAAAACTGCATGGTACTGGTATAGTGACAGACAGATAGACCAATGGAATAGAATTGAAGACCCAGAAATGAACCCACACACCTACGGTCACTTGATCTTCGACAAGGGAGCTAAAAACATCCAGTGGAAGAAAGACAGCATTTTCAACAAATGGTGCTGGCACAACTGGTTGTTAACATGTAGAAGAATGGGAATCAATCCATTCCTATCTCCTTGTACTAAGGTCAAGTCTAAGTGGATCAAGGAACTTCACATAAAACCAGAGACACTGAAACTTATAGAGGAGAAAGTGGGGAAAAGCCTTGAAGATATGGGCACAGGGGAAAAATTCCTGAATAGAACAGTAATGGCTTGTGCTGTAAGATCGAGAATTGACAAGTGGGACCTCATGAAACTACAAAGCTTCTGCAAGGCTAAAGACACCATCAATAAGACAAAAAAACCACCAACAGATTGGGAAAGGATCTTCACCTATCCTAAATCAGATAAGGGTCTAATATCCAATATATATAAAGAACTCAAGAAGGTGGACTCCAGAAAGTCATATAACCCCATTAAAAAATGGGGCTCAGAACTGAACAAAGAATTCTCACCTGAGGAATACCGAATGGCAGAGAAGCACCTGAAAAAATGTTCAACATCCTTAATCATCAGGGAAATGCAAATCAAAACAACCCTGAGATTCCACCTCACACCAGTCAGAATGGCTAAGATCAAAAATTCAGGTGACAGCAGATGCTGGCGAGGATGTGGAGAAAGAGGAACACTCCTCCATTGTTGGTGGGATTGCAAGCTTGTACAACCACTCTGGAAATCAGTCTGGCGGTTCCTCAGAAAATTGGACATAGTACTACCGGAGGATCCAGCAATACCTCTCCTGGGCATATATCCAGAAGATGTCCCAACCGGTAAAAAGGACACATGCTCCACTATGTTCATAGCAGCCCTATTTATAATAGCCAGAAGCTGGAAAGAACCCAGATGTCCCTCAACAGAGGAATGGATACAGAAATTATGGTACATTTACACAATGGAGTATACTCAGCTATTAAAAAGAATGAATTTATGAAATTCCTAGCCAAATGGATGGACCTGGAGGGCATCATCTTGAGTGAAGTAACACAATCACAAAAGAACTCACACAATATGTATTCACTGATAAGTGGATATTAGCCCAAAACTTAGGATACCCAAGATATAAGATACAATTTGCTAAACGCATGAAACTCAAGAAGAATGAAGACCAAAGTGTGGACACTGTGCACCTTCTCAGAATTGGGAACAAAACACCCAGGGAAGGAGTTACAGAGACAAAGTTCGTAGCTGTGATGAAAGGATGGACCATTTAGAGACTGCCGTATCCAGGGATCCATCCCATAATCAGCTTCTAAACGCTGACACCATTGCATACACTAGCAAGATTTTGCTGAAAGGACCCAAATATAGCTGTCTCTTGTGAGATGATGCCGGGGCCTAGCAAACACAGGAGTGGATGTTCACAGTCAGCTATTGGATGTATCACAGGGCTCCCAATGGAGAAGTTAGAGAAAGTACCCAAGGAGCTAAAGGGATCTGCAACCCTATTGTTGGAACAACATGATGTACTAACCAGAACCCCGGAGCTCTTGTCTCTAGCTGCATATGTATCGAAAGATGACCTAGTTGGCCATCAATGGAAAGAGAGGCCCATTGGACTTGCAAACTTTATATGCCCCAATATAGGGGAATGCCAGGGCCAAAAGAATGGGAATGGGTGGGTAGGGAAGTGGGGGGCGCTATGGGGGACTTTTGGGATAGCATTGGAAATGTAATTGAGGAAAATATGTAATAAAAATATTAAAAATTAAAAAAAAAAAGAGTCAGAGACAGCTCAGCTTCAAGGGACACCAAGCTTACAGCCAAACCTTATGGAGGTATTTTCTCAGTTGAAGTTCTCTCATTTCAGATAACTCTAGTTTGTGTCAAATGGACATAAGACTAGCCACACAACTGACCCCTTGTCAACTTGACACACGAACACATCATTATTAAGCCACACCATTCTTATTCACCCCCAAGATCTCTCATTAAAAACATAAGTAACGTTAAAGTCCAACAGTCTTTCACAAATTCAAATACATTAAAATTTCAATCTCTTTAAAATACCCAACATCTCTAAAAAATCCAAAATCTCTTTTAGAAGTTTAAAGTCTTTTGGCTGTGGGCTCCTATAAAAGTCAAAATTAAGTTAAATACCTTCTTCAAGAGGAAAGAACCAGGGGCTGGAGAGGTGGCTCAGTGGTTAAGAACACTGACTGCTCTTCCGAGGGTCCTGAGTTCAAATCCCAGCAACCACATGGTGGCTCACAACCATCCATAATGAGATCTGACACCCTCTTCTGGTGTGTCTGAAGACAGCTACAGTGTACTTACATATAAAATAGAAATAAATCTTTAAAAAAAAAAAAAAAAGAGGAAAGACCCAGGGCACAGTCACAATCTGAATCAAGCGAAACCAAACCGCAGCAGTGTTAAGTGACTCAGTGTCCAGTTACCTGGGATCACTCTTTATCTTACTGGCTCTTCCAAGAGGCTTGAGTCCCTTCTCCAGTTCTGCCCTCTGCCGCACACAGTTTATCTTTGGGGCTGTGACTGGCTCCACCTCACCTCTCCTGCTGTTCTTGATGGTTATCCCATGGTACTGGCATCTCTTCAGTGTTGGGGCTCTCTACCTCAACTGGGCTGCACTTTCACCAATAGCCTCTCAAAGGCTCTCTTTGTGGTGCCCAGCCTCAAGGTCTTTGCATGACTTCTTCAGTCCTGGCCCTTTAAAATGTGACGGAGGCTGCACTTTCACCAATGCCTCTCCTGGCCTCTCATAGTGCCAAGACTCAGCTGCTCTCTGTGGCCCCTGCATGCCTTCAAAACCAGTACCAATTGAGTGACTTTTCATTACCAAGTTCGGCTGCCGGTGTGAGGTACAACCTTGACCATCTCTGAAAGACACACAGCTTGTGTGTACTCACCCTGAGGAAACATGTCTAGATTTTTCCTTGGTGATGCTGGTCTCTTCTCAATCATTGCCAATTTCTTACCTTCTGATAACCAGCACCGTTGTCTCAGCAAAGCAAATGTTTCACGTTAGTAGCTCTGCTATCTTGATAATCACAGCTGATTCTTCAGCCCCAGCTAACCAGAACCACAGGATCTTAATTCAAAATAACGAATAGCCCTGATAGAGTCTTTAAACTTCCCTCTAAAATCTCACCAGTCAGGCCTCTGTCTTTTGTATCACCCTCAATATTGTCATCTTCCAAGCTCCTACAGAGGAGCTCAGTAAGCACTGAACACTCGTGGCTTTTCCTGCACAGAGTTGTAAAGCCCTTCCTCCGCTGTGCCCGCCCTGCCTCTGCCTGTCCAGGGCACCACGCTGCACTCAATTGTCGAGTCCCTTTGTTTCCTTCAGATTGTTGCATTTTGGTGATCAGTACAGTTCTGCAGGGAGCTGCCAGGGGTCAGAGCCAGGGACTTGAGTGTGGTAAGCGTGCTCTACCACTGAGCTGCTTCCTTCAGCCCCTTTTTCAGACAGGGTCTTTTACATATGTATCTCAAGATGGTCCAAAATCATCACTTCTGCTTCAACCTCCTGGGTGCTGGGATTGGGGGGTATGTACCAGTACCACGTGACTGCTGTTTTATATGATGCGTTTGTTTGTTTGTTTGTTTGCTTTATTTAACTTTTTATTGATTCTTTGTGAATTTCACAACATGTATCCCAGTCCCACTTGTCTCCCCATCCCTTTTTACCTGCCCTCCACCTTTGCAACCTCCCCTGCAAAATAAAAAAGAAAAACATCTTGTCATGGAAGCTATAGTGTGTCCCAGTGTGCCCCACAGTATTCTCTTATCCACACTTCTTGTACATTTTAATTGCAGTCAGTCATTCATTGGTCATTTTATGTTCTTTTAATTGCACACATGACACTTGCCTACAGGGCAATGAGAAGGTATATAAGCAGGAAGAGACTGTGTGACTGGTGCTGTCAAGTGTGCCAGTAGTTTGTATTACATTACATTACATTATGTGTAGTCCTTCTTAGGATCCTGTCCTGTGAGCTGAGTCTCTGCAACATCACTTACAACAGTCTCCCGAGGGCTGGTGTCCTGTCCTGGGATGGTTTTCTTTTTTTTTTTTTTTTGTTTTTTTTCGAGACAGGGTTTCTCTGTGTAGCTCTGGCTGTCCTGGAACTCACTTTGTAGACCAGGCTGGCCTCGAACTCAGAAATCCGCCTGCCTCTGCCTCCCGAGTGCTGGGATTAAAGGCGTGCGCCACCACGCCCAGCCTGGGGTGGTTTTCATGCTCACCCATCCCATTGGATTAGCTTCCTCACACTGTTCAGTTAAATATGTTTTCTCTTATCACCGTATTATAGATATTTCTTCTGATTCTTCGGGCTCTGCAGCTGCTCACCCGGCTGGTCTTGTCTCTGCAGCCCATTCCACTGAAGTCAACTGTGTCGAAGGTGAGGTCCTTGGGGCATCTAGAGGGACGGAATTGCCACTAGAGAAGAGTGAGGAAATCTATTTTTTTTTATTATATTTACCTTACATTTGAGTGTGTACCGTGACCCTTGTGGAGATCAAAAACAGAAAGGTAGCTCTTGTCTTCCACAGTGTGAGTTCCAGGGATTGACTTCCCATTGTCAGGCTTGGCAGCAGGTGCCTTTACCCACTGAACTATCTTGCCAGCCGAACAGGGTCATATTTTTAAGAGTAGATATTCATGCAGCCTGAGCCCCTTTGTGCCTGCTTGCACAATCCTCTGTATTAGAGGAGATGGACACACAGGTAGGTGTCTAGCACCCTGAGCTCAGTGTTCACAGAGCCATCTGAGCGAGTGCTGGCTCCCAGCTATTGTTTCTAGCCTGTGAACCAGGTAGACGGTCAGCTATCCTCATGACCACCATGGAGGACTGATGGGTTTGCATATGTGAGGAAGGAGCTCAGTGCGCCTCACTGGGGCGTCATCATCCCATGCCTGGCAATAATGGAGGTTGATGATTATAGTTTAGCCACAGCTGTCCTCACAGAACAAAGAAGACAAGAGAACAGCAAAATTAATATATCTCTCCCTCCCTCTTCTCCACTCTGTTTTTTGAGAGACAGTCTCATGTAGCCAGGATTCTTGCCTCAGACTCTCTGTAGTTCAGAATGACCTTGAACTCCTGATCAGCCTGCCTCTTCCTCCCAAGTAGAATTACAGCCATATAGTACCGTACTCAGGTGTGCCAACATTTCTTACTGTTTCAGGGGAGGAAGCCTTCCAAGGAGACATCTGTAGAGGGTCCTGGAGGTTCTTCAGAACTCTCTAGCAACAGTCCAGAAAGCCACAACAAACCCACGACCAGCAGGAGAATCAAACAAGAAGAAACCTTGTCTGAGGGCAGAGGCAAGGCAACCGCCAGGGGGAAGAGAGGCACGGGCACTGCGGGTAGCAGGCAGCGGAGGAAGCCTTCCTGCAGTGAGGGAGAGGAGGCCGAGCAGGAAGTCCAGGGCCGTCCACATGCCCGGAAGCGGCGTGTGACCGCCAAGGTGTCATACAAAGAGGAGAGTGAGAGCGATGGGGCAGGCAGCGGCTCTGACTTTGAACTGTCCAGTGGGGAGGGCCAACGTTCCTCTGATGAGGATTGTGAGCCTGGCCCTCGCAAGCAGAAGAGGGCCTCAGCTCCTCAGAGGACAAAGGCTGGGTCTAAGAGTGCTTCCAAGACCCAACGCGGAAGCCAGTGTGAGCCATCAAGCTTTCCAGAGGCATCTTCAAGCTCTTCAGGCTGTAAGAGAGGCAAGAAGGTTTCCAGTGGTGCTGAAGAGATGGCAGATAGGAAACCTGCTGGTGTAGACCAGTGGCTGGAGGTGTACTGTGAGCCACAGGCAAAGTGGGTGTGTGTGGACTGTGTGCACGGTGTGGTGGGCCAGCCTGTGGCCTGTTACAAATATGCCACCAAACCCATGACCTATGTTGTAGGCATTGACAGTGATGGCTGGGTCCGAGATGTCACTCAGAGGTATGACCCAGCCTGGATGACCACAACCCGCAAGTGCCGGGTTGACGCTGAGTGGTGGGCTGAGACCTTGAGACCCTATCGAAGCCTACTTACGGAGAGGGAGAAGAAGGAAGACCAGGAGGTAAGACACTGGCTGCACAGACTCAATGTTGGGCAGGAATCAGACTATCCTTTTCTGCTCATGACTATGCCCAGCAGTATGTAGAGATTTTAGTGTGGCTTAACTCTGTATTTCTGAATATATTTATATAAGCCATAGGAAGACATACTTTTCTATTTATTTGATTGCGTTTAATTATCACACAAACATTTGGCTTACACATCCCCATCACAGTCCATCCTTGAGGGCAGGAACTCAAGCAGGAGCAGAGACAGGAACATGGAGGAAAGATGCTTACGGACTTGGTCTCCACGTTCACACTCAGCTACCTTTATACCTTCTGGGATCACCTGCTAAGGGGTGGCATTGCCTACAGTGGGCTGGGCCTCCTACATCAATCAACAATCAAGAAAGTGAGCCGGGCATGGTGGCACACGCCTTTAATCCCAGCACTTGGGAGGCAGAGGCAGGTGGATCTCTGAGTTCAAGGCCAGTCTGGTCTACAAAGTGAGTTCCAGGACAGCCAGAGCTACACAGAGAAACCCTGCCTCAAAAAAAACAAAAAAAAAGAAAAAAAAAAATCAAGAAAATGCCCCACAGACATGTCCATAGGCCAGTCTGATGGAGGCAGTTCCTCAGTTGAGATCTCCCTTCCTAGATATGTCTAGGTTTGTGTCAAGTTGGAAAAAACAACATAAAGCAACAACAACAACAAAATCCAACCAACACAATGGTGCCAGTCTGTAGGAGCCTCTTGGTGTTTCAGAGGGATGCCAAGAGAAAATTAAGTCAGCTTGGGAAACAGGATTTGCCTCATAGCAGTGGGATTTACTACTGATAACTGATAACCCAAAGTTCTTACTGAAGTACAAGACTTGTATGAATTTCAGAAAAGCTGTAGGGTGGTTGCTTAAGCCAGTCAAGCCTGCTTTTACTATAAGATGGCAATGTCATTGAGGTTAGGCCTTACAGTAGAAAAATTGGTATTCTCTCCCATGAAGATCTTGAGTAGAGTGGGCTTGGTCTGTTAATTGTTAAGGCTTAGGATGTTGGAGATTGGAGGCAGGTGCCTTTCTGATGTAGGTGCACATTACAGTTACTAGTACTTCCTGGCTTTCCTCGGTGCACCTCATGGCCACAGTGACTGGCAGTGTCACCAAGTTGCTGATTGGTCTGGGCTCCACTGTCGTCAGAGCAGGTTCATATCTAGCGGTCCATTCATAACCCCTTCCTTGTCAGAAGCATGCTTACCACTGTGTTTGGCCTTTGCAGTTTCAGGCAAAGCACCTGGATCAGCCTTTGCCCACCTCCATCAGCACATACAAGAACCACCCTCTGTATGCCCTGAAGCGCCACCTCTTGAAATTCCAGGCTATCTACCCTGAGACAGCTGCGGTGCTTGGATATTGTCGTGGAGAAGCAGTCTATTCCAGGTGCATGAAGCATCCTCCTTGTCTTCCTGGTGGTCTGGTGCCTTACAGTAGAACAATTGGTATTCTCTCCCATGAAGATCTTCAGTAGAGTGGGCTCAGTCTGCTAAGGCTTAGGATGTGGAAGGATTGGAGACAGGTGGCTTCCATGCTGGTGCACTTCACCATAGGCTTGGCGGTTAACAGTATCCTTGGGGGCAAGCTGTGGTATGTGTATACTGTGAAGAAGAGATGAGAGCGCACAGTCAAACATGTACTAAAAGACCAAGAGCAAAAAGCTGTGGGGAAAATGATGTAAATGCAGGACAGTTAAAATACAAGGTTGTAGAAGTGTTCCTCAAATCTAATGCACACCAAAGCAGAGAATGGGAGTCAGGACCCACTCACAGGTGTGCCATGCCCTGCCATAATAAACAAGTTGTGAAGTGGAGACTGGTGGTTGACACACAACAATAAATGTGTCTGTGTACTTCAGGCAAAAGAAGTCACCAAAAAATGTGCTGTAAATAAAAGCCAAATACACAGTATTTACAAAGTTAAAACTGAAGAAAGATGAATAGGATTTAGAGCTGAGGAGAGAAGACATAGAAGCAGAGATTTTGAGCAGTAGTAGTAGAAAGCCAATGAAGGGATTTTGAAAGATATTGACGTGTAAGGACCAAAGCATAGGGCTGCTTTAAATAAGTGGAAAGCACAGAAGAGAAAGTAGGGACCCAGCCTGAGGGTGAGTCCTCTGTTAGGGAGCAGGTCCTGCCTCCAGCCGTGTTGGGGAGTCACACCAGACCTTTACTCTTACCTCTGAGTCATCCTGCCAGCCTCTCCTTCCTTAAAACTGTGCTGCCTGCCTGAGAGGCCGCAGTTTGTTTACTCGGGTAGTGCATGCTCCAGCCCCGCCTTCTGGCTGTTGGGAGCGATGTTGCCTTGTGTGTTAGTTGAGTCGATGCTTGGCATACTACAGAAATTTGGGGGGCTTGGGGAGGGCGTGGCTGAGCTGTTTCCTCAGTGGCCACACCATTCACCTTCCCTTCAGCAGCACACAATGGTACTAGTCCCTCCATGTCCTCACAGAAGATGCTGGCCGTGGCCATTCAGAAGAGAGTGAAGTTGGCATTCGTTCTGAGTGCCCTGTGCACTTCCTGACTGTTTCTTAGGAGTTGCCTACCCATCAGCCTCTCTGCCTGCTGCCTTGCCTGCTCCTGTCTGAAGTCCTTTGACATTCAAAGATGATCTGGCTCCAATGGGAGTGCAGGGTGGAGCCTCTGTCCTCATAGAGCAGTGCTACCTGTGAGATAGAGGGGATGAGCTGCTGGGGCTCAGAAGGTGTAAGGGGACTGGTGTGGCCTACTGGGATTCTGTTGAGGCCCCAGGCCGTGCTATGGAAGCTGTACTGGGCTGTAGGTTTGAGAAACAGCTGTAGAGAGCAAAGAATGAAGCACAGGCTGTGGAGCAGGTTCCTGATGTCATAAACTGATGCCCCTGCTTGTGCCTACCCTCAAACAGGTTAGGGGTGCGAGCTGAAGAGGGGCTGGGCATGTCTGCTGAAGAGGGCCTGGCCAGGGAGTGTTGAGCTTTACTGAAAGAATTGTAGGCTTGTGATATAGCTCTGAGCTCAGAGACAGTGAAACAAGAGCAGCTCTGCCCCTCATTACAGGCCTGAAGCATTTGTTGCTGGTGTATAAATGGGTGAGGGTCACATGGGCACAGGGAGTCCAAAGGTGAGGCCATCTGCACTGTGGTACAGGAAGGGTAAGGAGCAGAGTCTGCTCCAGTTGTGATGTGAAGCCTGGAGGAGAATTAACATCTGCATACAGGCTTAGCTAAGATCAGAGGTCCTGCATCCCTACAGTGTGCACTGAGTCTTCCCTTTGTCCTCCCTTAGGGATTGTGTGCATACCTTGCACTCCAGGGACACGTGGCTGAAGCAAGCAAGAGTGGTGCGGCTTGGAGAAGTGCCCTATAAGGTAACAGTGAGATGCTGCGGAGAGAGAGATCTTGCTGGCAGCAAGAGCTGGGAGGAGAGGTAGTGAGAAAGCGCTGCTGGTGCCTGTCCAGATAGAGGAAATAGCCCGTTCTTTGCCTTGAGCAGGGTTTGAGGAGATAAGCTGTAAAGTATTTATTAATAAGGTATGTATCGGAATTAAGTTTTCCAAATAAGAAGTGTAAGCCAGAAAGTAGCCTGGAGACTCATGCTATAAGCTCAAAGGCCAGCAGCTTAGAGCTGGGTTGCTGGGTTATTCTGAGGTTCAAGCCCTGCTTCATAGAGAAACCTACTAGCCTGGTTGCCCTGCACAACAGTTCACCAAGCATTTGCTGTTGCATTTCAGTGACCCTAGGAACCAGTACCATAATGTCAGCGTTACAGATGAGAAGGCTAGAGTTTGAACAGGCTATGTCTTGCCAGGAGGCTTTGCAGTTACTGCCATCCTAGGCTCAGCAGGACTCCGAGGCCCTGATCTCAGCATTTGCCTCTGACTCTGACATCTTTAGGTTAGTTGCCGGTGAGAGCCATGAACTCAGCAAGGTGTTCCAGACGTTTCTCTGGGCATTGGCTCAATCACACTAGCAGAGCACAGTGGCCCTTATATGTACTTATGTTCCTATTTCAGATGGAGGTGGAGCCCTGGTGGGGCTGTAACTGGAGCTGGTGGTGGGCCCTCAGCTGGTGGGAAGGGGTGGCTGCCCATCACTTCAGCCCTCTGCCTCACGTGATCATGGTTAATGCTGTACTACTGTCTCCTCCTCCTGGGGCCCTAAATGTCCTTCTCTCCAGCGTGTTCTGATCTACATTTCCCTGTCCCACTCGGCTTCCCTGTAGCCTGCACGTTCTACCCCACATTCCTTCCGTTTTCCCCACAGCCTGAGCTCTGTCAGCATGCACTGCCTCTTCCCCATGTGTCCGTGATTGCTGTCATGGCATGGAAGAGATGCTCAGTGACTTCGCTGAACACTGCTGGATGGATGGACAGTGGCCTAGTGTGTTTCTGGCGCTGTGGTAAACACCAAGACCAGAAGCACGCTGGCGGAGGAAAGGGCTTCTTTGGCCTACACTTCATGTCACAGTCCATCATCGAGGGGATTGAAGGCAGGAGCCAAGGAGGAACTATGCTTGCTTGCTTGCCCAGCTAGCTTTGGTATAAACTTGCCCTGGCTTGGTTTCAGGAACAGTAGGCTGTGCCCTCTCACATCAGTCTCTCAGGTGGTAATTCTAAAGTGGAGGCTCCCTCTTTCTAGGTTGTGTCAAGTTATAATAAAAACCTAACCAGAGCAAACAGCTACCTTAGGAGTCTTACAGAATCAGAAGTCAGCTGAGTCCCACAGGGGTAGCTACGGTTATGCTTAGAGGAGTAGACAGTAGCTTGGACCATGCCTGAGAGCCTTTGGTGGGTTCTTCATCTAAAGAGTGATTTTCCAAAAGTTTTTAAAAGGAAAAGAGTGGAAAAGGTGAGAGAGGCCACATGTAGCCTTTTCCAGCAGCCTTTGCTGAGCTGACCCCTGCACAGAGCAGCCTGTGTGCCCAGGCCCAGGCATCAATCCTTAGCCATTGCCTGTGCTGCCCCTGTCTGTGATGCAACCTCTGCTTGCCAGTCCTCTCCTTCCACCCCTTCACTACCCAGGAAAAACCTAGGTTTTGGCTGCCAGACATTTGTGCAGTGGGGGTGCAGGCAGACACTGCTTTCCACAGGTGACACTGGGTGGATAGCGATTCTCCACTCTGCAGAGACATGGGGAGTTACCAGGATTAGATCCTGCCTCCTCTTAGCAATAATCCATGGTACCTTAAGTGAGTCACTTCATCTCTAAGGCCTCTTTCTCACTGTAATGGGAGTCAGAACTTAGGACAGAACTTGAAAGCCTTCATGAGCTGTGACTTTGGGCACAGAATAGCGCGTGGGCTGCACCTCTTGGGCTCATTGAGATGAGTGGTTATCCAAATCATGGAGGGCAGGCATGATGGCACAGCTGTGATCTCAGACTCAGGCTAGAGACCAGCCTGGGCTACAGAGCAAAGGTCTGCTTCACCTCCTTCACAGAGAGAGACAACCATAGAGTTCCCTGCATGGGCTGGCTAGTGCAGGCCCACCTGTGTCAGATTGATAGTGCTCAGTGCCTGGCCGTGGGCTGAGTCGTCGAGCAGGAAGCATTTCTTATAACCAGGCCGTTTCCTCTGGAGCAGATGGTGAAAGGCTTCTCTAACCGTGCCCGGAAAGCCCGGCTCTCGGAGCCCCAGCTGCATGACCACAACGACTTGGGCCTCTATGGTCACTGGCAGACGGAAGAGTATCAGCCTCCTATAGCTGTCGATGGGAAGGTAAGGGCAGCTCTGGGGGTGGGGGTGGGAGTGGGGGTCAGAGTGGGCTGCCCTGTCTCCCATCCGGCTACTCTGGCATTCCCATCTCCACAGGTGCCTCGGAATGAGTTTGGGAACGTGTACCTCTTCCTGCCCAGCATGATGCCCGTCGGCTGTGTCCAGATGAACCTGCCTAACCTGCACCGGGTGGCGCGCAAGCTGGGCATCGACTGTGTGCAGGCCATCACTGGCTTCGATTTCCATGGAGGCTATTGCCATCCAGTGTGCGTGAGGGGACTTGGGTGGCAGTTGGGGAGGCTGAGACTGGTGGCACACACTTTCCAGATTTGACTGTGGGTTTAAAGTCAGTCTTATCCCCTGATCAGTCCTAGCTTCTTGCAAGGAGCAGTAGACTCAGAGCACTGAGTGTCCTGGTCCCGCTAAACTGAAGCACTGCCCCCTTGTGCTACTCACAGGCTGGGGACCAAGGCATGGGCAGTGCCCTTGGCTCCTGAGTGCTCCTGGGTGAAGTGGGGACTAAGGTTGGGAGTTCTCTAGCACTCAGACAGGTCCTATGAAGGAAGAGGTACAGGCTCCCATAAGCCTGCCTCCTGCATAGCTAGCATCTATCTCTGGCTGACCAGGAATGTCCATCGGGGCCCCAAATACTCAGAAAGGACCATTGGCTTCTGAATAAGGGAGGAGGAGGGGCTGGGTCGGTGGCCAGCTCAGAGAGTTCATCTGTATTAATGTCCCCACAGAACTGATGGCTACATTGTCTGTGAGGAATTCAGAGACGTGCTGCTGGCTGCTTGGGAGAATGAACAGGCCATCATTGAAAAGAAGGAGAAGGAGGTGAGTTATATGAACGAGGGCCTTGGAAGAGAGCAGCAAATTCCAGCTGGGGTCCCTTGCCCCAGCCATTCCCTGCATCATGGAAGAAGGTGGGCAGGTCCTTATATTAGCTCTTCTGGTACTTGATGAAGAGCATGATCCTAGGAGTGAATGCTGGGTAAAACAGCTCCTACCCACATTCCATGTCCATTGTCCTATCCCCTACCTGCGTGCATGTATGGCTGTGGGCCCTGATTTGGAAGGCCCAGATTCTAGTAATGATCACAAAAAGACTTCGTTGCTGGTGGCTTTCTTTCTTTTTTCTTTTTCTTTTTAACATGGTGTGTGTGTGTATGTGTGTATATGCATGTTTATGGGACACAGGGGAGACACTCATGCATGTGGAGGCCCAAGTTTAATATCTGGACTCCTCAGTCATTCCCCCACCTTATTCACTGAGGCAGGGTCTCAATCAAACCCAGAGTTAGGCCAGGCAGTGGTGGCGCACGCCTTTAATCCCAGCACTTGGGAGGCATAGGCAGGTGGGTTTCTGAGTTCGAGGCCAGCCTGGTCTAAGAGTGAGTTCCAGGACAGCCAGGGATAAACTGAGAAACCCTGTCTCGAAAAACCAAAACCAAAACCACAACAACAACAACAACAAAAAGCCAGGGTTAGCTCATGATAGCTAGCCAGCTTGCTCTGGGATCCTGCCTCCACTCTCTGAGGCTGGGATTACAGGCAGGTTACCATGCACACCCAGCATTTATGTGAGTTCCAGGGACCCAAACTCTCAGACTTGTGCAGCAAACGCTTTAACCACTAAGTGTCTCCCCAGGTAGGGAGACAGTCTTAACCTGAATTCCACAGATCCAGGTGTCAGAGCGTCAGGCTCCGCCTTAATAGTTTTCTGATGATGCCATTGCTTCACCTTCCCTTCCTTTACTTTTGTCTGCAGAAAAAGGAAAAGCGGGCGCTGGGGAACTGGAAGCTGCTGGTCAGAGGACTGCTCATCAGAGAGAGGCTGAAACTGCGCTATGGGGCCAAGGTCAGCATGGGGCCTTTGTAGACAAAACAAACCTGGGGTCAGATTCCTAAGGCTACCACTCAGTTGCTGGCCCAGGCTAACGTGTGACGTCACGTTCTAGGTGGCTTTATATGAGGAAGCCTGCCTGTTGACCTCAGCTAGCTGCTCCTGCCCTGCCCTGTGTCCAGTTACCCTAATCTGTTACACTGACACTGAGTTCCATGTCAGCAGTTCAAGTGTGTTGGACCTTTTGTGTCTGCACCTCTTGGCTTCCAGGACTCGCAGTACTGTGACCAGCTTCCAGCCTGCACAGTCTACATATCTGTAGCACCTATCCACAGTACTGGGTATGGGGGAGGGCTTTCATCCCTGTATAGGCAGAACTTAGAACAGTTGAGGGATGGGTACTAAGTCAGACCCAGCAGGCCATGCTCTGAATGTTCTTTTCCCTTCCTGTTGCCTCTTGGTCTGCTAAAGACATTTTAGTCATGTGTTCCCTTGAATCCAGTTAGGGACCCCTTCATCTGGCTTATTCTCACTTGTTCTTGGCTACCCATTTACTGTCTTACTGTCTATCCATGACCCCTCCCCAGCTAACCCAGCCAGCCTCTAGGGGTACTGCCTTAGGCCCCTTAGTGCTGAAGGTTGGTCATAAGTACAGAACAGATGAAAATACCATGCATTTGTGTAGAGTAAGGTGGCATGCACAACAGCAGCTGTCTGCCCCTTAACTTGACTGAGCTGCCTGCCTGGGCATCTTCTTTCTACCAGCAGTTCTCACTTACGTACCTGCTTGGATGAGCTCCTAGACTGGAAAAGGCCAGCAAGGCAGCCTGGGCTCCCAAAGCACCACCCGCATGCACCCTTGCCTTCCAGGAGGCCCAGGCAGGCTCAAGACTGGGTTCTTCAGACCCTTATATAGTCAGTTATCTGCAGCTAACCATTAACTGTGGCCCCTCCACTGTCTTTCCCCAGAGCGAGGCAGTGGCTCCCCATGCTGCTGGAGGAGGACTCTCTTCTGATGAAGAGGAAGGGACCAGTTCACAAGCAGAAGCAGCCAGAGTCCTGGCTGCCTCCTGGCCACAGAACAGAGAGGATCCAGAACAGAAGCCCGAGTACACTAAGATGACTCGGAAGAGGCGGGCGGCAGAGGCTTCCCACCTCTTTCCGTTTGAGAAGCTGTGAAGCCAGTGTCCTCCAGCCAGAGAAGGCAGACAGCAAGCAGATGGGCTGAGGACTACAGGCCAGATGGGAGCTGTGCAGCAGATCAGTCTGACACCAGCCCAGCCAGATCCCCATAGGCTGGTGCTGGTGAGCTGCTGTTTGGACCACTTTCCTGGGAAATACCTTCGGATCCCTGGACCTTGGTATCTTTAGAAATGTGAGTTTGTTTTAGAGGGTCTTATTTGTTGCCCCAGCTGGCTTCAAATTCAAAATTGCCCTGACTTATACTTAGGGCTGAGATTACAGGCGTATACCACAATGCCTTATCTGTCCTTTATTTCTGTTTTTAAATAGAACTCACTGGGAAATTATGGGTACTGGAGCACTGAGACAAATCTTCCTTTAGTGCCGTTCACAACGCTTGCTTTCCTCTCCTTCAGACCCAGGGCATTTGCTTTTCAGGCCTGCCTTCCTGAGTCAGGTTTCCAGTACTGCCTGCTGCTCTTTTGTCAGAGAACACAGGTCACCTCTTGTCAAGGCACTTTTGGGATTTTACACTGACAGAAGACTAGAACAAAGAGCTAAAAATCAAGAATGAGAAAAGAAAACAAATAGAGAATTATGAAAATGTTCATAAAAGATTAGTTTTTGGTTACATTTTACTCAATTCTGGATGCATTTACTCTGTACTGATGATACATTTTCTAAGCTGCTCTATGCTCTTCTCAGGAAAGAGTCCTTTTATAGGACCTCCAGGAAATAAAGCATTTACCTAAAAACCCCTGGCTGCAAATTTTTTTTTCAGGCCTTAAACCAGCTAAGAAGGTCCGGCTAACAGATTTCAGTGTTTGGTTAGAAAGCACAGGTATTTTCACAGGGGCTGGGAACTCCTCACACACCAAGGAAGCGTTTTGTGTGTGACCATATTTGATATTGCTTCATCTTTGAGTCTTTAAAATGTTGAGTCACTCTTACCAAGGCAAACAAACAAAACACTTGGGGTATGACTCATGTTGGACACTGGAAGAGAAACAGACTAGTGTTACCATGGAAACTGCACTCTCGTACTTTCTGCACTAGAGCCCGACAAGCTTCCCAAACAGGCTTTCCTTTCTGGGGTTTTGGGTAGGCATGGAGGTGTCCCTCGAGATGCAGCCTATCCTGGGAGGTGTCAGCTGTAAGAAGGCATGATGGGAATGACATGTTAGGCTTGGAAAGTTTGCCTGCTCGAGAACAGCGAGGCAGTGCCTCAGATGGGAAGGAAACAACAAAGAGGTGCCTTGCCCCAGGTTGATTTACCCATCACAGCCTTGTATGGTGACAGGCTTGACCCCATTTTACAGATGTAGCAGGGTGGCCCAACAGCATGAGTCAGTAGGTCAGACTTCATCTGTGTGCCACTCAAAACCAGTGCTTTGAGCTGTGCATCATGCTTCTAACACATTCTCAATGTTCGTGAAGCATGAGTCATTTACTTTAAGTAAAGCCAAGACAAAGTAGACTTAGAGTGAATATCGAGCTGCCCTTAACAGTTTAAGAACTGAAGCCACTTAACAGCGATGAGGAGCTGAGTGGGTTGGAATGAGTCTGATTCCTTAAAAGAATGCAACAGCAAAAGACTGGCAAGATCCTATACCAAAAGATAAGTAGAAATTTATTTCAAATTTTAATACAAAGAAACCTCATGGTTTCTCAAAGACATCAAATTATTCTTCCATAATTTGCTCTTAACTTTTGAGCTGGCTGGTGAAAAACAGAAGAAAATGTTACACAGACTGAATCCCAAGCACTGTGTATTTAGCCATCACTAATTGCACTGGATTTTCCCAAACCATCTTAGGAGTTTCGAAGAGATTGTACCAGCATGCACTGAACAGTAGTAAATGTTGTTTTCATCTTAAACCCAGTAAGCCATCTCTGGCTGTACTTTTACCCAGCCAAAAGCACAGATACCATAGGACATGGGAAGAACTGTTAAGTATTGCTAGGGTCAGGGATCCTGACACCTTGGTCAGCTACCAAACACTCTTGTTGCTACAGCAACCAGTTGCAAACAGAAATGACAGGTATAGGATAAACCAAGGCTCTGTGACGACATCAGAGCTAAGCATCCGTTCAAAGGGTGTAACAGTAGCAAGGAAACTTAGAAATGATGTCCACTAGTATGGATGGATTTTATTTGGGATGAGGACAGTGATGGGCATTAAATGCAAAAAGAACCACTCTGCAGCAACTGCTTGAGGCCGAAGTGTCAAGGTCAGAAGTGTCCCACAGAAAAGGGCCAGACGTGGGCCTCCTGCAGCAAGCCTGAGTCCTGATTCTTGACTTCAGTTGCCTGGAGGTCACTGTAAAGGGGCTCGCTCAGTAGAAATGCTTCCAGCCTTTTCTTGTAACACTGACTATAAGATAAAAATCACCTTCAAGTGAACAGATTGTCTGTGATAGCAGGGGATAAAGAGGGTGCCTTCCTCCACAGTCCCAACCCAGTGAATCCCCCAACACCGGTTCAAAAGCAGAGCAAAGCTTAAGCTTCCCCGTGGCCTCGGGAACTCAAACCAGTCAAGCCGCACCGCTGAAACACCATTCCTGCAGAGTTAATTTCAGTAACAGCAACTGTCGAGTGTGACCCATTCACACTCTCCTTCTTGGGATAGAAAGAACCGGAGAAGTGGCGCAATAGAACCAAGAACCAGAAGCCTGCGGGCTTATACCGAAGCACTCTGTCCCGCCACAGTGACAGTGACCTCTGGGATAATATCTTCAGGGTTTCCTCAGGCCACATCAGATTCTACCCAGAGGCTTGGTGTGGCGTGCACTCCTCCAAGCCTGGGTATGGAGTGTCCTACTGATGTGGTGTGGCCCCGCAGTAGAGAGTGATTTCTGTTTTCTTAGGTTGCAGTTGTAGCTGATGGTTGTGGTAGTCTTGGCACTTGGTTCCAGCAAGGAGGGATGGGTGAGAAGGCTGAGCCCTTCACCAGCAGGTCAGCTGACAGCTGGGTGGAATGAAGCCCGAGAGGGGAAGGCATTAAGTAGGACACCGAACCCCTACATGCAGGTGTGGACACTGGCCCCTTGAAGAATGGGGTGTGTAGATGCCTGCTCCAGCTGAGCTCGGCAGAGGTGACAGGGAACCTGGCCTCTCAGGCTTCACTCCAGCTTTTTGGCTGGCACCCGGGTCCGTGCAATGATAATGGGCACCAGAGCCAGGCAGCCGATTAGAGCAGCCCACAGCGGTCGGTAGAAGAGCCAGCCAGCAGCCACAGTCAACAGGGTCAGGGAGGTGGCCACACAGAAGGCAAAGGCTTTCAGGCCAATGTTGACAAGATCTCGGAAGACAGGAAACCAGTCCACTGTGGGGAAAGGGAAGACCATGAGTCCCCGAGGAGATTGTGCTCCCTGCCCTAGACTGCTCCTCTCTACCATTTGAGTGAGGAAACAGTCAATAAGTAGAGCCATACACAGCCACACACATACCTAAGATACCATGGGGTGAGAGTGGGGAACTCAGCAAGCTACCACAATACTATTCTGTGCAGCCCAGTTCCAAGTGTGAGTGCTTTGGACTTTCAAAGTCCATGTTGAGGCCACTGAAAAGACACCCATAAAACCCTCTCTCCCAGAGTCAGTCCTGACTGACAATCTATACTGTTCAGTCAGAGCCTGAGCTCTAAGCCTCTGTGTGAGCAGAGGATGGGCTTGTCTATCCTCACTGCTCCATGCCTTGCATAGGAAGGACCCAGTGTTCAGCAGGTCATGTTTACTGATGGACAGGGAGGGCCACATGGGTCCTGCCACAGCTCACATCCCTTTACAATGACATCTGCCCTAAGTGCCAGCAGGCCTCCAATGGAAGAACCCAGGATCACAGATAGGGCATCTCAAACATGGAGGGGACTGAGACTCACAGGGATTAGCCTGTCCTCAGTCCCATGGCCAAGAGAGTTTGGTTTAAATTCTGATCCTTCTCTGATGTGCTCACAGTGTGGCTGGTATTTGCGAGCACACCTCAGATGTCCAGGGAGAGTCTGAGGGATGGATGACCTGTTTCCCATCTGTCAATGGGAAAATCCCCCCAACCCCCAACAGTTACTGCCAATCTGTGATGCGCTCCAGCAACACCTCTCAGCTCATAGATATCAGTGGGGGAAGGGTTCGGCTGGATGGGGACATACTGGGGCAGAGGCCTTGTTACTGGGTCTCCCTGAGCAGGCTCTCCTCCTGCACGGACAGTGTTAGCCTGGCACACTCCATGTCCTGGGCACCAAGACTTGAACCAAGTTGGCTTACATCTGGGCTCTCTGATGTCAGACTCAGGACAAGTGGGCATCCGCTCCCCAGGCTCCAGATGTGCTAGCTGCTGCAAACCTGGTCTGGCTTTGGAGGGTGTTTTCATGCATGAAACTCCCAAATAGGGGCAAGAAAAAGAAGCCTAGGCAGGAATATCCATGATTCTGTCCCTCACGCCTGCCTCTCTCTGCTTGTTCATCCTAAAGCTACCTGGGGGTGGGGGAGACACAGACAGGCTAGATGTTTGCTGTCTTTCTCAAGGATCCCATCAGGCTGAAAAGTTGACTGATGGCATTATGACTAGCACAGGGCTACAGGAGGGAAGGCTAGCTCCTGCACCTTCCACGCCTACCTAGGGTGTAGAGGATCCGTGTCATGAGGTTGAGGCCCATAAACATGGCCATCCATCCAGCTGCCCGCAGGCCCCATGTCTTCATGGAATTGCTCTTCTGTTCTCTACGAAACACCTCCTGTAGGACAAGGTGGCATGGTGTCAGGACTTAGAGAGACAACAAGCCAGCAGTGTGGCAGTGGGTGAGGGTGCTGTTGGCCATTTCCATACAGAGCACAGGGAGACAGGCAAACCTCTCACCAAAGTCTCTAAGACTCAGTGCCTAAGTCTCTGCCTGTCTGGCTCAAGACCATGGAATAAGAGATCTTTGTGGCTTTAGGTTGTCTCATCTGGAAAAAGGTCACCTTCCTTCCCACTGCATCTATCCCATATGTGGACACCTCCGGTCCTTCTGAGTGGACAGTTTGGGTGTGCACGCTGATCCTAAGTGAAGCATTAGCCTTCATCCCCAGGATAGTGCTCACCGCTTCAGGCACACTGACCCCAGCTGACTCCCTCCTACTCTGTAGGGGAGCCTTCTGCTCCCTTGCTGTCCCTGGTTCTCTTCCTGGTCTGTAAATGCTGATATCCTTTGGCTGCTTCATCCCAGGATCCGCCATGCACCCCATGAGCCCGTAACTAAAACATAATATTATACATGCAGCGCTGCTATTGGGCCACACTGCCCAGTTCCTACCACCTCCTAGACAATGTCGCACCCTCTTGACATGCTGAGCACTGACTCAGAGCCCCACCCCAACCTGACTCTGTCTTCTCCGTGGCAGCACATAACCTGACCTATCCAGAGGCACAACCAGGTATGGCCTGGTCCCCCTCACTATAGAAGCCAGCTCTGTCAGCTGTTTCCCTGCTGTCTACCATGATCCGCGCCATCATTGCTCCACACCAGGCTCTTACATTAGCTTCACTGGCCTCTCTGTTTCCTCACTTCATTCTCATACAGCAGCTGCCATAGCTCCAACCCCCTCTGACCTCCACCAGGGCCAGGCCCACCTATGGTGCGGCCAAGTCAAGTGTCCTGTCCTGTGCAGACTGTGTCCACAGCTGCTCAGCAGCTCTGTACTTCCCTCCAGTCTTGGCTTAGATGTGACTTCTCCTCAGTCTTTCCCAGCCATGGATTGAACACTACTCTAGACCGTCCAACTCTAAGACAACACACAGTGATGGACAAAGCCTGTCTCAGCCTCTAGCTGTCACTGCCCTGTGGCTAACAGGCACACTGATCTGACTCTTAACCCAACTGGAATCTTTGCTGTTTTACAGAGAGAGGAAGCTGAGGCTCCGTGAGGTTGTCACAAAACTCCATGGCCTCGCCATAGGCAGTTAACTTGAAAACTGTTCTGATATACCTGTGCTACCCACATGAGATACGGATGGTGGTGATGTTTTTAAAATGTTTTATTTCACAGATGAGGATAAGACACTGGCCTCATGGTTTGTAGCTGGTGGGAGGCAGTGCCAGGATGAGGAGGGGTCTTGACAGGCACCTGTGGGCAGTGCTGTGGTCTGGACCCCTGGGCTCTCCAGACCCTGAGTTCCAGCATTCTGACTTTGGGCCCCAGCTCTCTTCTCAGTTCTGTGTGCCCACCGCCTTGTCTATAGCCAAACCTTCCCTCTCGGGTCTCCTCAGCCACACATCCTATCTACCACTTTCTGGAGGATAGCTCTGAGACCTGGGACTCTGCCTGAGGAGGCTGGAAACCAGGGGCTGGGCAGAGAAAGTCCTGGGAGAGAGAAAAGGACTTTCTAATTTTAGAGCGGTCCCTAGGGTGACTCAGCCCAGGCTGGGAGGTAGTAGCCCCACCCCAAGCCTAGTTACCAGGCTCCCCAACAACAGACCAACCACACCCTATCTTGGCCAGGTAAAAGGAGCAGGTTGTGCCCAGACACCATGACACACTGGTCGTAGCTGCAAGGGAGGAGAGAGAGCAGCTGAGCATCCAGAAATAGCAGCAGAAGGGTCACAGCCATGCTCTGAAGCCAGCTGTACCCTTGGCTTTTTCTGTCTGTTCTGGATTGAAACCTGCACATTTGCTTAATATACACAGGGAGGGCCTAGCAATGATCCTCTGGCTGTACCAGCAAGAGTGAGAATCAGCCACTGTCTCACTGTCTCAGGCACAGAGGTGAGAGTCAGCATGCCTCCATCTCAGCACTGGGTAACCCATGGCCCTTCCCAAATACAGCTGGAAAAGGCACACCCGGTGGACGGTGGGACCTGTGTGTAGGTGATCACCTCACTCCCATGGCCCTGATACTGCAGCTCCAACCCTGCACTGGTGCCCCTGAAGGAAGAAGAGGTACCCCAGAGTGGCTGCTTCTCCTCCTGGTGCCCACTGACAAAGTGAACCCTTTCCTGCCTGACTTGATTATTCTAGGGTGGACCTGTCCATTTTGAGGCCTTCGCAATAATGGCTTGTCACAGAAACCGATTTTCTATTAGATATCCATCATGCTGGACCATGGCTGCCTACACTCCTATCCTCACTTCCTAGCCTTTCTCATGATCCCCCCACCCCAAGGCTAACAGCCTGAGAGGGCAGTGCCTGCTCACACAGGAGGCTGCTGTCCAGTTCCCCTCTTGCCTAAAGGCTGGCCATGACCTCTAGAGGTCACTGGGAAGAAGGGCAGGGTGTGCCTGTCCCCACACAGGCAGCCGCGACTCACCTCAGCTGAGAAGTCCCCATGGTGCAGGAGCAACAAGGTGTCCCCGGACTTGGTGGAATATGGGATTAGTTGGTCACCTCGTTGCCGGGCAATCACAGTAACCTGGACAGAAAGTCAGTATTAGAGCTGAGTGGGATGACCTGAGGGACAGGGGCACAGGGTGAGACCCACAGCCCACCCTTCAGACTCCACACCAGCCAGGAGGTGAGGAGACCTGGGGCTTGTCTCTCCTTGCTTCTATGGGATGGCGCTTAGGACGAAGCCCATGTTGGGGCAGATCTACACAGGGAAAAGCCCCTGCTGGCCTTCTGAAAGTGCCCAAGAGCAGGCCTGAATGCCTGTGCAAATGGGTGAGGCACAAAGTGGTCAGGACACATCCCAAGGTGTCTGCGTCCAGGGAGTCGAGACTGGGGTCAGCCCTTGGGAAGCAGTTACCACGTGAGCCGGGCCCAGGTCAGGGTCATCGCTGCTCAGTCCCGCATAAGAAAAGGAGACTCGCACATCACCAACCTGAGGGTGGAAGAGAAGTGGGAAGAGCTAGTGAATGGTGATCTCATCAACTCTCCAGCGCCTGGCTGTTGTTCACTCTTTTGTCCTGACTGTCCCATCCCCTGGTCTCCAGTCTAACTGGGCAAGCGCAGCCTGGGTCCAGCTGCTGCACACACTGCTACTGAAAAGCCATGGCCTCTGCTGTCTGAGCAGCCCGCATGCCCACGTACCTCCGGGTACTTAGGGTTTTCACTGTGGTAGAAAAAGTCTCCGCGGCGAATGATGTCCACATGGGGGTCCTCCAGTTTGGCCAGGCTCAGGGCCTTGAAGTTGTCAATCTTGTCAATGAGGCCTGAGGGAAGCAGAATGCTCAGAAATCATGGACTCCACTCAGAACCCCTGATCTGCTAGCCCTGTAGCCTGATACTCTATCTTTGGTGCCCTCAGACAGCAGGGCCGAAAGCCTACACCCTCTAGCTTTGACCTATTTGTCTCTCCTAGACGGAGTGAACTTTTTTTAGGTAGTGAGGCTCATGTAGCCCATGATGGCCTCAAACTCGTTACAAAGCTGAAGGTGGCCTTGAACTCTTGACCTTACTGCCTTCACTCCTCAAGTGCTGGGACGACAAACCTACGCTGTCAGGCATAGGTTCTTTTTGTTTGTTTGGTGACAGACTTTCACTGTAGGCCAAGTTAGCCTCAAACTTATGATCCTCCTGCCTCAGCAACCTGAGTGCTGGAAGATAGGCATGTGCCACACCAGCTGCAATGCCCTTTTCTCTAATCCCACCTCTTCTAGAACTCCCCTGTGTCGGGGAGTCAGCCTTACTCAATCACTAACTCCTCCTGGATGGCTTTCCCATGCCCTCTCCTGCTCAGCCAGTTGGGCTACAGTTCGGAGAGTGGCTTGGTTTCAGCTACCCCTCTTCAGAATATACCCATCCACATCTAGGCAGGAGTTCACTCCCCCAGCACCAGCTGAGTGGCAGAGCTATTGAGACAGTCAGGCTAAGCTTGGGTATCTGGGTCTCAAGGGTCTGTCTGTCACCTTCCCAGGTTAGGTCCAGAGTTGAACCTCAGTTACTGTGACTCATGGTGCCACCTTAAACCTTGTGGGTTTCTCCTTACAATCGCAACGGAGGCTGCGATGCACCTCCCTGTGGCAAAGCTAGATGCCAGGCAGGGCTCACAGGTGGAGCCAGAGGTCGGAGGGAGGGAAGAAAGACCTTGTCTGAACTCCTGGCTGAGAGCTGGTTGAGGTAGGTCTCTGGTGCAATATCTGCTCAGAACAGACATGCACAGAAATGCGACAAGGATGTAGTACTTGGAGTAATTTCTAGAACAGTCTAGGCTTCAGAAGAACTGGTTGGAGTGGGGGAGTTCTACCCCCTGAGGGAGTTCACCTCCCTCTGGCCCCTTTCAGAGTATGATTCTGAGATGGGGACCAGCTGGACCCTGATAGCAACCATTGGCTGTGGGCCTGCTCGGTGCTAGGGCCCCAGCCCTGGAAGAAGCCAAGGGGATGGAAAGGCCTTTGGGTGGACGCTTCCACAGGAGGCCTGAGACTCACCTGCTGAGAGGAAAAACCTGCCAATCTGGACAAAGGGGGCGGTCGCTGTGAAAGACTCCACTGCCATGGCACTGTAGGAGAGAGGGAACAATCAGTATTGGGGCACCAGGATGGGATCTGCTTACCTTTGTGTTGGAATGGACCCAGGAAGGGGATCCAGCAAGGCTAGGCACAGTATGGCCTCCAGGGTTCCCATTTCCCTCTCTGGGTTGAGCATCTCTACTCTGTCTTATTACCATATTGTCTTACCCAGACCCACCAGCCTGCCCCACTCTATTAGCCATGACCACATACCACTTCCAGCCTGGAGAGCTTCCATCTGGACAGCTTTCCTAGACAACCTGGACCATCTTCCTGGCTCTACCTGGACCATGGCTGCAAATGATCTAGCCAAGCCCAAGGGCTACATCATTATCTTCCCCCCATGCCATAGAGCGAGTTCTCCCTGAGGAATCTTAACAAGGCTCAAACAAATGCCACTACTCCCTAGTGCCCCCAACCTGAGTTAAGAGTAACAAGGCACTTCAGTGCGCAGAGAGACATCTCAGTCGGTCACCAGGCCTGTGTTAAATTGAGGGTCAGCAAAGACCAGGTCTTGTGTTGTGGCATCAACACAGTGTGTGTGGTTAAAACGATGTCTCCTGTGTTTGCTAACCTGTGGGGTTAACTCAACCCATCACTCAGATTAAATGAGGCTGGAGCCTGCAAGATAAGCAAGGCTGGACTCGGACCCAGGCCAAGTTCTCACCTGGGGTTTTTGTGGCCAATCTCTCGGTCAAAGTTTCTGCTGTTGACAATTTCTGACCTCCACTCTGTGTCTACATGAAGAGAAAAAAGGGACAGTTCAGACCAGTTAAGAGAGGCCTCAGCCTCCTCTTACTAGCACCCATGGCCCTTGGGGATCAGGCTGGCTGCTCAGGCCTCCCTGGGATGCTGGGCATGCAAGACTCTGAAGGTGGGTGCCATGGCCTTTCACACTTGCCCATGGCCCCACTGTATTGCCCACCACTGCCAGCCTGGACTAGAATGGAGGTCATGTGTACTGGGGATGGACAGAGCCTGGAGGTCCGGGACTCACTGTAGGAATACTTTGTCTCCTTCTTCACCTGTCCGTCCTCCGTGTACTCACTGCAGAAAAAGCACAGTTAGCAGCAATCAGCTCAGGTGCCCAAAGCCATCTGCTCTCTAAGTGTCTCAGGGCAGAAGTGGCTTCAAGGCCTAGCTCCCCACAGGGAGTGAAAGCCTGGTGGGCTCAGGAACAGATAGTCCCCAGCCTCTAGGCAGGTACTAGCTCCAGAAAGCCTGCCTAAAGAGATATGTTTTCTCAGCTAGCCTGACACACTCCAGCTGGCTCACCCAAAGGAACCTGGCCTTGGGCTCAAACATATCCAGCTGCAGCCTCTGGGAGAATCTAAGGTGGCAGGGAACCTTCTCCAGCATCCCATGACTCCTCTTCTCCTCCTATAGGTTGTCATGTAGTTCAAGTGGGGCTGCATCCAGTCCTGGCTGCAGGTGACCCCCTCTGGCCGCTGAGAGCCTGCCCTGGGCCTTCTGATAGACTGAGTGAATTGGGAAGCAATTTGTACCCTCTGTGAGAAGACAGACCAATGAAGGAAAAGCTGAGCAGCGACTGGTAGTGGGAGGGCCACAATGATCCCAGTGACACCAGTTGAGCCTTGGGCTGCACCCTGGAATGTCCAGGTGAGGAAGCTTTGGCCCACTCTGCACTAGATTATTGCTAACCATGCACTAATGCGGAGGTTTGACATTTTTCTGATAGGCAGACCCTGCACTTTGAATTTAGTTAAATGGTGCCTGCAAGAAAGCCACTGCCCTTCAGCTTAACACCTGAGCTCTTCATGCCCTCCAAGCCCTCCGTGCCGGGCTCCTCACCTGGACTCTTCTGTCTCCACCCACTGGTACATCTCCACATGCCGTCGCAGTTTCACAGCTGGTAGATGGACCCCATAATTTGGGTCAGACAAGAGCTTCAAAAAGAATCAAACAAGCAAACATGTAATGACCAGGCTCATGGCAGTCCAGAGTTCCCGGCCCAGAGTAACCTAAGTAAGAGAGACAGAGGTGGCAAGACCAGAAGTGGGGTGAAGGAGACCAGCATGAGGCTGCCAACCTCAGCTCTCAACACAACGCCTATGACGCTGAGCTCAGACAACAGCAGAGATACTATCATCAGACTGTCTGAGTGCTAACAGTAATCTGAGATACTGCTGTCATTAGTACAGGGAAACTGACTGAGAAGTGACCTGTCTACACAGCCATGGGGGGGGGGGGGTCTGTGTCTGAGGCCCAGTCCTAGACCCCAGCAGTTAGCCACTGCCACCCAGTCACCCAGCCTACCTTGGAAGTCCGCAGGGCCCCGATTATGTGTACCAGTCTTCCTTCATTCTCCGGAGCTACACTGTGGATGCTGTCAGGGGACACCACGAGTGATAGCCCCTCTGCAAGCGAGGTGGCTGTCTTCAGTGCTCGGCCCTGTCAGAAGTAGAAGAGTGGAGTTCAACAGCTCGGGTGCTGCAAAGGCTGGGCCTCAGTGAGCAGAGATGTTGAGGTCTAGCAACTGCAGACTCGAGACTAGAACCCAGGATCCCTGCTTTCCCAGGAAGACCCGGCCAATCTCAGACTGCCTGAAGCTGGGGGAAAGCTGCGTATCCCCTTGCCCTGACCTAGTCCTGCGCCTCCACTTCCCTCTGCCATCCATTCCCCTGGCTCCCAATCCATGTGGCTTTCAAAGGCCAGGCTGAACCCCTGTCCAAATCATGTGATCCAGGCCTAACCAGCCAGATGTGTTCTCTGCTTAGCTGACACACTTCAGTTGGCTCACTCAAGGTACCTGGCCTTGGCCTCAAGGAGATATCCAGATGCAGCCCCTGGAGAACCTAGGGTGGCAGGGGCCCTTTTCCAGCATCTCTTGATTACTCCCCTCCCGCACAGGTCATGTAGTTCAGGTGGGGCTGAGTCCTGTCCTGGTTCAAAAGACTGAGACCTAAGCCAAGAACCTGAGACATGGCTGTTAAACCAATTTATAAATTCATGGTTAGCTTTTTCTCTAAGTCTAAACTGCTTGGATGTGAGACTGGAAATGCTGGGTCCATATCTGCTCCCACAAGAGAAGGGAATGCCCAATAAAAGTATCCCAATAAAGAGGCAGAGATTCCCAGTTACCCAGTATGTGTATCTGAATACAGCCATGCCCGAAGCAGGTTTTCAGGGGTGTGAACCGAATCACTGCCACTCTGGCTTACACTGAGGTGTTTCAGATTACCTCAGCACCCCCCTCCCTCCTATAAGACCTAGGCCCTTTGTTTCAGAGCCCAGCCACTGGATCCTCAGCCTGCATCTTACCTCGTTGGTGAAAATTAAGTAGAAGGAGAGTAAGAAGGTCATTAGCCCCACGAACATCCCGCCGGAAGTCTCACTCAGCCGCTCCAGGAAGCCTGGCTGGGGGTCAGAAGTCACTTTGACGTGTTCTTTCCTGCTGCTGGTACTGGAATACTGAGGGAGGAATGGACAGTTTGAGGAGTTTTGAGAAATGATTTTGATGTGCAAGGAGATTCCCAGAAGAGACTCTCTTCCCCGCAGACATTGGTAGACAACTATCCTTTGGCACAGAATTTCTAGACCGTAAGTTAGCGTATGTTAAAGACACCAACAAGCTATTTTACAAAGCAGCTAGAAATATATTTTTGATTAAACCTGAGAAGTAACGGCTGGGTTTCCTGAGGACCATGCTGTGCTGTGAGAGTGGCAGGTGGGGCTAAGAACTACTGGGAGGCTGTGCTGAGTGTCCAGTGAAAGGTGGGCTCAGTGCTGGGTACACCTTCCAGCTAGGTCATCAAGACAAACTACTTGGAGGAGGGGACATAGAGCCAGACCTTAGGGAAAGGGTACCCTCAGCAGGGGAATGTGGAACAGCAGCCTGTCTGCTATGGCTGTGGAAGGCTGGAGAGACAGAGCAGATGGGCATGCCCAGGCAGCTTTCCATAGGCCACAAGCCACAGGTCAGTGGAGCAGGCTTCACCCAACTTGGTACTGTCTGAAGTGTGCTCATCACCAAGAACAGAGACTAAGCCTGAATCCTGGCTCTGCCATCCACTAGCTATGGGCCTTCCATTTCCTCATGGGTAAAGTGGGGGTGAAAATCCCAAGCTTGGGGTGGTGGCTCAGTGCTGGGGCCTCATAGGCACCTGTGGGAGTTATAGCTAATAGGAACATTATCAGATTTCTCCATAACTGAAACTAGAGCTGCCACCCAGACTGTGGGTGTGGATGAAAGTGACAGAGATACAAAGTGGTCACCTGGCAGGCACCTCAGAGAGCCAGGCCCCTTCCTGCCCAGTATCCAAGGATGGATTTGAGACAGAATCCTTGAGCATAGCTGATGCCACTTCTGGCTGCTCTCCACTGTTGGCTCAGGCCTGCTGAGGACGCCCACTGTATCCAGAACAATACCATACAAAACTCAGTGGAGACAACTGCTGCAGACAAGAAGGCGATCATCAGCCAGCAGGATGCCCACAATAGCATATTCGTTTGTTACAGGCCAACCATGGGCTGGCTCAACCGTAAAGAGACTATCAATACCCATTTCACAGATGAAGAATTCAAGACTCTGCTTAGGTTATCTGCCTGGATCAACAACTTGTAAGTACTGAGTAGATGTTCAACTCAGGCAAGCCCCTCTACCCTAGACTGTCTTCTTCATCGCTTAGCTAAAATTGAAGCTGAACAATGGAAAAGAAGACCTGTGTTCCTGCTGGCTCCCCTTAAAGCCAGGAAGGAAGGGAGGCCAGGAAGATGTTCCTCCAGCTGGGAGAGAGGTAAGGTGGGAAATAGCACCTATATATGTATATACGTGTGTATATGTACAACTATGTATCCTGAGTAACACATTCCACTTCCAGCATTCTGGGCTGAGAATCAATAAGTGATGAATCAATGGGTGGAAACATACTGGGCCTGGATATTGGCACACCAGGGTTGGAATCCTAGCTCTGTTGCTATGGAGCCTGGCAACATGTGCTCCACCTCTCTGGTCCTGGTTCCTCACTTGCTGGTGATAATACCTACCTGACAGGAAAGTTGTTATACTGAACTCAGGAGCTTTTGTTCCACTCACTGTCTTAAGATTTTTCTTGCTTACCCTGCCTGGTGACTCAGCTACAGTATGGATGCTTTGGTATTGTCTCTAGGCATGACACCGCCATTGTCATATTGAGATCCAAATAGCTTAGATGAGCCCCTCACATGATCAGGCATGCTCCCTGGAAGAGTGGACGAGGATCTTTATACCATCACCTGAGATTCTAGCCTCTCACCTCCTCCTATGTCACACCCCCAGCAGTGTGCAGTACTGCTAGAGGATACAGGAGACAGAGGGCTAACAGAAGGGAGGGCACACACCTCCATCAGTCATCCATGCTGGAGTGGGACTTTGGTGATACTGAGGCTCCTGCAAGTAAACCAAATAACCTCTTTGGTTCACCAAGATGGAGTTGGTGGACTTGCTCCTTTGGTCTATGGCTATCCTGTCTGACATGAATGAATGTTCAAGTCTTCCCAGGAAAGTAATATAACAATAAAGGGACAAAGGCATCTGAAGATATCCCATTGTGTCTATGTTTGTTAGTGTGAGAATCCAAGATGGTCTCTGCCTACCAGGACTGTGTGGGCTAGCCTCTAAGAGTAACTTTTTCAAGGATTAAGTACCTCCCATGTACCAGGCTCTGTGCCCAGCAACCTTCCTCAAATTTCAAAGTAACTGATCCCATGAGAGAGTAAACCCAAAGGAGTTAGAGGAGAAGAATCTGGATTTGCCTCCGGGCTTGTCTCCAAAGCCTGCCCTCATCAGCACCTTCCCAGGCTGGGGATGTAACATGCCAAGCTGGCTATGAGCCCCCAAGCAGGTGTCTTCTGCTGGGGAACGGTAAGATATGACGCTGATGAGATGGATCAGAAGGGGGTCTGCCTGCTCTTGCCAGGGTGGCCTGCTGGTTGCCTTCTCCTCTGGCTCGAGTGCAGCATTCCTAACCTTTGGTTCTCCTCCCCTGCCAGGGCCAGACAATATGCCAAGCAGATATTGCTTGCACAGTGGGTGAAACAAACTCTGGCCTCCCAGGAGGTGTAGGAGGCCAAGAAGTTTGCCGGACTGAGGAGGGGCCTGGGAAGAGGGTGTAACAGGCCCAAGGAGGGCTGTAGTGACACTCTACCAAGGAGGGAGAGAGGGTGTGCCTGGGGCTGGCAGTGCTCCTGAGATGGCTTCAGAGGCGCTTTCACCAGAGGCACTGGTGACTCACCAGCTTCTCCCACACCCAGTCCCCTAGTAGGTGGTGTTGCTCCGTTTGTTGAATGAATGTTAAGATTCACTAGGGAAATTCTTAAGGACTAGTTGCAGTAGGAAGAGGCCAGAGGTCTGGGTGAACTATCCTCAGCCAGGGGCTCTAACCAAATCGGTGCACCAGGAACCGGGCAGCAGAGAAAGTCTCCCTCTCCACGTCATCCAGCCAGGCTAGTCCAGCTACAGTAGCATCACACAGCCTTTGAATACACACCCCCTAGGGAGCGGAGACCAAAGAAGCATTTTCTGGACAGCTCCACCTGGGCAGGATCGCCTCATCAATCTGCTCACCGACAGACACTTTCCCCGTGGTCCTTCAGTTCCCCAAGTTTCGTATCCCCAGGGGCCCAGAGAGAAACTAGGAGTGGAAGAAGCAGCCGTGCACGAGCGGACTCGACTAATTGCTGAGGCCCACAAACGCGCAGCCCGAGATGGACAAGCTCAGAGAGCTGAGGGCAGCTACACCCACTGGGGTCACACCTCTGAAAGACCCAGCGCGGATCCAGGGAAAAAGCGGCCCGGATGATGGTGTCACCCGGGCATCAGGAAGCACTTACGTTCGCTGCCATGGTGGGCCTGGTTCGCTGACGCGGTCTTGCTCTGTTCCGCTAGAAATTGGGCTGACGACCGGAACGCAGAATGCGGTGACCTCCTGTCTACCACAGAGCTGCAAGACTTCTCGTGGAATCCAGGACCAGGCGGGACTCAGGACAAAAGTTACCGCCCTGCCTAAGCCTCAAATTGTCTGCGCGTGCGCATCTTAAGGGCTGCTGGGAAATGTAGTCCGACGCCTGACACGTTCGCCACAAAATTACAAACCACTGTATTTCACTGGTGCGCGTGCGCGCTGCAAGATTTCTGGGAAATGTAGTATCGGTCTAGTTGGAGAGGCGCAAGGGCTGCTGGTCAGTGTAGTTTTCGACTGAGAAGCGGTTCTGGTGCTTAGGACGCGCGGAGGCAGGCGCGCGGCGGGCAGGCCTGGAGGGGGCGGGTCCGTGCGGGCCTCAGTGCCACCCGCCAGGCCTGTGTAGCGGCGAGGGAGGTCACGGCGTGAAGGTGTATCCGCTCCAACCGCGCCCGCTGCCTCTGCGAGGTGCAGAGGACTGTCGGGAACAACCATGTCCTACTGCCGGCAGGAAGGTGAGTCGGGCGCTGCCATGGAGACCGGCCGGGACGGGCCTGCGAGAGACACGCGGTCAAGTGGTCTCCACCGAGCGGCTGTGGGCCCTTTAGTGGGCCTCACGCGGCGGTTTCCAGATGAGAGAGGCAGAGGCTCCGTGAGGAACGAGACCGGTCCAAGGTCAAGGTGAAGCCCGAACCCGGGCCTCGGAGGGCCTCACGTGGGCCTGGCCAGTGTGGAGCACGTTGTCTCTGGCTGGGAATCGGGGACTGTTAGGAATTAGACACCGTCGCTCCTAGCACTCCCCACGTGGTTCTATCCCGCCCAGGCTTTTTAGCTATCTCGAAAAATTACCGCTCGGGCTAGAGTGGGCGTGCTGAAGTGCCACTGGCAGGAGCACTTAGTGAGCGCCTTCTGTGTACTAGGTACGCTTTTAAACTTCACGTAGCCATCTTTATATATCGGGTTCCCTTACTGCCCACGTCTTATCAAACGGAAACTTAAGACAGGTTACTCGATCCAGGAACCCACATCAGGTCACGAAACCGGGGCCCGCTAAGAAAGAGCTTCCTTTCTTCGGTCATTTCTAGCCACGTTGAGGACCACTCACTTCCTCTACCTGTTACCTGTAGGCAGGAACCCAGAAGAATCCAGACCAGTCTGTTGCTCTAAGGCCTCCCAGCACTGTCTGGCTTCTTATGTCTGAGCTGCCAAACCCGCCAGGCCCTAGTTTCCTCTCCTGTAAATTGAGAGACCAGGCGTCATTTACTCTGGTATTCACCAAGCACGTGCCCAAGGCAGGAACGAGTTGGAGGACTCTTGAGAATACAAAGCTACAGAGAGACTTGGTTCACCCATAATTCTCAGCTCCTTTACTCTTAAGTTTAGGGGAACATGAGGTACAGAGGAGGAAGTGATCCACCCAAGGCCATACATCCAGTTAGAAGGCCCCAGACCGCTGTAGAACCCCCTCCTTCCCAGCATCATCATTGACTGGTGCCTCACCTGAGGACTGTTTCAGTTGGTTAGCACTTGGTGTTCCTCATACGAAAGTCCTTGACCCAGCACTGTTAGGCAGAAAATTCTTAGGATGATTTTTGTTTCCTCCAAGTCTAGTTGGTAGGTTGATGGTGAGTCTTTGGGTTAAGGAGGCTATGCAGGTAAACATTTCTACCCCTCTTGATGGATTTACAGACCTCAGGTTTTTCAGGAAGGAGGATGGGTCCATCAGCTGCTAATGCAACATAGAGCCCGTCTTCTTCCTGGTTCAAAAGATGTGTGTGTGTCTGTATGTGTGTGTTTAATGGTTCTTGGTTTTTGAGACAGTCTCAGTATGTGCCCCTAACTCAAATTCTTCTCTTCATCCCAAATTCTGGAATTAAAGGCACATGTTGCTACCTACAGTCTCTGTGAGTTCAAGGCCAGTGTAAAATAAATCGCATGTTCCAGGCCTGCCAGAGCTTCATAGTGAGATCCTGTCCAAAAACAAACCAAAAATAGTATGTAAGGACTTAGGAGACCATACGGTGTTATTCTTCTAGTCTCATGGTTTCCCTCCTGCTCCTCAGTTCTTCTGGCTGTGCCCTTTGTCAGGTGCTTTCTTCCTCCAGCTCTCTGAATTGCTAACTTATCCTTTAAGAACCAGCCCAAAGCCAGGCGTGGTGGCACATGCCTTTAATCCCTCACTTGGAAAGCAGAGGTGTGTGGAGCCCTGTGTGTGAGTTCCAGGACAGCCAGAGCTGTGTTTTACAGGGGAAACCCTGTCTCAGGAAAAAAAAAAAAAAAAAACCAACAAGAAAAAGGAGTTGGAGACATGGCTCAGTGGTTAAAAGCACTGACTGCTCTTCCAAAGGTCATGAGTTCAATTTCGAGCGACCACATGGTGGCTCACAACCATCTATAATAGAATCTGATGCCCTCTTCTGGTGTGTCTGAAGACAGCTACAATGTACTCATATAAATAAATATTTTTAAAAGAGAAAGAAAGAAAAACAAAACAAACAAAAAACCCAGCTTCAATGCCACCAGGTCTTCCCTCATACTTTGTGTCTCTATAAACACACTGAAATTATCTCCCACCAAGCTGAGAGATGGCAGAAGGTCTAGTATACTGTGGGTGTTCAGGATTTAATAGGGTGACCCCAGGCTCATGCCTATCCTCCATTTTAATTAGGGAAATGTTTGCCTAGACACAGTTATGTCAGCAGTCCATACATCTAGTGAGTCTCCAGGTTAAAGACCTAAGGTTGACATTAAGAGAGTCCCACTGTGTGGATGAAGCCTCAGTCTGGCCTTGTGCTCTTGGTGTTTCTGTCAATTCCACACGTGGTTCCTTACTTTCCTCCTAGTAATACACAGCCTGCCTCTCTCTGTTCATTCAGCAAACATTTTTTTATTGCAGTGTGATGTGCACTGAGTGAGGTGGCACTTTGGATCTTTACAGAACAAGAAGAGGTTGGCATTAAAGCACTCCCGGATGGATGGATAGTTACAGACAGTAGGGACCGTGCTGAGACACTGAGGCTCTGCAGGGGTTGCCAGGGCTTGGAAGACCATTTCAGATGCTGTTTCCTCAAAACCTTCCCAGTCTTCAGACCAGGAAAGAATGAACACTGACTTCTTAGAGCCACCTTTCGCCTCAGGATTCACTTGGTCTTGAGTTCCTAATCCTTCCTCTACCTCTTTTGGGACTTGTGCGGGCTACTGTGCCTCCTTTATTTAGTGCAGGGATCAAACTTGGACTTTTGTGAGCATGCTCAGCCAGCAAACTACAGACTGGGTGCCTAGCCCCAGATGGACTCCCAACCCTGGGATTTCCCACCCCCATCCTCCACCCCCACTTTCTGTAGACATTCCCTACCCTAGTCAATTCTTCTTCACTTGATACATGTAAGCTCTGACTTGCTTCCCCCCTCAAGTCCTGATACAAGCAGGAAGTATTAAAAGTTTATGGATATAATAGTTATTTTCCTTTTAAAAAAGGTTTAATTTTTGCATATAAATGTTTTGCCTGACTGTATATATGTGCATCAATTGTGTGTCTGGTGTCTGGGGTGGTCACAAGAGGACATGGGATCCCATAGAACTGCTCTCAATCACTGAACCTTCTCTCTAGCCTGATCCTAAACTTTCATGTTTCTATTTGGAGTCAGGTTCTCACTGTCTAGTCTTGTCTAGACTAGAACTCATCATTGTAGATCAGATTGTCCTTGAATTCACAGAGACCCACCTACCCAACTTCAGATATCAAACTCTTAATCCTTATCACCTGAATTTGGGTCCTAACACCCATGCCAAGAGCTGCACCCTCACACACAGCATACCCATAAATCACATAAATAAAAAATTTTAAAAACAAAAGCCCTTACTTCAAGCCTGTTGTGGTAGTTTACACCTAAATCCTATCAACTCAAGAGGCCAAGGCAAGATCATAATTTTAGGCTAGCCTGGGTTACATAGGAAACCCTGTCTCAACAAGTAAATCAGCATTGATTTTTGTATCCCTTCTTGCATCTGCTCTTATTTTTAATCTTACCATGCTGGAGATGGAACCTAGGGCACATACTAGCCCAGAGTCACACCCCAGTCCCCTGGCATGTGCTTTTAAACATTCCAGAAAGCACAGTCCTAGTAGGACCAGGCTAGCAATACACAGTATTTTTAAAGGGACACACTTAGGATCCTTCAAAGCACAGATCACACCCTTGCTCTGGCCTTACTATTTGCTTAAGTTTGTTTCTTAGCACCTGTGGGCTTCTGCTTCCCCTTTTAAGAAAGGAGATTAGAGGAGAGCTGCCCCTGCATGGGTGTGAGGACTAACAACTCACAGATGTAAAGGAGTCCTAAACTGCTTCCTCCCAGTCTGTCTGGGTGTCAGTGGTCAGGAGCCAAGGAGCCATGTGGGTATGCCAGAGGGTCTGTGCTTTACTGGGTGAGGTCTGGCCTCTGCATATATCACCTACTGGCCCAGGTATTTCAGAAACTTGTCCAGGTTTGTCCCCTTCCCTTTGGGTGTGTGCTCAGCCCAGGTCACAACTGTCATGGCTGAGCTGAGAGCTTCAAGTCTGCCGATTTTGCTTAGCACTCAACAGTTATGCAAATTGCTTTTGGGGGTTCTGGAAACTGGCCAGAATCTCCAGGGTCACTAGGTACTCTAAGGTGACCCAGTGGCCTTGTCCAGGTGCTTTCTTTATCTGTAAGAGGAGTAATCTGGCATACTGTCGGGTGCTGAGACCAAAACTGTCTCTGTGCAGAGAGCCCAGGTTGAGTCACTGGGGCTAGTCCTATGTACTGAGACCTAACCTTTGCCACTATCTACCAGTGCACGAGACTTGTTACCTAAACTGTCCTTTTCACTAAGGTAGCCTCTTAGACATATCCCCTCCCTTGCCTTCTCCAGACCTCCTCCTTGGGTATTCCAGCCTAGCATGGGCCCAACATTTTGCCTTATTTTTCTGTCACATGCCTGGAACTAACCTTTCTAAAATGTAGGTGGAGGAGTGCTTGCAGCTTTCAAAGAGTCACCTGTCTACAGCCTGACCTCAGCTTTCACAGTAGCAGCCTCACTCGGGGCAGGCTTACTTAGACCTGAAAGTCTTCCAGTGTGCCCTCTGTATGGGGGTCAAGTGATCCCAGGTGCCCTGGGGTAAGGGTGAGCTGTCAGAAGGCTCAGGAAAGACATTGGACCTTTCCTTTCCCTCTTCCTCCTCAACTTGGGCTGGAGTTGGTGGGTTTCTCTTTCCTTTATTATTATGCTCAGTACTCAGGTCAGATGTTAGTCATGTACTGTGCAGGGGAGGTTCCAGTCCCTGTGAGTCACCACCATGCAGAGGGCAATGCTGTTCCTCTCAGGAATTGTGGGTGGAAGGGGTGGTTGCCACAGGGATCTAGAATTGAGTCAGTCCAAGTCTTTCCCAAGTGACCACCATGGAAACATATGAGCCCCTGTGCATTGTGGGTGCTGAGAAAAGGTTGGATGCCAAATATAGCTGTGTAAATAATAACATGGAGGCTTCTATAATAGTTTAGAGCTTAGGCAGTCTCCCATGCTAGCTCATCTAACTTAACCCGACTAGCTTGCTCACTACTATACCTTTCTCTGCTCCATCTGTGCCCACTATAGAATTTTCCTCTTCTGCTTTCTCCCAGCATCCCTCTCTTTCAAAAGTTCTACCCCCTGCTTCTTGCCCAGCTCTTGGCCTCAGTTCATTACAACCAATCAGCATCAAAACAACCTCTGATACAATTCTCGATTTCCTCTAGGCATAGAGGGATGTCTGACCTTCAAGTATCTGAGCTGGTGTGGAAGGACAAGGGTTCACAAATATAAGGCCGGTGGTGGGTCATAGAAAGGGCAATACCAATATTATGCCAGCAGAGCAAAAACAAGAAAACAAAACAACAAATAAAAAAACTTGGTTACCCCAACACCTGAGTGCTGTTCTCATTCTAGCTGCCTCTCATCAGTGACCACTGGGCTGGTTAGTCAGTGATTGGGGAGAGACATGGGGACCATCTTCAGATTGGCTGTTCTGTGTTTTACTTCCCCCTCCCCACAATGAATCTTTTCCTTTGCTCCAAACCCTAGGGAAGGATCGGATCATATTTGTGACCAAAGAAGACCATGAAACTCCTAGCAGTGCTGAGCTGGTGGCTGATGACCCCAATGATCCCTATGAGGAGCACGGTGAGAAATGAGGGACCCCAGACGCACCCTGGGGAGACTTAGTGTTGGACACTGCTTTCCCACTTTGTTTATCTCCCTTGGCCATAGACAGCTGTCCCATCTCTGGTTGCTTTCTCCCTCCTAAGGGATGAGATTGTGTCAAGCCAGCAGCCAACAGTTTCTTCTTACTAAAATACTGTTTCTTTCCTTCCATGCCTTTGTACTGAGGTGACTAAGAGTGACTGGGAGGCTGTCTCAATTCCTGAAGTGAGAACTGGCAGGGATCTCTGCTCTTAACTGGCAGGTTATTGGGGTGAGCCCTGCCCTGTGTCCTAGCTGATTTGCATGCAAAAGGGCAGCAGCCAAGCTGCTGGTCCTGTTCTCATGAGCACCTGGTGTGGTGAGGTGTCTTAACAGATCCCAGTTGCCAGGAGCAGGACTCAGCAAAGCTGCTCATAACTGTCACACACTTCTAGGCTCACCTCCAAATGTAAAAGTAGCCTCTTGGACACAGGATGGCACTCTATAAGCTTTGGGATGGGCCTATTGATACTTACTCCAGTCTGTGTGGGGTAGGTACATATGGCATCCCCAGTCCACAGTGTCAACAGGACTCAATTCAGGACTGGAATAAGTGCCTCAGGTGAAAATTGCTGGTGAGTGACATTGAGGAGCTTAAAGCAGGCAGTCCTGGAGGACTGGCTTGTGGTTAGAACTTTTCAGACCTGATCTAAAGCAGATGCATGTTCCTAGGTGGGACCCTTTATCTGTTTAACTTCTGCTTAGCTAAGGGTGAATACCTAGTGGCAAGTTAGATGTCACAGAGTGAGTGTTAGTGTTCTGAAAGTCACAGCTATAGCTGATCTCAAGTTAGCCTTTCTTCATGAAGAAGAATGAGCTCATGTCAGTTCTAGTCCTTTGTTTACCTAGAGTCTGCATTAGCTACTTATATGTTATGTTTCTTCTGGAGGTATGATCAGAGAGGGCATGTCTGCTTGTGTTTCCGTGTATTTCTGCACCGTAACTGCTAAAACTGCCATCTTGTGAGTGTGTGTTGTATATCCCAATTCACATTGTCCTCTGCCAGGCTCTGCAGACCGAGTTGTCTTTTGTGGTGGTGGTGTTTGTTGTTGTTACTATTATTATTATTTCACGTGTATGAATTTTTGCTTGTATATGCCTGAAGTGCCTGCCAGGGTCAGAAAAGGGTGTTAAGAGTCCTCTGGGACTGGAATTACAGATGGTTGTGAGCCACCATATCAGTACTGGAAATGGAACCTGGGTCCTCTGCAAGAGCACTTGGGAATTCAAAGCCAGCCAGTCTATACTTCGAAGGAGGTTCCAGTACAGCCAGGACCCTGTCCCAAAATAGTTCAGGCTGGGGTCACAGTGTGTTCTACCACAACTACCATCTGGGCTTTTTGAATGTTAATCTTTTGAAAGCTGTTCTGTGGGTTAGCATGCTGGAACCTACAGTGCTAGCATTTTATTGAGTCTGAGTGTTTGCAAGTAGCTGGGTAGTGTTGGGACTGTGGGGATCTCATGGGTCCTGCTGCTGTCCTGACTTGGCCTCTGAACCAGAAACCGCAGACAGTGTCAGAAGGACCACTTCAGTTGTCACACAGCTTTATGTACGGGAACTTACTCTGGAGGTGTGGTGTTGGTGATAAACTTCCTGCTCTGGGGCACCAGTCACATCATTTGTAAATAAGCAACAGTTGGGACAGATTTGCTGATCAGTGCAGATTTCAGAGCTGGAGTTGAGAGGCAGGATTAAGCCTAGGACTTTGGACGCTAGCTCTGCAGCCTCTCCATACTTGCTGCTGGAGCAAAGGATCATGTGGCATTTCAGCGGGCTTTGTAGAGACCTTTTCCCTTGTTTGTAGTGCTGAGAGGCAGGTGCTCAACGGAACGACAGTATAGTGATTACTCAAAACCTATCTATAGCTTCACTTCCCAGCTCACTCATAATTAATAATTTAACTTAAATTTTTGATTTATTTTTTACAGGTTGGGGATGGAACCAAGGGTCTCATTAATGCCAGCTCTGATCTACCTCTGTGCTATACCCCAGCCCTAATGATTGATTTTTTTTTATAGGAAGAATACAACTCCACTAGTCTAACAGCACTTGCTTTGCACTGTACAGCAGCTTTTACTGGTTTTACAGGGTTGATACTGCCTAACGGAGATATTAACTGGAATTGTCCATGTCTTGGGGGAATGGCCAGCGGCCCCTGTGGGGAGCAGTTCAAGTCTGCCTTTTCCTGCTTCCACTACAGCACAGAGGATATCAAGGGATCAGACTGTGTTTACACTAGTCTAACTTTGTACTAACAGAAGTATAGTGAGGGACTCAGGGATGGAGCAGGGCCTGAGGGATTAGTACTTGGCTTAGGAGATTCCTGGTATTTAAGTCTCAGAGTTCAGATTCTAGGTCTGGGAGGTGGCTTAGAGAGGTCAAGGTGATGCCTCCACAAAGTAAGGACCAAACAGGTTTTGCATGTTCGAGATCATAGAGAACACCTCTCATCTTTCCCTGTCCATCTTTCTGTTCCAGGGTTGATACTGCCTAACGGAGATATTAACTGGAATTGTCCATGTCTTGGGGGAATGGCCAGCGGCCCCTGTGGGGAGCAGTTCAAGTCTGCCTTTTCCTGTTTCCACTACAGCACAGAGGATATCAAGGGATCAGACTGTATAGACCAGTTCCGGGCCATGCAAGAGTGCATGCAGAAATACCCGGACCTCTATCCCCAAGACGAGGAGGAGGAAGAGGAGGCAAAGCCAGTGGAGCCGTTGGAGGAGACAGCTGACACTAAGGTCTCTGCAGCCAAAGAGCAGGGGGAAAGCTCTTGAAGGCCACATGGCTGCCACTCACCATGGGACTTTCTGTACGATGCCTTTTGGTCACCTTTGTGAAAGTTCTTTCCCTCTGTGCACTGTAATATACAAAATAACTTATTTTAATGATCAGGGATCTTGGCCGTATACACTGAAGAAAAGGGCGTGTGTGCACCTGTGTCCTGCATAAACCTGTCCTTAAACATTAGTCCACTCCTGGATGTACTACTCTGTGATTGCCCTGGATTTTGCCACTTTGAAATAATGTGCTGAGACTTCTCAGCAACCAAAAGTTGTTACTCAGGAAAGTTTATCGTGAGAAGGCCGATCTATTCTGATCCATTTTAGTATCCCTTTTGGTAGATTTTACACCTCTTTTGGAAATTAAGTAAATAGATGCCAAAACTCCTTTAAGAGTGGGTCCATTCCTACTGGAAGAGACTGGTGGTCAGGTGCTTGCTGGAGTGCATGGGGCTGCTGCCTCATTCCCGACAGCTAATTGTTTGCTGTCCAGGCTCCAGTGCCTACAGCTGCAGGGTGGCATTGGATCCTGTGACTCCCGGTCCTTCCTAAGTGAAAGGATGGGCTGGGTTTGCAGTTTATTGTTTTGCTGTTCTGAGAGCCCTGGTTTGGGGCCCATGTTCACTCAGTTGTGATATTGAGGTGGGGACCTAGCTGCTTCCAGAGCAGAAGCCAACAGAGGAATGTCTGAATGAAGTACTCAATTAAAAAGAAACAATTTCTATCTGATTTTGAATGGCTTTTTTTTCCCCCTTTAACTAGTTAGAAAGTTGTTAGCTTTCTAATGATGGTGGAGACTGAACATGTATGAGGACTTGTGTGCCAGGCAGAAAGGTCGCCATGAAGCCATATCCCAGCCTTTTGTAATTTTGAGGCAAGGTTGGCCTTGATCTTCCTGCATTAGCTTCCCAAATACCATGCCAAGCTGTTAGTTTTATTTTGTTTTGTTTTTTTAATTTTTAAGATTTTTTTTTTTTTTTTTATGTATGTGAGTACAGTCATTCTCTTCAGACACGCCAGAGGAGGGCATCAGGTCCCATTCATTACAGGTGGCTGTGAGCCACCATGTAGTTGCTGAGAATTGGACAGTCGGTGTTCTTTTTTTTTTTTTTTTTTTTTTTTTTTTTTTTTTAATATTTTTATTACATAATTTCCTCAATTACATTTCCAATACTATCCCAAAAGTCCCCCATAGCGCCCCCCACTTCCCTACCCACCCATTCCCATTCTTTTGGCCCTGGCATTCCCCTATATTGGGGCATATAAAGTTTGCAAGTCCAATGGGCCTCTCTTTCCATTGATGGCCGACTAGGCCATCTTTCGATACATATGCAGCTAGAGACAAGAGCTCCAGGGTTCCGGTTAGTACATCATGTTGTTCCAACAATAGGGTTGCAGATCCCTTTAGCTCCTTGGGTACTTTCTCTAGCTTCTCCATTGGGAGCCCTGTGATACATCCAATAGCTGACTGTGAACATCCACTCCTGTGTTTGCTAGGCCCCGGCATCGTCTCACAAGAGACAGCTATATTTGGGTCCTTTCAGCAAGATCTTGCTAGTGTATGCAATGGTGTCAGCGTTTAGAAGCTGATTATGGGACGGATCCCTGGATACAGCAGTCTCTAAATGGACCATCCTTTCATCACAGCTACGAACTTTGTCTCTGTAGCTCCTTCCCTGGGTGTTTTGTTCCCAATTCTAAGAAGGTGCACAGTGTCCACACTTTGGTCTTCATTCTTCTTGAGTTTCATGCGTTTAGCAAATTGTATCTTATATCTTGGGTATCCTAAGTTTTGGGCTAATATCCACTTATCAATGAATACATATTGTGTGAGTTCTTTTGTGATTGTGTTACTTCACTCAAGATGATGCCCTCCAGGTCCATCCATTTGGCTAGGAATTTCATAAATTCATTCTTTTTAATAGCTGAGTAGTACTCCATTGTGTAAATGTACCATAATTTCTGTATCCATTCCTCTGTTGAGGGACATCTGGGTTCTTTCCAGCTTCTGGCTATTATAAATAGGGCTGCTATGAACATAGTGGAGCATGTGTCCTTCTTACCGGTTGGGACATCTTCTGGATATATGCCCAGGAGAGGTATTGCTGGATCCTCCGGTAGTACTATGTCCAATTTTCTGAGGAACCGCCAGACTGATTTCCAGAGTGGTTGTACAAGCTTGCAATCCCACCAACAATGGAGGAGTGTTCCTCTTTCTCCACATCCTCGCCAGCATCTGCTGTCACCTGAATTTTTGATCTTAGCCATTCTGACTGGTGTGAGGTGGAATCTCAGGGTTGTTTTGATTTGCATTTCCCTGATGATTAAGGATGTTGAACATTTTTTCAGGTGCTTCTCTGCCATTCGGTATTCCTCAGGTGAGAATTCTTTGTTCAGTTCTGAGCCCCATTTTTTAATGGGGTTATTTGACTTTCTGGAGTCCACCTTCTTGAGTTCTTTATATATATTGGATATTAGTCCCTTATCTGATTTAGGATAGGTGAAGATCCTTTCCCAATCTGTTGGTGGTTTTTTTGTCTTATTGATGGTGTCTTTAGCCTTGCAGAAGCTTTGTAGTTTCATGAGGTCCCACTTGTCAATTCTCGATCTTACAGCACAAGCCATTACTGTTCTATTCAGGAATTTTTCCCCTGTGCCCATATCTTCAAGGCTTTTCCCCACTTTCTCCTCTATAAGTTTCAGTGTCTCTGGTTTTATGTGAAGTTCCTTGATCCACTTAGACTTGACCTTAGTACAAGGAGATAGGAATGGATCGATTCGCATTCTTCTACATGTTAACAACCAGTTGTGCCAGCACCATTTGTTGAAAATGCTGTCTTTCTTCCACTGGATGTTTTTAGCTCCCTTGTCGAAGATCAAGTGACCATAGGTGTGTGGGTTCATTTCTGGGTCTTCAATTCTATTCCATTGGTCTATTTGTCTGTCACTATACCAGTACCATGCAGTTTTTATCACAATTGCTCTGTAGTAGAGCTTTAGGTCCGGCATGGTGATTCCACCAGAGGTTCTTTTATCCTTGAGAAGAGTTTTTGCTATCCTAGGTTTTTTGTTATTCCAGATGAATTTGCAGATTGCACTTTCTAATTCGTTGAAGAATTGATTTGGAATTTTGATGGGGATTGCATTGAATCTGTAGATTGCTTTTGGCAAGATAGCCATTTTTACAATGTTGATCCTGCCAATCCATGAGCATGGGAGATCTTTCCATCTTCTGAGATCTTCTATAATTTCTTTCTTCAGAGACTTGAAGTTTTTATTATACAGATCTTTCACTTCCTTAGTTAGAGTCACGCCAAGATATTTTATATTATTTGTGACTATTGAGAAGGGTGTTGTTTCCCTAATTTCTTTCTCAGCCTGTTTATTCTTTGTGTAGAGAAAGGCCATTGATTTGTTTGAGTTAATTTTATATCCAGCTACTTCACCGAAGCTGTTTATCAGGCTTAGGAGTTCTCTGGTGGAATTTTTAGGGTCACTTATATATACTATCATATCATCTGCAAAAAGTGATATTTTGACTTCCTCTTTTCCAATTTGTATCCCTTTGATCTCCTTTTGTTGTCGAATTGCTCTGGCTAGGACTTCAAGTACAATGTTGAATAGGTATGGAGAAAGTGGACAGCCTTGTCTAGTCCCTGATTTTAGAGGGATTGCTTCAAGCTTCTCACCATTTACTTTGATGTTGGCTACTGGTTTGCTGTAGATTGCTTTTATCATGTTTAGGTATGGGCCTTGAATTCCTGATCTTTCCAAGACTTTTATCATGAATGGGTGTTGGATCTTGTCAAATGCTTTTTCCGCATCTAACGAGATGATCATGTGGTTTTTGTCTTTGAGTTTGTTTATATACTGGATTACGTTGATGGATTTCCGTATATTGAACCATCCCTGCATCCCTGGGATGAAACCTACTTGGTCAGGATGGATGATTGTTTTGATGTGTTCTTGGATTCGGTTAGCAAGAACTTTATTGAGGATTTTTGCATCAATATTCATAAGGGATATTGGTCTGAAGTTTTCTATCTTTGTTGGGTCTTTTTGTGGTTTAGGTATCAGAGTAATTGTGGCTTCATAGAATGAGTTGGGTAGAGTACCTTCTGTTTCTATTTTGTGGAATAGTTTGTGAAGAACTGGGATTAGATCTTCTTTGAAGGTCTGATAGAACTCTGCACTAAACCCATCTGGTCCTGGGCTTTTTTTAGTTGGGAGACTATTAATGACTGCTTCTATTTCTTTGGGGGATATAGGGCTGTTTAGATCATTAACCTGATCTTGTTTCAACTTTGGTACCTGGTATCTGTCTAGGAACTTGTCCATTTCATCCAGGTTCTCCAGTTTTGTTGAGTATAGCCTTTGGTAGAAGGATCTGATGGTGTTTTGGATGTCTTCAGGATCTGTTGTTATGTCTCCTTTTTCATTTCTGATTTTGTTAATTAGGATGCTTTCCCTGTGCCCTCTAGTGAGTCTGGCTAAGGGTTTATCTATCTTGTTGATTTTCTCAAAGAACCAGCTCCTTGATTGGTTGATTCTTTGAATAGTTTTTCTTGTTTCCACTTGGTTGATTTCGCCCCTGAGTTTGATTATTTCCTGCCGTCTACTCCTCTTGGGTGAATTTGCTTCCTTTTGTTCTAGTGCTTTTAGGTGTGTTGTCAAGCTGCTAATGTGTGCTCTCTCTAGTTTCCTTTTGGAGGCACTCAGAGCTATGAGTTTTCCTCTTAAAAATGCTTTCATTGCGTCCCATAAGTTTGGGTATGTTGTGGCTTCATTTTCATTGAACTCTAAAAAGTCCTTAATTTCTTTCTTTATTCCTTCCTTGACCAAGGTATCATTGAGAAGAGTGTTGTTCAGTTTCCACGTGAAGGTTGGCTTTCTATTATTTATTTTGTTATTGAAGATCAGCCTTAGTCCATGGTGATCTGATAGGATGCATGGGACAATTTCAATATTTTTATATCTGTTGAGGCCTGTTTTGTGACCAATTATGTGGTCAATTTTGGAGAAGGTACCATGAGGTGCTGAGAAGAAGGTATATCCTTTTGTTTTAGGATAGAATGTTCTGTAGATATCTGCCAGATCCATTTGATTCATAATTTCTCTTAGTTTCACTGTGTCCCTGTTTAGTTTCTGTTTCCATGATCTGTCCATTGGTGAAAGTGGTGTGTTGAAGTCTCCCACTATTATTGTATGAGGTGCAATGTGTGCTTTGAGATTTACTAAAGTTTCTTTAATGAATGTGGCTGCCTTTGTATTTGGAGCATAGATATTCAGGATTGATAGTTCCTCTTGGAGGATTTTACCTTTGATGAGTATGAAGTGTCCCTCCCTGTCTTTTTTAATGACTTTGGGTTGGAAGTCAATCTTATCAGATATTAGAATGGCTACTCCAGCTTGTTTCTTCATGCCATTTGCTTGGAGAATTGTTTTCCAGCCTTTCATTCTGAGGTAGTGTCTATCCTTTTCTCTGAGATGAGTTTCCTGTAAGCAGCAAAATGTTGGGTCTTGTTTGTGTAGCCAGTTTGTTAGTCTATGTCTTTTTATCGGGGAGTTGAGTCCATTGATATTAAGAGATATTAAGGAAAAGAAATTGGTGTTTCCTGTTATTTTTGATGTTAAAGTTGGCATTTTGTTCTTGTGGCTGTCTTCTTTTAGGTTTGTTGAGGGATTACCTTCTTGTTGTTTCTAGGGCGTGGTTCCTGTCCTTGTATTGGTTTTTTTCTGTTATTATCCTTTGAAGGGCTGGATTCGTGGAGAGATAATGTGTGAATTTGGTTTTGTCGTGGAATACTTTGGTTTCTCCATCTATGTTAATTGAGAGTTTGGCTGGGTATAGTAGCCTGGGCTGGAATTTGTGTTCTTTTAGTGTCTGTATAACATCTGTCCAGGATCTTCTGGCTTTCATAGTCTCTGGTGAAAAATCTGGTGTAATTCTGATAGGCTTGCCTTTATATGTTACTTGGCCTTTTTCTCTTACTGCTTTTAGTATTCTATCTTTATTTAGAGCATTTGTTGCTCTGATTATTATGTGTCGGGAGGTATTTCTTTTCTGATCCAGTCTATTTGGAGTTCTGTAGGCTTCTTGTATGTTCATGGGCATCTCTTTCTTTAGATTTGGGAAGTTTTCTTCTATAATTTTGTTGAAGATATTTGCTGGTCCTTTGAGTTGAAAATCTTCATTCTCATCCACTCCTATTATCCGTAGGTTTGGTCTTCTCATTATGTCCTGTATTTCTTGGATGTTTTGAGTTAGGATCTTTTTGCATTTTCCATTTTCCTTGATTGTTGTGCCGATGTTCTCTATGGAATCTTCTGCACCTGAGATTCTCTCTTCCATCTCTTGTATTCTGTTGCTGATGCTTGCATCTATGGTTCCAGATTTCTTTCCTAGGGTTTCTATCTCCAGTGTTGCCTCATTTTGGGTTTTCTTTATTGTGTCTACTTCCCTTTTTAGGTCTAGTATGGTTTTGTTCATTTCCATCATCTGTTTGGATGTGTTTTCCTGTTTTTCTGTAAGGACTTCTACCTGTTTGATTATGTTATCATGTTTTTCTTTAAGGATTTGTAACTCTTTAGCAGTGTTCTCCTGCAATTCTTTAAGGGATTTTTGTGCTTCCTCTTTATTGTCTTCTTCCTTTTTAGCAGTGTTCTCCTGCATTTCTTTAAGTGTGTTATTAACGTCCTTCTTGAAGTCCTCTATCATCATCAGGAGATATGCTTTTAAATCCGTGTCTAGCTTTTCCGGTGTGTTGGGGTGCCCTGGACTGGGTGAAGTGGGGGTGCTGGGTTCTGATGATGGTGAGTGGTCTTGGTTTCTGTTAGTAAGATTATTACGTTTACCTTTCGCCATCTGGTAATCTCTGGTGTTAGTTGTTATCGTTGTCACTATTTAAAGATTGGAGCAGAAGCTGTGTTCCACTCACCAGCAGTCCCAAAATCCTGCGGCGGGGGTCGTGGGTAGCTGGCGGGTGTCAGGCAACCCTGCGCTCCCGCTACCCTGGCGCTGATCCGGCCGGGTGAGGCCTGCGGCCCTACTCAGGCTGGTTTCTGCTTCCCTAACTAATGCAGTCTCAGGTCCCGCGCAATTGGATTGGAGCAGAAGCTGTGCTCCCCTCACCAGAAGTCTTAAGATCCTGTGGCGGGTGTTGTGGGCAGTTGGCGAGTGTCAGCAGACTCTGCGCCCCAGCTGCTCAGGTGCTTTTCTGACCGGAAGAGGCTTGTGGCCCTGTGTGGGCTGGATTTCTCTCTCCCCAACCAGAGCAGTCTCAGGTCCCGCGTGATTGGACTGGAGCAGAAGCTGTGTTCCACTCACCAGCAGTCCCAAAATCCTGCGGCGGGGGTCGTGGGTAGCTGGCGGGTGTCAGGCAACCCTGCGCTCCCGCTACCCCGGCGCTGATCCAGCCGGATGAGGCCTGTGGTCCTACTCAGGCCGGTTTCTGCTTCCCTAACTAATGCAGTCTCAGGTCCCGCGCAATTGGATTGGAGCAGAAGCTGTGCTCCCCTCACCAGAAGTCTTAAGATCCTGTGGCGGGTGTTGTGGGCAGTTGGCGAGTGTCAGCAGACCCTGCGCCCCAGCTGCTCAGGTGCTTTTCTGACCGGAAGAGGGTTGTGGCCCTGTGTGGGCCGGATTTCTCTCTCCCCAACCAGAGCAGTCTCAGGTCCCGCGTGATTGGACTGGAGCAGAAGCTGTGTTCCACTCACCAGCAGTCCCAAAATCCTGCGGCGGGGGTCGTGGGTAGCTGGCGGGTGTCAGGCAACCCTGCGCTCCCGCTACCCTGGCGCTGATCCGGCCGGGTGAGGCCTGTGGCCCTACTCAGGCCGGTTTCTGCTTCCCTAACTAATGCAGTCTCAGGTCCCGCGCAATTGGATTGGAGCAGAAGCCGTGTTCCACTCACCAGCAGTCCCAAAATCCTGCGGCGGGGGTCGTGGGTAGCTGGCGGGTGTCAGGCAACCCTGCGCTCCCGCTACCCCGGCGCTGATCCAGCCGGATGAGGCCTGTGGTCCTACTCAGGCCGGTTTCTGCTTCCCTAACTAATGCAGTCTCAGGTCCCGCGCAATTGGATTGGAGCAGAAGCTGTGCTCCCCTCACCAGAAGTCTTCCAGTCGGTGTTCTTAACTGCTGAGCCATCTTTCTAGCCATGAATATTTTTATATAAATTTTAAAAAAAAGGAAAAATTTAATTCTATTGAAAGCCCTATTCAGAGATACTAGTAAAACCATTTTGATGGTGGCAAATGCCTCAATCTCAGAGGAGTCAGGTAGGTGGATCTCGGAGACTACAAGGTTGGTCAGCTTGATCTGTGTAGTGAGTTTCAAGACAGCCAAGGTTACACAGTGATACCAGTTCTCAAAAAATAAAGCCAAACCAGATTAAGTCTTTAAGAATGTTGAGTGAATAGCAAGCTCCTCTTCTGAACATGTCTACAGATAAGGCAATTGAATATGGAGGGTAGATGGTCTCTCTAAGAGGAGGGGTCTACAGATCCCTCGGCTTGAAGTAACTGGCTGTGCAGAAACTTCTGAGTGCATCCGTTGCTCTTGTGTAAAGGTAACCTTGAAGCAATGACGATGTCCTTGCAAGATCTGATGCTGGGGGCTCCCAGGCATGACGTCTAGGTCCTTCCTTCAACGGAGTCCTCTCCAGGCTTGGCCAACTCCTCATACACTCTAGAGCCACTTCTGGCAGGACTCAAGAGAGTTGAGTCTATGGGTCTTTGGATTGAGGCATCAGTTCATCCTTGGTTCTCAGTTCCTGGCCGTGTGGACCTTACCTTGGAACAAGCAAAAATAAGATGGGAGGGAGGCACAGCCCTTTTGTAACCAAGGGACACTCACCAAGCTACCCCACAGACCCCCAGCCAGTGGTATTGCCTCCCCTACTGCCATAGCTGTTTGTGAGAAGTGGCCCAGCCCGTACTTCATCCTGAGTACCAGGATGCTGCCATACCACACAGTGACAGGTGCCACTACTGTAAAACTCGAGAGCACAGAACTTGGTGAAGTTAGGGCTGGGTGTGATGGCTCAGTGGTTAAGAACACTGGCTCTTTCAGAGGACTCCAATTCAGTTCCTAGCACTCACATCTGTAACTCCAATCTTGAGGAGTCTGATGCTCTATTCTGGCCTCTTTGGACACTTCATGCACACATATGTACAGGCACTCATACCCAAAAATAAAGATTTTTATGTAAATGAGTATTTTGTCTATATGTATAACTATGTACCATAGTATGTCTGGTGCCTACAGAGGCCAGAAAAGTGTGTTAGATACCCTGTAACTGGAGTTAGACAGTTGTGAGCTTTCATGGGGGTTCTAGAAATCAAACCCGGGTCCTCTTAAATACTGAATTATCTCTCCAGCTTCTAAAACAAAGAATAATTTTAAATTATGTGTTTAGAGAGCTCAAACCATGGATGGAGCTGAGCAAATTTGAGAGTTGTGACAATATAGATTTCACTGAATGCAACTTCACACATGGAACAATAAAACAGAGAGAAAGAAAGAAAGATGCTTTTAGGTAAAATTTTGATCATAAGGTATTATTGATGTATAGACTTGTCTGGTATTACTCATTTATGGGTTCAAGAAACCTGAACGCCCATATAAAGTGTGACACGGCAATCGGCCAGGGTAGCTAAGCAGGAGTGGTGCTCACACATCTAAAAGCAAAAAGGAATGATGGATAGCACACTGTACTGATAGGCTATATATAAATAATTGTTATCTGTGCACATTACCTGTGGAAACCAGAAGAGGGTGTTTGATCACCTGGAGCTGAAGTTAATAGCAAGTGATTGTAAACCATTTGACATAGGTGCTAGAAATGAAACTCTAGTCCACTGGAAAAGCAGTTTATGCAGTATATGATCTTAACCACTAAGCCAACTCTCCAGCCCCAGTAGTTCACATTTAAACTGCCATCTGTCTTCATAAGCAAAAACCATGGATGAGAACAAATGACAGATAAGTGTAGGGTTAATTTAAGGAGAGTTGAATCAAGGACAACTCAATGTGAGACTGCTTACAGCAATGTTCTGTTATTTAGTGATGATGCCCAGCACCCAATGTTCACTTGGTTATGTTTTGTTGTTGTTTTGAAGTGGGGTCTTTCTACATACTTGGTATGTAGTCCACAGGACATCATCAAACTTGCCACAATTCTGCCTCAAGTGCTGGGATTACAGTATGCACAACTATGCCTAGACAGGCTTCTCAGCAGAGCACTGGTGGTGGGGAAGGAAACAGTATGTCATGTCAAAGAAGGTATTATGCCAGGTACACAAGACAGTAGGTCATACTTCCAGCCAGTGACACTCCACCTCCTAGGGTTCTACAGCCTTCCATAATTGTACCATTGGCTGGTAACCAAAGTTTGAATCAAAGTTCAAACACAAGCCTATGCGGACATTTCATATTCAAGAAAAAAAAATCCACAAGCTGGAATAGCTTATCCAATGTGAGCAGACAGCTTTGAAGAAAACAGGTCAATAGGTGGCCCTGGAAACTAGCCACTCTGCTTATATCAAGTTTCTTGGTCTTGTAAGTAAAGAATGCCAAATCCCAACAGCCCTCAGGAATCTTCTATCCTGGGGTCCTCAGAAAACTCATCGGAGTTTCTACAAGTCAACTTGGATAGAGTCTTCCCTTGAGAGTCTTGTAACCTCAGCATGGCTGGGTTTTTGTTTGTTGGTTTGTTTATTTGTTTGTTTTGAAGCCTGCATAGGGGCTGGAGAAGTGCTCAGTGGTTAAAATGTATACTGCTCTTGTAGAGGGCTTGAGTTCTGAGTTCGGGTCCCAGTACCCATGCCACTATGCAGCTGGAAATCACTTGTAACTCTAGTGCCAGCTCCAGGAGATCTGACATCCACCTCTGGCCTCAGTGAGCAACTGCATACATGTGCATATACTCACACACATACACATAATTAAAAATAAGTCATGGGTCCTTTTTAATTTTTTTTTTCTTTTGAGTTGGTTTCTCATTAGTCTGTCCTGGAACTCTGTGTAGACCTGACTGGCTTGGAACAGAGACCTGCCTCTGCCTCATGGTGATGATGGGAGCATTTTTTTATTATTAAGTTATTTATTTACATCCCAAGCAAAGCTTCCTCTCCCTCCTATTCTCCCTCCCTCTCACCTCACCTCCCCCACATCCACCCCTCCTCTCCTCCTATTCAGAAAAGGGGATCCAGGCCTCCCATGAATATCAACCAGCCTTGGTATATCAAGTTGCAGTAAGAGATTAGCACATCTGTTGAGGCTAGGCAAGGCAGCCCAGTTAAGGGGAGGGAATCCAAAGGCAGGCAATGGAGTCAGAGACAGCCCCTGCTCCCACTTTAGAATTTCCACATGAAGACCCAGTTGCACACCTGTAACATGTGCAGAGGACCTCATCCTATGCTCTCTGGTTGGCAATCCAGTCTCTGCAAGCCCCTACTAGCCCAGGTTAGTGGACTGTGTAGGTTTTCTTGTGGTGTCCTTGACCCCTCTGGTTCCTTCAATCCTTTCTCCATCTCTTGCACAGGATTCCCCAAGTTCCACTTAATGTTTGGCTGTGGGTCTCTGCATCTGTTTCCATTCAGCTGCTGGGTGAAGCTTCTTGGATGATAGTTAGGCTAGGCTCCTGTCTGCAAATATAGCAAAACATCATCAATAGTGTCATGGGTGGGCTCCCTGTCGTGGCATGGGTCTCAAGCTGCGCCAGTCATTGATTGGCCCTAACCTACTCCTGCACATCGTGTAGGCAGGACAAGTTGTGAGTCTTAGGCTCTGTGGCTGGGTTAATGCTCCACTTCCTCCATTGGAAAGTCTTGCCTGGTTATAGGAGATAGCTGAGTAAGGCTCCATACCCCCCATTGCTAGGTGTCTTAGCTAAGGTCACCCTCATAGATTCCTAGGCGTTTCCATTGTCCTAGATTTATAGCTTGTTCCATAGATTTCCCCCACCCTCCACCCCAATCCAGTTGTCTCTCCCAATACTTGTTACAGGATATTTGATTGTTGTGAAAGAGTAAAATTACTGAACACCTGAACTTTTCCTGAACTCTCTTACCCCTCCCATCCAGAGACTGTTCCCGGAGCACTCCTGAACTTTTTACCCCAAAGTACCCCCTCCCAATTGGAAACTGCTCCAGGAACATTTTTTAGATAAGGGGTCTCCTGGAAAAAAAACCTAGTCCTACCCCTCCTAACTGAAGACTATGCCAAGAACATTTTTGAGATAGGGGCCTCCTGGTACTATCCCAGAATGTTCCAATAGATCGAGTACATTGCTAAAATATAGGACACGACCCCTTGGTTATGTAAAGCCCTTTGGCAGAACACCTTGGTGACGTAAAACTTGTACTTCTCCCCTTGCCCTTCTCCTATAAAAGCCTGTGACAAATCTGGGCAAATGGTCGAAGCTCCTCTGCATCTTGCTGAGTGCATGAGTTTCGACCCCAGAGGCCTCCGGTCCATGTGCTTGCTTGTTGCTGCTTCATAAAATCTTGCTCTCTACATCCTGAGTTCGGTCCCAGTGTCTTCTTGGGTGCGCGGCTGACCCGGGGCTTGAGTGAGTGTCTCCCTTTGGGAGTTTTAGAGTCTTTCATTTGGTGCGTTGGCCGGGAATCAGCGCGACTACCCAGAGGTCCTGGACCCACTCAGAAGTAAGATTTACTGTTCTGCTTTGGTCTGGTGTCTGTGTTCTGTTAGTTTCTGAGAGGCCAGGTAGGCTGTTCTGTATCTGGTGCGATCGCGGTTTCAGTTTTGCAGACGCTCAGTGTGCAATGTGCACGGTGAGACCCCGCTCCGAGTAGGAGCGCAGGGTGTGGATAGACAGACGTGTCCAGGTGTCCACCGTCTGTGCGCCCTGGGAGACGTCCCAGGAGGACAAGGGGAGGACTAAGGACGCTTAGTGGACCCCGTGCGAGATCGTGGGTTTGAGTCCCACCTCGTGCTTCAGGTTGCGAGATCGTGGGTTCGAGTCCCACCTCATACTTTGGTTCTTTCTTTGTCTGTCCAGTCTCGTGTCTGCTCTTGTCTTGTCTGCCATTATTTTAGAAATGGGACAGTCTACCTCCTCTCCCCTGTCTCTAACTTTGGTGCATTGGGGAGAGGTGAGGGAAAGGGCTCACAACCAGTCGGTGGAGGTTAAGAAGGGTCCTTGGCAGACCTTCTGCACTTCTGAGTGGCCGACATTTGGAGTGGGCTGGCCACCAGAGGGTGCTTTTGACTTGTCACTAATCGCTGCCGTCAGGCAAATTGTTTTTCAGGAAGAAGGAGGTCACCCTGATCAGATCCCTTACATTGTGACTTGGCAGAGTCTTGTTCAGTTTCCACCTCCGTGGGTCAAGCCTTGGATTCCAAATTCTTCGAAACTGACGGTTGCGGTTGCCCAGTCTGACGCTGCCGAAAAATCCAGTCCCTCAGCACCCCCCAAGATTTATCCGGAGGTTGACGACCTCCTCTGGATGGATTCCCAACCTCCCCCTTACCCTCCTCCCCAGCAGCCGCCTGCGGCTGCCCCGCCGCAGGGACCAATAGTGAGAGGGGCTCAGGGACCGGCGGGGGGTACTAGGAGCCGCCGAGGCCGGAGTCCCGGGGAGGAGGGAGGACCGGACTCAACAGTCGCCTTGCCACTTAGAGCACATGTGGGGGGGCCAGCGCCAGGACCTAATGATCTCATTCCTTTGCAATACTGGCCTTTTTCCTCTGCAGATTTATACAATTGGAAAACTAACCACTCTCCTTTCTCAGAAAACCCCTCTGGGCTTATTGGGCTCCTTGAATCACTTATGTTCTCCCATCAACCCACTTGGGATGATTGTCAGCAGCTTTTGCAGGTCCTTTTCACCACGGAAGAGAGAGAAAGAATTCTGCTGGAAGCCAGGAAGAATGTCCTGGGACAAGACGGGACCCCCACTAACCTCCCCAATCTCATAGATGAATCCTTTCCTTTGACTCGTCCTAATTGGGACTATAACACTGCGGAAGGTAGGGAGCGTCTCACGGTCTACCGCCGGACTCTAGTGGCGGGGCTCAAAGGGGCTGCAAGGCGACCCACTAATTTGGCCAAGGTAAGAGAAGTCCTTCAGGGACCAGCGGAGCCGCCCTCTGTTTTCTTAGAACGACTAATGGAGGCTTACAGGAGATATACACCGTTTGATCCTTCTTCAGAGGGTCAGAAAGCAGCTGTGGCTATGGCTTTCATTGGTCAGTCTGCTTCTGATATTAAGAGAAGGTTACAGAGATTAGAGGGGCTCCAAGATTATACTTTGCAGGATTTAGTAAAAGAAGCTGAAAAAGTGTATCATAAGAGGGAGACAGAGGAAGAAAAGCGAGAGAGAGAAAAAAGGGAGCTTGAAGAGAGGGAGAATCGGCGTGATCGCCGACAAGAGAGAAACTTAACCAAGATTTTGGCCATAGTAGCAGGTGCAAAAGGGGCAGAAAGAGGACAGTCAGGGTACCTGGGCAACAAGGCAAGAAGACTTCCACGGGAACAGAAACTCCAACTTGAAAGAGACCAGTGTGCATGTTGTAAAGAGAAAGGACATTGGGCCAGAGAGTGCCCCAAAAGGAAGCCAAAGGAACCCAAGGTGTTGACTATGAAAGAAGACTAGGGAAGTCGGGGCTCGGATCCCCTCCCTGAGCCTAGGGTAACACTTTCTGTGGAGGGGACTCCTGTTAATTTTTTAATAGACACAGGAGCAGAACACTCAGTTTTGACTAAACCGTTAGGACAATTAGGAAGCAAAAAGACTATGGTAATAGGAGCTACTGGCAGTAAATTTTACCCCTGGACTACTAAGAGAGTTTTGGAAGTAGGAAAAAATCAAGTAACTCACTCTTTTCTTGTAATTCCTGAATGCCCTGCGCCCCTTCTGGGACGAGACCTGTTGACTAAACTTAAAGCACAAGTCCAGTTCACCTCAAAGGGACCAGAAGTCACCTGGGGAGAGACCCCTATAGCATGCCTGGTTTTAAATTTAGAAGAAGAGTATCGCCTCCATGAGCAGGGTCCTAAACAGTTACCAGACCCTGAATGGCTGTCCGCTTTTTCTGAAGTATGGGCTGAGCAGGCAGGAATGGGATTAGCTAAACAAGTGCCTCCGGTCGTGGTAGAGTTAAAAGCCGATGCCTCCCCCGTCTCAATCAAGCAGTACCCCATGAGTAAGGAAGCTAAAGAAGGCATCCGGCCGCATATTCAGAGACTGATAGAGCAAGGAATTTTGGTACCTTGCCAATCTCCTTGGAACACTCCTCTCCTGCCAGTGCGGAAGCCTGGGACTAATGATTATCGACCAGTGCAAGATTTAAGAGAGGTTAATAAGAGAGTGCAGGACATTCACCCTACTGTTCCAAATCCTTACAACTTATTAAGTTCCCTCCCACCAGAGCGGACTTGGTACACTGTTCTGGACTTGAAAGATGCCTTTTTCTGCCTCCGATTACACCCTAATAGCCAGCCACTGTTCGCTTTTGAGTGGAGGGACCCAGAAGGAGGATATACAGGTCAGCTAACCTGGACAAGGTTGCCCCAAGGATTCAAGAACTCCCCCACTCTTTTTGATGAAGCACTTCACCGTGACCTTGCACCTTTCAGGGCGCAGAATCCTCAGATTTCTCTCTTACAGTATGTAGATGACTTGCTAATTGCAGCCTCAACACAGGAACTGTGCCTTGAAGGAACCAAGAGGCTCCTGAATGAACTGGGTGAGTTGGGGTATCGGGTATCAGCAAAGAAAGCCCAGCTATGCCGTACTGAGGTGACCTACTTAGGGTACACTCTCCGGGAAGGAAAGCGGTGGCTCACTGAGGCCAGAAAACAAACTGTGATGCTGATCCCAACCCCTACCACCCCGCGCCAAGTACGTGAGTTTCTGGGGACAGCGGGCTTCTGCAGACTCTGGATACCAGGGTTCGCAACACTGGCAGCCCCTCTATATCCACTTACTAAAGAAAAAGTCCCATTCACTTGGACTGAGGAACACCAAAAAGCCTTTGACAGCATAAAGGCAGCCCTGCTTGCAGCCCCCGCTCTGGCTTTGCCAGATCTGACTAAGCCTTTCACCCTATATGTTGATGAGCGGGCTGGAATAGCTCGTGGGGTTTTGGCTCAGACTCTGGGGCCCTGGAAGCGGCCAGTGGCCTATTTATCTAAAAAGCTCGACCCAGTTGCCAGCGGCTGGCCTTCTTGCCTGAAGGCCATTGCTGCAGTGGCTCTGCTTGTTAAAGACGCTGACAAACTTACTCTGGGTCAGCATGTGACTGTGATCGCCCCCCATGCTCTGGAGAGTATTGTACGTCAGCCCCCTGACCGGTGGATGACTAATGCTCGGATGACCCATTACCAGAGTTTGTTGCTAAATGATCGAGTAACTTTTGCTCCACCTGCTATCCTCAATCCTGCTACCCTCCTCCCCTTGGCGGATGACTCCACTCCTGTACATCAATGTGCTGATATCTTGGCTGAGGAAACTGGAACGAGGAGAGATCTAACTGATCAGCCTTGGCCGGGTGTGCCTGCCTGGTACACAGATGGCAGCAGCTTTGTGGTGGAGGGAAAAAGGAAAGCAGGAGCGGCGATAGTAGATGGAAAACAGGTAATTTGGGCGAGTAGTCTTCCAGAAGGAACTTCGGCTCAGAAGGCTGAACTTATGGCACTAACCCAAGCCCTGCGGTTGGCTGAAGGTAAGGCAATTAACATTTACACTGACAGCCGATATGCTTTTGCTACAGCTCATATCCATGGGGCCATCTACCAACAGAGGGGGCTACTTACCTCGGCAGGAAAAGACATTAAAAACAAAGAAGAGATTCTAGCCCTCTTAGAGGCTATACATATGCCAAAGAAAGTGGCCATTATCCATTGTCCGGGACACCAAAAAGGTCAGGATCCTGTGGCCCAAGGAAACCAGATGGCTGATGTAGCAGCAAAGCAGGCAGCCCAGGGGGTGATGGCTTTGACAGGAAGGAGTGGGCCTTCATCAGGACCCTCACCAGTGACTCATCCTAATTGCAATTGTATATTCTGTCAAAAGCAAGCTGCTCTAGAAACAGCAGTCTTGGTAGAGGGAGGCGAGCCCACGCCAGAACCTCGTCAAGAGGCACGACAGGACCAAAAAGAAGAATATGATATCAGGGAGCTCATCTGGACTGCGGACCAGCTTCCCTATTTTTCCCAAGCGCGTATCAAGCTACCTGCCAGAGAAGGAAGAGAATTTGTCCAGAAACTGCATCAATTCACCCATTTAGGGGTTGACAAACTCTTGAGACTTATTAAAAATTCTAGATATCAGGTCCAAGAATTAAATAAGGTGGTGCAACAGGTAGTAGAGTCCTGTCGAGCTTGTGCGCTCACTAATGCTGCCCGGCCTTATAAAGAACAAGGAAAGAGACAACGGGGGGATCGCCCAGGAGTTTACTGGGAAGTAGATTTTACTGAAATTAAACCAGGAATGTATGGTAACAAGTACCTGCTGGTATTTGTAGACACTTTTTCAGGGTGGGTAGAGGCCTTTCCCACCAAGTCTGAAACTGCCAAGGTAGTGACTAAGAAGATCCTCGAAGAAATCCTACCCCGGTTTGGGATCCCTAAGGTAATTGGCTCAGACAACGGGCCTGCATTTGTTGCCCAGGTAAGTCAGGGATTGGCCACACAATTGGGGACTGATTGGAAATTACACTGTGCTTATAGACCCCAAAGCTCAGGACAGGTAGAAAGAATGAATAGAACCCTAAAAGAGACCCTAACCAAATTAGCTATTGAGACCGGTGGTAAGGACTGGGTGACCCTCCTTCCCTTTGCGCTCCTTAGGGTCCGAAACACCCCTGGACGTTTCGGTCTTACTCCTTATGAAATTCTGCATGGGGGACCACCCCCCTTAACTGAGTCTGGCGGGACATTGGATCCCTGTGTTGACTCTTCCTCACCCTCTGCTCTGTTTACCCATTTAAAGGCCTTGGAGGTTGTCAGAACACAGATCTGGGATCAGATCAAAGAAGCTTATGCACCGGGGACTACAACAGTGCCCCACGGGTTCCAGGTTGGAGATTCGGTCCTCGTCAGACGACATCGAGCTGGCACTCTCGAGCCTCGGTGGAAAGGACCATACCTGGTGCTGTTAACAACTCCCACGGCAGTAAAGGTAGACGGAATCGCCGCCTGGATCCATGCCTCCCACGTCAAGAAGGCTCCCAGCCAGGATAGAGACAACCATGAGGACAACTGGACGGTGGCAACTACTGATAATCCTCTTAAACTTCGCTTGTGTCGCGGGCGCCACCCTAAGCCTAGGGAACCACAACCCTCATGCCCCAGTTCAGCAGTCTTGGGAAGTGCTTAATGGGGAGGGAAACATTGTATGGGCCATCACTGCAGTCCTTCCCCCTTGGACTTGGTGGCCTGATCTCACTCCTGACATCTGTAGACTAGCAGCAGGATCTCCCAATTGGGACCTCCCCGATCATACTGATCTTGTTAAACCACCCCCTGAACAGCAGTGTGTTCCGAGTGGGATAGGGAGCAACTATGGATGTTCAGGGCAGTTCTATCGAGCTAATCTTAGAGCTGCACATTTTTATGTTTGCCCTGGTCAGGGTCGAAACGGAAGGCTTCAACAAGAATGTGGAGGGGCATCAGATTATTTTTGTGGTAAATGGACATGTGAAACGACAGGGGATGCCTACTGGAAGCCTTCCTCTAACTGGGACCTGATCACGGTAAAACGAGGCAGTGGTTATGATGGACCGGCCCAGGGAGAAAGGAACTCCTATAAATATCCAGAGAGTGGATGCGCTCTTAAAAACAGCCCCCCAGGACCATGCAAGGGTAAATACTGCAACCCCTTACTCATAAAATTCACCGAAAAAGGGAAACAAAATCGGTTAAGTTGGTTTAAAGGAAATAGGTGGGGTTTGCGCATATACATTCCACCAAGAGACCCTGGGTTCATTTTTACAATCAGGTTGACAGTAAAAGAATTGGCAGTAACCCCCATAGGGCCCAATAAAGTCATTACAGAACAGGGTCCCCCAATAGTACCAGCCCCGGCTGTACCAGTTCCACCAACTCCACGGCCCAAAACAGCAAGACCTTCCCTAGGGACTAATACTTCCCTCATGAGGACGACCTTAGCTTCCCCATCGTCCCTAGACACAGAAAGCCGTCTGGTCAGTCTAGTCCAAGGAGCTTTTTTAGTGTTAAATAGGACAAATCCTAATATGACTCAATCATGTTGGTTATGCTATGCCTCTAGGCCCCCTTATTATGAAGGAATTGCTCAGATCAGGACTTATAACACTACTTCAGATCATTCTCAATGCCTTTGGGGGGAAAACAGAAAGCTGACTCTGGAAGCAGTTTCAGGAAGTGGGCTCTGTTTAGGCCAGGCGCCTCAGGATAAACGGCACCTTTGTAATCAGACCCAGAACATCCAGCCTAGCAAGGGTGGTCAGTATCTGGTGCCCCCCATAGACACAGTATGGGCTTGCAATACCGGTCTCACTCCTTGTGTATCTATATCTGTTTTTAATAATTCCAAAGACTTCTGCATTTTAGTTCAGCTTATTCCTAGACTCCTATATCATGATGATAGCTCCTTTTTAGATAAGTTTGATCATCGGGTCCGCTGGAGAAGAGAGCCCATTACCTTAACCCTGGCAGTACTTTTGGGATTGGGAGTAGCAGCGGGAGTAGGTACAGGGACCGCTGCCTTAATTCAGACCCCCCAATACTATGAAGAATTACGTACAGCTATGGACATTGATCTTAGAACTATAGAACAGTCTATAACTAAATTAGAAGAATCTTTAACTTCCCTGTCTGAAGTAGTGCTGCAAAATAGGAGAGGATTAGACTTATTATTCCTTAAAGAAGGAGGACTTTGCGCTGCCCTAAAAGAAGAATGTTGTTTTTATGTTGATCATTCAGGAGTGATCAAAGACTCTATGGCCAGACTTAGAGAACGCCTAGATATGCGTAAAAGAGAGAGAGAAAGCCAACAAGGATGGTTCGAAAGCTGGTTTAATAAGTCCCCTTGGCTTACCACTCTCCTCTCCACCATAGCAGGACCCTTAATTATACTTATGCTTTTGCTTATTTTTGGCCCTTGCATATTCAATAAGTTAGTAGCTTTTATTAGAGAAAGAATAAATGCAGTGCAAGTTATGGTATTAAGGCAACAATATCGGGTCCTTCAGGAAGCCGGTACCCAATTCTAAGATTAGAATTATTCACTAAAAGAAGGGGGGAATGAAAGAGTAAAATTACTGAACACCTGAACTTTTCCTGAACTCTCTTACCCCTCCCATCCAGAGACTGTTCCCGGAGCACTCCTGAACTTTTTACCCCAAAGTACCCCCTCCCAATTGGAAACTGCTCCAGGAACATTTTTTAGATAAGGGGTCTCCTGGAAAAAAAACCTAGTCCTACCCCTCCTAACTGAAGACTATGCCAAGAACATTTTTGAGATAGGGGCCTCCTGGTACTATCCCAGAATGTTCCAATAGATCGAGTACATTGCTAAAATATAGGACACGACCCCTTGGTTATGTAAAGCCCCTTGGCAGAACACCTTGGTGACGTAAAACTTGTACTTCTCCCCTTGCCCTTCTCCTATAAAAGCCTGTGACAAATCTGGGCAAATGGTCGAAGCTCCTCTGCATCTTGCTGAGTGCATGAGTTTCGACCCCAGAGGCCTCCGGTCCATGTGCTTGCTTGTTGCTGCTTCATAAAATCTTGCTCTCTACATCCTGAGTTCGGTCCCAGTGTCTTCTTGGGTGCGCGGCTGACCCGGGGCTTGAGTGAGTGTCTCCCTTTGGGAGTTTTAGAGTCTTTCAGTTGTACCTAGAAAACCTAATTGTTAGCAAAATATAAAAGCTTAGATAGATGTCAGGTGCAGTTAAATATGTCCTATAGAGATGAGTTTGGGTGTTCCTCCAAAAGCCTCCATAGATAGGAATAATGAGGAATGGGAAGTTCCTGCCTAACTTAAGGCAAGTTCCTTGGGAAAAGTCTTGTGGTCTTTACTCTATGACGGGAGGCAAAATCAGCTGGATGGCCTTGAGCTGCCCCACTGTAAAGGTGAAATGGTTCAGCCCCTACTGACTTGGCTTTGAGCCACCCACTATGATGGTGACATGGTTCAGCCTGCAAGGGTGTGGGGGAGGAGCTACAGACTTCTTTTATAGCAAGTGGACCTTTGATATCTCTCTCTCTCTCTCAAGAAGCCCTCTTGGGGTTGGAAGCGCTCAAGAGAAAGGCAGATTTGTTCAGTAGAAAGATACAGAGAGAAAGATTTTTAAAGAGCTAGCAGTTTAGTTGTAGAATCAGCCTTATAAATAGGTATTTTGTATATAGTTAATAAAATTACCTTGCTGAGCTAGCAGGTTTTTACTTCAGTTTCTGCCTGCCATGTCTTTATTGGCATTAATATTAGATAATTAAAATTTTTCAATATACAAGAGATTACAGATTACAGATCTGCTCTCTGGTAGGAACAGATCTTCAAAAAACAACAAAAATAACAACAAAAACAAAAAACTTAAAGCTTCTGTGGCCAGTGACCATTCTTTTTGTTTTGTTTTGTTTTTGGTTTATGGTTTTTTGAGATAGAGTTTCTCTGTATAGCCCTGGCTGTCCTGGAACTCACTTTGTAGACCAGGCTGGCCTCGAACTCAGAAATCCGCCTGCTTCTGCCTCCCAAGTGCTGGGATTAAAGGTGTGCGCTACCACTGCCCAGTGTGACCATTCTTATGATGCTCAAGATTCTACTTACTTTACAAATAAATCTGGGAAACTGGAGAAAGAAGAAAACTACAGAGCATGAAAGTTCTAGTTTTCAAGATTTTTTTTTTAATATTTGTTTTATTTATATGAGTACACTGTAGCTGTTTTCAGACACGCCAGAAGAAGGCATTGAATCCCATAACAGATGGCTGTGAGCCACCATGTGCTTGCTGGGAATTGAACTCAGGACCTCTGGAAGAGCAGTTAGTGCTCTTAACCACTGAGCCATCTCTCTAGCCATAGCTTTCAAGTTTTATTATTTATCTGCAATTTCTACTTGCTCCTGTATTCTAGGATTTCCTACATTATTTAACTACAAAAATATAAACCATGCTCTCTAGATCTTCCCAGGTTTATGGTTGTAATCCTTAAATTTGAGCTGCCTTTCTCTGTGCAGCTTCGGCTGCTGAAGCTCTAGAGTGTGACATCATCTTAAGAGAAACCACTTGGCAGCCTCGACCTGCTAACTGGGAAAAATCTGCTAGATGGCCTCTGCCTGCCTCCACTTCAACCTGAAGACACCAGGTACCCAAATCGAGAGGAATCTACTAACGGTCATCCGGACTGTCGGGACAGCTTCAGGCCACTCCAGACACTAGCCTATGCTTTGCCCCTGAGTCCAGAGATAACTTGAAGTCCTTGTACATGGACCAGATCTCTGGCCATTCATCCTGGTGACTTTTTTACCCCTGTTGCCTACTAAAGAGTCTTGAAGGGGAAGGTGTCTGGGATTGAAGAGAATTGTTTGGAGAGTGGGAAATGAAGTAGGAAAGACATGACCAGGAAAATAAGCTTCAGAGGAGGCATATTGGGAGGTCCCAAAAGGCAGGTAAAGTTTTATATGGTTCTTAGCGAAGGCAGAGTAACAAGGAAGGAAGAGGTGGATGGTCCAAGTGTAGTTCGCTCCATTTGAGCCTAACTGAGAACTGAACCCTGGTCCTTTGGAAGAACAACAAGAGTTCTTCACCTCTGAGCTATCTCTCCAGTTCTCAGTGAGATTTTGTTTATTCTGCTTTTAAACATAATAAATATGTTAACTAAAAGCCTACTTATAGGGGCCAGAGGGGTGACTTAGGAGCTAAAAGCAGGTATTACTCTTGCAAAGGGCCCAAGTTTGGTTCCCATGCTGTGTCCAGGGGTTCACAACGGCCTGTAACTCCAGCTCCACAAGATCTAATGCTTCTGGCTTCCATGGACACCTGCACATATGTGGCATACACATTAAGTAAAACTAGATCTAAAGGCAAGTGAGTTATGCTACATGGGGAGAGGGAGTCAGGGGTGCCTATGGAGGTCAGATGACAACCTTCTGGGAGCTGGTTCCTGAACTATGTAGTCAGACTTGGCAGCAGGCACCTTTTCCTACTGAGCCATCTCATTGGCCCATGTGTAGGCAGATTTTAATCTACCCACAGGGCTACTCTGGCTGAAGTATAGATATACCCTTAGTACATACACCTTTAATCCCAAGAAATGAAGGTAAAGTTAGTTCGTAGATGTGGCACTCATGTTTGAAAATGATGTCTAATTGAGAGGCAGACAAAGCGACAAATCAGAGAAAGATTTGAAAAAATAGGATATGCCCAACTCTCAGGAGAATGGAGAAAAAAAGAGAGGCTATCTAAGAGAGAACAGTTTTGTTGAGGCCTGCCCCTCCCTAGCATAGCTATAGCCGTTTTGTTCTATCCCCATTAGCTGTTTCATATAGTTGCTGTAATATACCTGCCAGTCATTGACACACAAAAAAAATTACTCAGAGACTCTAGACTTAAGAGAATTCCTCCTGCAGGAATAGCTAGAACTACGTCTCTTGTGACTCAGACACTGCCTGGTCATCTGCTCCAGTGGCAGAACTGACTTACAATGTCTACCCTAGTACGTGGATAGAAGATCTTTCTGTCCCCCCGTTGCACACAGGAAAGCTCTGGGTACCAAGTGTGGGGACCCCATGGACAGTACCACAAGGCTCCCTGCTGAGCCACTATGCATTGTGGGGTCAGAGGTCCTGTCCCTCCTTGGTGACTGGGAATCCCTGCTGTGGTTTTGTTGGACAGGCCCAGGTGACTGCTTCCCATCCAAAGCCATTGGTGGAACGTCTGTGGGATCCTTTGCCAAAACCCCAAGGCAAAATCCAAGGTCCAAGGCCATTGCCAGCAGCTTCCCAGTTCCCTTTCCCTTACAAACTTTTTTGTTTAAACCTAGCTCTCAACATGCTTCCAAAGGCCATGTTCTGTCTTTCCTGGATCACTACAGTGAAGTATTACAGTTGTACAGTTTCCCAACCTGGCCTTGGCTTGCTCAGATAAAGCTTTGTTATGTATTTTGTAAGGCATAGATTCTATATTGTAATGCCCTATGCAAAAGAAAAAAATTAATGAAATTGTAAATTTTATTGCTTTAGCATGTATGCATGTTTAGTGACGTTTACATTTTGAAATAAAATTTATGATTCATTAAAAAAATTACTCAGAACAGGGTCATGCTGACCATATACCCTTTTATGTTGTGTATGTTATGAGAGTTTTTTAATCTTAAGAAATTCCACAACCATAAGCTTCATGTAGGATAGGGTTAGGGTTAGGGTTAGGGTTAGGGTTAGGTCAATATGAGCTGTTATGTCAGAAATGACCACTGGGCAGCACTGACAGCACCTATGTATAAGCTTATTGTGGGTTTTGTGCTTTTAGCCCTTATAAGCTGGCCCTGGGAAATGTCCAGTGCACAGCTTTCAGCTGTTGCCCTGGTCAATCAATCTTTAAGTGTGTGTTTAATAAACCATTCCTGTTGACTGAGATAGGTGTTCGTGTGGTTTGTGGGGTGACTCCTGAACAAAACAAGCTAGACACTGAAAGATCCTGACAGAATGTAAAAGGTCACAGAAACCCTGAAATTGGCAAAATAGATTTCATTGTTAGCAGAACTAGCTTCACTGATTTAGAAAAATAGAGGTGCGCAATGCTCTGGCCACTCCTTGAACCCTTGTGTCTGCCAATGTTTTGACCATTCCTTGAACTGATGTGTGTGCCCACTGATGAAGCCCATTGCCAGGTGTTTGTGATAACTGGTTGCTGGGGAAGAGTCGAAAAATCTCCCCAGCAACCACAGCCGGGCCAATCCGGAGTTGCTACACCTGCACCAAACTCTTTCCTTGTACTCCTCCTATACCCATTTCTTGAGAATAGACATTGTTTAGATCTGGAAATCCCCTACTCCCCCCTTCTCCTTTCCCCCCTGAGGGCCTATAAAAACTGGGACCTCTTTCCCCTCGAGGTCGACTCCTCTACCCCTGCATGGGATATGAGTCGTCCCCAGAGCTCTGGCTTTCCCCAAATAAAGCCTCATGTGATTTGCATCAAGCTTGGTCTCTTGTGAGTTCTTAGGGGTCCGCTATTATCCTGAGGCTCGAGCGAGGGGCTCCTCTAGGGATCTTTTAACACAGGTGAAGACAGAACAACCCAGAGAATGAGGAGACAAAAGATTAGAACATATTACCAAAGTTAGTATGAAGCCAAGCAGAGCAATTCAGTCAGCAGCTAAAAAGAAGCCACTTTGAATCAGTCAGCAAGGAGAGGGGTTTTGAGCCAGAACAGCTGAGTTGAACCAGCTAGCCTGAGTTCAGAAAGAACTAGAAAGGGTGAAATTGATTATTCAGCATTGAGTCTCAGAGCCTGAAAATATTCTAGACCTAGATTAGAATGTATGAAGGCTAGAAGCTTCCAGGACTAGGCCTAGGTTAGCTACTGAGGCAGTAAGCCTCCAAGGTGACAATTACAAATAAAAACTACTTTTACACCCATGGGTGGGAGTGTTAATTGGAATTAGATTTCCAGGTAATGCAAGGCAGAGACCCACCTCTCTGGAGGTCATGCTGCTGGGATGCTCAGGTCTATGATTCACTCTCTAGGAATGTGGTGTGGGAATGCACTAAGGGATTCTTCAAAACTGTTCCTATACTTTGATGTCAGGAAGTCATCATAGCAGGGAGACTTGTGCGTGAAAGCACAAAAGCGTGGTAGGAGAGAGTGCAGCCCGGAGGGCTTGCCCCAGTGAGTGTGGTTTAAAGGGATTTTTCAGGAAATACAGTGAGAGTATTGCCAAGGAAGTGGAGATCTCTGTAAATGAGAATCTGAATTTTAATTCTGTAAACTATCTGCACAAGATAATTTTAATATAAATGTATGTGGAAATTAACACAGCAACTGTATTTTTTTACCTAGCTAGTTCCCAATAATGACACTTACTTTCAAGTTTCACCTCAATACCTGGGCAGTCTATCTCAATCCCCTAAACTAATCTGGCCTGGCTACCTCCTAGCCAAAATCTCCTTAATAGTCGATTTGGGCCTTCCATTCTCCAGCCGAGCTCTATAAACCCTTCCTCTTTACTCCTATGCTCAATCTCCTCTTATATTCTCTCTCTCTCTCTCTCTCTCTCTCTCTCTCTCTCTCTCTCTCTCTCTCCCTCCCTACCTCCCTCCCCATCTCTCTCCTTGCTCTAGCCTTATTCTCTCTTCTGCTCAGCCATTGGGAATCAGCTTTTATTGACAAGGCAGAGAATAAATGGTAAGAATTATTTACACAAGCTTGAGACAGGAGGCTCTTGACATAAGCATTACAGTGCCATGTCCGGATGAAGCGAAATGAGGACAGATAAATCAGTATTTAAATAACACAAGGTTAACCTTTATACAGTGCATAAAAACATTATGTCTACACCGCTCAGTAATAGAAAAAAAAATTAAATGGAATTGGAAGAGATTCCCCAGAAAATGTTATTAAAGTTTGAGAGAAAACAACAGGAGAAGCAAGTGGAAAAATCTCAGCAACCATCAGAATGAGTAGTAATAAGAAAAAAATGTGCCTTTTATGTTAGATATGGGGTCAGAGGATCGGTTAGGAATGCCAGGGGAAGTATGCATAGCCTCTTGGCTGGTGTCTGAAAAGAGAAAAGAAAATGAAGAACATGTTCAGTGTAGCTCTTCAAGTTGAGTTCAGAGGTAACCCATCCCAGGCTCATAAATCATGATGCAGAATAAAAGATAGTACCAGGGACACAGGGTTAGAAACAAGTGGAGGCAGAGAGAGAATATAAGAGGAGATTGAGCATAGGAGTAAAGAGGAAGGGTTTATAGAGCTCAGCTGGAGAACGGAAGGCCCCAAATCGACTATTATGGAGATTTTGGCTAGGAGGTAGCCAGGCCAGATTAGCTTAGGGGATTGAGATAAACTGCCCAGGTATTAAGGTGAAACTTGAAAATAGAATAGTGGGATAGTGAACTAAGTGGGGAAGTCCAAAAAGTGCTGGGCCTCCAGGGGCATGGCCCTCTACTGGACGTTTTCAAAGCCACGTTTGTTTTTCCTGGGCTTTTCTCAAACATGCTGTTCATTAGGTGACACCCAAGTAAAGAAGGGCCTCCACTCTTCCTCTGCAAAGTGGCTGCTTTCATAGGTTGACCATGATGTTTCAGCCTCTAGTTCCTATTCACAAGGAGAGTGCCTTCTTACCATGCTGACAGGCTACTGGGAACACACAGCAAGCAGGCAGACAAGACCATTGAGAAGCAGGAAGGGATGGTCAGCTTCTCTAGGACAGTGCATCATAAGGTGATCTCTGGGACACAGCAAAGAAAAACAAACAAATGAAACCAACCTATCCTGAGAGCTGCTCAGCACCAACCCAATGACCGTACAACCCTCCACTTACCAAAGGAAACAAGTCACATCTGATAGTTCAAGAAAGGTGTATCCTCCAGGGTGTTCCCTTCCCTTTTACAATAAGACCCTGGCCCAGAACAACCCTATGAGCCACATGCTTGCTACACTCGCACCAGAATATTCTACATTCTATGTTCTTTCTCTCCCTCTCTGTATGCGAGTGTGTGAGGCCAGAGGACAACCTCAGGTGTCATTCTCCTCGGGTGCCAACGCTTTGGTTTTTGAACCATTGGGGTTGTACCTTAGGGCTAGCCTGGCACATTTGGGCTAGCCTGGCTACCCAGCAATTCCAGAGATCTGTCTCCACATCCTTATTATAAAGGCTTCCTTTTTTTTTTTTTTTTTTTTTTTTTACAGGTTTCCCTTTGTGTGTGTGTGTGTGTGTGTGTGTGTGTGTGTGTGTGTGTGTGTGTATTTTCCTCTTCGATGAGAGAATTTAAAAATGAACTCAGAAGCTTCAGGACCATCTTATTAGATCTGGAGAGGAAAAACAACAGGGCAAGTAAGCTTTTGGCTGGTATCTAAAAAGTAGAATGAGAAGGAAGAGTTATGCTTGCAGGCAGGCTTAGCAGTGAAGATTTGTAAGCAACTGCATGGGGGCGGGCCTTAGGGGATATATAAGTCTATTTTCTCATAAGAGAATAATTATTCCTCCTGTCTGAGCATGTCTTCAAGTGAATCAGCATTCCTGAGGGGTGGCTCTGCCAGGATGATTGTCAGGCCCACTTAAATGAACTCTTAAGGGAGGGACAATAGTATACAATGCTTTGTGAAACAAAAAATGTCTTGTTTTCCCTTGGCCAAAATGAATTCTTTTGCCCTGGAGAAGGTGGCCTTCTCTTGATGGCCCTCTTACTTCCACTTTTACACATGCCATGTTAAGGCCTTGGGAGGGGCAATTGTGATCCTTCCTTTTCTAGTGTTACCAAGGAAACACAGGGTTGAATCCAAAATGGAGGGTGGGGTGGGGGTCCATTTTCAACAGCCTCTAAGCCTGTCTAGATATCTTTATGTCCCCAGCCTTGGGCTACAAAATGCAACATAGCAGTACTTTTTATGTGAATTCTGGTCCTCGTGCTTTAGCACTTTAGCAACTGAGGCATCTTCCCAGCCTTTACTTTCATTTAATAAATCTATACGTTACTGTTACTATCCTGTGTCTTGCTAAATTCTTTGAGACACAAAGGTGTTGTAATATTATCTTTCTTGGGGGGGCATTACTCTGCCCTCTTTTGCTTCTTAATATCTATTGGGGATTTCTACTCCACTTTTGCCCATTAGCTCTCAGAAAAATGACACAGAGACATTATGATTTATTAACAAGCTATTTTCATTATTCTGGGCATGTTCTAAGCTATTCTAATCCTCTCAAGATGTTAAAACCCAAATAAATGCTCTGTCACTTGCCAATTAGTCCCGCTGGAAGCTTCTGATATAGTTGTCTGTCTTTAGAGTGAGTTTCTCTTGGTCGTGTGCTCCTGGTCCATCTTATCTAATGGTGACCTCCTTCTTCTGTCTTCCTCTTCCTTCTCCCTCATGGTCTCTCCTGACACCCCTTATTCAATACTAAATTTCTATCCTCTATTCCCAGTCATAGGGTCTAGCTTTTTATTAACCAATAAGAGACTATTGGGGAGCATTCTTTACAGCCTATTGATCAAGACAATGCCCATGTCCAGACTGCAACTTGATCTTGGGGTACAGAACTTAGCATCTGAATACATAGACATGAGACCTACCCCAAAATCCAATAAGAGGCTCTTTTCTTACAATAATAAACTATACCCAATGAAACAATTATGAAACAACTATGAAAATTATCATGTAAGAGTTATAATGTTCAGTCCATTTGTATTTGGCAACTTAGAAAAAAAAGTATCTATCTTTTCTGTGTCTAAATCATTTTTTAATCCTAACTTGCATTACCATCCTTAAAACATCATCTTAGACCTAAAAACACTTTCTTAAATCCTAAACAAATTTAGCTTAATGTGAGATTATAACTATCCAGTCTTCAACCTCATCAGACACTTAAGATAGAATAAATATTACCAACATATGCAGGGAATGCAGATCAAGCAGCTTCCAAAACTATGGAAATAACAAAGAGGCTGGGACACGCCCCCCATTTTTTCTGCATTGTGGGAACATCCATCTTCAGCCTTCTGGCCCAGTATATCTAACAGGCTTTTTTGTGAAGCAGGAAATATGAAGGACTGCTTACCTAGTTTTGGTAAAGCTCAGCAGTCAACTTCTCTGTCCATAACACAAAGGACCTGAACTTCATAGGACAACACTGAGTCTGGTAGCATATGTGATATCTCAGCTAGAAGGTAAGTCTTTCTCTAATCTTTTAAGAATTCCAATTTCCCTCTTCTGTAACAAACTTGTATTTTACCAGGAAACCCCTTCCTTCCTTCCTTCCTTCTTTCCTTCCTTCCTTCCTTCCTTCCTTCCTTCCTTCCTTCCTTCCTTCCTTCCTTCCTTCCTATCCTTTTCAGTTGGAAATAAAAGGCAAGATCCTGTGGGAGCTCTTAATATTCTTGGGGTTTGACATCCAAACCATCCCGTTCCCTCTCACTCCTTCTCTGGCTTTGTGAGCTGAGGGTATTCTTGACTCTCTCTAGTGGGATCATAGCAGAGTTTATGCGTGGACTGAAATGTGCATGCTTCAACTGCACCTGCTCCAGGGTACAGCCTTGCCCTGGGAGTGTTACTCAGGATTCTCTACAGAAACAGCATGGTAGAATGGTTATAAACTGCAAAGGAGATGTGTTAAGTCTAACACCCTACATGAAAACTGATGGGTACTCCCACAATGGCTGTCCACACACTGGAGAGCCTGGGAGTTAGGTACCTGCTCAGTCCTCAAAGTTTGGTTCTTGAGTAGTGCTAGTCTGATATTGAGGGCCTGGAAGAATTCTAGAGAGCCACTGGCTGTCAGTTCATGCTTGAAGGCCATAGAAGATGGATTATGTTAGAGAGGGTGTCAAAGGGCAGGCAAGGAGCAATAGCTTTCTTATAGGACTCCCTATATCAAGGCCACCATCTGAAGGTGCCACATACTTTGGGGATGGGTCGACTCGATTCAGTTAATCATTTCAGGAATTACCCTCAGAGACTTTCCCAGAGGCAAGGCTCTGAGTTGATTCCATGTCCAGTCAAGTTAACCAAAAGACAGCACACTAGAGACAGTACCAGAGGCTCTGCTCCCCCCACAACGGCAAACTAGTGGCCAGCAACATAGCTTATCATATAAAACCACTTACTTACACAGGTCTAATGATCTGAGTTCAATCCCAGGAACTCACGAGGAGTGGAGAGAACTAATTCTTATCTCTACACCCGAGTCATGGTGTGTGCCTGCACATACACACACACACACACACACACCACTTACACATGCACACACTCATGCACTAACAATAATAATAATAATAAAATTATTTATTAAGTTATAAATAATGTATTAAGTTGTAATATAATGTATGAATATTATTTTATGACATATTATGATAGGATATAATATATTAATATATTATATCAGAGTGCATAATGTTAATATATTATATGATATTAATATAATATTATGTTATATTATTATAAATTTTATTAATATATACTATATTGTTATAATTTATGCTATAAATATCACATGATACATAGTATATGGTAACATACTGTTATAAAATAATAAAACAAAATAACAATCTAAAATAGATATACAAGTTCAAGGTAACAACTTAACTTTCTTCTTTCAGCTTTCCTTGAGTAGTACATGTGTTCATCTATATAGGTAAGTAGGCCACTCAAAGGAAAGGAAAGGAAAGGAAAGGAAAGGAAAGGAAAGGAAAGGAAAGGAAAGGAAAGGAAAGGAAAGGAAAGGAAAGGAAAGGAAAGGAAAGGAAGAGGGGGAGGGGAGGGAAGGGAAGGGGAGGGGAGGGAAGGGGAGGGGAGGGGAGGGAAGGGGAGGGGAGGGGAGGGAAGGGGAAGACACACAAAATAACAGCAGCAATTCTAGACTCCTCTTTCTGCCATTTGGTGAGACTAGGTGAGAAATGAATGCATTTTAACATAAGGTTTCTAAATCCGCTATAAAAGGTCTTAAATTCCTAATAGATTGGTTAACTGGTTACTATGTTCCAACCCAGCAGTGAGTGAAATCCTCCCCTCCAGCCCCCCACCCCCACCCCATCCCCAATGCTTGTGGATTTTCTCACCTCCCACTCTCTTCATGCATCAGACTTAACCTCCTCCCTGGAGTGGCAGCATTCTGGCAGGCACAGGTAAGTGGTGACATCTCTGTGATGGGTTAGATTTGAAATGTCCCCGCAGTCTTCCTGTGTTTGAACAGTTGATCCCCCAGGTGGTGCTTGGGGACATTACAGAACCCTGGAGCCTTCTCTAGTTTAGAGAAGTGGGTCACCGGGTGGGGTGTGACACATAGTATGACTGGCTTAACCTCTTTCTTAAGCACCAATGGTTCCTACTGCCATGTCTCCACTGTTCCCTCAAAGCATGAGTCCAAGGAATCTCTTTATTTTCTAAGTTGCTTCTTTTCAGATCTTTGCTTACAATAAGAAACCTAATATAGCCCCGTTGATGGGAAAGTGTGAAACCCCCTGTGGAGTGTGCCCTCAGTGGGGTATGCCTGACTGGGATTGGTCTGTTTCTTGCTCTGACATTACCTGGAGCCATTGTGAGCAATGCGAGCTCCCTGTTTGTAAGAAGCAAGGGTTGCAGCTGGGTTTTACAGTTCAGATAGCTGTTAGTTGGAAGGTTGAGGACATGGACATTGGCATTTTGTTGGATTTGACACTGATGTTCTGTTGGGCTTTGGCACAATGAGTTTGTTTCCTGACTTGTTGGTTTGGGTTTAGGTATTTAGGGCTCCACAGATAGATAGGTAATGGAGTTTTTTGTCATGTTTTTTAATTTGTTTATCTTGGTGTCTGTTGTGCATATACCACAGCATGCATGTGGGAGCAGAGGACAGCTTGTGAAGTCAGTTCTCTCCTTTCACTGTGGGTTTTGGGGGCGCCACCTGGCCAGGCCTGTATAGGTTTTTACATAATACATGATCTCTAGTTCCACACATTTTCTTGACAGTTGTTCTTTATGGCTAAGTATCATTCTTGTCCTGATTCCACTGCCTCCCTCTTTCCTCTGTCTCTGTCTCTGCCTCTGTCTGTCTCTCTCTGTTTTTCTTTGTCTCTGTCTCTGTCTCTCTCTTTTTCTCTCTATGTGTTATCAGTTCATGTGTGTTGCAACATTCTTATTCTTGGATTAGTTGGTGAACTCATCTTGGTCATACAGTATGGCCTACTTAATGTTTATTGAATTTGATGTAAGTACTAAGTATTCTTATAAAGGATTTTCATATCACGTTTGTCCTGAAAATTAGCTTATAGTTTCCCCTTTGTGTCTCTATCTGGATTTGATGTCAAGTCATTCAGGCTGTGTGGGATGAGCCCTTTCCATTTCTGCTTTAAGGAATAGATGGCTGTTGCTGTGGTCCTTCTGTAAAAGGTCTTCAGATTCCTCAGTGAATCCATCTGGACCTGGGGTTTTCTTTGCTGGGAGATCATTTAATCACTATTGATCTTGTTGCTTGTACACAATATGGTGTTTTCTCTTGGTTTGACATTGGTGGGCCATGTGTGTCTAGAAACTTAGCCTTTTCTTCCACTTTCCAGTTTGCTGGAATGCAGGTTTTCAGAATAGTCCCACATATGCTGTGGTTGTCTGCAGTATTGAGTATAATACTGTAACCTTTCTTGTCTCTCGTTTTACTCACATTCTCTGTGAGCTGTGGTCAGGCTTTCAACCCTGTTCTCAGTTAATTCTCCAGCTCGCCAATCCTTCACTTCCTTTCTGCCCTGTGTCATTCATTCCTGCTCTGCTCTTTTTTCCCCATTTTTCTTTTTCATTCTATTGCTTTGATGCTTGGTTTTCTGTTTTCTGTGGCCTTAAGGAGCATCATTAAGTTGTCTCTTTGAGATGTGTTTCTTTTAGGATAGTTTATTTGCCAGGCACACAGTAGGTACAGCAGGCTGGGTGGTAGCAAAAGCACTGTTCACTCTGCCTTCCTGAACTGGGAATTAGAGCCACATCTCACTCTGGGAATTGGTTTCAATTATTTTAATTTTTAACCTAGCACTGTTAATTGCTGTGATAATGGTGGTGTTGGACCTCAAGGTTATGGCTCCTAAAGAGACACCCTTCAGAAATAGTTACAGGATCTTGAACACCATTACCAAGGCAGCTTTGGCAAAATAAAGCTTGCCAGACCCTTATCCAGACCCGAGTTGCCGTGAAAGTCCTGCCAAAGAACTCTTCTATTTTTATGTCAGAAATTGACATCATGAAATCCCTCAATCATCTAACTTTATCAGATAATCAACACTACTGTCAGCACCTACCTTGTAATGGAACAAATGATGGGGGCGGGGGTTCTGTTGGACAGGATCCAGAGAGATGGCCATCTGCAGGAGGAGGCAGCCCACTGACTTTTCCAGCAGATTGGAAGTGCTGTGCATTAAAGTCATTCAAAAGATACGTGCCTTTAATCCCGGCACTTGGGAGGCAGAGGCAGATGGATTTCTGAGTTCGAGGCCAGCCAGATCTACAAAGTGAGTTCCAGGACAGCCAGGGCTACACAGAGAAACTCTGTCTCGAAAAACAAAAAAAAAAAAAAAAAAAAAAAAGGTACAGTGCACAGAGACCTGAGGCCAGAAGATATCCTAGCAGATGGCGAGGGCAGCATCAAATTCAGTGACTTTGAGTTTGGCATTCAGGTGAGCCCTGGGAAGAAGCTGCACTCTTTCTTTGCAACCTCTCATTTTGTATCCCAGAGCTCCTGGGGGAAAAGATTATGATGGGCCTGCAGCTGCCATGTGGAGCCTGGGAGTCCTCCTCTACTTTGTGACCACAGGCTGCTTCCCTTTTCAAGAACCTACCAATCTTAGTATAAAGCAGAAGATCCCATGTGCAAAATAGTATGGCTTACCTTACCTTTCTGCAAATGTGCTAAAAGTAATCGGCCAGTTACTCACTCTGGACCCCAGCAAGAGGGCCATTAGGTATTGCATCATGTACCACTGGTGGCTCTTGCAAAGAGAGGAGTTGTCCTTTGAATTTTCCTTGGAGGAGTTCCCCAGTCTCCCAAACCCCATCATCATGATCATCCTGGCTAATTTAGGGTATGACCCATATGAGGTCTTTAAAATCACAAACCTTCAATAAAACAATGGCTACATATTTGATATTACAATGCAAGAGCCCCTGGGAGGATAGCCAGGAGAACCAAGTGAAGACTTACACCTTGTGCAATCTCTGCAGATCTTTCTACCTTCCCTCTCCCCCCTGAACAGGAGAGACAGTGAACCTGCCCTTCACACCTTCCCCCATAAATATCGGCTTCTTGACAATAAACAGTTAAGGATGGGCAGGAGGGCGATTATGTGTTCTGCTCCCCAGTGTTCCCTGCCGAAGAGAACCATCTCTTATTTAAGGGCAGCCTGTTGTCATGGTGATGAGGTTATCCTCTGTACTCACTGCAAGGGTAGCTGTGATGCTGAGTCAGAGAGCCATGTGGGCTCTCAGGACAGACAACCAGAAAACTCATTTCTCAGGAACTTCTGGCTTTGACCACCAAGTGTGCTTGTACAACAGACAACAGCTCATGCTATGGGGATCTATCACCAGAACCAGTGTTCTTGTCCAGTGACCAGCCTGAGAGTGTGATGATGATGCCTGGACTCAGGCACTGCCCAGGCTGGAAGAGGGTGAGGATGGTGGTGAACTGTGCAACAAAATGGTGCTGCTGCGTGTCTGTCCAGAGGAAGAGTCAAGTCTCTAGCATCAAAATGCTTCCAGTCATGGCAAGATATTCAAAGCCAGGCAGTGAGGCAGCGATGTATTTGTGCATTGACCTCATATGCACTGTTATTCTGTGCTTTTCAACTGACATCAGACACTGGGCACCTACAAGGGGTATGTGACTTTATGTTTCTGTCGCCTCAAGAGGACAAGTCCTCATGTAGAACTTGGAGCAGATGTGGACAGCAAAGGGAAGTGTTTAGGGCTGGGGGCAGAGTTTGAGGGGATGAGACATGGTGGTAAAGAAGACAAAGTTCCAGACCTAAGGAATCATTTGGGCATCTACCACACGGCAAGAAATAAGTTCTGTGGGTCTCAAAGTCACTAAGGGTTTCTCTCTCATATTTCTCTGCTTTGAAGTGGTGAGGGGGCAGCCCTCCAGCTTCAAGGATGATCAATTGTAGAGTGAGTTCAGCCTGACAAGGATTGAGTCTGCCGCAGCAGTGTGCCAGGCTGGGAGTGCAGGCTGCTGTGTGCCCACATGCACAACCCAGGTCACTGAGGCAGGCCTGTGCAGGGAAGTCCCAGCTAGTCATGGGGAAATATGTCCTGACCCCAGCCTTTCATAATTCTTAGTGTGGGACATTGAGAAGGCTGGACCCTCCTGGGGGAAGGTCAGACTGCCCTTCTCTGTCCCCACCCGCTTGTCTAGCATTCCATTAAAGTTTCTGGGGTTAGGGTAGGTGGTCTTCAGTAAACGATCTCTGTCACCTGAAGTGGAAATTTCTGGTTTCTTAACAACTCAGTTGTGTCATGTGATACTTTTCTGAAAGTTGTCCTGTGAGAGGGAATGTGATGTTTTGCTGAGAAAAAAACACTTCAGAGGACCAAGAATATAAATAGAACCCTGCAGACAGACCATCTAGAGACTGCCATATCCGGGGATCCATCCCATAATCAGCTTCCAAACGCTGACACCATTGCATACACTAGCAAGATTTTGCTGAAAGGACCCAGATATGGCTGTCTCTTGTGAGACTATGCCGGGGCCTGGCAAACACAGAAGTGGATGCTCACAGTCAGCTATTGGAAGGATCACAGGGCCCCCAATGGAGGAGCTAGAGAAAGTACCCAAGGAGCTAAAGGGATCTGCAATCCTATAGGTAGAACAACAATATGAACTAACCAGTACCCCCCAGAGCTCGTGTCTCTAGCTGCATATGAATCAGAAGATGGCCTAGTTGGCCATCAGTGGAAAGAGAGGCCCATTGGTCGTGCAAACTTTATATGCCCCAGTACAGGGGAATGCCAGGGCCAAGAAGTGGGAGTGGGTGGGTGGGGGAGCGTGTGGGGGACTTTTGGGATAGCATTGGAAATGTAAAAGAAATACCCCCCCCAAAGAACCCTGCAAACAGAGGACACTCTTGCACTGCTACACCATGCAGTGCTTTGCTTCTTCACTGGTCTTCACCAGAGAGAAATGCACCAAAGAACTTCTTATGGTATTCCAGCCAATGTCTGCTTCCGCTGACTCATGCCAATTTGGTGGAGCCTTGCTGTTTCTTTTGGACCGTGCTGCTCCTACTGATTCGTGTTTGGTGTTTGCTATTGAACTGAACAATGAAGAGTGGAATCTCCCCCAAGGAACAACTTCTAAACAGATCCACAACACTCTTCCTATTAACCTTCTTTCCCCTACTGTTGGTCGGTGGGTTAGAAGAGAGATTGAAGCATTTAAGAACCCTAAAGTAGGTTTTGAAAAAAAATCTAAGCCTACAATCACCACCAGATAACTCCAGGTCAGGCTAGCCTGCTTTTGTCAAGGCTGAGTTCATAAGAATGAGAATTGCAAGGCCCCAGTAGCAGATCTGTGGGATTCCTCTGTAAGGCAACCAACTGCCATCCTGTCTACAAAGTAGAATGCATGTGCATGAGTCCTGGGAACTAATGTAGCATAAAGCTTGGGAAAGACTCATCTGGACACTGGAGTACTTGTGTTTTCTCTCCCAATGCTGCCCCCTCTGACCATCTGCCTCCTGTGACTCTTGTTTTTGCTCCATTTGGGTCCTTCCATCAACCTGGCCACAGCAGGACCCCATGGCTAGAACCAACAGCTGCAGCATCTCACAGTGATCAAGAGATGACTATTTGAAACTGATGCCCCACTGATGGTGGCTGGGTGAGGCTGAAGGGGCTGAGGAATGGAGTGGGGCTGAGAATGGCTTCGTGCAGGTGATGATCTCTGATGAGCAGAATCTATGGGGCCCATGTTTTACCTTCCAGGACCTGGTGCTGAGCAGGGAATGAATAAATTAACACAAACTGGGTGAATGAACTGTGAACACACATCTCCTCAGCAGAGTGGGGGGGCCCCCACCCAGTCTGAGGCATAGAAACCAAGGCACACAGGGGAAATGTACAGACTCCTAAGAGTCTCTGTAACTTTTATGCTCACACTTGCCTACACTTGTGTTGGGGGAGAAGTGGGGTGGTATGTGTGACTGGGGATTTGACTACAGGGCCTAGCTTATGGGAGGCAAAGCTCTACCACTGGGCTCTATTATTAGCTCTTGAGGGTTTGGGTTTTGTTTGTTTATTTTGAGACAGCATCTCACTCTAGCCCAGGCTACATGAGAACTTGTGTCATTTCTGTCTATCGGTTCCCAGGGCCTCCTGATGGTCTGCATCACTGACCCCCAGGCTGTGAGGATTGAGAGATGCCCAGGAACTTTAGAAACACACATACCCGACTGTGTCCGATATAATGGTATTTTCCAGGGGTGTCCATTTACATCTCGACATTGTGATTGACAGTATGTACAGATGTGTTGGATAATACTCATAGCTCCTGTTATGCCTGTGGGCCCTGAGTTACAGGCTATATACACCTGCTTAGGGTGATATTTCACATGGTGATTGTCAAATGGCAGAACTAGTAAAAGTAGGTCTACTTGTTAAAGTAAGTGACTTGTATGGGTATGTTTTGATCATGGTCCTTTCCTCCTCTCTGCTTTCTGTCCACCTTAAGACAAGTCACTCTGCTCACCAGCCACCACAATGGTCTGCCTCATCACAGGACTAGCCGTAAGGGAGCTAGAGCCCTTAGACAGAAACCTGAAGCATGAGTCCAGGTGTGATTGTGGGGATTTGGGGAAGAGGGATAGTGGATGTACATCCAGAGGCAGTGAGGTCCCAGATGCCTCCTATGTAGTGAGAGGGTCAAGCAGAAGAGCTAGGGCTCTCGAACCTGACAGATTTATAAGCTGTCCTTGCTCAGCAGTCATGAGCACATCTCTGTGCCAAGAACTGAAGGGATAGCTGGAGCCCTCAGGCAACGGGGACTCTGGACACATGTGACTCCTGACAGTTGACCACTAACGTGGTCTGGAAGCCACATCATTCCCCAGAAAATGAGTGTAGACAAACATCATCCAAACAGTAGTTTCATGTCCCAGGACCTTCCTGACCCTTTCAGCTGCTTCCTGAGATGAACAGGAATCACAGGGTAGAGGAGACACAGCACACCTCACGGGATACCAAAAACAGAGGAGAGAGGTGTGGATAGTCAACCCAGGTGAACTCAAGTTGGTCTGGTGTCCCCTGGGTCTGCTCCCTCCCATGCAAGACAGGGAGCCTATGCGTGAGACCGGAGAAACAGATGCGGCGGCCGGGGGCGATCGCGGCGATCAGTAAGCCACATTCCCGCAGTGACTGACAGTTTTCTGTTTAGCACAGTCCCTGCGCACTGTAAGAAAGCGGAAGAGATGAGGGATCTGAGGATAGCCTCGGGATTAGTAACAAGCAGCAACCACTAGACCTCGCAGTGAATATGTGAATCCCATCACGTGCTACTGATAAGGAAACTCAACACCTGGAGTCAAGCCTCCAGGAGGAAGACGAACCCGGGGGGTGGGGCGGGGAGGAGGCTATTTCTGAAGCCCATGAGGGCTGTTTCTGCCATGGCAGAAATATGCCTGCTCGCTTTCCCTTTCCACTTGATACTTAGGACCATGATGTAAGTTCCTTGGAAGTTATTTTTCACACATGCTCATCTACTGGGCAGTGTTCCTTCTCCAGATCTCAGGCAGAAGTCAGTGAAACATCTCAGCGTGAAGAGCCGCGGGAGCCGTCAGCACCGAAAGAGGAAGGATCGGAAGACCGCTTCTCAGGGACAAATGGCAAGGAAAGCGGCTCAAACTGATGACGCTACTGGTCAGCGCCCCCTGATGACGTCATGTAACCGCGCCGTCGCCGCTACCGCACTGGACGCTCCGCCCAGCTTCTCCACTGCAAGCGCTTCAGTCTAACAGGAAGGTCCCGTGCAGCTACCCTGGCACTCTAGCTGGCGGTTCATATTCGGGTGGAACTGGCCGTTTGAACACTCTCTCTTGAGAACTGTATTCTCATATCCGTAGCCCATCACTTGACCTCTAGGTATTCATTTTTTGAGTCTTTGTATATTCTAAGACATTAACCCTGTCCTGTTCAGCTAGCAAGGTACTGCACGGTCCAAACTCGCCCTCCCAAGGCGACCAGCTCATAATGACCTCCCGCCCTCAGTCTTATCGCTCAGATTTTGCGGGGTGAGTGAGCAGGCCCCGTAGCACTAACTCCTGGAACCAGAGTATGTGGAACCACATGAGAGTGAGCTCGAAAACTGTAAAACAGTTGGTTTTTACATCTATGATACATCTTTTAGTATGTTTAAGAGCTAATCCCATCCATTTGTAATTTTGATAGTAAACTTTGGATAAGAATTTTTCCAGAAGAAACACTGGCATTTGCTTTGTGATTGAGTGAGTGTCCGCTGAGAGAACAGGTATTAAGCACAAACTCCTTTTTCTTTTTAATCAAGCATTTAATATCCTTTAAAATTCTTCAAGATATATCAACAGCTGCCCTATTTTATATATAAAGATAAAGGAGGAAAGCAATGTATTTAATTAATGTGAAATTAAGACAACTTTCCTGATTATATATATATATATATATATATATATATATATATACTATCTCAAATCAGTAATAAAGATGAGTACTACTTTTTTGCCTGTTAAGGAAAGTCATCTTATTGAAAAAACAAACAGCTGAAACGAAATTTTCTCATGACACAAATGGACTAATTATACAGGTCTCAAAAATGTTTTTAAAAGTACCCTAAGAAGAAAATTTTCTCATTGGACTACACAGAAGCCATCATCTGGGGCGGGGGTGTACATGGAGGGATGTGGGGCAGCTGTTAGGGCTGGCAGCCTCTCCTGAAAACATCTAGAGATTTAATCTGTCCCTTTCATAACTTGCCCAGGGCTGTGCCACGCCTGAAGGAATATAAACTCCTGTACAGCACTTGTCAAGTCATGGACTCAGTGTGGGTGTCCATCATTGGATGAATGGCAAAACAGCACAAACACACAGACCCTAACTCCCCAGGGCACACACCCAACCATTCTCTCAGTCTGATTCTAGTATCCTGTCCCTCATATCCATTCTCTAAGACTGATCCCTAGTATAAGTCAACTGAAGTCTGTTTTATGGTAGTGGTGTCTCTCCTATATGGTGAGACTCCTGGTACCTCCTGTGAGTTTGCAGTAGACTCAAAGGTCCTCTCCCTATGCATGACAGGAGCCCCCCACCCCATCCATCCTCACATGCAGATTTGGTTTATAGGTGTTATTGGTTGTGTTTCCCATGATTTACAAATTGTGAATTGTGCAGCTTCCAAACTGCAAGTCAGATCTAAATGTGAACTTAAAAGAAGTCAAAAATAAATTTGGAAAAAGGGGCTGGGCGTGGAGGTCAGTGGTGTAGTGTTTGTCTAGTGCATAGCGAAGCCCTGGATTCTATTCCTGAAAATAAAAGGGACAAAGAAGGAACTGGGGAGGAAGAAATGGAACCAAGTCACCAATTTTGTGGTCTGCAGCAAAAACAAGGTCCACATGTAGATTTGTAACACTAGCTGTGTACCCTGGAAAGAAGAAAGATCTGGTGCCAGTAATTTAAACTTCCTCCTGAGAATATTAGAAAGCAAACAGTAAAGTAATAGAAAGAAACCGAGGAAAATCATTTAAAAGCTGGAAACAGAATTTCAACAGCGAAAAAATGGGAATCAATTTTAGGTTCCTAAAAGGACAACACATCAAAATGCTGCGAGAGGGATTACCACTGTTGATAACATGACTTTCTAGGAATATGCTTAGAATGCTTCTAAGATTGCTAATAATGTGCCAGCACTGGCTGACCCTTACAGTATTTTATATGTAAACAATAAAAATGCATGTATTCCTTCAAAAGTAGCATTTGTTCCAATGTATTGTCTTTTTGTATAGACTAGGACATTTCCTTAAAACACTGAGTGTACAAACTCTAACATTTAAACTGGAAAAAAGTGCGTTCTTTTAGAAAGTTTTGGGAGAAAATTGTCTTAGCTGTTTATTTCTATATTGTTAAGAGTTTTTTACTTAATGATTAGATGGCAAATGCAAATAAATAATTAGTACCTATTAAACAGTCATTAATCAAGTAATATCAGAGGATTCTGTTGGGCAATGTGGAACATAAGATATATATATATATCATATATATATCTTAGTCATAATGTTTTAACAAAGAGTAGCAGTGGGGCAGTATTATTCTCTGGAAGACTTTCAATGAAACTGTATTGATTTTTCTTTTAGAATAGTTAAAGAAAGCATTTGTAAATTAACTGCCTTGTATTTTTGCTCTCTTTGAAAACTTTTAATTAAAAGTTAATTGTTAAAGGCTTAGATGAAGCTGATCAATTCCTTCAGGCACTAAAACTACCAGAGGAGAAATAGAGAGTATAATGGAATCATATCACTGGAAAAATTGAATGAACGAATAATGTTAAAAAAAAAAAAACAACCTATCACCAAATGGCTTCTCTAATGAATTTTACCAAACATTTAAAGAAGCAGTACTGTCAGTGTGTTACCAACTTTTTCAGAAGATAAAGGCAGAGAGAAACCCTGCTCGTTTTGAGAAGGAATCACCCTGACAGTGAAACCAGAGAAGACTCTAAACCTTGAGCAAGTGTGAGTCACTCCAGGTGTTTAAGCCAGCTGGAAGGTGGAATTCGACTAATAGAGTCCATCTCAGAAGCTCAGGGAAGAGACATAGAATTGTTATCAACTGATGCAGAAACAGCATTTGGTAAAATCCAGGACCTGTTTGTGAGAAAACAAGCAATAGAGGAACACTACCCCAGCCTGCCAAAGAACACTTATGAAACTCCGGAGAGCGAATGCCACGGTAAACAAGTAGAAGCCCAGGGCCTTGGCTGAAGGAAGGTCATGAATGTGGTGAGTTGTCCCTCCTTACAGGCCAAGCTCATCCTACTCAGTGCCAAGCTGGAATCTTGTCTAGTGCAATAACTAATTTTCTTTCATTTTCCCTTCCTTCCTTCCTTCCTTCCTTCCTTCCTTCCTTCCTTCCTTCCTTCCTTCCTTCCTTCCTTCCTTCCTTCCTTCCCTCCCTCCCTCCCTCCCTCCCTCCCTCCCTCCCTCCTCCCGCCCACCCACCGGCCCGCCCGTCCGCCCGCCCGCCCTTCCATTAGTTTTTCTAAACCTGCCACAGCACAATTGTGGAAATCAATTGTGTAAGACAAGTTGTAAGAATCCAATCTTTCCTTCTAGTCTCTCTTGGATCAAGCCCAGGTCATCATGCTTTACCTGCTGGGCCATCTCATTGGCCCTAATAACATTAAATGGGAGAGATACTGAAAAGAAATGGAAGGAATGTTGGTGGGAAAGGAAGAGATAAAACTGCCCATTTGCAAGTACCTTTTTCAGAAGGAGAGCTCCAGATGGTTAATAACCCTTCTCCCACTTAGAGCCAATCAAACCAAGACTGTCGTATCGAGGCCAACAGAGAAGAGCCAAAGGCTCCTCCACTTCAGTAGAATACTGAGATTGGAGACACAAACTGAAAAGCATCTTTATCAGCACAAAGACACATTTTGGTCCCGCTCAGAGAAACGTGCACAGCATCAGACTGAAGACATAGGCAACAACTGATGGGAAGACATGGAAAGAAGTTCAAGTTCCTCTGACATTATTTCTCTGACTTGGTCATTCCAAAGTTCACCCAAAATGCAAAAGAACCCCTGCAGTCAGGCTCAGTGCTGGGGAAGGGTCCAGGCTAAATCGTCGTGGGTTCCACCCTCACTGCAGTCTACAGTAACTACCAACACCATGTTTTGACGAGAGAACAAACAAGTAGAACAGAACAGAGAGCTCAGAAAGTGACCTGTACCCAGCCAGGGCTGGTCTTTGCTAAAGGAGCAGAAACAACCAAAGGAGAAGGGAGTTTTTCAGATTTCAGAACTGGAAGAATCAACATTCTTACCTAAAAAAAAAAAAAATGAATGTAGATGCGCTGACCTGCAGACTTTCACAAAAACTAATTATAACTTTAACATTCTCAGGCCTGAATGTCAAAAACTACAAGATTTCTAAAATGATGACATGAGGGAAAATCTAGGTGGCCTTGGCTTCACAAGGGGATTGTAGATCAACCATAAAATCACAATCTCAATGGAAAAAAAAACCTACATTACACTGCATTAAAATGTAAAAGTTCCTGAGTGATACCATGAATCACAGCAAACAGAGAGAGACCATTTGCAAAACAATGTGTACAATAATGTATTTGTATCCAAATACAAAGAAGCCTTAGCACTCAACAAGAAGAAAACAAGAGAAATAGCAGATGAAAAATCTGAATACACCCCTAGCCAAAGAAGTTACCAGAAGGCACATGGCACATGGAAAACTCTGAGTATGTATGATCACAGTGACACACAGCATTTCTGGGTGCTCTGGGTCACCTGGGATGCTGTTCTGAAGCTATTGTTAATTTGAAAGGACTGAGAGTTCTACATGGACACACACACACACACACACACACCAGAGAAGAATGAGCAGGACACTGAAGGTCAGAAACGCTAGATCCCAACATGGCCTCCTCCAGCCTAACATTTGATGCATATTGTCAGCACAGCTCTTTGTTTTGGTTAACTTTCTCCATGCTTTACTCCATGTTTAATGTTCTTGTCTGTGGAAGAAGCTGGAACCCCATGAGTTTCCACAGGCAGACAATTTCTTGAGGGGACTGATAAACTGCTACTTTTTATCTTTGATAAAAGGCTCTGAAATGTCAGCTGCTTAAGACTGCTGAACTCTACTGTGTCTGATCATTTCTGAACATAGTGAGCTCTTGGCTTCTGCATCTGTCACTAGCATGGAGTCTCACTGGTTCTGTCTGTTCTCTAGGAATCCCCAGAAAGGCCCTAGCCAGCAGTCTTCCACTGGGTTTTAGGCTGTGTCAGTATTTGCAAGGAACTCCCTTGTCTGATTATCCTCCGTGTTCTGACCCTGTGTGGCTTCCAAGTCCTTTAATGGAATAAGGACCCACACAATCAGAGATATAAAGTACCTCCAAATAAATACTGTTGTTGAAACACACTTTGTAATCGATAGGCAGAGAGCATGAACACTTCCATTCCACAGTACACTATGGTGAGGCTCCCTGATAAAGCGAGCTTTAGCATGCTCAAGGCCCTTTGTCTAATCTCAGGGACATACACTGGTATAAGTAAAAGAAGAGATGAGAAAGTGTTTGCGATTGGTTCTAATGCTTTGATTCAATTGGGAATCTGTGTGTCCAAACCCTAACAGTCCTTGTCCCCAATTGTTTTTTGATAGATCAATAAAGATGCCAGTGACCAATGGCTGAGCATGGGGTGGGATCCTTAGAGTTGCGAAGGCTAGGATGCACAAAGGAACAGAGGAGAATCTGGGACACAGGAGCTGCAGGAAAGAAAGCCAACCAGCCATGTGAGAATTTGGGTGGGTGGCCACTAGCCACTTCCCAGATTGGGCCTGGAGTAACAGGGAAAGATTTAAGAGTGCCCAGCCTTTGAGGTAGCCAAGGCATTTAAAAGTGACTGGGGTGTGTGTGTGTTCCATTCGGGAATTCAAAGTGTTCCTGGATGGGTGGCTGGAAGCACTCGACCCACCAGGAGCACAAAGCAGTGTAGCCAAAACTCACTGCTACAAGAAAGGGAGGAAGGTATATACCTGAGTAAATCACGATGAGAGCTCACATGTGCTCCTCTGTGGTTTGTGTTGTTTTGAGTGTGATCCTTAAGTCCATGGGCTGGAAGCTTTGTCCTGCATATGGTGGTATTAAGAGATGGTATGTAATTAACAAGATACCAACTTAGTGTAAGGTGATTAGGGTAAGAGGGCCACCATTCTTGGAAGGAATAAGTGTTGCTCTTATATGAGGGGCTGGTGTAAAAGAACAAGTCTGGTCTGAGTCACTCTGGCTCCCCTGCCATCTCTCATACTCACATGTACTCCCATAATGTCATTCTCTACGATGAGACACATCCAAATGGGCATCACCAAGGTCAAACAGAAGCCACCACCATGCTCTTGGAGCTTCAAACTTTGAACTAAATAAATCTTCCCTTTATAAAGTACCAGCCTGGGACTGGTGAGATGGCTCAGCAGTTAAGAGCACTGACTGCTCTTCTGAAGGTCCTGAGTTCAAATCCCAGCAACCACATGGTGGCTCACAATCACCCATAATGAGATCTGACACCCTCTTCTGGAGTGTCTGAAGACAGCTACAGTGTACTTATTTATAATAATAAATAAATCTTTGGGCCGGAGTGAGCAGAGGTCCTAAAATTTAATTCACAACAACTACATGAAGGCTCACAACTACAGTGTATTCATATACATAAATAAGTAAGTAAATTTTTAAAATGAATAAAGTACCAGTCCTGGCCATTTTGTTAGAGCAACATAAGATGGACACAGTCACAGTCAAAGCCAGAGCCCAGCAGAGCTGAGAATCCCATTCTACATTTCCTCTTCACAGCCCTTATACTGACATAACCAGATACCCACTCATCATCACTATAGTTGTTATTGTCCTCCCCTCTCCAGGAAAGAAGGAAGAGAATACCAGAACAGGAATAGTGTGCCCACTTCTCCCCAATCTGGGTAACAACTGGATATTAACCTTTAATAAACAGCCAGTAGGTTTTCTCTTATTCTGAAAGACCTCTCCCCATTGTGCTTTGGTGTTCTTTTGTTGTGCAGAAGATTTTCAGTTTAACATGCACTCATGCATCAATTCTTCCCATTATTTCTTGAGTGATTAGATATCAATTCAGGAAGTCCATGTTTGTGTTTAAATCTCAAACGGCTTCCCCAGGGCTTTTCTCTAGCAGGTCCAAGGTTTCAGCTGCTACAATGAAGTTTTTGCCCCATTTGGGATTGATTTTTGCACAGGGTGAGAGAGAGAAGGATCTAATTTTCATCTTCCACACAAGGGCACTCAGTTTTCCTAGGTTGAAGCCTCTGCATTTTGCAAGTTGTGTGATCTTTATTTGTTGGGAGTTTTTGTTTTTGGTTGTTGTTGTTATTGCTGTTGTCTCATCTCTGAAACCTTGTGAAGAGATGGAATGGAATGGACTCACTCCTCTTGTTACTGATGCAGTGAATGCACTGGGAGGGAGGTCAGAGCTGCTTAGCAGCAAGGCCCAGCCTCTCAGGAGGCATCGCTGGGTGATGAGGGAAGGAGGTTGTACTGCAGCACTGTGCAAGGTCCATGTTGATGGCTGGAGTCTGTGCCATGCTGCCTTGCTGGAGTATCTGTTCCTGCTGTTTCTGGAGGTTGATTTAGAATCACCAGGTGACATTCTCACTGCCAGTATAAGCAAAAAGACACAGCTACAAAGGCTTTAAGATTTAAAAAGCAATTCTTACACAGTCTTTCAAAAACAGCTCCCCTTCCCCCGCCTCAGCCCAAGGGCTCTTCGTGGTTTGCCCATCACATTCCCACAAGTCATTTACTTCTGGCATCTCTGGAAACAGTGCTGGCATCTGCTGGGTGATGGTTTTGTCTTCCCCAATGTACCAGCCATTTTTCTCTAGTGTCTAGATCCACTTGCTTCTGCCTTCCAAGTGCTGGGATTAAAAGCATGCACCACCACTGCCTGAGCATTTGTCATCTGTGTGAAGCTCCTTTGGTGATGCCAGGCACTATAGGGCTCTCCTTGATTGCAGTAACTGCACGGTGGCACTGTGTCTGCAATCCTGGCTTCCTTGAACACTGCAGCGCAGGGCAAGCTAACGCTGTCATCTTTCAGGCTGACAGCTTATGGCTGGCTCTAACAATGAAAGCCTCAGGTTTCTCTGGGTCATTTCTCCCATCATGTGCATTCTGTTTTCCTGGTATGTTTATTAAATCTTTCTTTTTCTACACTCTTCATGCAGGACCATTTTCCCTAACTCATGTCACTTTCCCTGTGATGTATTTCTTGATATACAGAATGTCAAGAGTTTCTGAACCGAACTGTGTTTTCAACTGTGCAAAGGGTGATTTGGGTTCACAATGCAACAGGTTATCCTAGGACAGCCATGGGGCAGACAGCCATAACTTTTCTGATTGAGGGATGTGTCTTAAATGGCATTGCTGAGCGTGGACAGTTTCTGTCCCTGACTTCTGAGGCCGTGCTCTGCTGGACTGGTGTGAGCAGAGAAGACTCAGCTGGGAGGGGACAAGCCAGAGGATTCCTATGGTTTTTGAAGAGTTTATCTTCACCAGACTACTCCCCATGAAATGACCAGTCTAGAAGATATTGTTTACACTTCTTCCCATCATATATCATTTAAAGATGCTTACACCACATATGTTTGCTTTGCATGTCTGATTGACAAAAGTGTGGTACAGTATTAGCAGATAGCAGGATGGCTGCAGAAATGTCAGCCGTGTCTCTCCTTGGCACGAGTGGTGGCAAGATGGCATGCCCCTTTCTAGGTCAGTCTTCTGGATCAAGGAGGCATCTGTCTTTACCTGTGTCTAGCTCGTTCTTCCTTCAATCTTTCACTGTAACTCCCTGTTACACTCCCTCCCTCCTCCCTCTGTCCTGCTCTATTCTCCCTCTCATCTCCTGTGCCGCTCCCCACGAACTCTCCTGTATTCCTGTACTGTACTCTTTTCTTCCTGCATTGTCTGATTCTCCCTTAAGTAGCTTCCCTTTCCTCTCTCTTCTCCGAGTTGGGCATATTCTATTCTGTAAATTTTTCTCTGACATGTCACTTTGTCTGCCACTCAATTAGACATCACTTTCAAACATGGGTGCTTCCTTCTAACTAACTTTACCTTCATTGTTTTGGATTAAGAGTAAATAATAAGGGTGTTTCTGGATGTGTTCTGGATGTTCACCTCCAGAAGAGCAACATTTTCCAATAGTTTAAATGCCTCATCCCCTAAAGTCATGGTTTTATGAGATTGTTCCCATTTTCCTAAATCAGAGTTTGCAGCTGTAGCTTGTAAATTAAAATGAAGGTAACAGAGTTCACTATCCTGGTTACAGATGCTGAAATGCACCATTTGCAGAGTTTTGCATAGTGTTGTGGGGGTGGGGGTGTTAAAGCTCTCTTTCTGTCTCTGTCTCTGTCTTTCTGTCTGTCTGTCTGTCTCTCTCCTGTAGATTTGTTTCTGACTCTTCTTACTGAGAATAAGATTAGGAAATCAAGACCATGTGTTATTTAAAGGAAATAAAAAATAAATTAATGAAAAAACGACAACGATGATTTAAGGGGAGTCACTCAGTAAAACTTAGTTAAAACGCTATTATTACTATTACTCTTCCATTATTACACTATGAATCTTAAAAAAAGTTTATCTTTTCTTTACGATGCTATACAATTTTAGTTAGAAGATCCCCATTTTTAAACATTTTATTTTATTTTATGTGTCTGAGTGTTTTCCACACATATATGTATTTTCACCACATTCGTGCCTGTGGACCTCAGAATTGGTTTTTGTGGATCCCCTAGAACTGGTTCTACAGGTGATTTGGGGATGCTGTGTGGGCACTGTGAAGGAGCCTGTGTCCTCTGCAAGAGCAGCAAGGGCTCTTAACCATGAAACCTTCTCTCCAGGCACTAGTTCTCATTATTTAAACTGACCATCTCCCTTAGCTCTGGCTTCTTTCTTTTTGTTTCTTTACTTTGTGTGTGTGGAGGGGTGCAGAGGTATGCATCCCACAATGCGCTTCCTGAGGTCCTCAGAGTTGGTTCTTCCCTTCCAGAATGTACATTCCAGGAATCAACCTCACATCATCGGGATTGGCAACCAGTTCATCTGCGCTGAGCACACCTGTAGGCCTCCTGCTCTGAGCCTTTAGCTGGCGCTGCATGATCTGGAGCATGGACACTTCTGCTTTCCCTTCATATCTTACAAGTTCCATGGTTAAGACAAGATAAAATCGACATACAACCTTGAATTTCAGACGATAATTATTTTTTACTACATGACTAGAATTTTTTATATTATTACATAATTCAGAAATATTATACTTGAATTAAAGTAAAAGCTTGAATTGCATGAGAAAGAATCTTTTTTTAAAAGAGTTATTTATTTATATGTAAGTACACTGTAGCTATCCTCAGATACTCCAGAAGAGGGCATCAGATTTCGTTATGGATGGTTGTGAACCACCGTGTGGTTGCTGGGATTTGAACTTGGGACCTTCAGAAGAGCAGTTGGCACTCTTAACCACTGAGCCATTTTGCCAGCCCGAGAAAGAATCTTATATATGGATGGGGCACATGACTGTTGGAGCAGCAGAGAGAGTGGGCGTGGCTTGTGGACACTTTGAGGTGGAGGCGATATTAAGTGGAATAAGGCTGAACTGAAGAACACTGATAAGTCTTCCTGAGAGTAGTGGAGCTGTCATTGTCTGAAGTTGGTAAGCAAGGCTGATCTGGAGTAAGGAATCTTCTTGCTGTTCTCCCTGCACAGTTCCCACCTGCTTCTCTCAGTCTTAAAATGAATAAAATTAATAGACTGTCCCATAACACTGAGATAAGAAATGCTATTTATTCTGGAGTTGGCATTGGGATCTCAGGCAACAGCTTCCTTCTTCTCTTCCACATCCTCAAGTACATTCGTGGGCAGAGGTCCAGACCTATTGACCTGCCCATTGGTCTCTTGTCCCTAATCCACCTGCTGATGCTGATAGTCATGAGTTTAGTAGCTACGGACATCTTTATGCCATGGGGGAGATGGGGTGACACCACATGCAAATGTGTTATATCCTTGTACAGGCTTTGTAGGAGTCTCTCTCTTTGTGCCACCAGCCTGCTCAGCATCCTCCAGGCTGTCACCCTCAGTCCCAGAAACTCCTGCCTAGAAAAACTCAAGCGTAAATCTCCACACTACATGCTAGGTTTGTCTTCTATACGTTCATTAGCAGTCCCCTTGCCACATACATAACAGCGAAGTCTAATTTGACCTCACCTAGCTTTACATATATCACTACATCGTGCTCTCTGGCACCCATGAGTTACTCTTTCCACCTCACAGTTTTTATACTGTTGACCTCCAGGGATGTCATCTTTGTAGGTCTCATGCTCCTCTCCAGTGGGTACATGGTGACTTTCCTAGGCAGACATAAAAAGCAATCCCAATTTCTCCACAGCACCAGCCTTTCCCTCAAACCATCTGCAGAAAAAAGAGAGTTGAGGACCATTCTGTGCCTCATGAGCTTCTTTGTGCTGATGTACACCTTGGACAGCATTGTCTCCTTCTTAAGAAGACCAAGTGATGACCCTGGGTTTTGCTGAGCATAGACTCCCATAGGCCTTGGCTATATCATCAAAGTCATTTTTTGGTCCTCAGTACTGAAATAAACATATAACTAACATTTTGAAATCCATGTATCGGAGGACACTAAACACGTGATTGTTCAAGGTTGGATAAGTTCCCTTAACATGAGCTGGTGTACTGGTATCAGAGCCATGCATCATGGTTTCAGTTTAAATGGAAAAAAAACCTGAGTTATTCTTTTTTGTTGGTGTTAAGCTTATTTATTGTGATATATGTGGGTGGCAGACATAAATGAAAAGCCACATACCAATTACATAAGTATTTTATACTCTCCTGTGTGTCTTCAAAGAAGCCATGGTAAATGTATCTCATGGCCTGTATAATAACCACAAATATCCTACAGCGTGTGATAGGCTTCCATCGTTCAATTTCTGCAGCTATCTCTGTTTTGCCAAACTAAGTTTGTAAACATTTATTATTACAATCATGATACAATCAGAAAACACAGACAGGCAGACAGACAGACAGACGCCGACAAAGATAGTTTCTATGGATAAAGCAGTCCTAAGGATGGATAAACAAAGCGCAGGCCCCCTACACTGGACTGTTATTCAGCTTTAAAAGAGAAGGGAATTCCGCACACGGTACCACATGGATGAGCATGAAGCTGCCGTGCTGACTGACATGAGAGTCACGCAGAGCGGGGTCTGTGTGGATGACTTGGAGCAGGAAGAGCAAGACTCGCATGGGAAGAAACTGAAAGAAAGATGAAATTTCAAGACCTGTAAGTCATACAAAGTACTCAGAAATTGCTGGTTGTTTGTGAGCCTAGAGGCTGCCTGGGGCTGAGAAAAAAGAAAAACAAACCCGGGTATGCCCCGTAGTTAAAACATTCCTGGGAACAGCTTAACCTTAAAGATAAAGAGGAACGTGAGGACATAACAGGGCTATCTGAACTGAGTCAACAACTCACAGAACTCTGACACCCTGCACGTACATGTAATTTTTCTGCTGATGTTTGAATAAGCCAATAGTGTGTCGCTATGCTGAATTCCATACCCCTAAGCCCCTTACCCCATAAAACCCCCTAGCTTTTGAGCCTTGTGGCCAACATCCATTATCTCCTGTGTGGGATGCATGTCGGTCCGGAGCTCTGTCATTAAACTGCCTCATGTGATTACAGCAATGGATTCTCGTGTTTCTTTGGGTGCTCTCTCACTCCTGAGACTAGAGTGGGGGTCCCCGAAAGGGGGTCTTATAAAACAAAAGCAGACTGCAGTGCTCAGCTCAGGCAGGAAGGCCATGGTGGTGTACTGGGGGGAGGCCGGATGTTGTGCATGAGGAAGAAGTGGTGGTGCAGATGGTGCCAAAAATGTACTTGACTCCAAGCAGTAGGCTCAAGATGGGAAATGCTTGTGTGTGTGCTTCATCATAATAAAAATGTGTTCAGTTACTGCAACCCTTCAGTGAAGACTATTCTCCCTGAAATACGAAAGTAGAAAGGGGGCTGGAGAGACGGCTCAGGGGTAAAGAGAACTGGCTGCCTTTGCAGAAGACCCATGTTCAATTCCCAGCACCCACATAAAGGCTCACAGCTGTCTGTAACTACAATCCAAGGGGACCTAACAGTTTCTGGTCTCTGCAGGCACCAGATGTACATTCATACACACAAAATAAAAATATTAAAATAAAAAATTTAAATGTGAAAAAGACTCAAAGTGTCAGAACGTAATTTTTCAAGTCTTAAAATGTAACAGGTTTTCCTCCAACAATGAGCTTTTTCTAATAGTACTAGTCGTAGTCTTTTTCTAATAGTCTTGGTCTCAGTTTCTCACAGCAAGCAGAGACAGACTCCCTAGAGACCCAGGGGCTACCACTGCCTGTGGTCAGCCTTTGAAAGATCTTCAGGTCTTCCAGCCTTGGCTACAGGGAGTTAAGCCAGCTTGGGCTGTATGATAACCTGTCTCAAAAGCAACAAAATGTAATTTTCAAAAGCTCTAAGCCTCCTCTTAGCTCCAAGTCTCTGACTTTCTGGTTCAAGCATTTCTTTTTTTTTTTTTTTTTTTTTTTTTTTTTGGTTTTTCGAGACAGGGTTTCTCTGTGTAGCCTTGGCTGTCCTGGAACTCACTTTGTAGACCAGGCTGGCCTCGAACTCAGAAATCCGCCTGCCTCTGCCTCCCGAGTGCTGGGATTAAAGGCGTCAAGCATTTCTTATGAAGTTAAAAACTGCAATTCAGTATAAATCAGACACGAAAGTCACCTGCCTGTGACAGCAGTCAATGCCATGGGAGCAATACGCTTGTCACGTGCGTTTAATTACAAAACCAAATAAAAGATCAAGGTGCTGCCACAGGTATATCTTATATATGTGATAGAATTATCTGTCACTCAATATTTCAAAAGAGCAAGTAAAGGGTATGTGACAAACTGAATGTCATTTAATCTCTCTGACCTAGTGACCTAGTGACAGCCACATTCACTCTTCACTTCCATAATTTTGATTTTAGTATTTTTTTTAAAGAAATAACTTTCAAACTGGATGATGAGGTGGATATAGTGGCACACACCTTTAATCCCAGCACTTGAGAGAGGCAGAGGCAGGTGGATCTCTTTGAGTTCAAGGCCAACCTAGTCTATATAGTGAGTTCCAGGACAGCCAGAGCTATATAGTGAGACCTTGTCTTGAAGTGAACAAACAAATAAAAATAAAATAAAAACTGGGTGATGGAAGTAGACAATTTGGAAAAACATTAAGCTATGTAGACTTTCTACATTTTGAGCCAAATGTTAACAAAAATAACTTTTTAAATACTCAGTTGACATAAAAGGACATTTGTAACTATTAAGAGGTCAGGAATACAGGAGGAAATGAAGGAAATGATACAGCTGATACATGTAGAAATTTCAAGAAAAGAGTGAGACCTATGTGTGCATGTCTGTTGTCCTAGCATTCAGGAGGCTGATGTCCAAGGGTCACAAATTCAAGGCCAGCCATAATACAATCTATTCCAGCATTGACTACCATATCTTAAAAAGAAAAGACATGGACAGGCCCTTCAAAAATAAGATATCCAAGCTGCAAAAATGATTTCACTGAAAGAGGTGCATAATGTTAGAGCCACAAGGAGATACTTGTCTGCCATCAGATCAGTATCAGTCACTGACCCTCAGAGGGAAGGACAAACCCAGACGCTTTTGAGAAAGCTGTGGTAGATCCTTCTCTGTCACACACTTACCATATGAACCCACAATCACACTTCTGGTTCCACATAAATCACATGAAAACATGCATCCACACAGTCCTTCAGGCCAGTGTCTCCAATAGCGTTCTTCATGGTTGCCATAAAACCTGAAGAGTGATAATGCCCCCAACGAAAGCATGGATGAACAGACGGACTTCCATACAACGAATTTCTGTGCAGCAAGAGGGAAGAGCGGGCTAGTGATAAATCAACACACACGAACCTTAAATGCATCATGTTAAGTGGAATGAGACCGGAGAGGCAGTGTTTACTGGTTCACTTCCTAAGACGGCACTTAAAAGGAATGTTGGCAGGCAGGCAACAGACAAGTGGATGTTGCAGGGGTGGGGCCCCATGTGAATGAAGTAAGGCTGCTCATCTGGGGACTTTCAAGGTGAAGGACTGTTCTGTATTTGACACGGAAATGGGTCCATAACTATATATTTGTCTAAACCCATAGTATTTCATATCACAAAGTGTTAACCTCAGCCTTTATAAACTCTTTAAAAAATGAAGAATCTTTAGCAAGTGGTGATTTTTTTGTGAAAACTTTAAGGCCAAAGGTGAAGGACCTTGTGAGGCTGCATATAAACAGCACTCTCAGCAGCAAGACCTTGGCTGTCGGCTTGCTTTGTTTGTTTTTAGCCAGCATTTCAAGTAGCCCAACTGGCATCGGACTTCCTGTGTAGTCAAGGATGGCCTTGAACTCCCCATCTTCCTGTCTCTACCTCTGAGTGCTAAGATTACAGGCTTTGGCCAGTATACCTCGGTAGCAAATTAATTATTATTAGAATTAATAATCTAAAATGGCTTCTCTGTCTAAACAATAAATACACAGATGGTCTAGGTTGCACCTAAATTCTCTGAAAACGCGTGCCTACACACGCCACCTGCATGCACGCATTGCCAGCAGCTTTCTTCACAGTCACTGTCAAGTGTGAGGAATAATGGCACTCCAGCACAGAAAAGCACAGGCAGAGGGAGTTGACATTGAATACCTGCAAAACAAAGTGCATCTCCACGGCCGGCCCCCAGGCTGTGGGTTAACTGTTTCCGTCATGGAACATTCTTTATGAGGAGCAGAAGACAATGCTTCTACTTCCCTTTCCTCTCTACCATCCTCCTGGCTTTCTCTTAATGATTCTACGTTCACTTCCTGTCAGCTGGCTTCTTGCTTTACCTCTTGACTTATGGTTGACTTTATTTAATTCTGGTTACAATATTCAAGCAGAAGTGCATTAAAGATGTGTGCTAGGGCTGAGAAACACAACACCTACAAACAAGTTTTTCCAGTACATAACACAATCTCAGGGTTCACAGTGTGATCAAACATCCTTCAACACATCAGAACTGGGTGTGGGCAATATGCCTATAAACATTATCCTGGTCTATTTGTTGAGATACCCTAGAGAAATAGTAGCTAGTAATATCCATATCTCCACTTGTAAGTACAAAGACCAGAGTGTAGTTCAGATGGGCTTCAGAGAAGTCCCAGAGTTCCTCATGTAGTATAGAGTATGGTGGCTCATGTCTATAATCTTAGCAATTAAGAAGCCAGGACAGGAGAATGGATTTGAACTTCAAGACCAGGGTAATCTACATAGTGAGTTCAGGACAGCCTGGACTACAGACAGACTCTGCAGAACTCAATGAAACAATGTATTCACCCATCCTAGGGTTTGCTGTCTAGATAATCTAAACTAATGGGTAAATTCCAGGTCAATGAGAGACCATGGCTCAAAGGAAGTGAACAGAGTTCCTGAGGGTGACACTTAGGGCTGTCTTCTAGCTTACATATACATGTGCACATGCACACGAATACAGAGAGAGAGGGGGGAGAGGGAGAGGGAGAGGGAGAGGGAGAGGGAGAGGGAGAGGGAGAGGGAGAGGGAGAGGGAGAGGGAGAGGGAGAGGGAGAGGGAGAGGGAGAGGGAGAGGGAGAGGGAGAGGGAGAGGGAGAGGGAGAGGGAGAGAAATCGCTAGTCTTCAAGAAACATGTTTGACTGGCAAAAACTTGGGTGGGAAAGATAGCTCAGTGGTTAGAAGCAGTTGATGCCCTTCCACAGGATCCTAGTTCAGTTCCCAGGCCACACATGAAATGGCTCACAGTGCCCCCCCCACCCCCCCCACACACACAGAGAGAAATGATAACACAAAAGGAAAAGGCATCCAGGGACCAAGAGTCGGATGATAGAAGTCAATCTATCAAAAGCAGAAGGTGAAAGCAAGCTGGTGTCATTATTCTGGAATTTGATAAAGTAGACTTCAAAGTTAGAAGAGATAAAGAAGGCCATTGCATCTTAACACAGTGACTAACTCATCAGGAGGACATAACAGTTGTAAAAGTATATGCAATGACTATTAGGGCTCCCAATTTCATTAAACAAATACTAATGAACTTAAAGGTAGCTAGATTCTACTATAACAATAGTGAGAGAGCTCAACACACTCTTATTTAGACAGACCATCCCAATTAAAATGAATCAACAACGTCTGAGTTAAACTACGTCACAGATTAAGTGAACTTAATATTAGGGAACATTCCATCCAAGAGACACAGAATAGAAGCACATTTCCACAGCACATGGGTATTCTTTAAGATAGGTCATACTCTAGCCTGCAATGATCACCTAAAAAAGAATGAAGAAACTGAAATACCATCTTGTGTGTTAGTAGATGACAGATCATAGGTCATATCATAGATCATAGATCACAGATCACAGATCACTGTAGATCATAGGAATCTCTAGCAAGAGAAACCACTTAAGTACTTGAGGGCTGAACAATACACCCATGAAAGACACCACAGAGTAATTCTAAAGTTTCTAGAATTAAATAAAACTGAGAACACCTTCCTTACCAGAACTTTTGAAGTACAGCAAAAGATACTCTTAAAAGAGAAAGTTTATGCCAGGCGTGGTGGTGCACGCCTTTAATCCCAGCACTCGGGAGGCGGAGGCAGGCGGATTTCTCAGTTCTAGGCCAGCCTGGTCTACAAAGTGAGTTCCAGGACAGCCAGGGCTACACAGAGAAACCCTGTCTCGAAAAACAAGAGCAAAAAAAAAAAAAAAAAAAAAACAAACGAGAGAGAGAGAGAGAGAGAGAGAGAGAGAGAGAGAGAGAGAGAGAGAGAGAGAGAGAAAGTTTATGGCTTTGAGTACTTATCTTAAATAAGCAGAGAAATCATAAATAAATAACACGTTGATACTCTTCAGGTGACCGTGACCCTATGATGGCATCTGCCCCTTTTCTCAGGGCCTTTACCTTATAGTGGCCTCCCATCTCCTCTGTTGCCCGTGTGAAGTCACCAGTGGTCACAACTGCTCCCTCAGGTCTTCACAATCACCTGTCCTAGTTGCTACCTCGGGTGACTTAGTAGCTTCGACCTCTGAGTGCCCTGCACTTTCTCTCCCTGGCCTACCCTACTTGAGGTCTTCCAGTGCCGGCCAGCCCCACCAACCCTTTTGCCCCGCCCATTCTTTTGCCTGGGACTTTCCCCTCGGATCTGTCCACCCCTTCAGCTAGGCCTATTTAATCGCTCCACTCAAGAGGCCCCGCCCATCTTCATCTTGGCTACACCTATCTTCATCTTGGTCACGCCCATTTTAGCTTGGCCCAACTTGCCTCTCCAACCCTTCTTCCAGGCCATCCTTTCCTTTTCCAAGCTCCTCTACCCTGTCAATCCCATCTCCCTCACTTCTGAGCCCCTCCCTTCCCTCAAGCCTGCCCTTGCTTCAGCTCTGGGTACCGCTCCTTCCCTATACTTCCCATCACTTCAATCGGCACTTCAGCGCCACCCATCCCTTAATACCTCATCTTAAACCACCGTCAGGTCGTTCATCCCCATCCTTTCAACTGTACAGCATCTGACAGGGCTCTACCTAACCTCTTCTACTCAGCTTCCTGTCTCTGGCTCTGCCCACTCACTAATCCTGTGGAGCATCCGTTTTGGAATCTCTTGTTGGCCTTTGCATAGTATTGTTGGGCCCAGTTAGAATCACACTGAGCTCAACTCAGCCAGGATTGATGCTGTCTCCTCTTACATCACCAACAAGCTCACTTGTACACCCGACTCCCTGACCCACCAGCCTCCCTGGGAGCTCCTTCCAGAAAGAAGATAACAGGACAGATGCCTTGGCTGAGAGAACCTGGGTTTATGGAATTCTGGGCTCCTACATCAAAACTTGGGGTTTCCCTCAGCTCTGTCCAGTCTGTCCCATCTGCAAAACACACCTGCGGACAGAACTGGATTAACAGTCTGTAAGCATCTGTTGAGTGCTCTTGGTGGACCAGACAGTGTGAAGGTGTACCAGACATAGAAAGGTCTCTCGCCTGAAGGAAGTCCTTCAAAGTAAAAGAAGAAGCAGATGTTGGAAAGAGTCCAGGCCTCTGCTTTTGCTAGCCATATGACTTTGTACTTCTCCCTTAGCCTCTTATTCCTTTCCTCTCCTCTACAGAATGGGCACACTTCTTAGCAAATAAGAACTTTCCCTCCCACCTTAGAAGGAAGCTATTCAGATACGCATGTTCAGTTACCATGCCCCATCTTTCCCAAGGCTGGCATTCAGGGCGAACACCTTCTTACAATGATCTTTGGGTAATTTCAATACATTCAGCAATCCTTTTGCAGCACAGACTCAACACTTGGGAGCCAGGGCAGCAGATGGACACTCAAGCAAGCACAGGAAACTAACCTGAAGTTCAGGGATAAGAGAAGCCCCAGGGTTGAGTTCAATAAACAGATGCTGGCTATACCATGTGGACTCTGTGCCAACCTTCTGCTTGAACAGTCTTCCCTGGACATTGCCTGAGAAATGCTTCGCATTGAGCTGGGTCTAATAAGAGCTGAAATATGGTAATGCATGGGGGAGAGGGCATTCAAGGTAGAAGGAACAGCCTGTGTATCACTAGGAAAGAATCCCAGGCTGTCTCAGAACTGTGAGTGCCAGCCTACCCCAGGCGCTTGTCTGATCCAGCAATTCAGTGTCCCGTCCTGCTAAGTGGACATTACAGAATTTCTGGAAATTTTATTGAGTTACTTTATTAAAATTTCAAATGCAATTATAAAGAATTCAAATTATATACAGAATCATATTTTCAAATGAGGATGTTCTGGCTCCTTCCTTTCATACTTGCATCACCTTGATCTCCTTCTCTTAGGATATTGCTTTAGTAAAGACTTTTTTAGTAAAGTCCTTTTTTGAACAGGAAGGGGCAGAGTGGACATTCTTGCTTGTTCCTGATTTGAGTAGAAATGCTTTGAGTTTTTCCTCTATTTAGCAAGATGTAGTCTGTGAAATGTGTGCTCTGTATCCCTAGAGTTTTCAGGACTTTCATCATTAAGGGATGATGGATTTTGTCAAAGGCCTTTTGCATTTGATGAAAAGGTTTTGTGGCTTCCTCTCCTTGAGTCAGATTATGTGGTGGATTATATTTATTGATTTGCATATGTTGAGGCACTTCTGGGATGAAGATGACTTGGTCATGATGGATAATATTTTTATGTGTTTTTGAATTCAGTTTGCAAGTATTTTGTTAAGAACTTTTGGGTTCATGTTCATGATAGATGTTGATCTATACTTTTTTTTTTTTGGTTGAGCCATTATCTGGTTTTGGTACCAGGATTCGATTGCTGGCTTTGTAAAAATATTTTGGAAATATTCCTTTTTTTTTTTTTAATTTGTGGAATAGTTTGAGGTCTGTAGCTGTGAGTTCTTTGAAGATCTAGTAGAATTCTACACTGAATCCATCTGGCCCTAAGCTTTGTTTAGCCAAGAGACTTTTAGTTACTGTTTCTGTTTCACTGGCTGTTGTGGGCTTATTCAAATTATATATTTCCTCTTAGCTTAGCTTCAGTAGGCCATATAGATCTAGAAATTCATTCATTTATTTTAGATTTTCAAGTTTGGTGAAATACAGTTTTTAAAATTTCATTTTAAATAAAATATTATTTAATGTGTATGGCTGTTTTGCCTGCATGTGCATCTGTGAGGTGTGTGCATGTCTGGTACCTGCCAAGGCCAGAAGAGGGTGTCTTATCCTTTGGAACTGGAGTTATAGACAGTTGTGAGCCACCATGTGGGTGCTGGAAAGCAAACCCATGTCCTCTGGAAGAGCAGCTTGTTCTCTGAACTGTAGAGCCACCTCTTTAGCTCTATCGTTTTTTTTTTCCTTTTATTTTTGCTAATTTGGCTAAAAGTTTGTCTAAAGTCTTTCCAAAGAACCAACTCTTTGCTTCATTGACTCTCTTTGCACTTTTTTTTTTTTTTTTTTTTTTGGAGGCCGAGTTTGCTTGTCCTTGTTTTTCCAAGGTCTTCAGGTGCATCATTAAGTCATTAAGCTGAGGGCTGGAGAGATGACTCAGAGGTTAAGAACACTGGCTGTTCTTTCAGAGGTCTGTGAGTTCAATTCCCAGCAACCACATGGTGGTTCACAACTATCTATAATGAAATCTGGTGCTCTCTTTTCTGACCCACAGACATACATGTAGGCAGAACACTGTGTACATAATAAGTAAATAGATTTTACTCTTTTAAAAATGTTATTAAGCTAAGATCTCTCAATTGTTGTTGTTTTTTAAATGTAGGTACTTAGTAGGCATTCCCATTGCCTTCATTTTGTCCCATAGATTTTGGTATGCTGTGCTTTCATTTGTAAACCAATTCTAGGAATTTGAAGTTTCCCTTCTTGATTTCATCCATGACCGAATTATCATTCAGCAGAGTGTTGTGTAGTTTGTATATGTCTGTGTACTTTCTGTAGCTTTTACTGCCCTCAACTTTCAGCTTTATTCCATTGTGCTTAGATAGAATGCAGACTGTAATTTCAGTGTTTGTGTGTGTGTGTGTGTGTGTGTATTTGTAGAGACTTGCTTTGTGTCCTATGTGATTAGTTTTGAAGAACAGTTCCATGAGCTGCTGGGAAGAATGTGTATTCTTTAGTGTTTGGCTGGAATATCTGTTGGGTCCTTTGGTTCATGATGTCATTTAACTCCAGAGTTTGTCTGTTGAGTTATTTCTGGATGGCCTGTCTATTGGTGAGAGTGTGGAACTGACATCACCACTATCACTGTGTTGGGGTCAATCTTTGGTTGTAAATCAACTGGTGCTTCTTTTATGCAGTTGGTTGCCCTTGTATTTAGTGTATGTATGATGTTTAGGATTGCATTAGATATAATGAAAATCGAGGCTGAGATTAGTAAAATAGAAGCAACAACAAAACAGTGCCAAGAGTCAGTAAAACAAAGAGTTGGTTCTTTGAAAAGACTAACAGGACTGACAAACCTTTAGCCAAATTCGCCAAAAGGAAGAGGGAGTTAGAGAGACAGGTAAGAGCACAGGCTGCTCTTCCAGAGGACCTGGGCCTGCTGGGTGATTTCTTTCTTTAATGACTGTGAAATGTTATTTCCCTATCCTTTCTGGCTAGTTTTGGTTTGAAGTCTACTTTTTCAGGTATTAGAACATCTCCACCTGTTTGCTTATTACTTCCATTTACTTGAAACACCTTCTGACATCCTTTTACCTCAAAGTGATGCCCATCACTGCTGGTGAGGGGAGCTGTGGATGTGGGCCAAGGGAAACACTTATCTATTGCTGGTGCAAACTGGTCCAACCACTATGGAAATCATCATGGAGGCTTCTAGAAAAGCTAGAAATGGCTGGGCAATGGCGCCATACATGTTAAGTGTAGCATTCTGGATTCAGAGACAAGTGAATCTCTGTGAGTTTGCAGTTAGTCTGATTTACACAGCAAGTTTCCATTCATCCAGGAACCTTGTCTCAAAAAAGAAATAGATCTACTACACGGTGCAGTTATACATCTCTTGGCATATACACAAAGGGCTCTATATCACACTGTAAAGATACGGGCTCATCCACATTCATTCATTGTCTCTATTCATGCTAGCCAGGGAATGGAAACAGCTTTGATGTCCATTAGCTGATGGATGAATAATGAAAACATGACACATTTATAGAATGGAATATTATTCATCTGTTAAGAAAAACAAAATTGTGAAACTTGCAGGTAATGGATGGAGCTGGAAACAACCACTCTGAATGAGGTAACTCAGGCTCAGAAAGACGAGCATCATGTGTTTTCTCTCACATGTGAATGTTAGCTTTGAATCTTTAGATAAGTGTGTTCTGCTTGGAATACTGTCTTAGGGTTTTACTGCTGTGAATAGACACCATGACCAAGGCAACTCTTATAAGGGACATCATTTAATTGGGGCTGGTTTACAGGTTCAGAGGTTCAGTCCATTATCATCAAGATGGGAGTGTAGCAGCATCCAGGCAAACGTGGGGCAAGAGGACCTTAGAGTTCTATCTTCAACCAAAGGCAGACAGGAGAAGACTGTTTTCAGGCAGTAGAAGCCAACCCCCACAGTGGCATATTTCCTCCAACAAGGCCACACCTCCTAATAGTTCCATTCTCTGGGCCAAGCATATTCAAACTGCCACAAACACTCATAGAGATTGGACAATTAATAAGGACAGATGGGTGGATTTCAAGAAAATGTAGAAAGAACCCAGTGGTTTAAAAGGTTAAAGGGGAAATAATGGAACAGGAAAGGTTAAGTGGCCTGGAAATCTCTCTCTCTCTCTCTCTCTCTCTCTCTCTCTCTCTCTCTCTCTCTCTCTCTCTCTCTCTCTCTCTCACACACACACACACACACACACACACACACAATTTACTCTAACAGGGCAACAGTGTCCCTACTAGATACCACAAATAGAAAAAACCCTGTCCCAGGAATGGATGATCTCTTTTGGAGTTGTTGGTCAGCAGGGTCCTATAGACTCTCCAACATTACAGGCTGCTACCAATGCTCTTGGTTTCCCCCACTGAACTTGGTGGTAAGACCCCATTGCTGAGGACACCACATACTTAAGTCATAGAATGTGAAGAAATCAATCTAGTGCTCACCTGGAAGCTTCATTGCTGCTGGCTGGCCTTTACAGTGCTGCAATGGACTGCGCATGGTACCGGAGGAGAAAAGTCATCACTAATCTTACCCAGCTGTGAGCCTTGTTAACAACGACAGTGGCAGGCATGGTATGATGTGCCTGCCGGTGTGGTGGTACAGTAATAGCAGAGGAATAACCAACCACTATCTGATTGAATTGAAGACACACTCCACTAGTTGAAAACTTTATCTGTCACCATTATCAGGAACAAGAACCTGTGACCAGGCAAGTCATAGACTTTAGAGGAGAACCTACTATTACTTCTCTAAAGGGGCATAGGATTAAACAGACTCTTAAAGATGTCATACTATGCTCATAGGTTGGGGGCATCTCTCAACTCTCATCGTTCTTTTTGCACTAGACAGAGATTAACACAGAGACACAGCTGGTAAAGGCACAGAGGACAAGAGAGTGGTGAATGTTCGCTCCTAAGTAGGTCATCTATATCACACCCCTTCCTGCTAGAGTTTAGGGATCATTATGGAAGAGGGTGTAGAAATATTGTAAGAGCCAGAGGCAGCAGATGAGTACAAGTTTTCTGGGCACAGCTGGGCAGTTGCATATATGAACCCACAGCAGTTGTAAAAGCATGCACAAGGCCTGTGCAAGCTCAGGTCACACGAATTCCCAGCATGGTCATGGAAGGTGGCATGAAGTCCCATCGCTAATTAAGGAGATATTGGCTACTGGTAGCTGTTGGGAGAGGGAGAGTCAGTTTTCTTTAAAAGTGAGATCCCTGGTAGGCTGACCATGCTCTAGTGAAAGGCTGTCCATCCAAGAGTGTTTAGGCATCACACATTGTACTTGACGGGCTTCACAACAAAAGAAAGCAGCACAAAGGTGGGTGTGGAGTTGGCGGGGGCTGAATCCAAGAGGAATTGGAGAGGTAGTGAATATGATCAAAACAAGTTCTTAAAGAGTCAATAAAATACGAGAAAACTAGTAAGATGAAAAAGTAAAAACAATAGACTGAGAAAAAGAATTCAAAATGGAGGCAGTAAGGGACATACTATTGCAAAACCTAGTGCCCCAAGCCACAAATCGGTATCAGGCAACATTATTCTAGATATGCTTATAGACATAGATATGGAAGGAAGGAAGGAAGGAAGGAAGGAAGGAAGGAAGGAAGGAAGGAAGGAAGGAAGGAAGGAAGGAAGGAAGGGTGAGAAGAAAAGGAGGAGGGTGAGAGGAGGAGGAAGGCAGACAGGCAGGTGGAAGGAAGGAAGGAACAGAAAAAGCACCCGAAGGTCACAGTGAGTGTGCTGGTTTTAAATTAAATGTGTGCAATGTCTTCTCACTCAAACCTAATATGAGATAAACAAATGTGGTGGACTCAACAGTTATTAACTTTACACAGGGTTTGTTACCCAACTGCACCTGTTACAGATCTCAAGATGATGGACACTCTTTCTTCTTGAGTCCCATGCACTTTCTCTCTGTTCAGGAGGATTTGGAGGTCCAGTCCCTCACACCTCATCCATGCCCCCAACATACTGCTGCTGGCCTGTGGCTATGCCCAACTCTGCCATGCTTCCTTTGGACATGCAAGCATCCTGGTCCTGGTTGATTTGATGACACTCTCACCAGCCCGACCTTGACCTTTCCCTGGCTGAGCACTTTGCTTGGATATCTCTCGGTTGCACAACTCTGCCTCATAGATGGGAAGCAGAAAGCCTGCTGCATGTCCTGCTGCTTCTGGCAAGTCAGAGCAGCTTGGGGATGCTGAGCAGCATTCGATGGATCTAGAGACCATACTCAGGAGAGCACCAGGAGCTCAGGGTCCTGGACTTGGGCATTGGCACCTAGAGGAGACACTCTGCACATGAGCCTTCTGAGAAGGCCAGAGTAGCCTGTTCAGGGCTCAGGAGAGGGCAGGAAAGGTGTAATGCATGTATCCCAGCCTCAGGAGGGGATTAGTGAGACAGGCTGCTGGTCTTCTGGGCTTAGATTTTTGTCCGGAGCCCGGGGAATAAGAAACAGACACAGTACTCAGGGCCTTTTCACTAAGAAACAGACAAGATCAAATGGAGAGATTTTCTTCTCCCCTGGAAGACCAAGCCCCAACGCGAGTGATGTGGATGGCGATGGTGCTCGCTAGGCCACTGTGAACCAGAATCTTCCTGTTTACATAATTTCACTCAGAAGCTCACAAGATCAGGGGAAGAGGGTTAACCCCAAAGTCATCCTTTATCTGATCTGCCACCAGAAGATGCCACCCACATTTAGGGTGGGTCTTCCCATTCTAAATAATCTGATGAAGAAAAATCCCTCACAGGAGGGCACAGTGCTTGAATTTTAATTCCAGATGCAGTCAAGTTGACAACTAGAATTAGCCATTGTGGCATCTTGTGCTACTCTCAAATCAGCAGAAGAAAGTGTGATCAATGCTACAAAACCCAGCTTTGAAGTGGTTGTTACTGACAGACGGCAGCGCTGACCCACTCAGGCAAAAGGCAGTTCATTCTTGGTCCTGTACAGCCCCATGTGCTGATGGGAGTTAGCGTTCCTAGCCCTCTCCACTTGCCTGGCTCATTCAGAGCATGGCTGATGGTGGTGTGTAACTCACAGGCTTTCAATCTGCTTTCTTCCCAAGAACCGCAGATTATAGAGTGGGTTTAGCACGAACACAGATTCATTCATGGGAGCACTGGGAGGGGACATTGGGTTTGTGTCCATCTAAAAGCAAGAATGCTTTAAAGTCTCACTTCTGGTGACTTGAACACTTATTTCCCAAAACACAGACTCTGGGGAGAGCCAGACTCAGCACCGGCATGCCAGGCACCGATTCTGAGTTGGAGAGATGAGGACCAACAAGGGACTGAGGGCCTGCTCTCCTTCATCTTCTGATGTCATCTGTATGAGGAGAAACTGTGCCCAAGCCACTTCTGTCCCCTGTGCAAGAAGTTAACCGTGGACTGCAACAGGCTGCTCTCCCTGACAGCACTGAGCGGGAGTGGGAGTCCTGTCCTCTCTTAACCAAATGGAGCGTCCTAGTTTGGATTTTAGCTGTCCCTACAGGCCCATGTAAAGGCTTGGTTCCTAGCTTGAGGTGCTACTGGGAAGGAACTGGGCCTTCCAGTGAAAGGATGTTAAGTCACTGGGGGCAAGGCCTTGAAGAAGAGAAGAGAACCTCAGCTCCTTCATGTCCCTCTCCTGCTTCCTGGATGTCATGAGGGGAGTGTGTTTTTCCCCAACAGCCTCTTGCTATGTTGCCTAGCAACAGGGTTAAGCATCCATGGACCTAAACCTCTGATATCAAACAAAGCTTTCCACCTTTAAGCTAAAAGCTGGGGAGGGTAATTTGTCACGTGGCAGCTGACTGTCTTGGGGCTCTGGGTTTCTGCTGTTTCCCAGCTATGGGAACAGGATCTCCAGACCTCATTGTCCTGTCCTACCTGCTCTCACCCTGGGGGGTAGGATCTGCAGGCAAGAGCTCCAGGGCAGGAGACCCAAAGCTTTCATGAGAGAGGCCTGGGTGACTCCTGTCACTTCTGACTGCTTCTTTTTAACGGTCGCTCTCCATGGGCTGGATGCTCAGGCTCTTGAGAGTATCACCTGGGTGTCACATCCATCTCTTTGGTGGATGCTTGTGACACAGGCCACATTGGTGAAGCATAACAGCCACTGTGATGGGAAGAAGTGTCCTGGTTAGGGTCTTCAGGGTGGTCCATGGGTGCTTTTCATCACCCTGTACCAGCACAGATTTCCTTGTCAGAGACCTTCTTTGCTGCTAGCTGAGGTTCTTTGCAAGCCACTGAGTCACATCAGCTGTGCTTCTCCTCTGAGCACCAGCATACTTCACTTATTCTTTGTCAGCAGTCTGCCTAGCACAGGGCCCCAGCAGCTCGTTACTTCATTAATAAAAGGGGTTCTACAGCCTATGATTTTTTTTTTTTTTTTTGCTTTAAGACTCTTTTTTCTGTGTGTATGTGTGTGTTGTGGGGGGTTATGTGTGCACACGTGTTTATTAGTGTGTTCACCTGTGTATGAGTTACAGAGGCTAGAGGAGGATGTTGGGTGTCCTACTGTGTTGCTCTCCACCTTATTCCCTTGAGACCAGGCACCTCTTAGTAGCAACTGTTAACTGTGGTTCTGGGACTGGGCTGGTTATTTCTTCTGCCCCCAACAGGTGGCGACAAAGCCCAGAGTGAGCGCCTGCCCAGGTATGCTTGGTTTGCCTGAAGAACAAGAAGCCCACCGGGGACAGCTCTTTCAATGATCCAAGTAGTGGTTGCAAACGGGGGTGGGGTGGGGTGGGGGGGGGGTGGGGGGGGGAGATCCTGGGCTAGCAGGAATTTGCAAAAAAAGAACTTCTGCAGTCAGTCCAAGACAGTTGATCTAGGGCTCAGGACTTTGGGATGCTTTAAATAAAGTTTCTCCTTCAGAACTCTCAACCCCCTCTAGTAAGTGACCTAGAAGTTACTAGCTGCAGAACATACCCAACAAACAAGCGAATGAAAAACTGTCTTGGACCATGAATTTAATAAGTGGCAGAGCTGGCACCAAACCCCATGCTTAGCTGATCCCCAAATGTGCGATCTCTTCAGCAAGCCATGGTTTTGGTTTGACATACGCTCTGTGCAGTTGTGTAATCAGAACAGAAGGACTTTGTTATGAGAAGACTGTACTCTAATGAGAGGCCTCTGGTGTGAGCCTGGATATCCTTTAGGATGGGAAGGGCTCTGCCAAGACAAGCCCAAGGGCACTGGAAGCCCAAGGAAGAATTACAATAAAAATATGCTATCTTCAAATACAGACCTGGTCCTATGTAGGGATATGTGTCTGACTCATTCAAAGATCTGCAGAGAATATCAGGCCCTCTATATCTCTAGATTCTATAGAGTCTGGAACACATTAATCCTTGATGAATATTTGAAAAATGGATGAAGAAGAAACCAAGAACCATGGGTAGAAGCCAGGTGGGTCAAGGCAAGCTTTTCAGGTGAGTGGGGATGTGGGTGGGCCTTGGAGGGTGGGTTACAAACTTACCAGGTGGAAAGGGAGCTAAAGGCATTGGAGTTATACAAAGAGGAAGGATAGGGTGCACCTTTGCCCATGTTCAATGTGCATCTAATGCCTTTAAAACACACACACACACACACACACACACACACACACACACACGGGTAACATGGGAGCTATGGCTAGAGCCAGTGCTTCAAGTTCAAATCTCAACTCTATCATATACTACTGGCTGTGAGGATATGGGGATATTTAATACTACACGATCACATTCTTCATATAAACAGGGATGTGATAATGAGAACAGGGCCTCACAGCATTGTCAGAGGGCTCTGAGAACATGGTGCAGTTCTGAGGGCAGTGCAGACACGGGGGGCAGTGCTACCTCTGGGCTTGGCCATTCTTCCATCCGCAGAATGGCTCCTGTATGCATCTGTGTACCATACCTGCACCATTACTGTTTCCCTGTCACTGAGGAAGCTATCACAGGCCTGCCCAGAGGCAAGTCAAGAGGACACAGAGAACTCCTTGTTGGAGAAGGGCCGAGACTGGGTTCTTCCCACCCACTTTTCTGTCTCAACTTGTTTTCCAATTAATTCTTCTTCCCCTTCCTCCTTCCCCTCTTCCCAGCAGATGCCCTCAGCATTTGCCAGTTCTGTTGCTGTCACCACAGCTGCCACAGGACTTGCAGGTCATATGTGTCCCAACATCCATGATGTGCATGACTCTGCTTTAAGATGACAATGGTGCATATTGGAAGTGACACACCAGAGAGATGTTCTGGAGGAGACCTCAGATGATGTTTCCTCTGAAGATGACCAGACAGAGGAGGAATACAAGAGAATGTGCTATGGGTGAAGAGGACACCCAGACACTGTCCACAATGCCTCACCTGGGCAAATCTGAAGCCAGGAAGACTGAGTGGATGGCTGGTGGCATCTGGAGGGCCTTCAGTGACCTGTGTAGCAATCACAATGGATCCCACCAGTCAAGGACACAATTAGGACTGTGGGCTGCAGTGGCTGTACATATTCCTGGTTTCCTCACAGCACAGCAGTCATTAGGGTGGGTCAGGGCTCCTGTATGCATCCGTTCACCTGCACCATTACCTTTTCCCTGTTATTGAGGAAGCCATCACAGCCCCACTCAGAGGTGAGCCAGGACACAGAGAACTTGCAATGGAGAACGGCTGAACAATGTAGTGGCCATGTTCTGAAAGCACCCCCAGGCCTGGGGTGGTGGTGGTGGTGATATAGCTTAGTTGGGAAAGTACTGGTTTAGCACTAGAAAAGAACTAGGTTCAATCCCTGACATCCTATAAAGCAGGGTGGGAGTGCACAGTCTGTAATCCCAGCACCCCTGAGGTGGAAGCTGGAGGACCAGTGGGTCAAGGCTATCTCCACTTCAGCCAGCTTCATGCCAAAACAGCAATAAAAGTTCTCTAGCACAAATGTCCCATCTGTCCCTGAACTCATGTTGAAGTCTCCCTAGTCCAACAGGCTCCCTGGTGTCCAGTTCCCTTCCCAGCCCCCATCAGTGTCTCCATGGGACACCCAGAGATACACACACACACACACACACACACACACACACACACACACACACACACACAAATGAGTTACCTGCTTTATTCTCCAGGATCTCCACTGGACTCCAAACTCTTCTAGGACAACAGTCCCCCTCTCTTCCCTCCACATCACTGGCTTTCTTTCTCTTCATCCTTGCTCCTCCTTCTCCCACTCCTAGCGTCTACCATAATGGGCCCAAATCCTGTGATCTGCTGGGGACAGCCCAGCCACCTCCTCAGAGCTAAAACGAACACTTTAGCGCACAGAACCCTCTCTCCCATTACCCGGTCCTGTGACCTTCTCACCAGCCGGTGCCATCTGAAGCTATGCATGTGCTTACTGGACAGGGCTCCTGTACGTATCCATTTACCATCATCTGTACCTGTCAATGGAGGAAGCTATCACAGGCTTGCCCAGAGGCAAGGAAGAAGCGCACAGAGAACTCCTTGCAATGGAGATTGGTTGAACAATGTAGTGGCCATATTCTGAAAGCGCCCCCCCCTCAGGCTGTACCAGACCAAGGTCTCCCGTGTTCCTTGAATCCACATCCACCGTTGTCAGCATGGCTGGTGCCAGTAGCCCGTGGACGCATGCGTGAACAGCGGCTGTACATGAAGGTATGCATGAAGAACTGCAGTCTGGAAGGCTAAGCAGGCCTGGAGTGGAGAGAAGAGTAGGGGTCACTAGAGTTGGGGTTACCTTGTTCCAATCTGGCTATTCACCAGTTAGTGACTTTGAGTTTGACTTCACCTCCATGAGCCTCAGTTTCTCCAACTGAAACTTGGTCCATGTCTCTGATCAGAAAGACAAAAGGCCAGAATGCACCACCTGCCGCACCCAGCAGGTGTCGCCGTGAGAGCGCACTGAGCTTTCACCTGCGCGCGCTCTCAGGTTCTGCTACTGGTCATTGGGCTCCAGTCCAATACCAAGTCTCCACCGGTAGCAAGATTCCGGAGGATCCTGTCACGTCTCGCCTTAGGTGCAATCAGCCCCTCGCACAGACGAGGGTGAGGAGAGAATGTGTGGGGTAGTAGTTCTGCAGGAGTCTCCACCCCAGTTCCCTGTCTCTGGCCCGTGTGACAGAGCTCTAACAAGGCGTGAGGGTTCTGGAATGAGCCTATATCCTCTACACCCAGAGGATGGCCCTTGGGCACCTGCTGGTCTCAACCTGCGAGTTAGCGAAGGATGCTAGGCAGGCAGGATTCCACCGCCCTCCACCCCCAACTCCGCTCCACGCCCCCTCCTCCCACCGCCGCGAGCTCGGAGGAGCGACGCGGGAGCGCGCTCGGGGCAGACATCCTCGACCCGCGGGCGCTTGGGCGCGGGGCGGGCGCTCCGGGAGGCGGGCGGGGGAAGGGCGGAGAGGGAGGGGCGGGGGCGGGAGGCAGCAGCGCCCCGCAGTCCCCGCGCCTCAAACACTTGCCGCGATCGCTGGCGCGCAGCGGCGCCCCGCGTTGCGCTTGTTCCCCCCTCCTCCGGCTCCGCGGCTCCCGCGCTCTGGGACAGTCTCCAGTGCCCAGCGCGGACCGACGCACCGACGGACCGCCCAGGGAGCCTCGGCCCGCGCCCCCTGCGCAGGCTATGTGGATTGCCCCGCCGGGCCCGGCTGGCGGGATCAGCACAGCCCGGCCCGTGGCACCCGCCACCAGCGGGGACTATGACCCGGAAAGCGCGGCGCTGCCTGGGCCACCTCTTTCTCAGCCTGGGCATAGTCTACCTCCGGATCGGGTAAGCACCGCGCGCGTTCTTTCCGCGCGTGCGGCGGAGGCAAAGTTGACTGGGCCCGGGAGGGAGGCGCATTGCCCAACTTAGCTCAGGAGAGGCAGTGGGCGGTGCAGGAACCCTGAGGGCACAAAGGCTCCCCGTGAGCGGACAACCCAGGGGCTCACGCAATTCCACAGACTGGGCAGGGGATCGGCCATCCCAAGGATCTCAGAGTCAGGGATACCCCCAGAAACAGATAGTTAGGTGTTTCTAGAAGCGAATAGCTGCTCTATGGGGTCCCCAGGGACCGCTCCCCCGCCCCCCGCCCCTGTGCGCAAGCCACAAGCACAGTAGATCCCGCAGGACCACAGCCACCCCTAGAGAGCTCAACTCCCAGCAGGAATTCTACGCGCGATATTGTGAGCGCAGCCCTTTTGCAGACAGGGCTCCCCATGTAGCAAACGTGGGCCCAGGACTGGGGGTGTTCCCTGGCAAAAGCATAAACCACCTTTCAGAGCCCTGGCACCGCCTCATTTCCAGCGGCCCTCAGACCCCCTTCCCAAGCTAGGAGGACAGCACATTTAACAATCAGAACCAAATAGTACGACCAGAGATAGTTAATGGGTAGTCGGAGACACCAAGGAGAGACGCTCTCTAGCCGCCACCCAAAGAAAGCAAGACAGCCGACCCTGGGGTCGCTGGGGTGGGAGCCAAAGAACCCAGGCGTGTCAGGAGGTGGGGCAGGAGACACTCTTACTGGAAAGTGGAAGCAGGTGGCTTCTTGCGCTGCGTTGCGCGGCCTCTTTCTTTGTACTTAGGAAGTGACTTGTGTGCAGTTTTGGGGACGTGGGGGGCTTTAATCATAGACAGAGGTCCTAGCGCCAAAGGGCTACCTTGGGAGGCTTCACACCTGCCTCTCTCTATACACCCTTACTACCTGTGAACCTCCTGTCGATGCCTTGGGAAGAACTGGACCTAAGGCCAGGGGGCGTGTGTGGCAGACCCTTTGTGTTTCTCTGCCGCCACCCTCAGGGTTCCCACTTCCCCAACCCCACCTCTCTGGAACGGGATTTTAAAACCAAGTGTGCTCTGAGTGGACTAGGCGGCCTCCAGCCCAACCGCGGATCGAGAGGTGGCTTCTGGGCTCGCGCGCTGCCTGCCTGCGGGTGTGTTTTAAGTGTTATTGATTCGCCCGCGTCTGGATGGCTTTTCTTCCCCCCCTCCCAACCCCCCACTTGCTTTAATCTTCATCTTGGCCCGCGCACTACCGCCCTGCGCTCATCCACTCATCCAGCATCCAGGAAGCGAGGTCGGGCTCATTGGCTCTGGCCGCGTTAGGTATTATCTTCTTTTTAATTAGAAACGAGGGGCGGAGACACTGAAGACTGGAGAAGGGGAAAGCGGCAGGAAAGTAAAACTCCCTGATTTCTCCGGGACCTGACACCTCATTGGCTCACTAGGGGCCCAGCTACCCTAGGGGAGGAGGAGGAGGTCAGGGGGCGTGGCCTTCTCTCAGGGCAGTTGGAGGGAGGTCCCAGTTAAGAGTTGCAGTGACTTTGAACTGCTCTGCTGGGTCCGAGGGTTAAGGTCCCCAATTCCCTTGAAGGTTTCTCAGTCTGGTAGGTAAGACTGGCTCCTGTGTCACCTGTGTGTGACATATTTGTGGTATTCTAATTTTACCTGGGCTGTTCAGATGACTCCAGTACTAGCCCTGGAACCGTAGGTTCCAAAAGCGATAAAAATGGAACCTCAACGTGTGCTTCCTATCGACCCTCTGAGGTGCAGACGGCCTCTCAGAAGCTCTTGTTTAAGCAGTGCAGGCTCTGAGATACATACGAGGGGTTGTGAAGCTGCTCCAGGTTAGAAAGTGAAGGAAGGCTTTGATGGAAAAGGGGCCTGCCCCCTTGGGTACTAGAAAATTGCTTCTCTGAGATTCGGGTCCCATGGTGTCATGGCTCTCTGCAGGGACAGGTATTTCCTGGTCATCAGCTAGGTATTTAGAAGACTTGTGGCCAAAATCCTGCCCTGCCCTACCCCAGACTTCATCCGGACTGTGGCTCTGTGGGAGGTCCTCTGTAGTAGCTGAGAGGACACCACCCCCTCTCCAGCACCTGCCAATCAGAGCCCTCCTCCAGGTCTCACCCCCTATCTCTGTGTCTCCTCCAGTGGCTTCTCTTCGGTGGTAGCTCTGGGTGCGAGCATCATCTGTAACAAGATCCCAGGCCTGGCTCCCAGACAGCGGGCGATCTGCCAGAGCCGGCCGGACGCCATCATCGTCATAGGAGAAGGCTCCCAAATGGGCCTGGACGAGTGTCAGTTTCAGTTCCGCAATGGCCGTTGGAACTGCTCAGCGCTGGGAGAGCGTACTGTCTTTGGGAAGGAGCTCAAAGTAGGTATGTGATCATCAGACACCCGGCGCAGGGTCTTTGGAGCTATGAGGAGTGGGTACCCTTTGGGAGCTCTCTGTGATCCCTTCACTTGCTCTAGTTCTAGTATCCTTGCTGACTGTATCTTGTGTATGGTTGGCTTAGACTGATGTCCAAGACTGCATCTGGAAGCCATGCCACTTTGCTGGTTATAGGCAAAGCTCAGGCACAAACTAATGGCCTAAAATCTTGCTGGCAGATCTAACATGTTTTCAAATGAGACCTGAATTTAAATGTGGGGTGTTTTACCCAAAGAAGGAGTTGCAGCCTCTTTTGGGAAATAGGCAGATCTATTGGTTACTTAATATGCATAGGGAATCATTGTGATGGTTAGAGCTGAGATACAACCACCCGAGGGTAAGGTATGAGTGATCTATTCTCTGCCATAGTCCCCATCACTACCTACTGTGGTCCAGCACGCACAGTCCTATGACACAATCCACCTGATTCCTACAGCATTGCTTGGGGGGAGGCTTGGCATGTGCAGACATGTATGTATGCCTGAGCACGTACACACATGCATTCAACTAGTAAGGCAGTCGTGATGTTTGTGATAGAATGGGTGTAGAGAAAGTCAGTGATCTTCAGGAGATCCTGGGCTGTAGGAAAGGATGTGGAGACATTTTCTTCCTTGTAGGTGTCCAGACTTGGGGGCCAAGATGTCAACAGACTCACTTCTGCACTGTGACCTCCCCTGAGGTACAGGGCAATACAGGTCCCTCTGGGCTGTGCTTATCAACACAGCTCTGCTGCAAAGGCTCCATTGAATGCTCTTCTCAGCCTTAGCACCAGTACTCCAGTGGGATGCTCCAAATCCCCAGTCCATTCCAGCATCCTCCACATTCCCCAGCCTCCCTGCTGTCATCTGGGCTCCCAGGCTAGCCCACCTCCTCCTTGCTCCCAGCAGGAAGGAACAATTTTAAAGTAGAAACTAGATCACAGTGTTACTCTAGGAAAGATCCATTAAAGGGCCTCTTATCCCAGCCAGCAGGAAACCATTGCCCACCTGCTGTTGAGACCTTGGAGTCTTCATGACCACTCAGCCTCATCCTCTTTTCTAAACACTGCCTTCTCTTAAGGGCCTCAGTGCTTCTGTAGAGATGGGTACCACTGTCCGAAGCGTCTGTGTGCACTCAAGGCTCTTGAGCCTTCCCCTGCCGGCTCCCTTGGATCTGCTTCGGCCAACTTCTCACATTATCTCAGTGCATTCTACCTCCTCCAGGAAGGCAGGGGCTCTGGCCAGCTCACAGTGACTGCATCCTTCCCTGCCTCCAGACAGTCTTGCCACAGCTCTACTTTGGTCACTAGACTGTACTGACTATAGAACTGGGCCCTGTGGTCCTCTCCTGCAGAGCCCCTTTCCCAGCACTGCCTGTCTGGATCTTGGCTACATGAATTTCCTTCTCCCCTGTCCTCTCCTTCTCAACATCAGAATCAGGTTTTTGGGTGTTTTGTTTTGGTTTGGTTTGGTTTGGTTTGGTTTGGTTTGGTTTTTGTTTTGGATGAGAGAGGAGTGGACCAATCTAGCTCAGGCAACAGGACGGTGCTGACACTAAGACTGCAGTTGAAATCCCTGCCTCCCGAGCCTTCTGCTTGTTCCCTTTCATCTTTGTCCTTCTCAAATGTTCTATCCCTCTTCAAACCCCAACACCCAGGATGGCATTCTGACATCGTTTTAAACCTGATGGCCTTGCTGGGACATAATGAGCAAACGTGCTACAGATGAGTAAACTGAGACTCAGAAGGGACTTGGCCCAAGTGAGTGACAGGGTCTCCCAGGACAGAGTTCATCTCTTATGGCTTGCTGTTTTAGAATGAGTACAGCCACCCCATGGCCACACTGTGATGATGCCAACTGGGCTGTGGCAGAGGGGATCAGGATGGAGGCACCCCTGAATCATAGCACCCCCCACACCTGGCTGCATACTGTGGGATTAGCCTCAGCACAGCCTCCTCTAAGGAGGAGGGATGCCACCAATATTCTGGGAAGCAACAAAGGACTGGGTTAGAGGAATGCCGGTTAGGACAGGTAAAGCTAACTAGGAGAAAAGATATGACCTAGCAATGTTGGGGTACCCTGGAAGGAAGTAGGAGCTAGAGCTCAAAGATAAGGTAGCCCAGACTAAGGAGCTTGAACTTCTAGGACTTAGGGTTTGTTGGAAGATTCTGACCATAGCCACAACTACCAAAGTATGGGCTGAACCTTAATCATTGTCACGATTTGATGGTTATTGATCCACCATTGACTTCATATGAGTCAAACCTTTTTCTTACAGTAACCGGTATCCTGTTATCTCTCAAGTTTGGGATTTTTGGGTCCCTCAACCAAGTCCTCTCACCCACACTAGCTGATTGCCTCAGCTGACTAGAGCTGTCTCCTAGGGGTGAGAATCAGAGGTGAATTCTCCCTGACATATGGAGCCCCTCCCTCTGGCACTCTAAACCATAGGGCACACATGTTGCCTTTGTAGGGACTTCTCAGAAGCCCCACCCTCCGTATCTTTATAGATCCCATTGGCTAGAACTTAGTCACATGGCTTCACCTAGCTGCAAGTGAAGCTGTGAAAGGAAGTCTTGCATGGAGAGCAGCCATGTCATCAGTTCAGGATGTTAGGAGTTCACGTGTAGATTGTGAAGTAGGGTAGGTAGCTTCGACTTCCCTGTGCTGAGGTCTGAAGACTTTCTTTCTCACACCTGCTCACGCCCATCCCAACTGTGACTCTCCATTCTGCTTGAGCTCCCTGGCTCTGCCTTCCCTTCTGGGAGTCTGGATTTTCATACAGAGATCTGAGAAGGCTGTGAGCATGCCCAGACAAGGCCTATTGGAAGTGGAAATTGAAACCAAGTCCAACACACCCAGATGAAAAGGGGACTGTTGAAATGCCCAAGGAGCTGACAACCTAGGGATGGTGCTAGCCTCAGAACAGCTGGACCAAGGGGACAGACAGGTGGTCATTTTAGTCTCAGGACCACAAGTTCAAGACCTCAGGAAAGAGCCTTGGGCTATCTCCAGCCACACTGTGCAAGCCCTGATACTTCCTCTGATTACATAGTTTGACAAGGCTGGACTTTCAGTCATGTCAGTCCTTTGGGAAAGATGCTTTGCTGGCCGCCAGCATGAGACCTCCACTCTGTCTGTCTTTTTCACATGGAGAAGAAGCAAAATGCCAAACCTGGGGCTTAAACAGATGGAGTTATTCCTATCAGAGGCTGAGTCAAGATCAGGGCCTGGCAGTGCTGCTTTCTCCTGAGGCCTCTCTCTTGGACTTGCATAAGCCCCCCCGCCCCCCCATAGGTTTCCTCCTCTGGTGCTGGAGATCTAATCCAGGCCTTGAACTTACTAGAAAAGCATTCTACCACCCATGGTAAAGCTGTTTTGTGGATGTGTCCTCGCATGGTCATCCTTCTCCTCATGTAAACTCTTGTGGTTCTTTTAAAAAGACACCAGTCTCATGGGATTTGGCCCACAATTGACCTCATTTTAACCTAACCATCCCTTTAAAGCCCTCTCCAATTGCAGTCACATTCTGGAGAGCTAGGGGTCAGAGCTTCAGTGTGAGTTATGGGGGACATGACTGAGCTTGTAGCAGCAAGCAATAGCATGGTCTATGACTTGATACAGGTGCTGGAGGGCTGAAAGGAGCCCAGAGGTGGGACCCCCAAAGTGGGAAGAGTAGCCTGGGTCTAAGAGCAAGGGAAGAGACTGGCTGTGACTGAGGTCACAGGCAGTGGGGTAAACCAAGGGAACTATGAATAGGGCTCTAGGAGACAGGAAGACGGCCCAGGTAAGAGGCTTCTAGAAAGCGAGTCTCTCCTGAGAGTGGTGTGTGGCAGTATATGTTTAGTCAGCTGAGACCTACCCCAGGAAGACCTCCTGGGGCCCTAAGGAGGCCTTTAGCCGCACCCATCCCCATCTCTTTCTTCTGTGCTGGGGATTGAACTCAGAGCCTTAATCCAGCTAGGGAAGCTCTCTGCTACTGAACTACATCTCCAGCCCCTATCTTCTTAAAAAGTGTGTCTCTTTCTCAAATCCAATGGATGAGTGATGGTCCTTCATCATGGGACCTGACCCTCCCGTGAGTGCAGAGGGTAGAAGGGTGTCCCTTCTGGCTATATTTTATTCGTCACGACACATACACCTCCCCATGACGCTATTTCATTTCAGTTGTAGTTATTGATGACTGTGGCAGAGTCCACCTCTGTCATTCCATAGTGCCACTCACAGCCTCCCCAACAGGACTTCTCAGACCTCCACATTCTTGCCAAGCTGAGTGGGCGCCCCTCAGGGAGCTCCCTGACACCTGCCTCTATGATTCATATTTCCTACTGAAGGGAGAGGGTTGCATTTACTTACCCATGAACTGCCTCTTCCTGTCTTTTGCCCATTTCTCCATTGCCTTGCAGGTTTCCCCACTGGGCCAGGATGACATGGTAGTACTGACAACACGGAACAGGGATCCAGGGCTTGCCTTAACAGACCCAGTGGGGAGCTTCACTCTCTGCTCTTCTTCACTGAGGTTCAAATATGGCCCGGAACTGAAGCAGCCCTTTCTCATGCCCTGTCCTTCCAGTGTAATAGTGAGGCAAGAGTCAGCTGCATCTGTGGCTGCTTTGTAGCAGGGCTGAGACTCAGTAGTGAGTTTCCCATTGCTGGAGGGATTTGTCTGCATACGTGAGTCAGGCTCGAGACCTTCAGTGTCGAGCTGTGTGTTTTAAGAGTTTTTGGTGCTGAGCTGTGTAGGGCAGCTAGATGTGCTGTTGGATTGGAATCACACATCCAGGTTTCTATTCTGCTCCACCCATGACTTTGGGAGGGCATGCGACCTTTCCCCTCTCACTATGCCCATCCAACATGGTCCACCATGCCAGGTGGCAGAAGCACCACATGCTACAGGATGTAAAACCCTGGCACCCGTGGGTTGGATCTCAGAGGATCTCCTTTCCCTTTTCAAGGAGTCTGTGCCAATCTGATAAGGACTCAGCTCAGGAGTTAGGGACTCATGCCTTAGGTTCCATTTGTGTGTGTGTGTGTGTGTGTAGCAGAAACTGTTGGTATTGTGACTTGTACATGATCCTGTATTCTAGAGAGGATGGGCCAGCAGGATGCTGGGGTGATGGACAGGGCTACTGATCTGAATTCTTTACATTGACTTCGAAGTGTGTCCCCAAATCTGCCTGCTTTTCATCACTTCCTATTCAAACCATCTTCACAGTCACTGCCTGGACATCACTTTCCTGATACCCTCCACTCTGGTTGGATTTCCAGTCCATGTGGCAGGGGTTTGGTTTCATGGCTGGTGATTGGGGGAAATCAGTATGTAACACTCTTTGCTCTGAGAGGGCTAACGTATCCACTGGTATCCTAAGGGCACTAGAAACAACTTAAGCAGCCTCCATATAGAGGTCCCAGGTGTTCCAAGATATAGTGCTGCGGAGGCTTGCATCCTAGGAATGGCCACTCTTCTATATCCTCACCAGCAAGCAAACTCAGAGTATGATTTGGGGCCACCTGTCTCTCAGGTCCAACATCTTTTCTATGGGTCCAGAACAGGGGCCTTCCTAGTATCTGATGTGGTTGGGGGTTAATGAGATCTGTTTCAGTCAGCATTCCTCAGCAATTCCCAGAAGGCACCCAGGAAACTCAGATGCCAGATGTCTCACACAAGGGGAGTAAAAACTCACAGACATGTCTGACATATATTCAGGAATGCATGGCACAGAATGAAGAGCTCAGACCCAAAGCCCAAGTCCAGAACATTTCACTGCTTCTGAGGACTGTTTGGTTAAATCCAGGGCTGTTTAATGCTTATGGGCTAAGGTCCCCTCATACCTATTTGCACACGCTACACTCACTCACCTGTCCCACAGATAGAATCTCTGCAATAAAAGCTGGTGAGCAACACCCTAGTCAGCCACAGGCTCTGACCTGGTACTCTCACCATCTGATGGGAACAGATAAAGCCAGGATTGAAGTACACTGTAAGTGGAGGGCTACACTGTAAGTGGAGGGCTACACAGAACCTGAAGTAGGGGCTGGTCTTACAGGACAGGATGGAGGGGTGGTGGTGGCAGGGATGCCTGAGCAGTGCTATTGTGACTCGTATAGGATCCTGGATTCTAGAGATGCTGGGCCAGCAGGATGCTGGGCTGATGCACAGGGATGGCAAGGAGGCTTCAGAGAGACAGGGAGAACCAGGGATCCCAGGTGGTTCTTTGTTTTGTTTTCCTTTATTTTTGAGACATGGTCTCATTTAGCCCAGGCTGGCTTCAAACACACTATGCGGCTGAGGATGGTGTTAAACTTCTCCCCACTCCCAAGGGCTATGGTTACAGGCGTGTTCTGTCATTCCCAGCCTTCCCATGGAAAGGTTCTGCTCTGACAGGGAGCTGTCCAAGAGATTCGATCAGGATGTTGGGTGGTAATCACATTCTTTTTACACACAGAAATTTGCTATGTCGCCAGCATTATCAACAAAGAATTGGTGGTTTCCCATCATGTGCTCAGGGGCTGCTACATTCCTTTCCAAATGCTCATGGCCTCTGATTTGGTACCCTCCTGCAGAATTTTTCCAGGGATGGGCACACATGACCTAGGACTCAGCCTCAGGTCCACCCGCCTCTGTCTAGTGCTTGGAAAACTCTGATGCATTGCTCCCAAGAGTGTGTCATCCTTTCTCCCTGGGGTAGTTGTTTGAGCCTTGCACTTCTTTATTGGAGGGGACTATCTACATCCCTTGCCTGAGAACCCCTACAGGTCCCCAAAAGGCTCTGTCTTTTTACCCACAGCCTGTGAAAGTGGAGCAGTGTTTGGCCGCTTGGCAGGATGGATGGGAAGTCCTTTCCAGGGAGGGAGATAGAGTGAGGGGCGGCCAGCTCCACTTTCTCTCTGCCTTTCTTAACAATGCGCCATCTTGCCCAAGCAAAAGCCCTTTTCTTTACCCATTCTCGCTTAGAACACAGCCAACAAAGGGCTTTTTGTCTCGTTTGCATTTTTTTTTTTGCAAGCCTCAGTTCATCCTGGATTTTCGCTCTCCTGACACTATTCTTTGAGATGAGCTTTTTGTTGCATGGTCTTCCCAGCTTCCCTATGGTAGACAGTCCAACACACACACACACACACACACACACACACACACACACGCACTTGCACATGCACACTCACACAATCACTTTCCCACAGTCATTCATTCAACTTGGAGATTTCATAGGTCAATAATCTAGGTCCCCACAACCTCATGGGGAGAGAAAGAAAACTCAAGTCAGTAAAAAATGCATATGGATAAAGTGCTGCCCACAAATAAAGGGAGAGGACATTAGGAAGGGCCTCAGAAGTGGGGACACTGCAGCTACGTCATGGTGGATGCCAGTCTAGCCAACAATGCCTCTGCTTTGAGGTATTTACTGATTCCTGCCAGGTGTGGGTCAGGCTCCTAACAACCTCTTCAGGAAGACTGTTCATAATTCATAGTACAGAAATGAAAAGTTAACTCTCACAGGGTCTTGCCATGCCAGAAAGCAGAGCCAGGCTGTGACCCCAGGTTACCCAGGCTCTGGGTCCTGCTTTGAAACCACCTGGATACATTTATGGTGCCTCATAGAGTGGCAGGAAGGGCACTTAGGGAAGAGTCATAGTGATGGATGGTGACCACTGGGGGACAGTTAGCAGTGTGCCATTAGCCTGACTCTGTAGGAAGGAGAACCCACAGACAGTCTCCTTCCCTGGATTGGGGATTGGAGCAGCAGGTTAGAGTGGAGTGAATCCATCCTTTCCCCATTCCTGTCTCCTGTCTACACCTGGCTCAGCCTCCCACACACGATTCCTAACCCTTACATCACCTGGCTATGCACGGATCCTCTCCTAACTACCGTGTGGCAGAACACTGGGCTGTGAACAGCTACCACACCAGTCTGGCGAGAGCAACCTTTTTCCATCTGCCTGTTTTCCTGATCACCGGACGTTTCTGCTGGTGTCACTGTAGACTGCTCATTCTCTGACCCATTGGCTTTAAATAGCAAAAGAGAGAAAAAAAAATCTACAATGCACTCTGTGGTTTCCAGTGAGATACCGTAAATACACCCAGATAATATTCCGGTGCAAACCACGGGCAGCGATCGCAAAGGGCGGAGGATGGAATCTTTGGGGCCAGCTTGGACAGGGCTCATTTCCTCTGTCCCCATGGGACTGCTTTGGAGCCGAACACAGAGGGCGTCAACCAGGCTCTGGCTCACCTCTGCAGGGACATTTACCCCTGCCCCCATCCCCTTGCTAACATTCTCCTAGAGGCTCCTGAGGAGCCTCACTGGTCTTCAGGGCAGCCTGCCAGTGGCCTTCTGGGTTCTAAGTTTGCAGATGGGAATGTTGAGGCTCAGGGACCCAGGGTGTGGGCTCAGAGTCACGCAGCTAAGTGTGTAGTAGTGGGAATGGATGGCAAGCACCCTGTCACCCAGGCTGAGCTGGAGACACTTTGGCTTGGTTCCCTGGGTTTCTGTGTAGAAACCCCTGATATGTGGCCAGTGAGATTCGAGGGTAAGGTGGAAGGGAGGGAGGGGATTCCTCGCTGGGGGCCCAGGGGCTGGTTCTAGTCTGGTCTTTGGAGTCATGGGTGACCTCAGGCAGACTTTCCTTCTGTCTGTCGCTCTGGGAATCACTTCTTTGACTCTAGGGACAGGAGAAGGCTTTGCTCAAGACAGAATTCTGGCACTCAGCAGGACTCCCTATGTTACCTACTCAGTCTCCTCCTCCGCATCCCTGGCTCACCTGGTCCACACCAGCCAGAGACATGGTCTGGGTGCCCCTGTCTGGGAGACTCTTCTCCTCACAGAACTTTCAAACTCTGACAGCCCTAGTTCTTGTCACTGGGGTGTTTTTATTTTTCCTTGAAGTCTTCAGCTGACAGAGTGATGTAATCTGCTTTCTGTCTCCTTGCAAAGGCAGAGCCACACCTGCATCCCACATCTGAGTTCATCCAGCCTGTAGCACAGTGCTTAGCACACAGTAGGTGCTCAGGAAATGTTCACTGAGGGCAGGGGCTGGGCACATGCATGGCTGAGATGACAGAGGTCACTGTTTATATGAAGAGCTTTCTTCTGCTACTGGTACTTCAGGTCAGACTCATCACCACAGGGGACAGCTACAGCTGAGCTGGCATCCACTTACCAGATGTGTGGAAGGTCTGGTGGAGAGGTGGGCTGTGAATTGGTGGGCTGGAATAAGAGCCAGGAGTCACAGGAGAGTGGGTCATACCCTGCAGCCCAGCTGTTAGGGCTTGTGTCTGGGCCTCATGATCTGCCTTCTGTGAAAGGGGTGACAAGGGTCAGTCTGCCTCTCAGAGGTAGGTTGCCTTGGTTTGTCCCTCTTGGTAAGGTGTTCAGACACAGCCTCACCAGCAGCCCATTTCTGAAGACTTGACATACTCTGTATCAGTGAGATGCCGTCCGATCCCATCCACCATTGTTGCAGGAGCTGAAGGAACCTCAGAACTTCTTTGCAGACATTTTGCAAGTTCAATGAGATGCGCTCAGTAAGTGCCCCAGTTAGGGCTTCTTTGGACTGTGCTGGAAGAATGTGGACCATCGGGATTTGGGAACAGCTCAGGTCATGAATAGGGACACCCTGTGACCTCTCAATGCCTCTGGCTGTACCTATGTCTGTGACATCCATCAATACCTTTCTCTGAGCCTCACTACCCCACCCCCAATCCAGGGAAGGCAGCCTCAGAGTGCTGGGTGGCTTCTTGAGAATGGGACATGGGGATCTAGGCCCCTTCCTTCCTAGATCTGCCATCACCTTATTTCCTTCTCAGGGTGCCAGGATCTGATCTTACTGACAAGTATTAACTGATAACTAGATGTCATCTCTTGACAGAAGTGATGCATTCTGGGGAGAGCTCTAACCATGAGTTTCACATACAGTGACAAGGCAGGTAGCAAGGCAGGACTAAGGGAAAATGCTGTCCAGCAAAGGCTTTGATTCACAGCTCTAGTCTATCTAGGTAGGAAACCTTCATTACCAGTAAATTTGGGTATTGTCTTACATTGGGGGCTGGCGCAAAATATAGCGTAGAGACCCAGGTGTGAATCTGTTACCTAGTAGGTGCACAACAAATGTTTCTCCTTGTCCACCTTTGTCCCTCTGAGTCTGCAGGGCCCAGAGATGACTGTGCTGGCTCTGTGGTTGTGGTAGACAGGATGGGCTAAGAGGCACATAGCCTGTTCGCCATAGTCTCCACCTCTGCCTGGTCAGACATACCTGAGCCTCAGTCTTTTCATCTGCAAAGTGGGTGTGCTGTCGCTAACTCATTTGATGGCTGTTTATTTATTTATTTTACTTTATTCTATTTTATCTGTATGACTGTTTTACCTGCATGTATATATGGGTACCATATGCTCGTTTGATGCCCGTGGAACTAGAGTGACAGGTGGTTGTGAGTGCTGGGAACTGAACCTGGGTCCCCTGCAAGAGCAACAAGCACTTTTAACTCCTTAGCCACCTCTCCAGCTGAGGGGCTGTTCTTGAGGACAGTGAGTGAGCCACATCCTGTGCGCCCCGAGGCTGCTGCTGCTGTTGTGGGTGGTCTCCAATCCTCCTCTCCAGGGCAGGCATCAATGCCAGAGTGCTACACTGAAGGAAGTTATATTCTCTAGGGACAGTGGGAATGAGTGACCCGGGACAGATGCAGTAAGAAAGGCTATGAGGAAACCAAGTGGGGGTGGGAGAGGGGGTCTTGGCACCTTCCTAACAGCCCGTGATTGCACCCGTTACAAAACTGGTGTTACTCCTGATCCTTATGGAAGTGTGTAATGGGGACTGGATGGTGCCTACCTCTCATCCCGTTTGGGTTAGACGTATTTGCAGAATACGTCTAACTAAAGGACTAAACAAGGCACAGCAAGGGTAGGTGCATTCCTTGAGGTCACACAGCAGCTCTTCAGCATCCCAGAGGGCTGAGCATGGGTGCAAATAGCACCTGCCCTTGAGCACCCATGCTAAGCGAGGGTAGCTGTCCCTCCTTGCTTCTCAGAGCAGGGTTGCTAAGCACCATCTTGTCAGGAAGGTAGACACCACGCATGGCTCGGGGGATCAGACTCCGTGTGGTCAGGTACAACTTTAACTAGAAGCGTGGCTACATTTTCCTTGCCTCAAGGAATGTGAGGGACAGAAGCCATGGCCATAGCTGTAGCCATAATTCTCAACAGCTGACTACCACTCACCACCTACATCACTCTGTGGCTCAGGAGACCCAAGAGAAACAGAGATGCTCACATGCTGGGTGGCAGGCAGGCACACAGTTACCACAGGAAGCATAAGGCTCACAGGCCTGAGAAGGCTGAGGCTGAGGCTGAGGCTGAGGCTGAGGCTGAGGCTGAGGCTGAGGCTGAGGCTGAGGCTGAGGCTGAGGGCTCCTGGTCGCCCCTCAGTTTGCATATGGATCTGCTTATGGGAACATAGCTTCTTCCACCTGCTGGACTCTGGCAGCAACGACCTCCCCTATTCTGAAGTGATCTAATCCCAGGACAGCCTTTGTTCATATGAGATAGCCAGGGGCAGGTGTGAAACTCTGCTCTGGGTGCCCTGAATAAGCCAGACCACTCTCCTGGCTTCATCAAATGCAGGCAAAAGAGCTGCCCTTCCCCTTTGGCTTTGTAAGAACCAGCTAGTGCTGTCCCCCATAAATGCTGTAATGGCTACTGTTTGGCATGCTTTCTCCTACTTTAACAGTGGCAACTATTTTATCTTCCTCACAACCTCATTGGAGAGCAGGTGCTGTCATAACCCCTTTAATAGTGGAGGAGTTGGGCACAGAGACACAGTTGCTTCACCTGGGGTTACACAGCTGGAAAGAGTGGACCAGTCACCTCTGATGGCCCCTGTCTCCAAAACCCTTACAGGTTTGACATTGACATTAGTGCCTTTCCTAGAGTTTTGTTTCTTGTATGTTTGGTTTTCTGGAGTGAGTTGGTACCCAGGTTGGGGGCTTTCTCTTTTCCTCTTTATGGACCTGGGAAACTTGGCAGGTACTTTAAGTGTCTTCTGCAAAACCCTTACAGGTTTGACATTGACATTAGTGCCTTTCCTAGAGTTTTGTTTCTTGTATGTTTGGTTTTCTGGAGTGAGTTGGTACCCAGGTTGGGGGGCTTTCTCTTTTCCTCTTTATGGACCTGGGAAACTCGGCAGGTACTTTAAGTGTCTTCTCCAGGTCACAGTGTTGAGCTGCAGTTTTGAAGAAGGACAGGGGCTCCACTCTGAGGACCCCAGTTGTTAAGCCAGGCTCTGGACTAAGCATTTTTCATGGGACTCACATTCCCCTCTTGGCTAGGCACTGGTATTGTTCCAGGCTCACAGATGGAAAGACCAGGGTCTTGGAGAAGAGAGACTATCCCATAGTAGCCAGTAAGTGGCAGAAATGAAATCTGACATAAGCCTGTGTTGACAGCCATGCCGTAGGTGGGTTTTATGAAAGGCAGAGCAATACCGGCTCTGCCCAGCCAAGAAGACACCAGAGCAGCAATGGTTGGGGGCAGGATAGATGGTGTGTGAAGCAGGTTGGAGGGAGCCCCAGGTGGAGGCCAAGGTCTAGGTTACTTGTAGGTTTGTCACCGCTTCCTCAGTTTCCCCAGCAGCCCCTTACCAACTCTGCCCCAGCTCCCAGAACACATACCCTTCTGAGGTGCACTCCCCTACTTGTGCACCTGCTCCAGCTTCAGCTCCTTCCTCAGCGCCCAGGCCGTAAGAGCCCAGGGCTCATTCAGGGATCACCACGGGCAAGTCCAGCTCTACTTCACCCCACAGTGCACACAAGTCCCTTGAACCTAGTTGGCAGAGGGGAGACTGAGGCTCAGAGAAGCTAAGTAGCAACGTGATACTTGCATCCACTCAAGTATTGGCTATATCCTGATGCTCAGACCCCTCTACCCCTTACAGTGGAACAATGCCCTTGCTGAGTACTAGATAGAGCTTTGAAGACAAACACTTAATGCTACTTGTCATTGCCACAGCTGAGGAGACAGAGGCACGGGGGTGGGGTGGGGTGGTCACTGGTAAAGTCACAGGGGCAAGGATTAATGGCCCCAGCTTCAGCCTTCAGTCTAAGCACTCCACAGGTGTTTTATAAATGTTGCTTTTCTGTGATCTGAACATGTACAAGTGACATGGTCCTGCCAAGCTTGCTGGGAGAGGCAGTGTGTGGACATGGGATAGAAGCTCCCCATGTTCAGCTTTGCTGAGGATCAGGGATTGCAGGAGAGTAAGCGTGAACTTGATTACTGTCCCAAGTATCATCACCACCCTGAGGAGCTTTCTACACAGGCAGCATCAGACTTCTGCTTGAATTTTGGAAAGCCACTGCACTACGCTCAGCCTTTCTCCCGAGCCGGGCCTCACCTTCTTCCTAGCTGCCCTTGCCAGAGGGTCTCCCAGATCAGCTCTTACAAAGCTCTCTCTACTCTTCTGCCCCCAGGGAGTCGGGAGGCTGCCTTCACCTATGCGATTATTGCTGCGGGCGTGGCCCATGCCATCACTGCTGCCTGCACCCAGGGCAACCTGAGCGACTGTGGCTGCGACAAGGAGAAGCAAGGCCAGTACCACCGGGACGAGGGCTGGAAGTGGGGTGGCTGCTCTGCCGACATCCGCTACGGCATCGGCTTCGCCAAGGTCTTCGTGGATGCCCGGGAGATCAAGCAGAATGCCCGGACGCTCATGAACTTACACAATAACGAGGCGGGTCGGAAGGTAGGCTGCAGGGAGGACACTGCAGTGAGGTCCTTGGTGACAGGGGTGGGGTCTGGCATAGCCCAGCGCTGCACTTAGCTTCCTTCTGCTCCACTCTGGTGCCAGGGTGTACAATATGAAGCTTATTGGCTGAATACTAAACATTCAC